>NC_092742.1:84946398-85565110 GCF_047496795.1 Chiloscyllium punctatum | reverse complement strand
AAGAGCGTAAGAGTAGCAAAACAGAGTGCAGAATACAGTGTTATAGCCACAGAGAAGGTACAGATAGAGAGCGAGAGAGAGAGAGAGAGAGATCAGAATTAATAGTTGAGAGGTTCATTCAAAAGTCTGATAGTAGCAGGGAAGAAGTTGTTCTTGAATTTGTTCATACGTGTATTCAAATGTTCATCTTTTGCCTGACCTAAGGGGATAGAAGAGAGTATAGTTGGTGTGGGAGGGATCTTGGATTATGTTGGTTGCTTACCCAAGGCAGCAGGAAGTATAGATGGAATCAATGGATGGAAAGTTGGCTTATGTGATGGTCTGGGCTGTGTTCACAACTCTCTGTAGTTTCTTGCAGTCTTAGGAATAGCATTTGCCCTACCACACTTTGAAGCATTCAGATAGGATGCTTTCTATGGTGCATCTATAAAAGTTTGTAAGAGTCTTTGTGGACATGCCAAATTTCCTTAGCCTCCTGAGGAAGTAGAGACATTGTTGTGCTTTCTTGACCATAGTGTCAACATGGATGAACCAAGGCAGATTGTGGAGATCATCACTCCCAGGAAATTGACATTCCCAAACATCTCCACCTCAGCATCATTGATACAGACAGAGACGTGTCTCTGTTGCCTGAAGTCAATGACTAGCTCCTTCATTTTGCTGACATCGATGGAGAGATTGTTGTCTTTACACCATGCCATAATGTTGTCTCAACGTTGTTTGAGATCCAACCTACGATGGTAGTGTTGTCAGCCAAACTTGTAAATGGTGGAAGTTGACCACAAAGTCATGAGTGTATAAGGAGTAAAGTAGGGGGCTAAGCACACAGCCTTGCAGGGCATCAGTGTTAAGGATTATGGTGAAGGAGGTCACCTATCTTCATGTGATTATGGTCTATGGGTCAGGACGTCAAGGATCCAGTTACAGAGTGGGGAGCCAAGACCAAGGTTGAGGAATTTAGAGTTGAATTTGTTTGGAATTATGGTGTTGAAGGCAGAATGTAGTAAATGTAGCACCCTGGCAGGCATTCTTGTTATCCAGATGTTCCAGGAATGAGTGCAGGGTCAGGAGAATGAATCTGGCAATAGACCTGTTGCACCAGTAGATGATTTGGCACATTAAAAAGCACAAACTCCAGATTACCAAACAGAAGCAGACGCAAAAAGAGAACGTACAAAATTGCTCAGCCTATGATAATCATTAGTCAGGAATGTATTTGAACTGAAATTCCATGGCTTTCCCACTATTACTCCTGTTGTAAATTTGGAGTGAAGGCAGTGTTGAAGCAGCAAGCTAGATTAGAATTGAAATGGCAACATCTCATGTTTTCCTGCATGTGGGATCTATACTACAACCCTCTGCCAAATCAAAGGAACTGATATGGACTGGTCAGACCTAAGTGCTGAGAATAGTCAAGTTCAGCAGTTTCAATGATATTTGCATGAGAAAGGATGCTTGTGGGTTTGTGACTCAGTAAGGTCCAAAGTGTTCAGGAGTGACACTTGTGTGTGACTCATATTGAAGGCTCAGGCCCACACTGTGGGAGCACATAATCTTTTTTCAAGTTCCCCTCTTGGGACAGGAATTATTGTAAGAATCCGGTGTACCTGATGGAAAGGGAGATTGGGTCAATGGGCATGATCACAGATTAAGTACCAGTATTTGAGTTAACCTGTCAATAAAGGTACTCATAAGGAAAGGAAAATAGGCTCCCTGAAGAAAGCAACATATTTGGTTGGAACTGAGAAATAAGAAAGAGATGATCACCTTATTGGGATTGTATTATCCTTCCCCCCAATGGTCAGTGGGAAATTGAGAAATGAATTTGCTAAAGAGATCTCAGTTATCAGTAAGCATAATTGGGTTGTAATGGTAGGGCATTTTAACTTTCCAAATGTAGACTGGGACTGCCATAGTGTTAAGGGCTTGGATGGAGAGGAATTTAAATGTGTACAAGAAAATATTCTGATTCAGTATGTGGATGTAGAGAAGGCACTAGAGAAGGTACAAAACTTGACCTATGCTTAGGAAATAAGACAGGGCAAGTGACTGAGTTGTCAGTGAGGGAGCACTTTGGTGCCAATTTTAAAATAATGATGGAAAAGAATAGACCATATTTAAAAATTAAAGTTCTAAATTGGAGAAAGGACAATTTTGACAATATTAAGCAAGAACTTTCAAAGGTTGACTTGGGGGCAGATGTTTTCAGGTAAAGGCATGGCTCGAAAATCTGTAACTTCAAAAATGAGGTAATAAGAGTCCAGGGACAGTATGTTTCTGTTAGGATGAAGGGCAAGGCTGGTATGTGTAGGGAATGCTGGATGACTAGAGAAATTGAGGTTTTGATCAAGAATAAGAAGGAAGCATATGTTAGGTATACTCAGTGGAGATCAAGTGAATCCCTAGGAGAGTATAAAGGCAGTAAAGGTATACTTAAGAGGGAAATCAGGAGGGAACAAAGTGGACATGAGATAGTTTTGGCAAATAGGATTAAGGAAAATCCTACAACTATGTTACAGATAAAGGAATAACTAGGCAGAGAATGGGACCCCTTAAAGATTCACATCCAAATCATTTATATAAATGACAAAAAGCAGTGGACCCAGCACTGATCCTTGTGCATACTGCTGCTCACAGGCTTCCAGTCTGAAAAGCAACCCTCCACCACCATCCTCTATTTCCTGCCTACGAGCCAATTTTGTATCCAGATTGCTCGCTGTCCTTGTATTCCATGTGATCTAACCTTGTTAAACAGTCTACCATTTGGAACCTTGTCAATAGCCTTACAAAGATCTGTATAGACCAGGCCCAATACTCTGAACTCATCAATCCTCTTTGTCACTTCTTCAAAACACTCATATTAATGAGACACAATTTCCCATGCACAAAGCCATGTTGACTATCCCTCATTGGTCCTTGCCTTTCCAAATGCATGTAAATCCAGTGCCTCAGGAATCAACAACTTGCCCACCACACATAGAGTCATAGAGATGTACAACATGGAAACAGACCCTTCGGTCCAACCTGTCCATGCCGACCAGATATCCCAACCCAATCTAGTCCCACCTGCCAGCATCTGGCCCATATCCCTCCAAACCCTTCCTATTCATATACCCATCCAAATGCCTTTTAAATATTGCAATTGTACCAGCCTCCACCACTTCCACTGGCAGTTCATTCCATACACGTACCACCCTCTGTGTGAAAAAGTTGCCCCTTAAGTTTCTTTTATATCTTTCCCTCTAGTTCTGGACTTCCCCATGAATAAAATGATCAGCTGATGTGAGACTGATGTGTATAACCTTGTTCTATTTCTCCTTTAAGTGCTGGGCACAGTGATAGAGACCTCAATGTTAGCATTCCATTTGCTGTTTGGGCATCTGGTAAGATTCCTGCCTGATCAGTGACATTATCCAAATCTGTGTAGTGATAAATGAATGACTGATGAAACAACACCCAAATTAAGAGGAACCCCATGGCCGTCTCAAAGAAATGTGTGAACTATATTGTAAACAAAAAAATTGAGGACATAAACACATTTTTCTTCAAAATGAACCAATCTAACTTGTCAGGTGTCCAAATGCTGAGGGGTATTAGATTCTGTCTTTCCCAGATTTTAATTGTATGACTATTGATGATCATGCCTTCAGCTATCTTGGTTCTAATTTATGGAATTTTCTCTCTTAAAATCTACTTTCTTGCTCTCTCTCTTTCGTTCATATGCTGTTTCAAATCTCCCTCTTTGGCTAAGTATTTGGTCATCTGCCAGAATGTATTTTTACATGGCTCTTTGTCTGATTCAACTTTTGTGACGCACCTTAGTTCATCTGCAACATTTAAAACATTGAATCTGTGCTTTTCCTTCCTTTTAAGTTCATCACTCAGGTCTTTAACAACCTCATTGCTGCTCAATAATCTGCTCCCATACATGGGCAATGGACACTCAAGAGGAATACAAAGCAGCAAATGGCACATGTAATGGGAGTTGTTAATAAGAAATGATAGCTCATCTGATCCAGCCAACCACTCAGCCAGCTTTAGTCCTGTAGTACTACCCATGCTTGTGTCAGAAGGTCATGGATCCTTGACTGACTGGAGACTTAGAACATAATGTATCCTCCACTGATAGATTCAGCTGAGGCTCTAGGTGGTCTCTTCAGTAGATGCAAAGGATATAGTAGCATAATTTGATACTGGAGGAAGAACAGGGAGTTTAACTAGCGTCCTTGCCATCATTTCTCCAAACCAACATCACTTTCGCAGTTTATTTGGTCACGTCACTCATTGCTGGTTCTAGGACATTGTCCAATGCAGATCAACTGCCAATCTTCCTAAATTAAAATTGTGAAACCACTTCAAAAGTACTTGATCAGTTGTACAGAGTTCTGGGACATCCTGAGTTTGTGAAAAGCTCCATAAAAATGCTAATTTATTTCTTCTTTTCTGTTAGATGTGTCACAATGAACCAGGTAATTTATAGATTAGATTAGATTCTGCCCAACAAGTCCACACCGATCCACGGAGACGCAACCCACCCAGACCCATTCCCCTACATTTACCTCTTTACCTAACACTAAGGGCAATTTAGCATGGCCAATTCACTTAACCTGCACATTTTTGGATTGTGGGAGGAAACCGGAGCACCCGGAGGAAACCCACGCAGACACGGGGAGAATGTGTAAACTCCACACAGAGTTAACAGTTTTACAGGGAAATGGCAATGGCTGAGCTTTACCTTCCACCTACACCATCATGACGATTCTTGCAGGGAAACATCGTGTAACATCAACAGCCATGACCTTTACAACCTTGGTGGGGGTGATAAAGGAATGACAATTTGACACGTGGTGACGGTGTGCACTGATTTGCTCTGGTACATGGGAACCATGTATTATAACCATAAATAACCAGTATTAATATAAATCATACTGCTGGGCAGTTGCCAGTTATCTGCACAATGTTTGGGCTATGATCAGAGACCTGCTGGACTTTAATGTAAAGAAGTCTGTTTCTATTCATGCAACCTGTTTGACTGTGCCAGTGAGGCTATCAAAAACTGCACTTCCGGCAAGTGCAGGGTGAGAACAGTGCTCTCTTGTGTCTCTGGCAACTTACCATGAGGAAGAGGAAGAAGATGTTATCCTGGGTAAAGAAGGCATAAATGATCTGCTTTATATGCCGGTGTATTGCTGCTTCTGAAATTTGGCTTCAGGCTCACTGCCTTTATTCCTGATGAAGGGCTTTTGCCTGAAATGTCGATTTTGAAGCTACTTGGATGCTGCCTGAACTGCTGTGCTCTTCCAGCACCACTAATCCAGAATCTGGTTTCCAGCATCTGCAGTCATTGTTTTTACCGCAATTCAGCATTGTCAATCCATACTAACCTTCACATCTTTGGATTGTGGGAGGAAACCAGAGCATCCAGAGGAAGCCTGCACAATCATAGGGAGAATATGCAAACTCCACACAGACAATCTCCCGAGGCTGGAATCAAACCAAGGTTCCTAGTGTTATGACGCAGCAGTGTTAACCACTGAGCCACTGTGTGGCCCCTAGTTTTTTTTTAAGTACATTTTTACTTAACTTCTAGAGAGAGCTCAGTTCGAGAAGGCTGTAGAAGTAATGAAGCATGGCAGCAGCTAGTGCCCTGCCCAAGTCCAGATGGTGGTCAGTGATGATGCAGCTGGTGAGCACGGGAAGGACATTGCCCAGCATGGGTGAAAGTGTGCCCAGCACAGGGGAGAGTGAGCCCTCATGGGGAAAGCCCATTGTGGAGTGACTGCAGCCCCATGGCTTAAGAAAGAATTGTAATGTTTAACTTTATTTCTTAATGTGCAGGGTGTTCTAGCTAGGTGGAGAAAGAACTGGTTGAGCAACAGGAGACAGAGAGTAGTAGTTGAAGGGAGTTTCTCGAAATGGAGAAAGGTGACCCATGGTGTGTTCCACAGGGGTCAGTATTGGGTCCATTGTTGTTTGTAATATACATAAATGATCTGGAAGAGGGCACTGTTGGTATGATCAGCAAGTTTGCAAATGACACAAAGCTTGGTGGAATAGCAGAAAGCAAAAGGGACTGTCAGAGAATACAGGAGGATATAGATAGACTGGAGAGTTGGACGGAATAGTGGCAGATGGCTTTCAATCCAGACAAATGTGAGGTGATGCATTTAGGCAAGTCTAATTCTAGAGCGAATTATACAATGAACGGAAGAGCCTTGGGAAAAGTTGATGGGCAGAGAGATCTGGGAGTGCAGGTCCATTGTACCCTGAAGGTTGCTGCACAGGTGGATAGAGTGGTCAAGAAGGCATATAGTATGCCTGCCTTTTTTGGACAGGGCATGGAGTATAAAAACTGGCAAGTCATGTTAAAATTGTACAAGACATTGGTTTGGCCGCATTTAGAATACTGTGTACAGGTCTGGTCGCCACATTACCAAAAGGATGTGGACACTTTGGAGAGGGTGCAGAGAAGGTTTACGAGGACGTTGCCTGGTATGGAAGGTGCTAGCTATGAAGAGAGGTTGAGTAGGTTAGGTTTTCTTTTCACTAGAAAAAAGGAGATTGAGGGGTGGACCTGATTGAAGTTTACAAAATCATGAAGGGTATAGACAGGGTGGATAGAGACAAGCTTTTTCCCAGGGTGAAGGATTCAATAACCAGAGGTCATGCTTTCAAGGTGAGAGGTGGAAAGTTTAAGGGGGATACTCGCAGCAGGTACTTCACACAGTGAGTGGTGGGCATTTGGAACGCATTGCCAGCAGAGGTGGTAGGGGCAGGCACAGTAGATTCATTTAAGATGAGTCTGGATAAATGCCTGAGTAGGAGGGGAGCTGAGTGATACAAATGCTTAGGAATTGACCAAGAGGTTTAAACAGTAGATTTGGATCGGCTCAGGCTTGAAGGACCTAAGAGCCTGTTCCTGGGCTGTAAAGTTTCTTTGTTCTTTGTTATGTTACCACTTTACACTAAAGAGAACTGCGTAGTTATGAACTTTTTAACTTATTTCTTTATTTCTCTAGTTTTGTACCTAAGATTTTGTACCTAGTTACCTTTGTATTTCCTATGGCCCCAGGAATGGTGACATTGTATATTTATCACAGTACTCCTGTACTTGAATGAACATGACAATAAAACCTAAATCTAAAATCTAATCTAGGTGGCATGGCCACACCTCAGGCAGCCTGTTTTCCCAACTCATTGAACAGCTCAGTCGAAGGGTCACTGTACTCGAAATGTTAACCCTGCTTTGCTCTCCATTAACTGTGGAGAAACTGTGGAGTTTCTCTGGCAATTTTCATTTTTGCTTCAGACCTCCAGGATCCACAGCCTTTTGTCTTGTCCATTTGAACCATGCTAGCATGTCCTTGCAATCATACAGCTGAGGTTGTACATAGGACTGTAAACTTATCATTAGGAGAAAGGGAAGTTAAAAACATGGGGAAAAAAAAGGAAGCCGAATTGCAGGGTAGTGAAGAGGTGAACGATAATCAAAGTGTGACAGGAAGGGATAGAAAACATATGCAAAACGATGCGGTAGAAATTAAAAACCAAAATAACTAATAATAATAAACAGTCAAAGCCGAAGTCTCTTTATCTGAATATATGCAGCATTTGTAACAAAATAGATGAGTTGACAATACAAAAAGAAATAAAGGACAATGATTTGACAGTTATTATGGAAACGAGGTTACTCAAGTCTCAGAACTCAACATTCACAGGTTTTCAACGCTCTGGAAGAATCGGCCAAAAGGAAAAGAAGGTGGGTAGCTTTGTTAATCAGGAATGGTGTGATAGTAAGTGCTGATATTGGTCACGGTAGGGAATCAGTTTTGATGAAAATAAAGAATAGCAAGAAAAGGAAGTTAAGTGTGAGAGTCTTGTATAGGTCTCCAAAGAATTGCTTCACAGTAGGACAAAGTATAAATTAGGACATTATTGTGGAGGGGTAGTGTGAAAAGGACACTACAATTGTCAGGGGTGATTTTAATCAGCACATTAACTGTACAGATCAGATGGGCAAGGGTAATGTGGAAAATGAATTTGAAGAGCACATCAGGGATTGTTTTTTAGAAGAGTATTTTGCAGCAAAACCTATCCAAAACCTACTATTTTAGATCTAGGAATATATAACGAGGTAGGATTAATAAGGGATTGCATGATTATAGATTTGTCGAGGATAGCGATCACAAAATCATAGAATTTCAAATTCAATTCCATGGAGAGGAACTCAAATCTGAAACCAGTGACCTCAATTTACATAAGACAATTTACAGAACTATGCAGAAAAAAATGTCTAAAATGGTTTGAGAAAGTAGACGAAAGAGAGTGGCAGTGAATGAGCAGAGGCAGATATTAAAACCATAAGACCATAAGACATAGGGAGCAGAAATTAGGCCAATCAACCCATCGAGTTTCATCTGCTATTCAATCATGGCTGACAGGTTTCTCAACCCCATTCTCTCACTTTATCCCCATAATCCTTGATCCCCTTGATACTCAAGAACCTATCTATTTTTGTCTGAAATAAACTCAGTGACCTGCCCTCCACAGCCTTATGTGGTGATGAATTCCATAGATTCACCACTCTCTGGCTAAATAAATTTCACCTTATCTTTGTTCTAAGAGGTCTTTCCTTTACTCTAAGGCTATACCCTCAGGTCCTAGTCTCTCCTGCTAATGGAAACATCTTCCCAACATCCACTCTGTCCAGGACATTCAGTATTTTGTAAGTTTCAATTAGATCAGCCCTCATCCTTCTAAACATCATCGAGTATAGACCCAGAGTCCTCAAACATTCCTCATATGTTAAGCTTTTCATTCCTCGGGCCATTCTCATGAACCTCTGAACATGGTCCAGGGCCAGTACATCCTTCCTGAGATATGAGGCCCAAAGCTGCGCAAGGGTGTCATCATCTGATGTACTGTGGGAATTTTTTTTTCCCTTGGGAGGCCCATTCCAGAGATTTTGTAGCTTTTATGATTCTTATGGAGTTTTCATAAATTTTATTATTTTTCTATTGTTTTTTCAGAGTGTGGTCGAAGAGGAAGCCCATGGGTTCAAAAGGGGTTACACAACATTAAATGTTGCTGAGAAAATTTGTTGAGGTCCTGGTGACTGCAGAGATATTTCTTTTATGTAAGCTGATGAGTTGCTGAACAGATTTTTTTACCGAGCGTCATTTTAAAAAGTACACTGACTTTCAGGGCCAGAGAGGGTGTTCAAAACCAATCATGAACACAGTAGGAACCAGTGCCAGCTTGGTATTTTTCCTGGATGCATAATCCAGAGATCTGTATCAAAGCTGTGGGGATATGGGTTTCAATTCTATTGCATGATGGTGGGATTTAAATTTAATTCACACATTTGGAATTAAAATCTAGTCTAATAATGACTGTACAACCACTTCAATTGTCATTTTAAAAAAGTTCACCTAGTTCACTTATTCACTTAGGGAGGGAAATCTGCCATACTGATCTGATCTGACCTTCATGGAACTGCAGACTGCAGACTCAGCACAACCTTGTAGTCTCCTGACTGCCCGGTGAAAGGCCAAAAGCAAATATTTCATAACACTCAACAAATATTTACTCAGGTCAAAAAGAGTGACTTGATGAAAAAGATGAAGCAGACATGTTTAATAAAGGCAGTCAACAAGGGGATCCAAATAAAAAAAAGGGCCTATAAAGTGGCAAAAAATAGTGCTAGGCCAAAGGGCAGGGAATTTTTAGGAATCAGCTGTGAATAACCAAAAGTAAACAGAGGAAGAAAATTGATTACGAAAGCCATTTGGCAAGAAATATAAAAATAAACAGCAATAGCTTCTACGATTATATGAAAAGAAACAGAGTAGCTATGGTAAGTGTGGGCTCCTCAGAGATTGCAACTGGGAAATTAATAACTTGGAACAGAGATAATTTAAGCTAATATTTTTCATCCTGAATAGGACCTAACGCAACATTGTCTATCACAAGGGATACGCTATTTGATGAACTAATGGAACTAAAGGCAGACAAGTCACCAGAACCTGATGGTCTGCATCTGTACGTTTTAAAGGAAGTAGTTGTGAAGATAGTGGAGGTCTCAGTCAAAATATTCTAGAACTTGCTAGATTTTGGGAGGGTTCCAGTGGATTGGAAAGCCACCAATGTGACATACCTTTCAAGAAATTAGGGATACACAAAGCAGAAGACTATAGGCCATTTAGTATAATATCAGTTGCTGGGAAAACGATAAGAATCCATTATTAAAGAATAAATAACAGGCATTTAGAGAAGTTTAAAGCAGTGAGACAGAGTCAGCGTAGTTTTATGAAAGGGAAATCATGTCTGATGAATTTGTGGTAATTTAAGAATTTTTTTGAGAATATAACAGTAGACTATAACAATATAACAGTGGTGCAATCATATTTCCAGAAGGCATTACAAAAGTTGCTATGTAAAAGATTATTGCACAAAGTAGGAACTCATTGTGTCAGGGGTGATATATTAGCATGGATTGAGGATTGTTTAAAATCTAGAAATCAGACAATTGGGAACATTACAGAAATAAGTGCAAGGGAATATTGTTATGAGGCTATAAGGAATCTGCAAGGGAGAAGCTGATAGATTGAGTTAGCAAAAACATGGTAGGTGGAGGTTAATGTATGAAAGTACAAGGTCATGCAATTGGGTAGAAAGAATCTAAAGAGGGGCTGTTACTTAATGGAGAGAAATTCCAAAAAAGGTGAAGCACACAGGAATTTGGGATGATTTTGTGCAGAAACAGAAAAAACATTAGCATGCAGGCACAGCATGTAATTAAGAAGGAAAGTGGAATTTTGGTCTTTGTTGTTAGGGAGTTGAAGTTTAAAAATAGGGAAATCTTGAGAGACAGTTTTACTTGTGGGAAATCGTGAATTAGAAGACAAAGTTACAGACTAAAGAGATGTCATTTAAAACTGAGATGCAAAGGAAATTCTCCACTATTATGATGGCTGGATCATTGAAATTATTTAAATAAGAGAGAAATAGATTTTTGAAATCTCTGTGGGGTTGAGGGCTATGATGAGCTGGCATGAAAAAGTGGTCTCATTGAGTTGTGGGATAGTCTTAAGGGGCTATGGCCTACTCCTGTTCCTAGTTCTCTGAAGTATTTCTAATGCAATGATATCTTTTTTCAAATAAGGAACTCAAACTGTATAAAGTACTCCAGATGTTGGAACAGAATGTACAAGTTGGTCATCATGAGATTAAGAGTAGTGGCCCTACTGGAATTAGGTTATTGCTGAGTAAACGACACTTGATAATACCAGCAACGGCACCTTCCATCGCTTTGCTGGTATTTGAAGTTAGACAGATTGGACTGTCTTGGTTTTATTCTGTTTTCTAATGAATGCACATACCTGGGAAAGTGTTCACATTGCTGGGTAGATGCCAGTTTTGAAGCTGTACAGGAACAGCTTGACAAGGCTGCAGCTAATTGTGGACCTTTCTTTCATGCCCCATTTATTTCTTGCCGTATACTGTGTCTGATGCGGTCAATGTTATTGGGTGGCCTATAAACTACGGACACTGGTGACTTCTTAAATCCTACCTGTATCCAAATTAATTCTACATCACACTCTTTTGAACGGAGGCCATCTCTCCTCACCATACTGACAGCGTCCTGAATGAACTGACACTGCTATCTTATTCCAGCTTCCAGTCGTCTTTATTGTTCGTTCATTGTTCACTTATGCTGGACTCTTCTTTATTT
Organism: Chiloscyllium punctatum; assembly: GCF_047496795.1. Taxonomy (NCBI): domain Eukaryota; kingdom Metazoa; phylum Chordata; class Chondrichthyes; order Orectolobiformes; family Hemiscylliidae; genus Chiloscyllium; species Chiloscyllium punctatum. The sequence continues at coordinate 85,553,376 of NC_092742.1, read as the reverse complement.
TGATGATTTCAATGTGGTTGAAGGGCCAGCTTGAAGATATGCTGTGCTAGGAATATTACCAACTTGTCTGATCTGTCATGCAATAAAACTCTATCTCTAAAATGCTGTGTAAATCATATTATGACTCATTAGTGAGCAGCAGAGCTGTAGTTATGCTGGCTCAGTAATTCCAAGCAGGCTTGGAAACCATATTACTGACCCTGATTGCATTAATGAAATACCTGCTTATCTTGTGATAACTTCTGCATCGCCTTGATAATCTGCCTTGAACATATTTTGAGACTCTGCATTCACTGCCTTTTGAGGAAGGGAATTCGAAAATCTCACAACCCTTTGAGAGAATTTTCTTTCTCCTCATCTCTGTCTTAAATGGGCAATACCTTATTTTTACATTATGGCCACCAACACTAAATTCTCCCAGTAGAGAAAAGATCCTTTCCACATCCACCTTGAGAAAAGCCCCTGCCACCTCCCCGGCCCCCCACCCCACCACCCCACACAACCCCCCACACCATCCCACCTCAGAATCTTTTATGTTTCATTTAAGTCTTGTCTGACTCTTCTGAACTCCACCAGATATAGGTCTAACCTGTCTAGTGTTTCCTCAAAAGGTAGCCCACTCATTCCAGATTTCCAATGTATGAACAAATGGCCGTAAGTACTGTGACCAGTACTATACTCAAGATATGGTCTCACCAATGCCCTATATAACTGAGGCATAACCACGCTAATCTTGCATTCAATTCCTCTTGTAATAAAATAGAATGTTCTATCAGCTTTCTCTTTACTCATTGTACCTGCATTCTAACTTTTCTGCAATTCGTGTGCTAGAACACCCACATCTCTCTGCATCTCAGACCTCTGCAACCTCACATCATTATTTCTGCCCATATGGGCAATTCCACATTTTCCCATGTTATACTCCATTCACCAGATCTTTGTTCACTTATTTAACCTCCCAAATCCCTTTGTGGGCTGTTTATGTCCTCTTTACAATGTACTTTCCTAACTTTGTGTCATCAGCAAACTTAACTACCATAACCCCTGCCCTTCATCCAAATCATGTACCGTGTATAAATTGCAAAGCTATGAGGCCCCAGCACTGACCCCTGCGACACACCGCAAAGTCCAAAACTAGAGAGCATAGGTTTAAAGTGAAAAGAGAAAGATTTAAAAAGGACTCAAGGGGTAATGTTTTCACACAAAGGGTAGTGCGTGAATGGAAGGAACTGCCAAACGAAGTGGTGAAGGCTGGCACAAATACAGTATTTGAAAGGCATCTGGATGGGTATATGAATACCAAGGGTTCGGAGGAATATGGGTCAAATATTGGCATTAGGATATCTGGTTGACATAGACGAGTTGGACTGAACGGTCTGTTTCCGTGCTGTACATCTCTATTACTGTATAACTTCAATAATTTAGTTAAATATGATTTCCCTTTTACAAAACCATTTTGCTCTATCTGATTACCTTGAACTTATCCAAGACCCCTGTCATAACAACTTTAACGAGAGCTCCTAACATTTGCTGAGCATGATGAGACACCAGCTTAAATGTCTGCTATTGCTCATCCACTAACTTCCCTTGAGTCCATTTTCTCAGCCAGCTTTAGACAAGTCTCGTTTCATACCTCTGTAATTGCCTTTCTTTAAGTTAAAGATATTGATTCAAACTTGAATTGCTATCTATTAATCTGAATTTGAAATTCTATCACTTTGCGACAAGTATCCCTTACAGGATCTTTAACTATGAGATCTCTTATTAATCCAAACTCATTATACATCATCAGATCTAAAATGGCCTGTTCCCGGGTATTAGGGACAAAAAAAACTGCAGATGCTGGAATCTAAGGTAGATAGGCAGGAGGGCGCAAGAACACAGCAAGCCAAGCATTTTCAGGAGGTGGAGTAGTTAATGTTTCCGGTGTATCCCTTCATTGGCCTGAAGAAGGGTTACACCCGAAACACTGTCTTCTCCACCTCCTGATGCTACCTGGCTTGCTGTGTTCTTCCAGCCTCTTGTATGTTCCCAGCATTTTCTGCAATGTATTCCTCTAGGAATCCCTGATACATTCCACAAATTTGTATTCCATGATATATTGCTCATCTGATTTACACTGTCAATATGCAGATTGAAATCACCTATGACAGTTGTAGAGCCTTCTTACATGTCTTCATTATTTTATAATGTAAACTTTGTCCCAAAGTGTGGCCAGCACTTCAGGGGTCTGTAGATGACTCCCACCCGTAACATCTTTAATTTGCTATTCCTTATTTCACACAAACTGATTCCACAGCAGAATGTATTGCACCTATACCCCTACTCACCACTGCACTGTTGCCCTCCTTTATTAATAAAGCTATCCTACTTCATGTTTCCTTTTTCCTTATTCTTCACATACGTCAAATATTCCTGATTCCTGAAGAAGGGCTTATGCCCGAAACATTGATTCTCCTGCTCCTCAGATGCTGCCTGACCTGCTGTGCTTTTCCAGCACCACACTCTCGACTCTGATCTCCAGCATCTGCAGTCCTCACCTTCCCCATATGTCAAATACCTTTATATCAAGTTCCCAGACTTGGCTAACTTCATCCCCACAATAACTATAAAGCCTTATTTAGTTATTTCTATTTGGGCCGTCAACTCATCTACTTTGCTACAGATCACTGCATGTCAGGCATCATCCATGGTGAGAGATAGCAAGCTAACATTTCAAGTCTGGCTGACTCTTCATCAGAGCTGAAGGAAAGTGTAGAGAGGACAGCATTTATGACATCACATATTCAGACTAAGCACTTTACATCCTTTTGGACGTAATATCGAGTTTAACAACTTTAAATTCTGAACATTTCTTCCATTTCTCTTAGGTTGTTATCCCATTCTCCCCTGTCCCCAACCCACTTACTGTCCTTTCACATCTTTCAGTAGACACACCATTGTTCTGCCATTCTCACATTCCGATTACTTAATCTGAACTATCCACATCTTTCCTACATCAGTACCCTAAACCTATTAACCCTAAACTGCACCTCCACCCTCCAACCCCTCCCCAAACTGTAGCATAAACGCTGTTTCCCTCCACACTTCACTTTAGATTAGATTCCCGACAGTGTGGAAACAGGCCCATCGGCCCAACCAGTCCAAACCGACCTCCGAAGAGTAACCCACCCAAACCCATTTCCCCTCTGACTAATGCACCTAACACTATGGGCAATTTAGCATGACCCATTCACCTGACTTGCACATCTTTGTGACTGTGGGAGGAAACCAGAGCACCTGGAGGAAACCCATGCAGACACAGGGAGAATGTGCAAACTCCACACAGACAATTTCCCGAGGCTGGAATCGAACCTGGTACCCTGGTGCAGTGAGGCAGCAGTGCTAACCACTGAGCCACCGTGCCACCTGTTAACTTTAGCTCTGACAAAGAGTCAACAAGACTCAAAACGTTAACTTGCTCTCTCTCCATGGATGCTGTCTGACCTGCTTTGCTTTCAGTACAAATCCCAGCATCTGCAGTAATTTGTTCCTATCTTGCTTCAAATGTTGTGTATACTCAGATAAGGGGACTAAAGCTATGACGTTTTACCATTATTACTCACTCTGAATCTAAATTCTGCTGTACTCGTTTGTGTATATTTTCTACCCTTTCCTGTCACAATTGTCCATTACTTTACACCCCTGATCTCGCATTGTTTTTCTAATTTTTCAAGCTTCACTTCCATGACCCTCCCTTACATCTTTTTAATTCATTTGCGAGATGTGGGTATCACTGACTGACCAGCGTTTGTTGCCCATCCCTAGTTGCCCTTGAAGAGACTTTGTAGTAATTGGTACAACTGAATGACTTGCTAGGCCATTTCAGAGGGCAACTGAGAGTCAGCCACATTGCTGTGGGTCTGGAGTCACATGTAGGCCAGACCAGGTAAAGATGGTATTATTGAAAACTAGACAACCAGATGGGTTTTTCTGACAATCGACAATAATTTCATGAACGCCAGTAGATTCTTATTTCTATATATTTTTAATTGACTTCAAATTCCACTCTCTATAATGGAGGGATTGGAACCCAGATCACCAGAACATTAGCTGAGTTTCTGGATTAATGATCTAGCAATAATACCACCAGGCCATTGGCTCCCCCTAAACTGTTAAGTTTAAAGTGTTATCTACAGCTCTACTTATATAGTCACCAGGGCATTGGCCCCAGAATGGTTCAAATGAAGCCTTTCCCATCAGAACAGCTTTCTCTTTCCTCAGTACTGATGTCAGTGCCTCATCAATCAGAACCCTTTTCTCCCACATCAGTCTTTGAGCCAAGCATTTGCCTCTCGGATCTTACTTATGCTATGACAATTTGCACACGTTCCAAGTAGTAATCCAGAGACTATTATCTTTCTAGTTCTACTTTGTTGTTTAGCCCTGAGCTGTTCATAATCCTCAGAACATCCTCTTTCCTAACTATATCTGCGTTGTTGGTACCTACATGAGCAACAAAAGCTGAATTCTTCCTGTCCCACTCCAGCCCTGAAGAGAGAACTGAAACCTTGACACTGGGTAGACAACACAGCCTTTGGGACTCTGTTTTTGTTGTAGAGAACAGCACCTATATCCTGAATTGTGCTATCTTGTATTACTATTACAGAATGGGACTCTGAACCATAATGCTGTGGTCAGTTCATTTCTAGTCCCTCGTCCACACCAGGAGCAAGAACCTCATACCTATAAGTCAAGAGCAGTGGCTGAAGTTCCTCCAAAGATTAATTCTGTACTGTCATACCTACCACACTTGCAGTCACACCCTCCTATCATTGACCATCCACCAACTTTGTTGGAATTGATTTAAGGGGTGAGACTATCTCCAAAAAATTCACTTCTTCATCCCTGATGCATGACAATGTTCGCAGCTCGGACTCCAGCTCATCAGCTCTGAGCTAAAGTTCCTTGATCTGCCAACTCTTACTGCAAGTATGTTCATTGTGAATTATACCAGTGTCCACCAGTTCACACATACTACAGCTGCAATGCATCACCTAAGCAGCCATCTCAATCCTATTGAATTAAAGTATTTAACATACTGTAATCCTCAGCAGCAAAAATATCTCCTAATTTAAACCACATGGTCAGAAGAGACACAGAACAAATATCCTAGTTTTCTGTGGCATTACACATCAGGTTGTAGAAACAGGTTGAAGTGGCTCTCTGCCAAGGACGTTTGTCTCCCGTTGTTGTTGCCCTTTTCATGCAGCTCTGCTTGTTTCTTCAAAAAGCTGCATTCCCAGCTCTCTAACATTATTTGAGAAGCTGTCAAGCCTACTTTTTCTCACACTCCTTTTGAAACAGCTGTCCCCACTGTCTTGTACACTGTTCAAGAAGCACAGGATCCTCTTTCCTCATACTCTTTTAGCTGCTGGTTACTGTCTCTCAGTCTTCCTCTTTGTTGCTCATTTAAGTGATTATTTTCAGGTCTTCCTCTCACCACTCCTCTTCAAATTTAGACTTGGCCATGAACAAGATTTGTGCTCAAGCTTTTAGAGTGGGATTTGAAACCACGATCTTCTGACTCAGAGGCCAGAGTCGCTGCACTTTAAAGAGGAGTAGGTATGGAAATTGCAGACACACATTAATTATAATCTACCAGAGCTCTCTGGGAACATGAATTTTGCTTTCGAATGGCAAATGTCACTCCGCTATTTATGAAGCGTGGGAGAGGGAAAACAGGCAACTAGAGAGTTGTCAGTTTAATATCTATTGCAGGGAAATGACAGGCATTTATCATCAGCAACAGAGAGGCCAGTGCTTGGACTGGTAAAGGTTGATCAAAGAGAGTCAGCATGGTCCTTGAAATATTAAAAAGCTTAGATAGGGTGGACCCAGACAGAATGTTCCCTCATGTGGGAATAAGTATAACTAGAGGCTATCAATATATCAGCAAATTTAATTGAGAATTCAGAAATGTCTTTACCCAGAGAGTGGTGACAATGCGTATTTTACTACCACAAGAAGTGATTGAAACGAATAGTACAGATATACTGAAGGTAATGGTCCACAGCCTTTGGGGAGGTAAAATAGAACAGGATAGACTGCAATAGAACACAGGCTTAGCAGAAAGATTTAAATGGAAAAAGCCATATTTTTTAGGACTTAGGCTGACCGATTCTTAACCCTTTCACCGTCAGTGCATTTACTTGAAAGTGCTGAAAATATGGTCCGAAGGAGTTGGGTGTGCACAAAAACATGGGAGGAGTGTAATGCAGTGAGACAGAAATTGAGCTTAAGTGAGCGCCTCTCCTTTTCCATTATGGGTGAAAACCTGATCATCAGGTGTGAGGTGCTCTTGGTATTGTTGTATGTGGTGTAGGTCTGGCCCATGCCCTGAACCTGTGCCTTTACAGTCACTCAAGCCAGTTTCCTCTTCACCTGGAGGTCAAAGATGAACCTTGTCAACAGGGACACCATGTACAAAGATCTGGATAAGGGGGGAAAAGATGTGACCAACACCACCCTCATGGCCACCTTCATGTGCGCTGCATCAAGCTGTGCATAGACTCTCGGTATGTAAACACCAAGTGTCACTCCGTAATGAGGTTCTACCTGTCCCTGTTGTTGCGAAGGATGAGACTGGTCGCAGCGCCACGGAACACTCCAAGTAGTTGGACCATTCCCTATCACCTGTCCCATGGGAAAATTTGCAAAGAAAAACACCTTTGACCAAAAGTCTGTCAGGAAGTAAGTGCTCAGCATGTAATGTCCTCAAGATCTTTCAGGAAAAGGAGAGAGTTGATCCTATCAGGCAATTTCCTGAGCAGACTGTCAAAGTTATTTAGCAGAACACGTGATCGTTAGAACTTTCCAACACACACTAAATGATAAGAAGGGCACTGCCTGTCAGACTCTTCACGTACACACGATCCCTGTGTGCCACTGCATGCTGCCCTCGAAGTGGCTACACTGGTGAAAAGACTATCATACATCTCCTTCTGGAATGTGCCTTTGCAAAGGGAATCTGTAGACAGATACACTGGTTCTTGTCAAGGTTCATCCTGAGGTAGGACTCTATGCTCCACAGTCTGTTGCCCAGGACACACACGGAGACAAATATCAACTGCGCTTGGAGGACCATCAACTCAGTGAAAGACACTCCATGGTCTGCCCAAAACCTGTTGATCTTCCGGAGCAGAGAGTTGACCTCAACTGAGTGTTGCAGGCTGGCACATTCCAAGGTCCAGGACTACATGCTGAGGTATGCAATAAAGCTTGGGCCAGCTGCCGCCAAAGCACAGCAGGGAAAGACCACCGGCTGATGTCTTTCTGCTGAAGTATAATGAGGGTCTGTTCAGTTACTGGACCCTCTTGTTTTCTCAGTAAATAGTGTCCTGCATGGGTAAGAAGCAACTTTGGGTTTTGCAAATTCAGGGAATGTAGAGTCTAAAGTTTGTTTTTCTTGATATGCAAAGATTGTACAGAACTGCTTTGGTATCTGTGAAAGTGGATAAAGTTTTTTTATGAATAAAGTATATTTTTGCAATTAAGAAAATGTGAAAAGACAGGAGGAGATTTGAACAGAATTTAAATATCAATATGGATTACTTGAGCCAAATGAGTTATTTCTGTGCTTGAGGTAATCCTGTGAAGTGGAGATCTTGCCTCACAGCTTTAATTGAATTTTCTGACAGGTCCACAAAAAATCACGGACAAAGGTCTATGTAGTGTGGACTATATGGGCCTCAATGTTAGGCATGTAGCTCCACCCAGGCTGAAATGCATGATATTTGCAAATGTTCAAAGACATGCTCACATTATTTGATTCCCTCTTGCAGGTAAAACATGCACACAGCTTAGCTGAGATTGCAGGATTTACCATGTTTCCCATGTTGCAGTGCATCATGATGGTAGATACATTGATTTGCTGGTGTTGCGTGACAGCAATACCCTAAACTGGACCAGGCAATCCTTCAGGTTCCACAACAATTAGCTGGTGGTACGGTGGCTCAGTAGTTAGCATTGCTGTCTCACAGCACCAGCGACCTAGGCTTGATTCCAGCCTCAGGCGATTGTCTATGTGAAGTTTGCACATTTTCCGCGTGTTTGCACGAGTTTCCTCCGGGTGCTCCGGTTTCCTCCCACAGTCCAAAGCTGTGCAGCTTAGGGTGGTTTGGCCATGCTAAATCTCCTGTCGTGTTCAAGGACGTGTGTTATAGGTGCTTAGTCAGGGGAATGGGTCTGGGTGGGATACTCTTCAGGGGGGTCGATGTGGACTTGTTGGGCTAAATGGCCTGTTTCCACACTGTAGGGATTCTATAACTCAGGAAAGGCTGGTGTATGACCATGAGTAATAAATTGAGCAGATAAATGCCAAGTATTTTGGAAGGTATTTTTACGTTTTCCTTTGTAGTAACGTACAAAATGCCAGACACCTCTGCAAACCAAAGGACGCCCACTCTACAGAAAGCATTTGATAAGGTAACACTTCAAAAGTTATTGCAGTAGTTGATAAAATCATGGTGTAAAGGGTAACATACAGTCATTCCTCCGTATATATGTGGGTTCCATTCCGGACAGCCCACAAAAATGACGATGTTCACAAATGTGGAGCTTCTTAAAAAGAGGTTAAAATGGTTAAAAATTTTGCCGATATGTGATTTTTGCCCATAGATGTTGATTTTTGTTTTTACTTCTTTTTTGGCATGGATAGGTGAATTCACAATTTCACGGACACGGAGGATTTACTGTATTACTATGAATCGAAGTTTTAAAAAATTCATTCATGGGATACGGGCGTATCTAGTAAAACCAGCATTTATTTCCTATTGTTAGTGTCCCATAAGAATCATAGAATCCCAACAGTGTGATCCACACCTCACAGACCCATTCCTCACACCCCCCCCCCACCACCCTATCCCTGTAACCCTGCATTTCCCATGGCTGACCCACCTAACCTACACATTCCTGGACACTAGGGCCACTCCACCTCACCTGCACATCTTTAGACTGTGAGAGGAAACCAGAGCACCCGAAGGAAACCCACACAGACACATGGAGAATGTGCAAACCCCACATAGGCAGTCACCTGAGGGTGGAATCAAACCTGGGTCCCTGGCATTGTGAGGCAGCAGTGTGAACCACTGGGACATTCAGAATGTGATGTTGAACAGCATTCTCAAACTATTGCACCTCATTTGGTGTAGGTACACCCACAATGCCATGAGGGAGGTTTTGATTCAGTGACTGCGAAGGAACAGTGATATATTTCCAAGTCAGGATGGTGAGTGGCTTGGAGGGAATTTGCAGATGGTGGTGTTCCCTCAAAATTGCTATTCTTGTACTGACCATGGGTTTGGAAGATTCTGTCTAAGGAGCCTTGGTGAATTTCTGCAGAGCATCTTGTAGTTGATGCATCCTGCTCTGACAATAATGGCACTGAATGTCAAGGGACCATGGTTAGATTCTCTCTTGTTGAAAATGGTCATTGCCTGGCACTTGTGTCACACAAATCTACTTCACTCTATGCTACTCTCTCCCCACCCCCACCCTCCTCTAGCTTATCTCTCCACGCTTCAAGCTCACTGCCTTTATTCCTGATGAAGGGCTTTTGCCCGAAACGTCGATTTCGCTGCTCGTTGGATGCTGCCCGAACTGCTGTGCTCTTCCAGCACCACTAATCCAGAATTTGGTTTCCAGCATCTGCAGTTATTGTTTTTACCTTATCACTTGTCAGCCCAAGCGTGGAGATTTTCCAAGTTTGTACATGGTCTGCTTCAATATTTGAGGAGTCGTGAATGGTGTTGTACATTGTTCAATCATCAGAAGCAGTTACATCTGGAGATAAGAGGGCAGTGTACAGTAGGCATATCATGCCGCAATGTCAAGGGACACCTCTCCTACACAAAAGTCTCAGAGGGCAATGTGTAAGGCTCCTTCACTTCACTAAGGAGGTGGTCACAGAGCTGTGAAAGCTGCAACAACAACAATCTGAACCTTGACACAGAGACAACACAGACTGTGATTGACAGGGTCACTGTGGCATTGGACTCAAATACTGCAAATCCTTTACAGGGTGCAACAGATCGCATCTCCCAGTTGGTAGTGCAGTAATGTTTTAGGTAAGTGAATGGAGTTGTCTTCACCAGAAAGAACACTTATTGACTGAAGAAGAACACTAAATATTTTACTGCTGTGGATACTGTATGGTACAGCATGCTGTAAACTGTTATTTTTCCCTTGAGGGAACCATAAACCAAAATAAATGCATTTACTGAATGGTCTCTAAAAAATAAATTACAAACAAGATTTCACTGTCGGTTACTTTTACTTTAAGACAAATGAAAACCAATGTAATTTAAATATGAATTAACAGAAACTGATATTCAAACAAATAACATTGATTCCCTTTAAAACGTTAATCAAAGGCATATCTTCCAGAATCACAAGCACTCTACTTCAGCATGCATGGTACTGTATAGCTGCAGATTCTACAAAATGCTGTTCTTTTCTAATGTAGGGCAGGTCAGGAGTCCTATCAGACAACATGCTTCACCTTCAAGTCCCACTGCATAATTATCATCAGTAAAGCACAATCCCATGCAGCTTCTCTCATTCAGGTGACGGTACAGTTTTCCAGAGTTTCTTTTCAACCAGCCAAACAATAACACCTCATTTAATGGCTTGGCCAATTCTGGGAGAACATCCAATTCTTTAATGTCATTGAGCTATTCAGACAGCTCTCCAGGATTTGGATCTTTTGCACAATGCCTCTAAAAATGTCTTGTCTCCATTTCTACAAAGCCCTGTTTCTTTCGGTATCCAAACACCAGAACTACCCCTCTATCACCCAATACAATCTGTAACCCCACCACCATCCTTACCTTCACTGCCCCATTGTCTTCCTTCAGTTATGTCCTATTGGTATTGTTTCTGTGTCATTACAAATATGAAGATCAACAATAAATGAAGAACAAAGCAAAAAATTTATCAAACAAGTTACTTTCTCTTTAATCTAACAGTGGGCAGAAATAATAATGAATATCTCTGCCCTTAGTGATTATTTTGTGCTCTTCTTTCCCTTAACCATCAAAGCATTTGTCCAAGGCTACAACTTCCATCCACGATGCTTGAGATGGTTGGGATAAATGATATTGAGCAGCTCTGGACCTTCAGGACACAGCTGCAGGCTGGTTATGTTGTACTTTTGAAGGCACAGGGCTGGGGGAGAGAAGAAGGCCATGTTGTCAGCTCAAAATGAGACAGCAGAGAATGCATTAGGCTATAAATCATGGAACCTAATGTTAAAATCGATTATTAACAGAACCAGCAGTGGGACATTGGAAAATCATTATACAATTGAGCAGAGACAACACAATTTTGTGTAAAGGAAATCACATTTGACATATTTGTTTTTGGGGAGTAGCAAGTGAAATTGATGAAAGAGAACTGGTAGATGTAGTGTATTTGAATTCGAAAAGGCATTCAATAAGGTGGCACATGAATGGCTGCAGCAAAAGATGGTTCATGGTATTGGGAGTGATAATTCGAGGATGGGTAAACTAACCAGTCACAGAGTTGGGATAGGTGGTTCAGTTTCAGGTGGGCAAACTGTAATGAGTGGATTGCCGCAGGGATCAGTGCTGGGTCTTCAGCTATTTACAATCTACATCCACGACTTGGATGAAAGGGGTGGAACGTTTTCTAGTCGAATGTTCTGGTGGTATAAAGATAGGATAGAAAGCAAATTGTGAGCCGGACATAAAAAAGTTTTCAAAGAGATGTGGACAGTTTGACAGATATAATGTAGGAAAATGTGAGGTTGTCCACTTCAACAGGAAAAATTAGAAAATGAATAGAATTTAAGTGGAAAGAAACTACAATATTACAGTAGTACAGAGGGATCGAAGTATAAAATGTGAGAATGGAGTTCCAACATGTACAGGAAAACAAATGGAACGTTGATCTTTAGTGCAAGGGAGATAGATTATAAAAGATGCTAAGAAGTTGTTCCCTCTCATGGGAGTAACTATAACAATGTGGTACTGTTCCAAAACATGGAATCTGCTATTTAAGAACAAAGTGAGGAGGTAATGTTTTGCCTCAGATGTCCCCTGGTTTCTCTTCTCAGCAAACAATGAATGTTGAGTTGTTTAATGTATTCAATGCTGAGTCAGACAGATTTTTAAATCACAAGGAAATCAAGCTTTTGGGCAGGCTGGCAGCAAAATAGAATTAAGGTCACAATCATATCAGACTCAAAAGGCCTTACGTAAGGAACAATATGCTTAGCTGCTCCTGCACCTTACACTATATTCAGGATGAGGAGTGACAGTTTATTCTTGTCACAGTCAGACAGCATGCCATTTCATTTGAAACATGAATTGACTGCAGCTTGTGAAAATGAAAGCCTGATTCGAATGCATTTATATTGGCCCTTCCCTTGGCAGAAGATATAAGTTATCAGCATTACGAGCCAGTTTGCTTAATGGCTTGATAGCAATACTTCAAACGAAATCTTCGCAACATAATCAGAACTAAGCAGTAACCAAGCAATTTAGGAATACTACTGACATTAAGAATATGCTAATAACACTGACTTTATTAGTGCTGGACTATGGTGAGTCACTCTATCCAATAGTACGCTCATTATCCAATTTAGTATAAAATAAAGCATGACACAAAAGTAGTTAATAGAACAATACAGCACAGAACAGGCCCTTCGGCCCACGATGTTGTAGCGAACATTTGTCCTAGCTTAAGCACCCATCCATGTACCTATCCAATTGCCGCTTAAAGGTCACCAATGATTCTGACTCTGCCACTCCCACAGGCAGTGCATTCCATGCCCCCACCACTCTCTGCGTAAAGAACCTACCCCTATCATCCTTCCTATACCTTCCACCCTTCACCTTAAATTTATGTCCCCTTGCAACACTCTGTTGTACCCAGGAAAAAAGTTTCTGACTGTCTACTCTATCTATTCCCCTGATCATCTTATAAACCTCTATCAAGTTGCCCCTCATCCTTCGCCGTTCCAATGAGAAAAGGCCTAGCACTCTCAACCTATCCTTGTACGACCTATTCTCCATTCCAGGCAACATCCTGGTAAGTCTTCTCTGCACCCTCGCCAAAGCTTCCACATCTTTCCTAAAGTGAGGCGACCAGAAGTGCACACAGTACTCCAAATGTGACCTTACCAAGGTCCTGTACAGCTGCAACATCACCTCACGACTCTTGAATTCAATCCCTCTGCTAATGAACGCTAATACACCATACGCCTTCTTACAAGCTCTATCCACATGAGTGGCAACTTTCAAAGATCTATGAACATAGACCCCAAGATCCCTCTGCTCCTCCACCTTACTAAGAACCCTACGGTTAACCCTGTATTCTGCATTCTGATTTGTCCTTCCAAAATGGACAACCTCACACTTGACAGGTTTGAACTCCATCTGCCACTCCTCAGCCCAGCTCTGCATCATATCTAAGTCCCTTTGCAGCTGACAACAGCCCTCCTCACTATCCACAACTCCACCAATCTTCGTATCATCTGCAAATTTACTGACCCACCCTTCGACTCCTTCTTCCAAGTCATTAATAAAAATTACAAACATCAGAGGACCCAGAACTGATCCCTGCGGAACTCCACTTGTAACTGAGCTCCAGGCTGAATATTTACCATCTCCCACCACTCTCTGACTTTGACTGGTTAGCCAGTTCTCTATCCAACTGGCCAAGTTTCCCACTATCTCATGCTTCCTGACTTTCCACATAAGCCTACCATGGGGAAACTTATCAAATGCCTTACTAAAATCCATGTACACTACATCCACTGCTCTACCCTCATCCACATGCTTGGTCAGCTCCTCAAAGAATTCAATAAGACTTGTAAGGCAAGACCAACCCCTCGAAAATCCGTGCTGGCTGTACCTAATCAAGCAGTGTCTTTCCAGATACTCATAAATCCTATCCCTCAGTACCCTTTCCATTACTTTGCCTACCACCAAAGTAAAACTAACTGGCCTGTAATTCCTGGGGTTATCCCTATTCCCTTTGTTGAACAGGGGCACAACATTCGCCACTCTCCAGTCCCCTGGTACCACCCCCGTTGACAGTGAAGACGAAAAGATCATTGCCAACGACTCTGCAATTTCCTCTCTTGCTTCCCACATAATCCTAGGATATATCCCGTCAGGCCCGGGGGACTTGTCTATCCTCAAGTTTTTCAAAATGCCCAACACATTTTCCTTCCTAACAAGTATCTCTTCTAGCTTACCAGTCCGTTTCACACTCTCCTCTTCAACAATACGGTCCCTCTCATTTGTAAATACTGAAGAAAAGTACTCATTCAAGACCTCTCCTATCTCTTCCGACTCAATACACAATCTCCCACTACTGTCCTTGATTGGACCTACCCTCGTTCTCGTCATTCTCATGTTTCTCACATACGGATAAACTGCCTTGGGGTTATCCTTGATCCTACCCGCCAAAGATTTTTCGTGCCCTCTCTTAGCTCTCCTAATCCCTTTCTTCAGCTCCCTTCTGGCTATCCTGTATCCCTCCAATGCTCTGTCTGAACCTTGTTTCCTCAGCCTTATGTAAGCCTCCTTCTTCCTCTTTACAAGACATTCAACCTCCCTCGTCAACCAAGGCTCCCTCACACGACCATCTCTTTCCTGCCTGACAGGTACATACATATCAAGGACACGTCGTATCTGTTCCTTGAAAAAGTTCCACATTTCAATGACATCCTTCCCTGACATCCTATGCTCCCAATTTATGCTCCTCAGATCCTGTCTTGCAGCATCGTATTTACCCTTCCCCCAATTGTAAAACCTACCCTGTTGCACGCACCTATCTCTCTCCATAACCAAGGTGAAAGTCACAGAATTGTGGTCACCATCACCAAAATGCTCACCCACTAACAAGCCCAACACTTGTCCCGGTTCGTTACCAAGTACCAAATCCAATATGGCCTCCCCTCTGGTCGGACAGTCTACATACTGAGTTAGAAAAGCTTCCTGGACACACTGCACAAACACCGCCCCATCCAATCTACTTGGTCTAACGAGCTTCCAATCAATATTTGGGAAGTTGAAATCGCCCATGACTACTCCCCTGTGTCTTCTGCACCTTTCCAAAATCTGTTTCCCAATCTGTTTCGCCATATCTCTGCTGCTATTGGGGGGCCTTTAGTAAACACCCAACAAGGTGACTGCTCCTTTCCTATTTCTGACTTCAGCCCATACTACCTCCAAAGGCAGATTCCCCTCGAACTGCCTTTCTGCAGCCGTTATACCAATTCTAATTAGCAACGCCACCCCCCTCCTTTTTTACCACCCTCCCTAATCTTACTGAAACATCTGTAACCAGGAACCTCCAACAACCATTCCTGTCCCTCTTCTATCCACGTTTCCATGATGGCCACAACATCGTAGTCCCAAGTACCGATCCACGCCTTAAGTTCACCCACCTTATTTCTGATACTCCTTGCGTTGAAGTATACACACTTGAACCCATCTCTGTGTCCGCAAGTATTCCCTGTCAGTGCTACCTTCTCCACAGCCTCCCTACATTCTTGGACATCCTGACAAACAGCTTACCTACTTGCTGGACTACAAGTCCGGATCCCATCTCCCTGCCAAATTAGTTTAAACCCCCCCCCCCCCCCCCCCCCCCCCACCGAAGAGTGCTAGCAAACCTACCTCCCAGGATATTGGTGCCCTTCTGGTTCAGGTGCAACCCGTCCTGCTTGTACAGGTCCCACCTTCCCCAGAATGCAGTCCAATTGTCCAAATACCTGAAGCCCTCCCTCCTACACCATCCTTGCAGCCACGTGTTCAACTGGACTCTCTCCCTATTCCTTGCCTCGCTGTCACGTGGCACCAGCAACAACCCAGAGATGACGACTCTGTCCGTCCTAGCTTTTAGCTTCCAGCCTAACTCCCTGAGCTCCTGAATGACCTCCCCACCCCTCTTCCTACCTATGTCATTGGTGCCAATGTGCACCACGACTTCTGGCTGCACACCCTCCCCCTTAAGGATTCTGAAGACACGGTTCGAGACGTCTCGGACCCTGGCACCTGGGAGGCAACAAACCATCCGAGAGTCTCGCCTATGTCCACAGAACCGCCTGTCTGTCCCTCTAACTATAGAGTCTCCTATAACTAGCGCTCTCCTCCTCTCCCCCTTTCCCTTCTGAGCCTCAGAGCCGGACCTCGTGCCAGAGACCCGGTCACTGCAGCATACCCCTGCTAGGCCGTCCTCCCCAACAGTATCCAAAGCGGTATACTTATTGTTGAGGGGAACGATCACAGGGGATCCTTGCACTGTCTGCTTCCTCCCCTTCCTACCTCTAACTGTTACCCAGCTACCTCTGTACTCTGGCATAACTATGGCCCTGTAGCTTCTATCTATCACCCTCTCACCCTCTCGAATAATCCTCAGTTCATCCAACTCCAGCTCCAGTTCCCTAACGCGGTCTGTGAGGAGCTGGAGCTGGCTGCACTTCCTGCAGATGAAGTCGGCAGGAGCTTCGGTGGTCACCCCTACCTCAAACATCCTGCAGGAGGAACATTCCATTGCTTGCACACTGCCATAACTCTACGCTTCGTCTCCAAAACAAGAACACCAAGTAGCTTACCTTTTTTTTAAGGTTAGAGGAGGAGGGAGGGTGGGAGACACAACACATGCAGTGTCTCGGGTTCCTTCTCCACTCAAATAACAATCACTTACCTTCCCGACCGGCTTTGCGCTCCGACTTCACTTCCGCCCAGCTCCCGCCGCTCTCTGCTGCAAAAAAACACAAAATTAATATATGGCAAAGCACTTTCTCTCCAAGTTGGTCCGTGAATAGTGAAACAAATTTCTCCAAATAAATTCAGAATTTAGATTATAACTGTCTTATTCTTCAACTCTTTTTCTTACATTAAAACCACACCAAAAATATGTCTCATCCACAATAGTGACTTCAAAATGTAGAATTTAATCTTCAGTTGTAGAACTAACCATCGCATAGGAAAGACCCCAGTTGCTGTCAGGTCACTAAAATCGTAAGTCTCAGAACTGTTTACAACATAAGGATATTGTCCTTTACGTAAGGGGACCAAAACTCTACATAACATTCAAGGTGTGATCTCACCAATGACACTCAAGGTGTGATCTCATAAATCTCCATCCAATGAAGGTGCACAAATTGATTATTGGTATGAAAGAAACACAGTAATGACCATATTTCCAAAGTACTTAGAAGGTGCACTTTTGGACATTGAGATTATAAAAGTGCTATAAATTGGAATGTACTTGTAGTGTTTGGAATGAGACCAGTAGGTTGGACCTCATAGAAATGAGTTCCTTCACTGGATCTGATTTACAGCTGCCCCATCAGGGAGCCCTGGCTGACAGATATAAACAGGGGTGTCAGAGTCTTGCACACTCTAGGAGTTGGCTCTAAGCCAGTTGGGTCAGTATCATGTACTATGTACGTGAAAATAAAGGATGACTTTCAGACTGGAGGCCTGTGACCAGTGGTGTGCCACAAGGATCGGTGCTGGGTCCACTGCTTTTCATTATTTATATAAATGATTTGGATGTGAACATAGGAGGTAGAGTTAGTAGGTATGCAGGTGATGTGAAAATTGGAGCTATACTGGACAGCGAAGAAGGTTATGTCAGAGTACAATGGGATCTTGATCAGATGGGCTAATGAACCAAGGAGTGGCAGATGGAGTTTAATTCAGATAAATGTGACATGCTGCATTTTGGAAAGGCAAATCATGACAGGACTTATACACTTAATGATAAGGTCCTGGAGAATGTTGCTGCACAAAGAGACATTGGAGTGCAGGTTCATAGTTCTTTGAAAGTGGAGTCAAGGACAGTTAAGATAGTGAAGAAGGCATTTGCTATGCTTTCCATTATTAATTAGAGCATCGAGTATAGGAGTTGGCAGGTCATGTTGCAACTGTACAGGGCACTGGTTAGGTCACCTTTGGATTATTGTGTGCAATTCTGGTCTCCCTTGTATAGGAAGGATGTTGTGAAACTTGAAATAGTTGTAGAAAAGATCTATGAGGATGTTGCCAGGGTTGGACGGTTTGAACTACAGAGAGAGGCTGAATAGGCTGGAGCTGTTTTGCCTGGAGCGTCGGAGTTTGAGGGGTGATCTTATAGATGTTTATAAAATCATGGTTAAGATAAATAGACATGGTCTTTTCCTTGGATTGGAGGAGTCTAGAACTCGAGTGCAAAGGTTTAGGGTGAGAGGAGAAAGATATAAAAAGCACATAAGGGGTAACTGTTTCACGCAGAGAGTGGTGCATATATAGAATGTGCTGCCAGAAGAAGTGCTGGAGGCTGGTACCATTACAACATTTAAAAGTCATCTGGATGGGTATATGAATAGGAAGGCTGTAGAGGGATATGGGATTAGTGGTGCTGGAAGAGCATAGCAGTTCAGGCAGCATCCAACGAGCAGCGAAATCGATGTTTCGGGCAAAAGCCCTTCATCAGGAATAAAGGCAGTGACCCTGAAGCATGGAGAGATAAACTAGCGGAGGGTGGGGGTGGGGAGAGAGTAGCATAGAGTACAATGGGTGAGTGGGGGAGGGGATGAAGGTGATAGGTCAAGGAGGAGAGGGTGGAGTGGATAGGTGGAAAAGAAGATAGACAGGTCGGACAAGTCAAGGAGACAGTAACTGAGCTGGAAGTTTGAAACTAGGATGAGGTGGGGGAAGGGGAAATGAGGAAACTGTTGAAGTCCACATTGATGCCCTGGGGTTGAAGTGTTCCGAGGCGGAAGATGAGGCGTTCTTCCTCCAGGCGTCTGGTGGTGAGGGAGTGGCGGTGAAGGAGGCCCAGGATCTCCATGTCCTCGGCAGAGTGGGAGGGGGAGTTGAAATGTTGGGCCACGGGGCGGTTTGGTTGATTGGTGTGGGTGTCTCGGAGATGTTCCCTAAAGCGCTCTGCTAGGAGGCGCCCAGTCTCCCCAGTGTAGAGGAGACCACATCGGGAGCAACGGATACAATAAATGATATTGGTGGATGTGCAGGTGAAACTTTGATGGATGTGGAAGGCTCCTTTAGGGCCTTGGATAGAGGTGAGGGAGGAGGTGTGGGCACAGGTTTTACAGTTCCTGCGGTGGCAGGGGAAAGTGCCAGAATGGGAGGGTGGGTCATAGTGGGGTGTGGACCTGACCAGGTAGTCATGGAGGGAACGGTCTTTGCGGAAGGTGGAAAGGGGTGGGGAGGGAAATATATCCCTGGTGGTGGGGTCTTTTTGGAGGTGGCGGAAATGTCGGTGGATGATTTGGTTGATGCGAAGGTTTGTAGGGTGGAAGGTGAGCACCAGGGGCGTTCTGTCCTTGTTACGGTTGGAGGGGTGGGGTCTGAGGGCGGAGGTGCGGGATGTGGACGAGATGCGTTGGAGGGCATGTTTAACCACGTGGGAAGGGAAATTGCGGTCTCTAAAGAAGGAGGCCATCTCGTGTGTCCTATGGTGGAACTGGTCCTCCTGGGAGCAGATACGGCGGAGGCGGAGAAATTGGGCTATGGGCCAAGTGCTGGCAAATGGGACTAGATTTTCTGGTCAGCATGGGTACATTAGACCGAAGGGTTGTTCCTTTATGACTCTATGACTCAGCGACTTGGGTGACTGGATACTACCCTTCATGGAGTTACTTTAGTACTAAACAGCAGAAATTATTGCAGCTAAGTCAACAGAAATGAATGGCACCCTTCCATCAAAATTTGAATATGGATGAGCAAGAGTTCAGTGGAGTTTCAAGCACTGAGCTTATATTAGATCTGGGTTAACTAGAGGCGAGAGAATCCGAGCTGATAGTCAGTTACACAGGAAGAATCAGAGATCAGCAAAAGAGATAAGACGAAGAAGGTTTTATGATTAAATGTGATAGAAAAAACATGACAGGCGCTATAGGAAATGTAGCAAATTTAAATCGGAATCAAACAGATAGAATTGTTTTCAAGAACACCAATAAAAATAGGCACATTGTATGAATGTTTACAGCCTGACTAACTAAGCAGAAATAATAGGATTATAAAGGGATAAAAAAGTAAAATACCATCTGGAACACAACAGATTAAACTTTATGATAGTAGAGCAATAGAGGTAAATACTGATCATGTGCTGTCATTTCTTGCTCGAAATAATACAAGGAAAATGTCTTCAGAGATTTGGAAGAATGAAAATGTTTGTCTGGCCAATCTCTATAAAGAACTGCAAGAGCTCTTTGAAAGAGTTCAGGCTTTGACAGGAGCTGAGATACATCTGCAGAAATTATTAGTTTCCAGAGGCATCCTGTCTCGTAACAATTCTTTCACAAAATGTCACAATTATTCTCACTTGTGTCATTCCTGACCCCTTCCGAGACTTCACAATACAGCTATTCAAAATCCGAACAATGGATTATGTGCCGTCATTTATGAGCTCCCAATTTTCCACAAGGCTTTGATTCACTTGAATAAGTACATTGTATTGTTTGCAAAAGATTACCTTTATGTTTTTAAGGGAAATGTTTGTAAAAGATGCCCTGATGTTAATTGCTCAAACATCTCAACTTCAGGGAACTCCCTCCAATGGAATGCTTCACTTCATATCCTGAAATTTATTACTTTTTCCCTTTCAGTGTGACCTGTTTCTAAAGCAACAACTCTGATGGATTCAATATTCAATCGACCTATGTGAGATGTACTGCAGGAAACAATATATTGCATCACATGTATAGTGTTCACCATCCATTTCCATTTCTCGGCATGCAATCTTCTTTGTGAGCTGGAGGGAAGCCCAACGATGAGGACAAAGAACTAGAGCTCAGCAAGACCCAAGTCATGTTGTGCAGAGATGGAGGATAATCTGCAGCAGCAGAAGCACAGCCCATCTGTCAGGTAACAGAATAGATTTTACAGAAACTACCAGCAGACGCAGAAGATGAAACAACCCTGTTTCAGTGCTGTTTCCAAAAAAATACACAATTATCAAATCTGTTTCATTGTAAGTACACTTGGAATTCAACAAGCCATATGTAAGTAACATTGCTGCAAAAAGCAGTAAATTAGTTTCCAAAAGTTCTGCAGGAAATCAAATGTTGTTTTTCAAAGTATGCCCACACTTAAGACAGAGAGAAGCAAACTGTGTACTATGGCATAGATTCAAGACCAGACAGACAGTATATCTTCAAAACCTTTAAGTTAGATGGCATAATGACATGTGACATTCTGTCCCCTCCTGCATTGATCAGTATAATGGAGTCAATGCAGTGTGAAGTTAGTCTGTCAAGCATTTGACAAGGTTCCTCATGGTAGGCTGGTTAGCAAGGTTAGATCACATGGGAATACGGAGAGAACTAGCCATTTGGATACATAACTGGCTCGAAGGTAGAAGACAGGGGGTGGTGGTGGTGGGTTGTTTTTCCACACTAGAGGCCTGTGGCCAGTGGTGTGCCACAAGGAGAGGTGTTGGGTCCACTGCGTTTTGGCATTTATATAAATGATTTGGATGTGAACATAGGAGGTCTGGTTAGTAAGTTTGCAGATGACACCAAAATTGGAGGAGTAGTGGACAGCAAAGAGGGTTATCTCAGAGTACAATGGGATCTTGGTCAAAACAGCCAATGGGCTGAGGAGTGGCAGGTGGAATTTAATTTAGATAAATGCGAGGTGCTGCATTTTGGAAAGGCAAAACAACGCAGGATTTAAATACTCAATGGTAAAGCCCTGGGGAGTGTTGCTAAACTAAGAGATCTTGGAGTGCAGGTTTATAGTTCTTTGAAAATGAAATTGCAGGTAGATAGGATAGTGAAGAAAGCGTTTGATAAGCTTAACTTTATTGGTCAGTGCATTGAGTATAAGAGTTGGGGGGTCATGTTGAGACTGTACAGGACATTGTTCAGCGCACTTTTGGGATATTGTGTGTAGTTCTGGTCTCCCTGCTACAGAAAGGATGTTGTGAAACTTGAAAATATTCCGAAAAGATTTACAAAGGTGTTGCCAGGGTTGGAGGGTTTGAGCTACAGGGAGAGGTTGAATAGGCTGGGGCTGTTTACCCTGGAGCATCGAAGGCTGAGGGGTGGCCTTATAGAGGTTTATAGAATCATAACGGGCATGGATAGGATAAATAGCCAAGGTCTTTTCTCTGGGATGTGGGAGTCCAAACCTAAGGACATAGGTTTAAGGTGAGAGGGGAAAGATATAAAGGGGACCTAAAGGGCAACTTTTTCATGCAGAGGGTGGTGCATGTGTGGAATGATCTGCCAGAGGAAGTGGTGGAGGCGGGTACAATTACAACATTTAAAAGGCATCTGGATTGGTATATGAATAGGTTGGGTTTGGAGGGATATGGGCCGGGTGCTGGCAGGTGGGACTAGATTAATTTAAGATATCTAGTGGCATGGACAAGTTGGACCGAAGGGTCTGTTTCCGTGCTGCACGTCACTATGAATCTAATTAGTCAGCCTGTGCAATGTTACAGTCTGTGTAATAAAGCGATATCAGTAAGCATTGAATCCAAATAATGTGTAAGTCTGAGACCTTATAACAATGTAAGAAGTGCTGTTAATAAACTTCAAGATATCTATCTCAACAAGAGCCCAGTCTTTGTGGCACACATTAGATGAGCTAACATATGGATAAGCACTCAGACGATATCATATTTTCAGCATTTGTTTGATCCGAGAAACCACGTCACAAGCAATTGCCATACCACTTGAAAAGCCAACACCACAATAACATCTGTGTGATAATACTTCTGAAAGACTTCTCACAGGAACAAACCATTAGACAATGTGCTTTGTTCAATACTTAGCAGTCAGAGCTGACAGCACAATTGCAGAGATCTGGTACATACAATGCAAGAAAAGGAGATGGCTATTCACCTCTTGAGCTTTCTTAGACATTTTTAAAATAACAGCCTCAACACCACTTTCCTCCTTTTCCCCATAAACTTTGACTCCCTTTAGATCAAAATTCTGTCTAACTCACATTTAGTGATTCAGCTACTCTCCGGTGCTCTCTGGGATGTCGAGCATTCCTAAACTTAATGTATCTCTGTGAGAAGAAATTCTTCCAAATTTTCATTTTAAATGGAAGGCCATTTATTCTGAAATTGTACCTTCTAGCATCTACATCCTCCTGAGTGTAGTATCTATCATGTTAAGACACTCACCGCTCAACCATTGTTCGGCTGGACCTTTCCTTAATCCCCCACATCTTACAAAATGCAGCAGCTCAGCAAGACAAAAGTCTGGGCAATGATCAATCTGCACAATACCCATTTAGAATGATAATTGAAGAAGAGACCATTATGAAATTTTAACCTAAAATTGGGCATTTCAACTTTGGATCTCTATGCCTCATTGTTCCCCAGATAGTGGCACAATATTCTACCATTATGCCTTGCTTTACTCATTCTGTGTCCAAATATTCATGCTAGGAACATACCCATTGTACAATCAACAACGGCAGTCAATCACTGGCCACTGCACAATTAGAGGCCATTTTGCCCTTGTTACCTTGTGAGCAAGGCCACCGGAGTAGCAACAAATTACGTAAATGAACTGATTTTGTTTTATGAGATCATGTCCATTTATTGAGCATAGTTTCACAGAACGTCAACTCTCAAATGCCTCCTTTCAAGGTAGACAGAGCTCACTCACGTTAATTAATGATAACTAACAAGAAAAAGGTGGATACACTTTTTCTGAGAGTTAGGACCAAACCATTCAGAAGCGATGTTAGGAAGGGTGGTAGAAGCTTGGAATTTATTGTTAACTTTAAATCTGAGATAGATTTCTTTTCTTAACCAGAAGGGATTTTGGCCAAAGACAACGATATGGAGCTAGGACACAGATCATCCATGAACACATTGATTGTGGAGCAGGCTGAAGACCCTGAATGGCCAACTCCTGTTCCTATAATCCCAGAGGAATGATTGTGATTGCTGAGACACACCTTTACTACTACAAATCATATTATTAAGGTAGTGGTAAAAATATATTAACTTATTACATATACATCATCAAAATAACTGAAACTGTTCATTCAGTTCTGTACCCCCAATTGATTTACATATTTTTTGGAAGTTTCATATATTGGGATGAAAAACACATGCCAGTTACCTAGTTTGAGATGAACAATGGAGTCAGACATGGGAATACACAAGGAACTGTAATGGATTATGACAACAGCAACTAGAAGCTTGCTCTCCTTTCCTCAGTCTCTCTTTTTCTCTCAGCCTCTTGAAAACCAGCACTCACTGATAAATCAATTGCAGAAATATCCATTAAATGAGAACTCAAGGATTTCTACAAATGTCACGCACAGTGAGAATACAAGTCAACAATTAAACAACTGTGATCTAAGCTTACATATAAACTACACCAAGGACCTTTTTTTTCAAAAAAAAGACGTGGTTCTCAACCTTTCTTTTTGTGTGGACAATCTCCCATTTTTAAACTTTTAACCTGTGTGTATTTTTGATATTGTGTTTTTCATTATTTTCCTCAGATGAACAATTACTGCATGTCAACTGAACGCAATTGAAATAAATTAACTTACATACTGCATATGATGAATCAGATAATGAAATTTGATGATTTATTAATGTTAATATTTTGCCCTGTCTCCTAGATTTCCCAGTTTAATTTATGCAATTGCAATTATTCAATAGATTCAATAGATTATTAAATCTATCCTGAATCAGTTGAATATGGTTTTAATATGCGGGGATAATTTGCAACTAAAATGTTAGAATTTATTTGAGAAATGAAATATGCATTATGAATTGAATTTTATAGTAATAATCTTCAAATATAAAATGCTAGATTTCACAAATTAGTAATTCCAATCATGCAATAGCATAATGGATTGGAATTTTTAACAGAGGTGCATTTCCAATGATTTGCATTCTTTACCTACCGCCTGAACCCCAATCACTGGGCGGCACAGTGGTTAGCACTGCTACTTCATAGTGCCAGGGAGCAAGGTTCAATCCTAGCCTTGGGTGACTGTCTGTGTGGAGTTTGCACATTCTCCCTATGTCTAGGGATTTCCCCCCACAGTCTGAAGATGTACAGATTAGATGAATTGGCCATGTCAAATTGTTGATGGTGGCTAGGGATGTGTAAGTTAGACATGGAAAATGCAGAGCTATTGGGTGGAGGGGTAGATTTGGGTAGGGTGCTCCTTTGGTGGGTTGGTATAGGTTAAATGGCCTGCTTCGCACTATAGAGATTCCATGATAACACTGCTCCCAAAACATGACATTCTTGAAAAAGAGCATTAATTCATAAAATCCAACACACATTTTAAATGTTATTCTCGACACTACTGATCTGAGCTTGTGCATTCAATCCTCTACTGAATTGTTCCAATCTCCACAGAGTATGGATAAACTTGAAAAGGTCTACTGGACTGTTTGGAAAATATTAGCAGTGTAAACAAAGTTAGTAACAGCCTTGGAGAAAACTTAATTTTAATTTCTCACATAAGACATGTCAATTTTATGCAATTTCATCAGATTGATCTTCACAATATGGCGAATCAAAATTTTCATTTGCATAACATCTAATACATAAAGTTTTTAAATATTCATAGCATTCTGGCATTAACAAGTCTGCAAATTTCTAATAAGTTTCTAATTTATTTAAAATAGACAAATTGAATTAAATTAACATTTTAAATGAAAGGAAGATTAATTGCTGTCCGTTTAGACAGTGTTGCTACATACTGAAACACTGAGGAAGGGAATGATAGATAATTAAGTTACAAAATGGAAATAAAGCATTTGACTTAACTAGCCCACATTGATGTGCATAAGTGAGCAATTAATTCTAATCAATATCCCACCACGTTCCCATAACAGTTTAGTTTCAGTTTCAATAACCAACCCTGGAAGCAACTTCAATTTCTGCACAAAAATATCTCACTACACCTCTGTTCTCAATGTCTTGAATAAGTCCCTTACTCCAGACCGTTCAACTATTAGATATGTTTGCTTCAATTTACCATGCCTCGGTGTAAATTCCTGCACTATATTGGGCTGAAATCTAATTGTTCAAACACAGTAAGACTCAGCTTTTCAAATATTTCCACATATTTATATTTTGTCATATGGACAAAATCCTAATGAAGGTGCAATATGTTGCAAAGCATGGTTTTCTAATTAAGGGCTTATTAAGATTTACCTAGGCTGATTATGTTTATAATTTTAATTAACCCATTCAGACAGATCTCCATGGCAGATGAGGCTTGAACCAGGACTTTCTGATCTAGAGTTAAAGATACCCCTGCACCAAGGTTGTACACCTCTTGAAACAGAATTCTATGAGCAACACAATAACTTTACAATCTTATCAATCTGAAGTGATTGCTTTAATGACCTGAAAAATTTGTATTTTGCTTTTCGACAGCACTGAACCAATGTTCAATGAGTGAAATTATAACTATTTGTAATCAAAATGCAACTCTTCACATTTACAATGAATTTGAATTGCTTTAATTTTAGCCCAAGTTCCCTATCTATTAGATATCATTTCACAGTTCATTTTC
Organism: Chiloscyllium punctatum; assembly: GCF_047496795.1. Classification (NCBI taxonomy): domain Eukaryota; kingdom Metazoa; phylum Chordata; class Chondrichthyes; order Orectolobiformes; family Hemiscylliidae; genus Chiloscyllium; species Chiloscyllium punctatum. Next base: position 85,526,827 of record NC_092742.1, on the reverse strand, counting down.
TTTTTTAAAGAAATACCTTTGATCCTATTTCCTGATATTCTACATGTAGAAGATTTCACATCACAAGGGAAAAAGAGCAAAGGTTTTCATTCGATGCATGAGTCAAATTGCTCCCTTAATCAGTCTCTTTTCAAACTTATGAATTATCTTATTTTGTTGCATATTTCAGAGAAAAAAAAAACTTGTCCAAGCCTTTCATCTCACACTCATCAGGACATATACAAGAATGCTAAATTTCAAAGGGAACAACAAATCTTGGAATACTGTGTGCAGTTCTGGTCTCCTGCTATAGGAAGGATGTTGTGAAACTTGACAGGGTTCAGAAATGATTTATAAGGATGTGGCCAGGGTTGGAGAGCTTGAGCTCTAGGGAGAGACAGAATAGGCTGAGGCTATTTTCCCTGGAGTGTCGGAGGCTAAGGGATGACTTTATAGAGGTTTATAAAACCATGAGGGGCATGGATAAGATAAATAAACAAGGTCTTTTCCCTGGGTTGGGGGAGTCCAGAACTAGAGGGCATAGGTTTTGGGTGAGAGGAGTAAGATATAAAAAGAACATAAGGGGCAACATTTTCATGCAAGGGGTGGTGTGTGTATGGAATAAGCTGCCAGGTGAAGTGGTGGAGGCTGGTACAATTATAATATTTTGAAGGCATCTGGATGGGTATATGAATAGGAAGGGATTAGAAGGATATGGGCCAAGTGCTGGCAAATGGGACGAGATTTATGTAGGATATCTGGTTAGCATGGATGAGTTTGATCGAAGGGTCTGTTTCCATGCTGTACATTACTATGACTCTATGACTAAATGACTAAATGACTAATTTATACTACATAGGAAACAAGTTCTGATTGGTTGACATTAAACCAGATTTATTAGTCAAGGTATCACCATGCAAAATGGTCCAGAGATCTATTGTCTGCCCATGCTCCAGTTTAATTCAAAAATGTCACAAATTTTCTTCACTGCTAATGTATGGGGAATCATAGTTATTCAGGGTCTCATTGTGTTGTCATTGATTTTCAACAGGTGGTGGGTGAGGATTATACCCAAAAGAAAAATGACCAGTGGCATGCTTATATCATCGTAGTCATGGTACATATGCTACCAGGTCTTGCTGTCATTCAGTAATTGGGCCCTGCTGACACCTCAGTTAAATGCCAAGAGGTTGATTATAAATATAGGAAATGGTGAATGTCAAGGCTTAATTTGTTCTCTGTAAGTAAAGAAAGCATAGATCTGAATGGCTTCATTAATTGTATATGTATATAAACATTTATTTTTATGAATAAAGTCTATTTTATTACTTTAATAAAAAAGACTCGGTCTTTCTGTCAAGGGCTGTTGTCACCCTAATGGGAAGGGAGACAGCTTCCTTTCATGTTTAGATAATGCCTTTTATGCTGCAACAAGGAATGTCAAAGTTCTACAAAGTCAGCACTTTTTGCAATTATAGATAACTTATGATTAAAGTATATTTTTGAAATTTTCAAAAATTCTATTCGGTCAACTACATCCAACAGAGAGATAAGCTGGTGGCAAGGCCCAGCCACGTGGACAAACCCATGCCTGCTCTTTGTGCAGACTCTTCTTCCCTATGATTATCCCCATCCCCATCCCCATCCCCATCTCAGTGGGGTGCCCTTAACCTGCCCCAGTGACCCCACGTCATCCATGTATCTCTGGTACTCCAGTGACAATTTTCACATTGGGCCAACTACAGGTGACAGATACATTTTGTTATTAAATTAAGTTACAACAAAAAGTATACTTAATAAGTGTTTTCTGAGATGTTGTTCAGCATGAATGTGAATTAAGCCAGGACTACATAATATTGCAACTGTTACAATACATGGCACATGACAATGAAAGAGTTACTTCATATTAAAATAACTTGTCATGATGAATCCACCAAGTGTTGTTAGTTACATTCATCTAGAAAGAAATGGAATGTAATACTTTCTACTTAGAAATGCAACACAATTTTCAAATATCGACATATGTGCGGTCAGAATATTAACATTAACCTAGAAATAAATATGAAATGTTCAAATCCACCTGGAAATAAATTTAAGTTGCACAAACAAATATTTGATGAATGTAATACTTAAAATCCCAGTGTAATTTGTAAGCGGGGTGGGGGGTGGGGGGGTTGGGTGTCTTGTTGCCTTTGACAGCAGATCTTACCTTGCCTCTATGCTTTGTGTCACAGAATCACATAGTCACAGAGCACGGAAACAGACCCTTCGGTGCAACTCGTCCATGTCGACCACATTTCCCAAAGTAAACTAGACCAACTTGCCTGCATTTGACCCACATCCTTCTCAATGTTTCCTGTTCATGGGCCTGTCCAAATGTCCTTAAAATGCTGTAACTCTTCCTCCATCTACCACTTCTTCTGGCAGCTCATTCCACATATGAACGACCCTCTGTGTGAGAAAGTTGCCCCTCACGTCCCTTTTAAATCTTTCTCCTCCCACCTTAAAACACTGCCCCCTGGTTTTGAACTTCCACATCCTCAGGAAAAGATCTGTTGAGTTGAGGGATCGGAGAAGGAAGTAGGGACTTTTTTAATAGAATTGATATGGAGTCAGATGTTTAGCTTGTGGTGTAGTAAGATACCATGATTTTGAACAGTCAATCCAGCTAGAAACATCACTGAAGAGGAGCATGGAATCAGTACATTCTGTCAAGTTTTGTGCTGCAGGGTTTGATGTTTAATGTTTTAAAGAGGGCGGATCTGGTCTTCCAAGCTAGCTATGTTACTTTGAAAAACACAGCACTCTGATAGCAACTTTTCCTGTTTATTGTGTGTTTATGTGAAAGGATTGATTGAAGGACAATTAGGTGTCTATAGGGGTTCTATCCTCTGTCAAGGTTTTACTACTTTTGCTGCACATTTACTTGTTTATCACTTGTCATCTTCGCCACAATTCAGATATTGTAATAGGGCTTTTTAAAAATAAAATCATGTTACTAATTTTCTTTAAGTTTAACATTTTAATTTCTTCATTAATTTGTTGATTCCCTTCACACTGAACAGTTTACAGTTTCATACTGACGGCTCTTGCTATCTCATGATTTAGAGATGCCGGTGTTGGACTGGGGTGTACAAAGTTAAAAATCACACAACACCAGGTTAAAGTCCAATAGGTTTAATTGGAAGCACTAGCTTTTGGAGAACCACCTGTTGAAGGAGCAGCACTCCGAAAGCCAGTGCTTCCAATTAAACCTGTTGGACTATAACCTGGTGCTGTGTGATTTTTAACCTTGCTAATTCAAAACTAGATTACTTATTTCATGCAAGGACCACTAGACAAAATAAATTATTGCAATGAAGGTTGATATTAACCCGCTGTTAAATAAACATTGCTAACGTGACTTAAAAGTGAAGAGTTGTAGTAGCATTTTGGATAGGGGAAAGCAGTACTTTTAGCAACTTCAATATCTGGTCAGAATATCTGAAGTTTTACAAGTGAATTTCAATCCCGTTTAATTTTTATTTGCCTGAGCTAGCATATACATATAAAACATTGCACTATCTCACACGTAACCAGCCCACACTTGTTGTGACAGTTTCATTGTTACAAAAGCAGAATAAGCTGTGTTACCCTGAATTCTTCTGTTGCGTTATTCTGTCAAGGTCAGTTGTTCTTGGAGATGTAGCAAAGTGTCAGTTCAAAATCTGCTCTTCAGTCTTAACTAGACTCTCATTATCTTTCTGGCTGATGTTCTCTCCCCTTTACGTTCCCTGCCAAGCTGACCTATCATCTCTACATCCAACATCTGTTGGCAGTTTACACTCAGTTACACACTTAGCTTTTATAATTCAGTCCTTAGTTAATTCTCAAATGCCACAAGCTGTCAGTATGTGTCCTCGCTTCATGCAGAATCAGAAACTCATAACTTATTCAGATGCATAAGAAGTTTTAGGACTGTGAGTAGATTTTCCATGATGTAGACTGGTGTCTGAAGATTTGATTGTTTGTTACATGGATCTGTCCCTTCTAGGTTATTGGGTTTGCTGTTGGGATTAAATTTCAATTCTTTGGGTCAATTAGAGGACAGCCAATATAAATGTGGTATTCCCAGGCAGTGGAAGTCGGAATAACATGGTTTATTGTGCAACTGTAACTAGCTGTCAGAACTAGAGCTGAATGGTTGCATATTAGACATTTGAATTTTTTTGTGGAGTTGCTCAATCAGTCAGAGGTTTACAGGAGTAGCAATGAATGTCAAATGCTATTTTCAGGGATGCTAATCTAGACAGTGTGATTGGGAGAGGTGGGTGAAGGAAGGTAGTGGGTGTTGGTGGGAAGTTGGACTGAAGTTTGGAGCTTAATAAGATTTCAAAGGAATTGCGGAAGCCGGAGACCCATTGGAGAGAAATTTAGTCTGTAAGAAAGCTGCTTAGAGGACACTCTGGGACCATGTACCAAATTTTGGGATCTGAGAGAAGGACCCAAGAATTGATACATACGAGGACAATGTCCAGAACTGAGGGTACTGGGAAAGTGGTGGGGCAATTTGTTTTTAGGGGAAGGGGAACTTAAGTTCTGGGTGCAAGATATTGGGGCTTGACTCCTTTAGGACTGGGGAGAAACATCTGAGGGTATTACCAGGGTGAGACGGGCATGTCTGCTTGTATGGGCCCAGAGCCCAGCAGTATTGGGAGCAATGTCTAGCAAAAGGTGGAGAACTGAAGTCTTGGAGAATGAAACCAAAAATATTCTCTTTTATCTGGACTAACACCCCACACACCCATTTAGTGTCTTCCTTATACCAATTCATAGCTACTTTGAGGTTACCAGGTTCACGTCTACAGTTTACCCAGTTGTTTCCTCTCTAAAGAAAGCACATGGTAAAATTAGCCAAACAAAGATGGATTCTGGGTAAGCCAAGATGGAGGACGGGATAAAATTGTGGCTGTAAGAGCTGCTCCATTTTGGACTTGATTTCCTCAAATTCCAGGAGCAATAATTACTGTTTTATAAGCTGTTGCATTGCTTTGGAACATTGGGGGAGAAAAGATCAAAACAACAGCACTTTAAAAAGAAGGTCGAGAGACAAAGGCAGAGACCACATGACCAGTGAATCAAATGAGAAAGAAATCTACACTACTATCTGACGCAGCAGTGAATTTGCACAGTTACTGTCTTTGCTGTTTGAGTTCATGTATCTCTGGACATCAGAGTATGTCAAAGAAAAACTAACAAACAACAAAATTCACAGCTGATCTTGGAGGAACCAGTGTGAGAGATCGCAACACAGTTGCAGCAACGTACATGGTTTTTAAGTGTAATCTTACTGTTCTTTTCCTTTCCTTAAAATGGACTAGAGTGGGTTCTTTGTTGACTATATGTTTAATTGAGATCTATCTCTTTACCAAATTTTAATATATAAAGCTTAGATACGAAATTAACCTGGAGCAGTGTTTTTTAGAGCAGTAAGTTTGTGCTATTTTCTGTGCCTGTAGACTGTTAAGGTCCAACAATGGCCTTTAGTAGAGTGATGTGCTCTTCCTGTCAGATGTGGGAGTTTAGGGAGAGTTTCCATGTTACTGATGATTATGTATGCAGGAAGTGTGTTTGATTGCGAATCCTATCAGATTGTGTGGATCGGTTGGAGGGGCAATTAGAGGCAATCAGAAATTTACAGGAGCTGAAGGTGTGATGGAAGGCAGGTACAGGAAGGGGAAAAAAACACAGATACAGGTGGAGGGGTTACCTCCAGGAAAAGGTAGGAGAGAGAGGGACTCAGAGAGAGTTCAGGTGTCTCCTGTGGCTATCCCCATCTCAAACAAGTATGCTGTTTTGGAAAATACAGGGGGGTGATGGACTCTCAGGGGAATGTAGCATGAACAACCAAGTTTCTGGTACTGAAATTGGCTCTAATGTAATGAGGGGTACGTCAGGTTCCAAGTGATTGATTGTAATCGGGGACTCTCTAGTCAGAGGCATAGACAGATGTTTCTGTGGCCAAAAACAGGAAATTAGAATGGTGTGTTGCCTCCCTTGTGCCAGGAGAGGGACCAACAGGAGGTTGTTGTACACATTGGAACTAATGACATAGGAAAGGAAGAGGATGAGATTCTGAAGGGAGAATATAAAAATTTGGGCAGGTTCTCAACGGTAGTAATTTCTAGATTATTCCCGGTGCTAGGAGCTAGTGAGTAGGAATGGGAGGATAGAGCAGGTAAATGTGTGGCTGAGGAGCTGGTGCAGGGGAGAAAGGTTCACATTTCTGGATGACTGGAATCTCTTCTGGGAAAGAAGTAACCTGTATAAGAAAGCAGGATAACACCTGAATTGGAAGGGGACTAATATACTGCCAGGGAGATTTGCCAGAGCTGCTTGGGAGGCTTTAAATTAGTGAAGTGTGCAGGTGGGACTGAGGGAGATCTTGGGGAAAGAGATCAGTCTGAGAATGGTACAGTTGGGAAAAAGAGCAAGTCAAACAGTCAGGGCAGGCAAGAACAAAGCAGAAAATGAGGTAAATTAAACCGCATTTATTTCAATGCAAGAGGCCTAACAGTAAAGGCAGATGAACTCAGGGCATAGTTCGGAACATGGGACAGGGATATCATAGCAATTATTGAAACGTGGCTCAGGGATGGACAGGACTGGTTAATGTTCCAGGATACAAATGCTATAGGATGGAAGGAAAGGGGGACAAGAGAAGAGAGGGACAGGTGTTTTTGATAAGGGATAACATTACGGCATACTTAGGAGGATATTCCTGGGAATACGTCCAGAGAAGGTTTTTAGGTGGAACTGAGAAATAAGAAAGGGATGATCGCCTTATTGGGATTGTACTATAGAGCTCCCAACAGTCAGTGGGAAATTGAGAAACAAATTTATAAAGGAGATCTCAGTTATCGATAAGAATAATAGGGTGGTTATTGCAGAGGATTTTAACTTACCAAACTTGGGTTGGGATGCCATAGTGTTAATGGTTTAGGGAGAAGAATTTGTTAAGTGTGTGCAAGAAAATTTTCTGATTCAGTATGTGGATGTACCAACTCGGTAAGGTACAAAAACTGACCTACTCTTGGGAAATAAGGCAAGGCAAGTGACTTTGGGGCCAGCAACTATGATTCTATTAGTTTTAAAATCGTGGCAGAAAAGGATAGACTGGATCTAAAAGTTAACGTTCTAAATTGGAGGAAAGGCAGTTTTGATGGTATTAGGCAAGAACTTTCAAAAGTTGATTGGGGGCAGATATTTACAGATAAAAGGATGGCTGGATAAAGGGAAACCTTCAAAAATGAGATAATGAGAGTCCAGATGCAATATGTTCTGGTTAGGGTGAAAGGCAAGGCTGGTAGGTGTAGGGAATGCTGGATGACTAAAGAAATTGAGGTTTTAGTCAAGAAAATGAAAGAAGCATATGTCAGATGTGGACAGCAGAGATTGAGTGAATCCTTAGAAGAGTACAAAGGCAGTAGGAGTATACTTCAGAGGGAAATCAGGAGGGCAAAACGAGGACATGGGATAGCTTTGGCAAATAGGGTTAAGGAAAATACAAAAGCATTTTGTAAATACATTAAGGACAAAAGGATAACAAGGGAGAGAATAGGGCCCCTCAAAGTTCAGCAAGGCAGACTATATGTGGAACTACAGGGGATGGAGGAGATATTAAATTAGTATTTTGCATCAGTGTTTACTGTGGAGAAGAACATGGTAGGTACAGAATGTGGGGACATAAATAGTGACATCTTGAAAAATGTTCATATTACAGAAGAGTGGTGCTGGTGGATAAATCCCCAGGACCTTATCAGGTGTATTCTCGAACTCTGTGGGAAGCTAGGGAAGTGATTGCTGGGCCCCTTGCTGAGATATTTGTATCATTGATAGCCACAGGTGGGGTGTCGGAAGACTGGAGGTTGGCAAACGTGGTGCCACTGTTTAAGAAGGATGGTAAGGAAAAGCCAGGGAACTATGATGCAGTGAGCTTGACATCAGTGATGGGCAAGTCATTGGAGGTAAAAAATTTAAAAACTTAAAATGTTAAAAATACGCAACAAGTTAAGCAGTATCTGTGGAGATTAGGGGCAAAACCTGACACATTAATGTTAAGTTTTGTTTTGTCTTACTCTTCACAGAAGCTGCTGGACCTGCTCAATATTTCCAGTATTTTCTGTTTCCAATCAGGTTTTCAGTATCCACGGTGCATTGCTGTTGTTTTGTCAAACAATTTTTGCTCTGTTTTCCAAATGGTATTTTAAAAAATGCAACAATGATTTCAATCACACAAATATATGATGGAAAGTCAGCAATTGTTAAGAATGTAAATGTGATTTTTGGCTGAATTTCAATTTCCAGTTGGTTACAAGGTGCTTTGCAAAAAGTAAACTCATAAATCATCACACTGGCACACCTTTGTGTTTCAACTCAGATGAATCAACTGTTCCGAAACTGCAAATGTTCAGAATGCACAGATGTGGCTGATAAAAACAAAACAATATCTCATTGAATCCTAAGATTTTGACATAGTCTGAGGGCTTGAAGTAAGTAATTAAAAGTTATCAAAAGATGCAAAAGAAAATTCAATGGATGAATTTACCCACGTTGTGTTTAAATATGTACATTATGATACTTTTATTTTGCTGAAAATTAATTTATGTTGGACGTTATGGATTAGAAGCTTGTGTACATGAAGTAAGCATTATTGTATCAGCTGCCTACCATTCACAGCACCTAATATTGAGTCACATTGTAGTTAATGCATATTTATATCAGGTACTATGTAAAAAGGGCAGTTTATCTGAAAATGTGCCATTGCCCAATATCAACTTCTTTCCCAGTTGTTTTATTTAATGTGAAACACTGGCAATGATTTATTTTCTTCAAATAGTGTTTTGAATGATACAGTCAATTCACATTTCCTTCCTTGTAAATTGTTTTGCAATTTCTTTGACTGAAAAATAAGGAACTTGCATTTGTATATTTTATGCTCTGCATGACCTTCAAATATTTCAAATCATTATAAAGCAAAGTGCTTTCTGAAGTGTATACACTGTTGTAACATTAAGAAAATTTACACATAGGAAGCTCCTAAAAACAGCAATGTGATAATGACTAGATAGTTTGTTTTTGTGGTGCTCAGTGAGATGTAAACATTGGCCTGGGCACCAGATCTTAATCTCCTTTGAAATATTTTACATCTAAGTGAAAGGGCAGATGGATCCTTCATTTAACATCTCATCCAAATGGCAGCCCCTGTGACAGTGCAGCACTCACTCACTACAGCACCACAGCAACCACTTTGACTTCTATGGTTAAGGACTGGAGGAGGAATTGAACCCACAATGATTTCAGATGCAAAGGCAAAAGTGCTACCAACTGAACCCTTTAAGAGCGATGGCTTGAGCATTATGTATGAGATTGTACTTTAACACAAGACTGAAAATACACTGGGTAAATGCCAAACAGTACATATAAAGACATTAAGGAGCAACTTTCAATAAAGTTTGTTTACTTGTGTTAAAGGTAAATCTGTGACATATGATCTTTCAGACTGGAGTATAACAAGGCCATGTTGGATTACTTCTGATTGTAAGATTCACTGACTAGCTGTTTTTCTTTCTGTTGATTTTTTTTTTATACACCATGATATCAGCTCTCCTAGCGGCAGAGTTATACCACCTTCCACCCTACCAACCTTTGCATAAACCAAATCATCCGCCGACATTTCCGCCACCTCCAAAAAGACCCCACCACCAGGGATATATTTCCCTCCCCATCCCTTTTCGCCTTCCGCAAAGACCGTTCCCTCCGTGACTACCTGGTCAGGTCCACGCCCCCCTACAACCCACCGTCCCATCCTGGCACCTTCCCCTGCCACCGCAGGAACTGTAAAACCTGTGCCCACACCTCCTCCCTCACCTCTATCCAAGGCCCTAAAGGAGCCTTCCACATTCATCAAAGTTTTACCTGCACATCCACTAATATCATTTATTGTATCCGTTGCTCCCGATGCGGTCTTCTCTACATTGGGGAGACTGGACGCCTCCTAGTAGAGTGCTTTAGGGAACATCTCCGAGACACCCGCACCAATCAACCACACCGCCCCGTGGCCCAACATTTCAACTCCCCCTCCCACTCTGCCGAGGACATGGAGGTCCTGGGTCTCCTTCACCGCCGCTCCCTCACCACCAGACGCCTGAAGGAAGAACGCTTCACCTTCCGCCTCGGAACATTTCAACCCCAGGGCATCAATGTGGACTTCAACAGCTTCCTCATTTCCCCTTCCCCCACCTCACCCTAGTTCCAAACTTCCAGCTCAGCACTGTCCCCATGACTTGTCCGGACTTGTCCACCTGCCTATCTCCTTTTCCAACTATCCACTCCACCTTCTCCTCCCTGACCTATCACCTTCATCCCCTCCCCCACTCACCTATTGTACTCTATGCTACTTTCTCCCCCCCCCACCCCACCCTCCTCTAGCTTATCTCTCCACGCTTCAGGCTCTCTGCCTTTATTCCTGATGAAGGGCTTTTGCCCGAAACGTCAATTTCGCTGCTTCTTGGATGCTGCCTGAACTGCTGTGCTCTTCCAGCACCACTAATTCAGAATCTGGTTTCCAGCATCTGCAGTCATTGTTTTTACCTCACAGAGTTATACGTGTCCATTCTCTTCAATTCTGATTTGTTCTTGTCTTACTTGGAGAAATGTACTGCAAAAAGTGAAGCAAACATGGCCTCCACAAAAGATGGCAAATTTTTCATTTATTATTGGAAGTATATTGTCCTGTGGAGTTGCTAATGATAATTCTAATTGTACCATGGTTTTGTTGCATTGATTACATTGCTTGGTGGAGTCAATAAGCCACCATCAAATGAGAAAGACAAAAAGGAACAAATTTGAGAGAAAATTTCAGAGATGCGAAAATTATAGAGTGGTTATGACTGAGATAGTGACATTTTAAAGAGCAAAGAGGAAATGAGTTCCTGCAGTGTGTTCAGGAGAATTTCTACAGCAGTATGCTTTTAGACCAATGAGAAAGGTGGAGAAAGTGAGGACTGCAGATGCTGGAGATCAGAGCTTAAAAATTTGTTGCTGGAAAAGCGCAGCAGGTCAGGCAGCATCAAAGGAGCAGGAGAATCAACGTTTTGGGCATCAGCCAAAGGGCTTCCTGAAGAAGGGCTTATGCCCAAAACGTCGATTCTCCTGCTCCTTTGATGCTGCCAGACCTGCTGCGCTTTTCCAATGAGAAAGGTGGCATTGCTAGACCTAGTTCTTCAGAATGAGGACGGTTAAGTGGATCAAGTGTCAGTACAGAAGCATTTAGAGATTTTATATCATAAGGTATGAGTTGGCTATGAGAAAGAAAAGGAACAATCTAGAATAAGAATAATTAACTGGTGAAAAGCTCACTTCAATGTGTATGTATGGATCTAGCCCAAATAAGTTGGAATCAAAAATTTGCAGGGCAAAACTATAATTGGCTATGGACATATTTTTCCAATTTTCCTTAGATGCCAAAGAACTGGAAATTTGTAATCATCATACCCTTCTTCAAACATGAGTGTAACATTAAGCCCAGTAATACAGGTCAGTCAGTTTAACCTCCATGATGGAGAAGGTTCTTGGCATGAAAATTTGGGATGAATTCAAAAGTCACTTGGACAAATGCAGGCTCATTAAGTAAATGGAGCATGGATTTGTCCAAATGGAACATTGTCAAAGCATGTTACACTTACCTAACTTGCTTGAAGTAGTTGATGAGATGGCAATGGCGTTGATTTGGGAGAGAAAAGTTTCCAAAAAGGCAGTTGATAAAGTGCTACATGACAGACTTGTGAGCACAAGCCCAGAATAAAAGAGAGAGTAGCAACATGGCTATGAAGTTAGCTGGGCAACAGGAAACTGAAAACGTATTGATATTCTTTCAGATTGAAAGAAGATTTATAATGAAGCTCCACATAGGTTGGTATTAGGGCCCCTGTCCTTTCCATTATACAAATGAATGACGTAGACCACCGTGAACAGGTCACAATTTTAAAATTTTCAGATGTTGTAAAACTTGAATGTATTGTGAACTTTGAGGAGGAGATTGGAGAACTCCAAATGGATATAAGCAAGTTAGTGGGATGGATGGACAAGAAGCGACAGATATTTAACAGAAAGAAGTGTGAAATGATTTATTTTGGTTGAAAGAACATGGCAGACAACATAAAGTTGAATAAAATTCCAAAGGAGGTACATGAGCTAAGGGATCTAGGCATATATGTTTACTAAACATTAAAAGTGACAGGACATGTTGAGAGAGCAGTGGATAAAACAGACAGCATCCTGGGATTTTTCAATAGGGGCATGGAATACAAAAGCAACTAAGTTATCCTGAGCCTGTATAAAACACAAGTCTGTCTCAGCTGGAATATTGTGTCCAGTTCTGGGCACCATACAAAGATGTGAAGGTATTTGAGAAATGTTTGTGGGGATAACTAACATCACTGGCATAGGTAGATTAGAGAAGCTGTGGTGCTCAAAATCATGAGTGGACAAGACCTGCAAGATGCTCATATTGGTAGAGGATCAAGAACAAGAGAGCACAGCTTAAGGATAATTGACAGAAGAAGCAATGATGTGTGATGATTCCCCTTTAACAAAGCTAGTTTGTCCTTGGACTTTTTCAGGAGGTCATAAAGACACAGACTCCGAAATGTCTGGCTTGATCTACTTGGGGAACTTGTCTAAGAAAGGGGAGTGGCCAGTTCTCTCAGCTCAACTTTTCTCTAGTTTGGTTTTAGCAGTCTGGCTGTGGGAGCAAGTAGTCAGTCAGTTTTGAGGCTGCTGGTCAAAGAAACAGCTACATGGAAGGTGGTGTTCCATGCTGAATCTCTGTGTCATCTCTTTCTCTCCTGTAAGACCCTGTGTTTGATTTTTCCTTTTTTGCCAAGGGATGTTTCTGAGGATTGTTGCAAGTAGTTTGACCAACATCATTAAGTTGGGAAAATCTGTTAGGTTTTCAGACATGTTAAGTTATTCTATATTCGATTCTCTTTTGTTTGTATTTCATTCAGTAATCTTGCAAATTAATTCTGTTTTGATTAAAACTAAGTGGTTGGGCCAGCTGTATCACTCCTGGAGTATCCACTTACACCTGCTTAAAACAACCAGAAAAGTTAGGGTCCAGGCTGCTTTCTTGAAGTGTTTTGAGGGGGCGCTGGCCTGGTCCTTAACAAATAACATGAAGAAAACATCTTTATTGATCTGGAATGCAGTGTGTGAGAGTGAACGTGTTACCACCACAATAAAGAGAGAATCGGTTATTGTCTGAAAAGGAAGAAAATGCAGGACTACAGGTAGATGGCAGGAAATAGCAGTCCTTCAGAGAGCCCTAGTGAATCAAATGGTCTCCTTTTGTCTGTAACCATTTTATGATCCTTCAAGGGTAAGAGCTCTATATCACATAACAACAAACTCTTCATTTCGCTGGTAAGGTGAAATTGCGTCCACGAACTAATTATTGCAAACTTGACGCAGGCTGCAATCACATCTCAATTTGTCCTAGACTGGACGGTTTTCACAATATTCAGACTGCGATCAAAGACTAAGATAAAATATGTGATTTGCAACTATGATCGTGAAAGCGAGTCAGAGGTTCTAGCCCAGAGTTTACAGCTTTGGTATTAGATATGCCAGCCTGGCACCTGTCAGGTTTTAAGTAGTCTTGATTTGAATGGTGCTACTTGCATCCAGTATTTAAGGTTGAGTAGCTGTGGATTTGCATGGGAATAAGGAACACAACAGTGGTGGGCGTGAAAAATATCATGTTAATAAAAAGCCTACAGCCTGGGAGATAATAAAAAGGATTGTCAAAGGAGAAAATACATCTGAAAACTACTACAGAACAATTTTGCTTTCTTGTTTCATATTCATTCAGGGCATCACTACCAAGGTCAGCATTTAGTGCCCATCTCTTTTTTGCCCTTTGAGAGTAGGAAAGAGTCAAGATATTCTTGCAGGTTTGGAGTCACATGTTGGCTACACCAGGTAACGATGGCAGATTTCCTTCTCCAAAAGGACATTAGTAAGTTAGATGGCTTTTTAAAAAAATTAACAATCAATGGTAATTTCATGCTCAACTTTTCTATGTCACCTTTTAACTATGGATTTACTAGTTAATTGAGTTTAAATTCTGCCAGCTATCAATGAATGTTTGGAAATCATGTTTCTAATGAATTAGCCTAGAACAGTGAATGGTCAGGCCAGTGACATTACCACTATCCCGTCATCCCGGCAAAACCCATTGGTCAAGATTGAAGGGATAAGGGACTGTTAAAAGTTGGAAAAGAATGACATTACATCAGTTGAGAAAAGCAACTAAAAGAACTGTGGATGCTGGAAATCAAAACCAAAGCAGAAATGGCAGCATCTGTGGAAAAAAATCAGTGAAGAGTCAATGGACCTGAAATGTTAACTCTGATTTCTCTTCACTGATGTTGTCATTTCTGTTTTTGTTTCTGATTTCCAGCACCCGCAGTTCTTTTAGTTGTTTCTTTTTAAACTGATGTAATGTTGCTTTGTTTGATGGAATGTTGCATAGGGCCATCGATCTCAGGGGTTTTACAGCTACCTCTCCACTTCAGGATAGATATTAAATAGATTGCTAATGCTGGGTCTTATGTTTTATCAGAGTCTGCCTGCATCATTCTTTTACAACTTTTAACAACACTGGTTTAATGTTAAACAAAAACAGAAATTGCTGGAAAAACTCAGCAGGTCTGGCAGCGTCTGTGGAGAGAAATCAGTGAAAGGTCACTGGATCTGAAATGTTAACTCTGATTTCTCTTCACTGTTGCTGCCTGACCTGCTGAGTTTTTGTTTAACATTACACCAGTACCAATTTCTAGCACTATTCAGTTCTGAAAAAGTCATATGGCACGGTGGCACAGTGGTTAGCACTGCTGCCTCACAGCGCCAGAGACCTGGGTTCAATTCCTGCCTCAGGCGACTGACTGTGTGGAGTTTGCACGTTCTCCCCGTGTATGCGTGGGTTTCCTCCCACAGTCCAAAGATGTGCAGGTCAGGTGAATTGGCCATGCTAAATTGCCTGTAGTGTTAGGTAAGGGGTATGGGTGGGTTGCGGTTCAGTGTGGACTTGTTGGGCCGAAGGGCCTGTTTTCACACTGTAATGTAATCTAATCATACCAGACTCTATACATTAACTCTGTTTCTCTCTCCACCCATGCTTGCTAGACCTGCTGAGTTACGCAAGAAGTTTGATTTTGTTTTAGCTTTCCAGCATCCACAGTATTGTACTTTTATAATGTCACACCATCCCTGGGATGCAGCATTGAAAAATCCCCACAATGCAGCTTTACAACATGGTGAAACGTGGAGTTGGTGGATGATCAGATCAGCCATGGTCTCTTTTAATGGCAGAGCACATTCGATGGCCTTAATGGCCTCCTCGTGCTCCTGTGCATTATGCTGTTATTGTATGGAGGCAAACACAACTTGGAGCTTGATCTTCATCTTTCCTGGTTTTGTTGACCGATCCTATAAGTACATCTGCCTCTCTAAAGTGGAATTCTAAAAAGGCAGTTCTCCAAGATTATTGCCAGGAAGTTGTGCCACAACCTACAGAAACAATTATTTGCATCCCAGCAGTTGTAGCTAATCAGGGTATGTTGGTCATCGATCACTATATATTTCAGTGTCCATAATGGTAGGACATATCTTGTGAAGACACAGTTAACAAAAGACAAGGTAAGCAGTGAGTGGTCCATTGTCCTCGTTTCCTTTCAGATACCAAACTCTAAGTGCTTTACATGCCTGCCTAATTGAAGTGTGTTCATATCTGTTAAATGGTCCCAACAGGTTGTTACCTGTTAACTTGACCGGACTCTCATCCTTCTTTGCATCACCAACACTTGAAACAAACTAGGATTCTCACAGTGGGAAGCCCAATGATGGGAATCATTGTACTGGGCAGGGGTCGGAATGAAATGATTTCAATTGGCATTAAAGCTCAGCATGAGAGAGAAAACACAAATAATTTAAAGAAAAATCTGGCTATAAGAGATCTTTTCTCCTGTGACTTTTTCCTTTGTATTACTGATGCTTGGCAACCATGGACAGCCATTTCAAGTAGCCCGGAATTAAGTGAATGCCCTGCATTGAAGAATGGTACATAATGTCACACACGCCAGTGAGACCTACCCTCCCGTTAATATTTAAATAGGCTATTCAGTCATCTGCGACAGGCGCAACAGTTCTGCTATTCACCCTGATCATTGTCAGTGCACAAAGTGGGTAGCTTTCTGGAGATGTAGTTTCTGTCCACTTTGTCACTGAACCGTCTGATTAACACCAGGACTGCTGCTGGACAATCAAAACTTTTGACTCTGATTCTTGTTTCTGCTCCTTTCTGAAAAGAATTGACATTATTTTCCTTATTGCAAAGTGTCCTTCAAAAAATAAAACCCAAAGGTCTCTTCTTTTGGGCATTGTCATACAACCACACAAGAGTTTAAGTTCAGGACAGACTGGTCAAGAAGAAAGCAAGGTCAAGAATTGTCGTCAGGTCTGGGCTTCTTTAAAACAGTGTTTCACACATACTGTTGTTGTGTCGCCAGACTATAGGGGCTGCTCTCTCATTAGAGTGAGAAGCAACTGGTGGTGATTTAACTGGAGGCCTACCAAACCTCCGGCGAGGGAAGAGGTTGAGAAAGAGTGTCCTTCATGGTACCTCAAAACGGTGATGGGAATTGAAACAAATATTAATGCTAAATACTGCAATACAACATTCAGAGAAGTACCAAACTCTAATCTTATTGTTACATTAGTGAAAGATTATTCCATGAGTTATACTACATAATGCTAGTTGGTCTACTCCATATATTTCTCTTCATATGTTTCTCTTTACTTAACTAACTCATTTCATCAGAGGCAGTGCCATGGCATCTTCACATGGTTGCTCCAGGGTCCTCAAATTCAACCTCAGTGTACCAACCTTTGTGTGTAAATGTATGTCAAAGTGTATCCTGGACAGATTTGCCTGAAATCCCAGTATCATTGAGACAGAAAAATGGTTGAAATTTGGGGCAGGATGAACAGGGATCTAGCCCTTTACGTTGCCCACCACAAATCCTGTCATGAAATCGCACATTAAGGCATCAGGTAAAGAGAAAATTACAACAAGCAATGGACTTCTAGTTATTATGCATCTGAGTAAAATTGACCTGGGGTTGGGGAAGATGGTGGAAATGAAAATGTAGTCTCCAAAAGCAAATTGACCCACAGAAATTATTTCAGCAATCAACCAACTGGGACATGGGTGCAAGTTAACATCCACACGACCTCATAAGGTAAGGCTTAGACCTTAAATGAGGTTAACAAAAACATCTATGTCATCAATTATTCAAAATCACAGGTTGAGCCAAGGTCAGAGGGCATCAAAAAGGCAGGCAGAGATTCAGTAACAATGGTACCCACTGATTTAGAAAGATGTAGGGATTTAAGTAAAAACTAAATTCGCTTCCCAGTTCAACGGTAATCACTCGTGTATTTCAACTTAGTGAAAACAGCAACAGTACTTATCTTAGATTGCCAATTTGGATCCATTTTTCAGTGAAGTTAACCTACTATAAAACATTCAGATTACAGAATGACCAACAGTTCACATGAACAATCTTACTAAGTCAATAGGACAGCCACCTTTCCCCACACACAGTGTGTCTGACCACTAGTCATGTGATGCTGTGATGTTATTTCCTATATTGCACGGGTTTCAGCACAAAAGCAACCGAGCCATGAACTTACCTTGCTTGATCAGGCTGAGACATGAATGGGTTTTAAATTAGTTTGTATTGGATTTCTCAATTGGGAAGTGACAGAATATGGTACTCATCAAAAAAGAAATCAGAAGCCTGACACTTGGCATTAAGTCAAGATATCAATTACATTATAGACTCCAGCAAATTGAGGTTTGGTGGAGTAGAGCCAACTTAAATCAAAATATAATGGTTCACTTCACTTGGCCCGACTGGATAAGCTGTGTGCTGAGAAAACACAATGGCCCAGATTTTCCAATGGCCACAGTATAGATGGGAGTTGCACATAGGGATTCGACAGAGTCCCTGACACAGCAAATTCCAACGGAATTGCCTGAGAAATTAAAGAATCCGTTGGACATTTCCCCATGCCTATAATGCTCTGAATGTACCCACTTAAATTGAAGAATTCAGTAAGCAGTTAAGTAAACAATTATGCAGGAAAGTTTGGATAATAAAAATGAGTAGCTTATTAACTTGATCCCAATTTATCCTCAAAGATACCTCTCTCAATCCTCTTACACCCTCCCCACGCTGACCCGATTCTGCACGCTGTCCGGTGCATAAAACCATTGGACTTTCCCTCCCCCGGTATTTAAACCCTTCCTCTACCCTTGGGATCTAACATTCCTCCCCTCCCCCAATCAGAATTTGCCATCCGAAATGTGGAGCTCTTTCTTATCATTGAAAATAATGAGCAGGTGGCAATCTCCATGCGATTGCTACTCCTTGGAAAATCCTGCCCAACAAGTATAGCAGTCAAGCCTCCGAAGCAGAATGTGCTTGATTCAATTCCCACTCCAGTTCTTGGGGAGCACAGAAATTAGGAGGGCATGCACTGCCAGAGAGGCCAACCTTTAGCTGAGATGCTAAACCAAAGTGATTCCTGCCTCTTCAGAGGGACTGAAAAGATTCCACAGCACAATACTGAAGATAAATAAGGAGTTCTCCTGCTGTACTGGCTTACACTTGTCCATCAACCAGCAACAATAAACATTATCTGGTCTTTGTGCTTGTGGAAGTTTTGTGCACAAATTGACTGCTGTATTTTCTAGATCACAATGATTACACTTCAGAATCACTTCACTGGTTGTAAAAAAATTTGGAACATCCTGTGGGTATAAAAGACATAATATAAATCCAAACTTTTCTTTTCTCCCTGAATTAAAAACCTGAAATGTTACTTTGTGCTATTATTTTCTGAGACAAATTCAATGAATGCCCAAAATAAACGGATTAGGCATGTAATTTTGATTCCAATAGGTTTGGCTCTAACTGTAAGATTAAACATTCAAATATATAAATCTGAGCCTTACATTCACCTGTGTAATCATCATATCACAAGAGCAAAACCTTCAGCCTACTCCAGAATAGTTTGCCCTTTCAGAAAATGAACAAGTTGCTTAAAGTAAACTCCCTTTGCTCCTGCCACTGAAGAACTATAGTGATCTCACCCTGCACACACACAAATTGATATCAGAGTCTCTGATAAGTCCTTGAAGTGCCGACATAGAAATGTAAAGTGCAGGTTACTATTTTATCCTGCTGCTCCTGTTAATCTCAGCTGATAGTTGTTTTTGTTCAATTCTGGGTAGCAGTGCTTTGCCCTGGGGTTAAAAGTTAAAAGTTCAGGGGAAATGAATTTAGATTAGATTCCTTACAGTGTGGAAACAGGCCCTTTGGCCCAACCAGTCCACACCGACCCTCTGAAGAATAACCCACACAGACCCACTTCCTTTCTGACTAATGCACCTAACACTATGGGCAATTTAGCATGGCCAATTCACCTAACACGCACATCTTTGGACTGTGGGAGGAAACCCATGCAGACACAGGGAGAATGTGAAAACTGCACACAGACTGGAATCAAACCTGGGACCCTGGTGCTATGAAGTAGCAGTGCTAACCACTGAGCCACAGCGCCAAACCTATTTGAATCAAAATTACAATGTAACTTTTCAAACAAAAGTTAATGAAAATCTAAAATTCTCTCACTTCAAAGATTGGGGTGGGGGAGGGGTTCATTGGAAATTTTGAAGATGAAGATGGATGGATTTTTGTTTGGTAATGAAATCGAGGAATATCAAATAAGGATGGATAAACAGAGTTGAAATACAGATCAGCCATGATATATTTGAAATTTAGGACAGGCTGGAGGAGCTAGGTGGGTTAAAAAAAAGTTCCAGCCCAAAATGGCAAATTAAAACGTTAGCTGTTTCCTACTGTTTCCATTCCTACCCCAACCCCCACCCTGCCACTCCCTAACCCCAAAACTTTTGAGTTCTTCTTGACTGCGTTATGCAATCCATTGGACTCACAAATGTCTGGGAAAAAAAACAGAGATAATATTGAACGGGCTGGTTCTTTGTGCAAGTGCTGATATCGGATACTGTTGTGTTCCTGCTGCACCTAACTGATTGCTACATTACCATAAAAGGAACATTTGATTTGATTTATTATTGTTATGCCTACTGAGGTACAGTGAAATTATTGTCTTACGTGTTTTACAGGTAGATCGTACTTTACAAGTGAATCAAGGTAACAGAATAGAGTGCAGGGTACAATGTAACAGCTGCCGAGAAGGTGCAGAGAGACCAACATTAATATTAAAAAGATCTATTCAAAGTCTGAAATTAATGGGGAAGAAGCTGATCTTGTATCTGTGTGTACCTGTATACAAACCTTTATATCTTCTGCCCAACAGAAGAAGGTGGAAGAGAGTATAACTAGGGTGGGAGGGGTCAATGATACATCAGTTGCTTTCCCAAGGCAGCGGAAAGTGTAGGTGAATCACAGGCTTGGATGAACTGCAGGTTGCAAGGGAAATGTTAAAAATACCCTACCATAACCACCCTATTATTCTTACAGCTAATTGAGATGTCCTTACAAATTTGTTTCTCAATTTCCCGCTGACTATTAGGGAGTCTATAATACAATCCAAATAAGGTGATCATCCCTTTCTTATTTTCAGTTACACCCAAATAACTTCACCTGAGTGTATTTCTGAGAACATCCTCCCTCAGTACAGCTGTAATGCTATCCTTTATCAAAAACACCACTCTCCCTCTCCTCTCGCCTCCCTTTCTGTCTTTCCTGTAGCATTTGTATCCTGGAACATTAAGCTGCTAGTCCTGTCCATCCCTGAGCCATGTTTCTGTAATTGCTATAATGTCCCAGACCCATGTTCCTAACCATGCCCTGAGTTCATCTATCTTTCCTGTTAGACCTCCTGCATTGAAATAAATGTAGTTTAATTTATCAGTCCTACCTTGTTCTCTGCTTTGTCCCTGCCCACCCTGACTGTTTGATTTGCTTCTTTTCCCAACAGTACCAGTCTCAGATTGATCTCTTTCCTCACTATCTCCCTGGGTCCCACACCCTTAATAGTTTAAATCCTCCTGAGCAGCTCTAGCAAATTTCCCTGCCCGTATAGTACACCCCTTCCAACTCAGGTTCAATCCGTCCTTCTTGTCCAGGTCATTCTATCCCTGAAGAGATTCCAATGTTACAAAAATGTGAATCCTTCTCCCATATACCAGCTCCTCAGCCATGCATTCATCTGCTCCATCCTCCTATTCATACCCTCACTAGCTCGCAGCGCCACGAGTAATCTAGATATTACTACTCGAGGATCTCCTTTTTAAATTCCTGCCTAACTCTTTATATTCTCCCTTCAGAATCTCATCCTTTCTCCTTCCTGTGTCATTGGTTCCAATGTGCACAATGACCTTCTGCTGGTCCCTCTCCCCCTTGAGAACATTCCGTACCCTCTCTGAGATATCCCTGATCCTGGCACCAGGGAGGCAACACACCATTCTGACTTTTCGCTGCTGTCCGTGCCTCAGGCTAAAAGGTCCCCTAACACGATCGATCTCTTGGAACCTGACGTATTCCTCATTGCATTAGAGCCAGTCACGATACTAGAAACTTGGTTATTCATGCTACATTCCCCTGAGAATCCATTACCCTCTGCATTTACTTATTTGTAATGGGGATAGCCACAGAATACTCAGAGGAAATTAGATTAGATTAGATTACTTACAGTGTGGAAACAGGCCCTTCGGCCCAACAAGTCCACACCGCCCTGCCGAAGCGTAACCCACCCATACCCCTACATCTACATCTACCCCTTACCTAACACTATGGGCAATTTAGCGTGGCCAATTCACCTGACCTGCACATCTTTGGACTGTGGGAGGAAACCGGAGTACCCGGAGGAAACCCACGCAGACACGGGGAGAACGTGCAAACTCCACACAGTCAGTCACCTGAGGCGGGAATTGAACCCGGTCTCTGGCGCTGTGAGGCAGCAGTGCTAACCACTGTGCCACCGTGCCGCCACAGCTAGTACTCCTGTACTAGCTGTCGACCTCTCTTACCTTTCCTGGGGCTAACCCATCTATGTGACTGTATCTGAGTCTTGCCCCCCCCCCCCTTCCTATTACTGCCATCCATCACATCCCTTCCTCTTGTAGATTCCTCATTGCCTCTAACTGTCTCTTCAACTGATCCATTCAATAGGATAGGATTTGCAACCAATGGCATTTATTGCAGACATAATCTTCAGTAACACATAAACTCTCCCTAAACGTACACATCCGATAAGAACAGCATCTCACTCTACAAAATGCCATTTTTGCTTTTTTCAACCTCCAGACCCAGAAAATAGCACTGTCTTACTCCTCTGTAAAACACTGCTCCAGGCTAACCTAATACTTACGGCTTATATTTTAAGCTTAATTAAGAGATATTTCTCAATAAAACATATAATCAA
Source organism: Chiloscyllium punctatum (assembly GCF_047496795.1). Taxonomy (NCBI): domain Eukaryota; kingdom Metazoa; phylum Chordata; class Chondrichthyes; order Orectolobiformes; family Hemiscylliidae; genus Chiloscyllium; species Chiloscyllium punctatum. The sequence goes on along the minus strand of NC_092742.1, from coordinate 85,504,267 downwards.
GAAAGAATCCACTCTGCTCACGACTGCAAACTTACTGTAAGGCCACACTTAAAAATATTCACTTATCTATTTCTGAGCTATGACCTCTCCCAGACAGATTCCTCCAAGATCAATTGTGAATTTTGCTGTTTGTTAATTTTCCCAGATGCACTCCGATGTCCGGTGATACATGAATTCAAACAGCAAAGGCAGTAACTGCGCAGGTTCACTGCTGCGTCAGGGAGCAGTGTGGGTTTCACTCTCTCTCTCTTTCTCTCCCTCTTCCCCTGCCCCGCCAACACTGCCTGATGATGTGCTGCCTTTATCTGTGCCTCTCCCTTTTAAAAGTGCTGTTGTTTTGACTTTTTTTCTCTCCAAAGTTCCAAAACAATGCAACAGCATATAAAACAGTAACTGCTGGAATTCGAGGAAATCGTCTCCAACATCTAAAATACATCAAAAAAGGAGCAGCCTGTTACAGCCAGAAACATTTCCTGTCCTCCATCCCAAGTCGTCTCCCAACAATCCTGTGTACTGTACAGGGTGAAGGCATCCTCTGTCAAAAAAACACTGAACTAATAGGTAGAATCTTGCACTGTTTCTGGGAGTGGAAACTGAGGCAAGTGGGAAAACTTAATCACAGAAGCCAAAAAAGCAGATTCCTGGTAGTGAGATGAAAATTAAATTCTTGGAACTTTAAAGACATGTCAAGCTTCAGGTATTAGGATGCCCTTTTGCTTGTATTTACATATCATGAATTCTCAGTATAAGTTCAGCTCACCAACATTCAATTCTCCTTCCCAACTGAGTTATCCATGAGTAAGCAATCACGCTTTCAGATTCACAGCTATATATGAAAAGTATACATGTAGCATCATTCTGTACTCCTTAGAACTTAGAGTGCGTGACTACTGTTTTGTCCTGTTTGTATAGTGTTTGCCATTGCTATGCCATGACTGAGATCAGGTGATGGTAGCATGAGTTCCACAAAGTGCAGAGGATGACAGCAGGAGAACGGCTTGACTGTAATGGGGCATGGGTCAACGCGGTTGATCAAGGGTTGATGGGCTGACCAGTGAAGTGTAAAATTCTGTCTCAGCAGTGCTGTTAGCCTGAGCAGAGAAATGATGAAGGGCAAGAATGCGTAGCTGCAGAATTCAACCCAAGGTCCTGAGTGATGCTCCTGGCTTGTGGGGAATGAATGCCTGGCTGAGCATCACAGAACCTCAGAAGTATTACATCACAGAAGAAGCTATTTGACCTGCCATTTCTGCATCAGTTCTTTCAATAACCATCATGACTTCTTAGTGCCATTCTTCTGCCTTTTCGCCATAGCCTTGCACATTGTTGCTATTTAACTTATCATCTTAAATGCCTCACTTTGAGTATATTTAAAGGATATACTTGAAGCAGGTGGGACTAGTTTAGTTTGGGATAATCGTCAGCATGGACTGGTTGGACTGAACAGTCTGTTTCCGGAATATATGACTCTATGAGTTGATCCTCCCTCCACACACTTGTAGGCAGTGCATTACAGACCTGACTATCCACATGAAAAGGTTCTCTTACATCATGTTTGCTTCTTTTGTGAACCACTTTTAATCTGTGCCCTCTCATTCTTGATCCTTTTAGGAGTAGGAACAGTTTATTCCTACCTATTTTAACACCAAGCATAACTCTAATCCTAATCCTGTTTTATCCAGCCCACACATGATATTGAAAATAAACCTTAGCCAGGGAGGAAAGACCAGCATTACAGAAAGAAGCTCAATGACCTTCTCTTCTATGACCGGATAAGAGCCACACTCTGCTCTCTCTTCCACCTCACACTCACTTTATCTGTATGGACTCCCCAAGGTTCACACTCTAACACTACCACTATCACTTCCACCCTGCAACCTCCCACACCACTGTCTGTGGTGTCTTTTTGGTATACCTTATCAGCTTTGCCCAACCAGCATAATCGCCATACCCCCCACTTTAGTCACACCCATTTGTCCCCTGCCCCTTTTGCTTATTACAAGAGGAGCTAACCCTTAACAGGGCAGAGTGAGAGAGAGAAAGCGCGAGAGAGAAAGTGTGTGTGTGTGAGAGTGTGAGAGTGAATGTATTGTAACACTGAAAGCACGTGTTCAATTCCCACACTGTCTAAGGTTACCATGGAGGATTCTCCTTTTCAATCTCTCCCCTTACTTGAGGCATGGTGACCCACAGGTTAAATCGCCATCAGTAGTTTCTTTGTAATGAAAAAACAGCCCTATTGTCTGGTAAGTCTGGTAAGAAGAGAATCCTTGCCCTCACAGCAGAAGTCCAGGATTGCTACTGTGGGGATAAAGAATCATCCAAAGGAGTAAGTATCATACTTTATGGATGTAGGTTTGCTCACTGAGCTGGAAGGTCCATTTCCAGATGTTTCATCACCCTACTAGGTAACATCTTCAGTGGGCCTCCAGGTGAAGCACTGCTGATGGTTTCTGCTTTCTATTTATATGTTTGGGTTTCTTTGGGTTGGTGATGTCATTTCCTGTGGTGATGTCATTTCCTGTTCTTTTTCTTAGGGGGTGATAGATGGGGTCTAACTCGTGTTTGTTGATAGAGTTTCGGTTGGATTGTCATGCTTCGAGGAATTCTCGTGCGTGTCTCTGTTTGGCTTGTCCTAGATGGATGTGTTGTCCCAGTCAAAGTGGTGCCCTTCCTTATCTGTGTGTCAGGATACCAGTGAGAGAGAGTCATGTTGTTTGTGGCTAGTTAATGTTCATGTATCCTGGTGGCTAGTTTTCTGCCTGTTTGTCCAATGAAGTGTTTGTTACAGTCTTGCATGGTATTTTGTAAATGACATTAGTTTTGCTTGTTGTCTGTAAAGCGTCTTTCAAGTTCATTAGTTGCTGTTTTAGTGTGTTGGTGGGTTTGTGGGCTACCATTATGCCAAGGTAGTAGTCTGGCAGTCATTTCCGAGATGTCTTTGATGTAGGGGAGAGTGGCTAGGGATTCTGGACTTGTTTTGTCTGCTTGTTTGGGTTTATTGCTGAGAAATCGGTGGACTGTGTTCATTGGGTACCTTTTCTTTTTGAATACTCAGTATAGGTGATTTTCCTCTGCTCTGCATAGTTTCTCTGTGCTGTAGTGTGTGTGTTGAAAAAATGTTCTGATGCAGTTTCGTTTGTGGATGTTGGGATGATTGCTTCTGTAGTTCAATATTTTGTCCGTATGTGTTGTTTTCCTGTTGACGCCGGTTTGAAGTTCCCCATCGGCTGTTTGCTCTACTGTGACATCTAGGAATGGCAGTTTGTCATTGTTTTCCTCCTTTTTGGTGAATTTTATGCCAGTAAGGGTATTATTGATGGTCTTGAAGGTTTCCTCTAATTTGTTTCATTAAGTGATGACAAAGGTATCATCCACGTAGTGGACCCAAAATTTGATTTAGTTAGATGTTTGGCAGAGCTGTTTGTTCAAGTCTCTGCATTACTGCCTCTGCTAAGAACCCTGATATCGGAGAGCCCATGGGTGTTCCGTTGGTTTGTCTGTAGGTTTTGTTGTTGAAGGTGAAGTTTGTGGTAAGACATAGGTCCATTAGCTTTACGATACTGTCTTTGCTGATGAAGTTAGAGGTGTTTGGTGTATGTGTCTTTGGGTCTTCTAATAGTGTAGTCAGTGTTTTCTTGGCCAGGTTAATGTTGATTAATATAAACAGGGCTGTTACATCAAAGGAGACCATTATTTTGTGCTCTTCTATTTTAGTATCTTCAATGGTCTTCAGGAATTCTTGAGTGGAGTGAATGGAGTGACGTGAGTCTTCTACTAAGTGTTTTAGTCTTTGGTGTAGCTCCTTGGCCCATCTGTAAGTTGGTGTTCCATGGAGCGAGACTATGGGTCTGAGGGGGGGCTCCTGGTTTGTGAATTTTGGGTAATCTGGAGAAGCATGGATTAAATTTTAAATTTTAAACAATGCTATGTGCAAATGTGAAGAGAATAAGCACATAAGAGATGCAGGCAGCCTGGTCCAGTCTGTGAGCTGTGCCTGCACGCAAATTGTTCACTGTAGCCTTTCAGTGCTACTTGCTGGTGTGCCCGGCAACGCAAGTTTGAGCTTCCATAGCACACATCCAGTGAATGGTAGAGTGATTATTTGACATGTTAGCAGATGCTGGATAACCAATGTGCGTGGATAGAGAATATGTATGGCTGCTGCCCAAAGCCATGCCTTGAGATGTTTTTGGAGGTCACTCAGAGCAAGCAGCAAATAGAATCCAGCAGATACGCACTCTGGTTTTCTTTTTGAGTTGTCCTGATGTCTAGTGTTTTTGCTGAGTTTGGTAAGATGTGAATCTGATTATGAGTGAGGCATTTGTTGCATTTACAAAATGTTTAACACGCACTAGTACCCATCAATTGGCATCTCGCCACGTCACTTGTGAAAAGGATAAAAGATGGAGCAAGCAAATGCCAAGATTGAGATGGGCCTTACTGAACTTGTTGCCCAATTCTCTCTGTAGCCCATGTCCCTCAGATTCTAACCAAAGTTTCAATTTATGACTTTCATTACCCTCTGTGAAACGTGTCCAAGTTAAGGAAAGCATAGATTGTTTCTATTGTAAAAAAGTTTACAAAACACATTCCTGATGTTAACAAGCTATTATCAAGCCTTTATCATGTTTCTTCCCATCTTTCACCAGAATCTTGCAAACAGGAAGAAATTAGCTTCAAACAACAATAGCACTGATTGAAGGCATTTTACAGAAGCAGATTCCCTCATCACTTTCTACATTGTAACATTTTTCTAATGCTTTCCACATTAAGCAAAATGTAAGGAACAGTGTTCATTGAGTGTGATTCATGCCTAATAGGATACATTTTAAAACTCAAATGTGTACTTGTTGCAATTACACAGAATATTAATTTTTCAACACTGAGCACTTGTAAGTCTACTGTCTTTTATAATATACGATTAGAATTACTTTGAACTTATTACCTCAGTTGAGACATTTTGCAATTGCGGTTAATTTTAAACTCAGGCCTGTACATGCTTGTGATCCTTGACTCTGTTAAAAAAAAACATAGTAATCATTTTGTCAAACGTATCAGCTGCATTTCAAGCCCAGCCAATTCTCACTCAAACAAACAGAAGCTTGAGTGTAACAAAAGCTCTTTCTAAGAAGAAGCACACTTCGATTGGCAAAGACTAGATTTTTCTTCATCATTGATAAGGAAAAAGACAAATTGCCTGTGGCGATTCTCATAGTTGTTAACAGCAATGACTAAAGTAGACTTGATCCTATGTTATTTGATGCCTGTGGCCCAAGGACATTCATTAGATCTCTAGTTGTGTGGGATCTGAAAGAGAGTTGATTTTATTGCTAGGTCCCAATTTACAGCCATTTCCCGGATTGTCAGTTGCTTTTGGCTGCTTCATCAGATGTAATTTAATGCCATGCTCACTAGTAGAAATGTCTGCTCAACATATACTTGTCAAGTTCCCTCAGAACTTGGGACATTTTGTTACGTTAATGTTATATTTATCATATAGAGTTAAGTTGCTGTTATTAATGTTTGCCACCAATAGACTCCCAACCGCCTTTCTATCCTGCAAAAGGGTACATTTTAGCCCTAATGCTAAACGTGATGTTATGCCATAGGAAAATAAAAGAATATTACAGCTTCCATCCTGTATTCAAAAGTGTTGGACTGTTAACAGAACAAAGGGTCACCCCTCAATCAGTGCAGTTTCGTCCACCTCTTAGATGGACTCTGCAATAAATAAATCCACAGAAATGCAATACAATTTTTTAATCCCTTGGTTGCCAGAACTAAATCTCACTAGGTCAAAATCAAGCTGATTGACTGCTACTAACAATTTAATAAAACAAAGGAAAAACATTAGGTCACACAATGCACATAATTTGCAATCTGCAGCCTGTCATTGAATTTATTCCCAGTGCCTATACCCTGCTTCGGATTGTGAGCTTGAGCATACTCTGCCTTTGCTATGGAGAAAATTATGAACTCATGACTAATTTTTTTTGTTCCAATTGAATTGAGCACTTAAAAACTGTAATTGTGCAGACAGACATTAAGTGCTTTATTGCTGGATGCATTAGCCCTCATTGATATCATATCAATTTGACTCTTGCATATAGGCGAAATAACCCATCCATGTAGTTAAAACTTGGCATCAGTTTGTAGGGCATGTGAGGATGTCCAACGCCTCCCACTAACTGACCCAACTTTTCAAAAGGCATAAACAGTTACAAGTACTGGAATGCTGGGATGCATTAAACAGCCACTTCTTGGGGGAAACCAGGCTAGGGAGGATACAGTCAAAGTAACAGGAGTCACTTGCCTTGTCCAATTCTGCTACCATCCTATGTTTCGATATTAACCTGCTATATCAAACATGAATGTGGAGGAAAGTAACCAGGTCTCCTTTTAAGTATGCAGTTCATGTCAGCTGCTGTCATCCTTTCCTACTTCAAGCTAAGGCCTGAGCAGGTGGCAGCAGAGGTATCAGCTCAAGAGGTATTGATCAGAAAGGCGTCCTGGGCAACAAGAGTCCCAATGGATAACTTTAAAATCAATCCTTCGGCTTTCCCTGTGGGCTAGGAGGCTGCTCCAGAGCTTGTGAAGGAGATAGGAATATAAAAAAAACCCGATAGAACAAAGGAGCAAGAGTAGGTTATTTCTCTGCTCAAGTCTGCCTCAACATTCCGTAACATCACTGCTGATCTGCTCCAGGCCTCAACTCCACTTTCATGTCAGTTCCTCACAACCCTCAATTCCTTGATAGTTCAAAAATCTATTTACATCCTCCTTAAATACTTCCAGTGATCTAGCTCCCCAGATGTCTTGGGTAGAGAATTCCAATGGGGAGAAAGTTTGAACAGTTCATCCACTTTACTAACACCTTCTACCCCGACCTCAAATTTACCTGGACCATCTCAGACTCCTCCCTCCCCTTCCTAGACCCCTCCATTTCTATCTCAGGTGACCAACTCAACACGGACATTTACTATAAACCGACCGACTCCCACAGCTACCTAGATCACACCTCCTCCCACCCTGCCCCCTGTAAAAATGCCATCCCATATTCCCAATTCCTTCGCCTCCGCCGCATCTGCTCCCAGGAGGACCGATTCCAATACCGAACAACCCAGATGGCCTCCTTCTTCAAAGACCACAATTTCCCCTCAGACGTGGTTGACGATGTACTCCATCGCATCTCCTCCACTTGCCACTCCTCTGCCCTTGAACCCCGCCTCTCCAATTGCCACCAGGACAGAACCCCACTGGTCCTCACCTACCACCCCACCAACCTCCAGATACATCGTATCATCCTTCATCATTTCCGCCATCTCCAAACTGACCCCACCACCAAGGGTATATTTCCCTCCCCTCCCCTATCAGCGTTCCGGAAAGACCACTCCCTCCGTGACTCCCTCGTCAGGTCCACACCCCCCACCAACCCAGCCTCCACTCCCGACACATTCCCCTGCAACCGCAAGAAATGCAAAACTTGCGTCCACACCTCCCCCATCACTTCCCTCCAAGGCCCCAAGGGATCCTTCCATATCCATCACAAATTCACCTGCACTTCCACACACATCATTTACTGCATCCACTGCACCCGATGTGGCCTCCTATACATTGGGGAGACAGGCCACCTACTTGCAGAACGTTTCAGAGAACATCTCTGGGACACCCGCACCAACCAACCCAACCGCCCCGTGGCTGAACACTTTAACTCCCCCTCCCACTCTGCCAAGGACATGCAGGTCCTTGGCCTCCTCCATCGCCAGACCATGGCAACACAACTCCTGGAGGAAGAGTGTCTCATCGTCCACCCAGGAACCCTCCAACCACAAAGGATGAATGCAGATTTCTCCAGCTTTCTCATTTCCCCTACCCCCACCTTACCTCAGTCCCAACCCTCGGACTCAGCACCACCTTCTTGACCTGCAATCTTCTTCCCGACCTCTCCACCCCCACCCCCTCTCTGGCCTATCACCCTCACCTTAACCTCCTTCCACCTATCGCATTCCCAACACCCCTCCTCCCTACCTTTTACTTAACCTGCTTGGCACACCTTCCTCATTCCTGAAGAAAGCCTTATGCCCAAAACGTCGATTCTCCTGCTCCTTGGATGCTGCCTGACCTGCTGCGCTTTTCCAGCAACACATTTTTCAGTAGAGAATTCCGATGTTCATTACTCTCTGCAAGAATAAATCCTTTTGCATCTCAGTTTTAAGTGAATAAGCCCTTCTTCCGTGATTACTCCTTAGTTAGAAATTACCCTACTAGTGGAAACTTGTTCTCAGGACCAACTTTGTCCAGCTTCCTCAGTAACTGGAAGGCCCATCTTTCCCTATCTTCAATAGCCAGGTACACCTTAACTCCTCCAAACCCCAGCAACTGATACTCTCTGTATTTGTTAGCTGTGTGATGGCTAGAGGGCTCTGCTCCTCTTCTTCCCTGGTACTCTCTTCCTCTCCTACAGAGAGGGACAGAAGAGATCCTAAAGTGAGAGAAACAAAGTATCTTCAATTAATGGATGGAGAATATATATTGAATGTTATGAAGTGTGGGAGAGGTATTACATTGCATCAGGATGGAAGTGAGTAACAAAAAAGACTATGTATACCTGCAATGTTGATGTGAGGAGTGATGTGCTGAAATGGGCTTCAGAAAGCAGAGTCAGGTGTTGGGATGATATACATGTCAGGATGAAGGGCAATGCACTATTGCTCTCACGTTTCTTGCCTTGCATAGATAAGAAACTAATTCCTGTGTTAAATGCAAAAGCATGACATCACGTACTTGCTTCTAATCTCTTGTTTCAATTCCAACCACACACTTTGGTATGTCCAGCTAGCTTATTCCTTCTCTTCGTAGTTTCTGTATCCCTTCCTCACAAGCCCCAGCAACATTTCAAGAGGGGCGTCACTGAAGTGGTGTATGATCTCTGACCCAGCTTTGTGTGGTTTGATATTGATCGACCTGATAGGCATTTCATGGTATCTGCCAGCTCTGCCAGTATGTGGTTCAGAGTAATGGGTTTTCTCCCTAGATTTGTCACTGTTCGTTGCAGATGTGCTGCACGGAGCCTATTCTCAATGACTCAATAATCATTCTCGTAGGGGAGAACACTTTTTAAAAAAAAATTTCACTCTTTATAGGATTGAGTTATTTTTTCAATAACTGATGAAGCAAATGAGGAATGAAATTTCATTTTAATTGAGCGTGGTTAATTGAAAAACATGTTTGGAAGGAAGAACAGTCATATAGACAAGTCAAAAATAAACTCATGGATTTGTGGCTGCGTCTATGGCTTAGGTTAATGTAAACAAAGGCGAGAATGTTTTAAAATAAAAGACTCCCACTTCACGGAACAGCTACGTTTTAAATTTGTTTATTTTTGGAATTTAAAATTATGAAACACGTTTCTGGTCTTGAATTCTTGTTTAATAATATTTTGCGTGGTTTATTTGAGGTTTAGTTTGTTTACGCATCAATAGTCATTGTGGAGTCACACAGGATTCTGTTAGTTAAAGAATATTAATAGATGTTGTAGAACACTTCCGTCACAAATATTCAAGGCATTTGGGATGATATTAAATCACTGATGGGGGAAAGAGCACAATTCACAACTCCATGCAGTTAGTTTATGCTGCTGATGCCAAACATCAGTAAAGATGTAAGCTTGTTACAGGCAAACTGTTACAAAAGAAGTGATCATACAAAGTTATAGGCGTATTAACTAACAAATCAGAAGACAATACAGGTCATTCATCTAGAAAGCGAATCAGCTATAACACGATTGACAAATTCTGGATGTTGTTTGGATAACGTGAACTTTCCAATGAACAGGTACAGCAATTTTCTATTAGCAATCTTCTACAGCGCAATTTTCTAAAGTGGTTTTCCATCGTGTGATTTTCTATAGAGGTTGCAGAGGTACACTACTGTCCCATTGAAACAGCACAACCTACATGAAGTGCTATCTCTAGGTGACTCACTTTTAGGAGGAGCCTGTCGTGAATTGTGCATATGCCATGGTGCCAGTCTGGGATTGATCACATAATTTCCCTTTATTGACAAGGTCAGGATATCTGGCCATGTAGGTAGTGGCTATCAAGATTTAACAAATGGTTTGCTGTACAAGAAAGAAAAACTTGAGTCAGCAGAAAACAACAAGAGGCATATGTTCATTATTTTTCTTTCATTGTTTTTCTACTTATGAGAATAAATTCAGTAAAAATTGTGAAAACCTTTGTACCTAGAATGGATCTTGTAACTAATCAGGATTAGTAAAACTTTAGATTGTTCTGTCAACTCAGTTTATAATTGGGATTGACTTAAGTCTTAAAGTTTAAATAACCCTAAAAAGCTCACATGTCCTCTTCCTTTGTGCCACATTCTTAAAATTACTGCCTTTTCCCTTTGGGATACCTAATTTTATTCTGGCAGCCTTCTCTTGCTCCCTACAAGGACTCCTTCATTAAGGCATCTGGATGGGTATATGAATAGAAAGAATTTAGAGGGATATGGGCCAAATGCTGGCAAATGGTAGAAGGTTAATTTAGGATATCCGGTCGGCATGGATGAGTTGGACTGAAGTCTGTTTCCATGCTGTACAGTTCTAGGACTCTAAGGCCTCTGTTTTTTTCGAAGACATTCTTCTCCTTCCCTAGCCCACACCCTTTCCCTTTCACCTCTTATCAACTTCTTGATGAAGTTTTGTATTTGGAGTGCTGAACTCAGCCAATTGCTTCTTCCACACTGCTGCAGGGTCTCCAGCCATCAGTGTCATGTTTCAGTTGCTGCCAGACTCTTAAAGAGGTGAACTCACTTGTCTTCATCAATCCTCTCCTTGTTGTGGGGGTTTCTGCATGGAATTTAAATCTGTGTCAGAGGTCACCATTTGTTACTACCCTGGTAGAACTATGTGGCTCTGCCATTTTGGGATTCAGATTAATGTTTGAGATAGTTCACTCAGGAGTTGTGCAAAATACATCTGAATATGCATGCAAATTAATATATGGCTCCCTCAGTAAAGATTGTAATAGAATTCCTTATCTCTACCCACAGACTATAAACACAATAGGTGAAGCTCAGTACAACATGAACACTAACTCCTTCAAGACCATTACCTTTTACAACATTTAAGAGCATCTCTGTAAATAATGGAGTTAAAATTGCAGCGTGATGAGTGTTATCATTCCTGCTGACACTAATAAATTAGTTAATATTGTGGTTGTCTTTAAAAAGCCACAGATAAATGTGTTCACATACTTCTGGTTTCCAGATCCTACTCCCCACTCTGCTGTGAATGCATCTGAACATTAAAATTCAGGCAAGTGGATGTTCCACACTTTGCATAGCCTCTTCCAGTATCTGAAACGGTTCTTGGTAAGACATCAGAAACTATCAAGTGCTAATAAATAGCAGAATTATAGATTGAAGGTAAAATTTCTCTTTTACTTTTGAAGTTAGTTTGTTCTGTAAAACATTCTGGTGCAATTATTTGTTGCAACATTTCCAGTTTTCATAAAAGTCCACCTGGCATTGATTGCAACACCAGTGATTAAAACTTAAGTGATATAAGACTGCCTCCTGGTGCTGATCTTACATTACTGATATCTAACAGACTTATCGACATCTGCTTTGAACAAGTCTGCAATCAAAATATTCCTACTTAAGCTGCAATATATACACACTTCTATGTACTCATACAATTACATTTAAATACTCAAATTACACCTGCAGTAAATCTACATCCTGAATACTCACATTTACAGCTGAGATAAACAAGCTGTCAACCTAAATACTCTTACCTCCAATCAACAAACATTAAACTTAAAGGGGCTTAAATTGGTTAACTCCCAACCTATGCAGGGAAATCATGATACACAATTATCAAATGAAATTCAGGCTGTTGATAAATCCAATGACTTGGAGGTACTGCTGTTGGACTGTGGTCAACAAAGTTAAAAATCACACAACACCAGGTTACAGTCCAACAGGTTCGTTTGGAAGCACTAGCTTTTGGAGTGCCACTCCTTCATCAGGCAATTGTGGAGAATTTTGTGTTGGTTGTTCCTTCTACTGATTTTGGCATGCAACCAGCAGGGGGGGTCAAGTATGGTTACTTTCTGGTATTGCATAAAGTTAACCTATACAGCGTAAAGTTGGCCTGCACCTCCAAAAGAGAATAAGATGCACTGTGACTGCTGGTGGTTTTGCCACCCCTGGGAATAGTGCTGTGTAACAAACAATGATAACTGACTATAGGAGAGAGTAGCACTCACTGGTTTTTAATGGACGTTTTTGTGAACGAAGTGGTGATGATCGGAAAATATTGGTAAAGCTAAGAGAGATATGGCTAAAGGCAGTGGAGGATAGCTCCACATAGCTGCATACAGTGCAGGAAAAGGTTTAATGACCTCACATGAGTGGATAATGTCTGTGAATGTGTTTTCTAAGAATTGCCTCAGAAGGAGGAACTTGCTAGGTCAAATAGCCTGTTTCTGTGTTGTAAGCACTATGTAACACTACATGACATTGACCTCATTTGATCCTCTTTTCTCTTAGAAGAAAGCTTTTGTGAGCAACTGGTTTCATTTAGAGTCATAGAGATGTACAGCATGGAAACAGACCCTTTGGTCCAACCCGTCCATGCCGACCAGATATCCCAACCCAATCTAGTCCCGCCTGCCAGCACCCGGCCAATATCCCTCCAAACCCTTCCTTTTCATATACCCATACAATTGCAACATTTAAGAGGCATTTGGATCAGCCTCCACCACATCCTCTGGCAGCTCATTCTATACATGTACCACCCTCTGCGTGAAAAAGTTAAGACAACTTCCAACGTCCTTGACTTTAATGATCATTTTGAAGCTTTTTAAAAAATATTGGAGATATCAATTAATCATCACCCATATACCAAATTTTTTTAAAAATCAGCAAATGCTGAACACCTGAAATAAAACAGGGCTTCAGCATAGTCATCAAACGTGGGCCATCTTGTGTCATGATCAGTGGTGTAAGTTTGAAATTCAATTGCTGGTCCATAAATAGTTCTGGAGTATTTTAATTCACGTAATACAATTTCAATTAGAGCTTTGATGGGAATTGACAGAAACTGAGCGGCTCAGATGTCTCCTGTAGTGCAATTGAGACTCACTGACATGAAAGTAACTCATCTTATTCAGGGAAGGAGAATAGCCCGTGTTGGACCTTAAATATAGGAAATGGATTGAGATCTTGCCTGCTAGAGTTTCAGGAGTTATGAGAGAGGTTAATTTAAAGTTTCACTGGAAATTTAATTTTACGTGTAGTTTCACTCTCTGAATTGGTGTGAAAAGTAAGAAAAAAAGCTTTTTGTTATATTTATTCTGCCTCAAAGGTTTCTCTTTCTCCTATCTTTCTTCCCCCTCCCCCCCCCCCCCCCCCCTTTGCTTTCTCCACACAATTCAAAACTAACATTGTTTTTAATTTTCTTGTTTTTCCTGTTTATTAGTTTCTGGTTAAGACTGTGAGTGGGATCTATACATTCAGAAAAAATTGAGTAATTGTGCCTATTGCCATCAGGGCAAGGGGAAAGCTGACAATGGGAATCTTCCAGGAGGTGGGCAGTTTGCCATTCAATTAATAAACGTGGGTGGCTCCCATGATAGGAGGCCCAGTTGGATGGCCTGCAGCACTAGACCAACGGCAGGCTCGTGGAGATAGGGATACAGCTGATGTACATTATAAAACTCCTGTTGCTGAGGGAAAAGACAAGAAATCAATTTTTATTTATTTAGCCCCTGCATTTCAAGTGTGTCTTTTATACTCTTTTGAAAACAAATTAACTTGAAAGTCAAATTAACTCAGTAACTGAGGGGCTGGCTTTTAAGGGACAGTAACAAAAATTCAAAACTTAAAATTTAATTTAAAGTAACATTTGAGAAATGAATACATTCTCTAGTGTCTGAACCTCAATATCTTTTGGTGGTAGTCGTCGTGGGGGGTGGGAAGGTGAATTGAGGCGTCATAAATAAAAGTATTAAGTACAAAAGCATGACAGATATGGGTGTTATAGTGACTCATGGTTAACAATGCTGCCTCTCAGCACTATGCCTGCCTATTTGTCCCCACCAGACTACAATTTTGCAAGCAGTGGGAGAAGTGTGAGGTTGTCTGCTTCCCCATAGGCCAGTTGAAGCCCTGAAGTGGCCTATTAATAGCAACTTAAGGACCTCAGCCCACTGTCCCTGTGATTTTGCTCATGTGGGAGTGGTCAATATCATGTATCCAGACCTGAAACCACCGAGACTGCATCCATAACCTGAAATCTGGGCCATTACTCCAGTTGGCACTGCAGGCACCAGAGAGCTGCCAGTCTATTGATTGGATAACAATTCTTAGAAGTGCTGCCTCAAAAGCTGTCAGACTGTCAATTGGCTTAGGTAGCTGCAAGGTGAACAAATGTGAGTGCACTTACTCCTGATTATGGTGCCAAGGGATAGGAACTCTGTCCCAGAGTAAACTTCAGTCAGAACTCTGATCTGCTCTTGTAACCACAGTATTGTCCAGTTAGGTTGCTTATCAATGGCAATCCCAAGATTCCATACACTTATGAATAAATCTTAATAAACTTTATTAACAAAACTATTTACAAGGTATGGAAAGGGAAGAGATGCTTCTTCAACTGCAGAGACCTAGCTTATGATTCCATGTGATCTGACATCGCTATGTCATAGCTCTGTTTGCTAATGCTTAGTAACTATTCTTGGAATAAGAATATAATTAACCCTTATTCCACATCATCACCAAGTTCTTTTCCAGCCTCTCATTTAACCTTAATATTTAATCATAATCAATTTATTGTCTTATCCCCCGCTACAGGTAATGATTTTGTGGATCCAAGTATTTTTATGAAAGATACATTTCTCTCCAATGACGAGCCTTTTTGTTGTCAGTTTTATAAGAAAATTGGCTGTGCGTGTAGAGGATTTCTGGAAATCTGCTCTGACCTTTTCTTTTACAGTTTCTAAGGCTTGATTGTACAATGTAGCTGCTAATAGGTAGGCTTTTAGGTCAGTAGTCCTTTTAAGGCATTTAGACTGTGGCAATTTTTGTTTAATTTTTAACCTGCTCAAGTTTCATTTTCATAACCAACAAGGCCTTCTCTGTCTCTGGACGTTCTGTGGTTTGGTTTCCTTTATCTTTACTGAAGGAAAGTTTGGTTGCTTCCTTTTTATTAATTTCCCAGGAAGTGTGCATTGCTGGATAATGGTAAGGATTATTATCCATTCCCCTAACTACCCTTGAGAAGGTGATGAGGTTCATCTGTGAATTGCTATTGGCCTTCTTGGAGAATAACAATTTCTGAACTTTGAACATGAATATGAACATGACCTAATCAAGACTTTACTCTTAATAGATTTTCCTGAGTTGCTTCCCATTGCTGAAATTATTTCACCAAGAAGAATGTCTCTACTTTACATCAACTTCTTAGAAGGTTGCAGACTGAAAAATTGTATTCTGAAATTTTCTAGCAGGAGGTTAACATCACCTATTGCTGCAAACGTTTGAAAAATGGCTTTTCTTATGGCATGTGTGGCATTCAGTGTTGATGGTTGGGCAGTGTTATCACCAACAAGGATCAGGCCTCAACCAACTTTCTTTAGGACCCAGAAGCTGTAGGGTTCCGATTGGCTCGGAGAATCTGGTGGCCCAGAATTGAGGCCTTCAATAGGTTAAGAAACTTGCCTTAAACTTCTTGTCAGTTCTTGATGAACTGATTCGCATTTCATCAGTTGACTTCTCTTGGCAGTGGGACATCAAGGGTTGGTTGCCACCTAAATTGCTGGACCCCACATTACAAATAAAAGTAAAAAAATCATGGCCTATGTTAAAAAGCGTTCAAGACCTTCATTATTCTGCCAGGAAAGAATTTGCAGAGTTCCATCCCTTTCATGCAAACTAATTTCTGCTGCAACGTCAATCACAAATGTTTATCAAATCCAAGAGGAAATGTAATGGATAACGGTCTGCAGGGAAATGAAGCGCATGTAGCCTGTGGGCCCCACGGTATGACTCCAAACACATTCATTTAAATTGGGATTGAAATTGATTCAAGCCACAGGCTTTTTTGTCTAAAGATGACTTTGCACATGGAGATACCAGCAGGGAACACTGAAGAATACTGAAGGCAGGCAAATCATATCTGAGTGAAGTTAGACCTCATTGAATTAGGGTCTCTGAGGCATACCACTTTATTATATTTGCAATTTCTGTTCAAAACAAAGTCAAGGCTATTTGTTTCTTTTAACTTTGCATTTGTCGTGCAGACATAGGCACCGACTAAATACAATTAAATATAATTACCATTTCTCCTCCATGTCAGCATAAACTAAATTATATTAGCCAGTAATATTAATTTCCTTTAGCTATGAATATAAGTGAGAACCGTTTCTCCTACTGAGGGAGTATATAAAATCATGAATAATTAATACTGATTCAATTCTCCATACTTCACCAGTGATACAAAAGTACAGTGTGGAATAAATAGAAAAGGTTATCACAGGTTGGAAAAAGTAATGGTAGTTGTTCTACATGTTTACTGTTCGGGTTTTAATTTCAACATCAGCCCAGGAATTTGTTTGGAATCAGTATGCATAAGACAGTTACTTGTTCATTATTTTGTTGAAATATTAACCCATTTAAAATAAAGGAATTAAGACTTGTGTTCAAAAATGATTTGAGAATGCATTACATGGTTTGGGACATTAATCTCTGGACTACAGTAAATGAAAAAGTGAAGCACATTGACTTGCTTAAATCTTCCTTCACAACTGTTAACTGCATTTCATCATCCAAAATAGGGTAATGACATGCAGCAATTGACATCCACGTTCATGGGCTACCGATTGACAATGTTGCATATGATGGTTTCCTTGTGAAAGAGCCTTGACAGCTATTTTCTCATCAAACTAATTGGAAATGTTATTATACACCTGTGGATCAGGATGAATTTGAAACTGTGTTCCTGGTTCAAAGGTAGGAAAGTACCCACTGCACTATGAGCTGGGACATGTTCCAGAGATAATAGAAAGCAGCAAATGTTAACTGGTGTGTTATATTCAAGTGGTTTTGCCGCTCTTGTGGCACAGCGGTTCTTTGTCAGTTGGCCTGAGCTTCAAGTTATAGAATCATAACGGTTTTACTGTAAGGAAAGAGGCTCTTTAGCCCATCATATCCATGCTGGTCATCAGACATCCATCTATTCTAATCTAATTATCTCACGTTTGGCCCAAAGCCTATGGTGAATGTGTTATAGCCCAGTTTGCAGATGACACAAAAATAGGTGAGAAAGGCAAGTGGTGAGGATGACAGAGTCCGCAGATGGATATAGACAGATAAAGTGAATGGGCCAAAGCTTTGCAGATGGAATATAATGTGAAGAAATATGAGGATATGCACTTTGGCAGGTGGAATAGAGATGGTGAATATTATTTAAATAGATAAAGACTGCAGAAAACTACAGAACAGATAAATTTGGGAGTCCACATCTATTAGTCACAAAAGGTTAACATCCAAATTCAGTAGGTAATAGGGAAGGCAAATGGAACCAAAGATTGTAAAACGAGGGAGGTTTTCCTCAAGCTATAGAAGGCCTTAGGCAGACTACAGGAGGGTTATTTGGAAATAGGTAAGCAAGTGGAGTTGAGGATTATCAGGATCAGACATGATCTCATTGAATGGCACAGCAGATTTGATGACCGAATAGTCTATTGCTGCTCCTACATCTTATGGTCTTATTTTATTATGGTTTCAAGTGCCACCTCTTCAGAGGAATGTCATAGTACATCTGAACAGGTGGATTAAAAATATATAAGGGTTGGTTTTCCCCAGTAAGGGCAATTGGTCTGAAGGGGAGAGAGAAGATTGGAGTTTGTATTGAGTTATGAAGTGAAAATAAACAGTTGTGGAAGACAGTAACTCCTGATTCCTTCTTTGGTAATGGATGACTAGCAATGTAACACTGATCTCCCACAAGCTCCAGTGAATCATACTCTATTATGTCATATGTGTTCTATTTAAAGTATGCATCGGCCAGGAATTTCTCTCAGCTGGTGAAAGACAATCAGTTGCTCAGTTTACTTGTTCTTAGAAAGAAACTCCATCTCAGTGTTCATATTACAAGAGCTAACTTAATAACAGAGAGAACACTTTGGACACAAATGGTAAGGGAGAGAGAGCTAGAAATAGAAACTGCAGTACATGTCATCATGGTCATTTCAGAGACTACTGGCAAGGACTTTAATAGTGCATCCAATGGAAAAGCATTAGATCTCTGACAACACTTTTAGATTTCCATTTTTAATTGTATGTATGCATATATCAGAAATAACGATGAAGATTTGCCCAATAATAATACTGCTAATAGCTTTGCTAATAAAGAAAGGAAGATTTAATCGCAGAAGCTTTCAAATATTTTATTGCAGGGAAAATGTGAAGTTGCCCATATTGGCAGGAAGCATTCAAAAGAAGCATCTTAACCAAAAAAAAAGGTTTTAGAGCTCTGAAAGAATCTGGGTGTCTCAGTCATGAACCTGAAAAGTTTATTTATCTAGGGACTATCAGGGAAGCTAATATTGTTATTGTTCAATGTGAGGGGAATTGTATATAAAAGTAGGGAAAATATGCTTCATCGGTGAGGCCATATGAGGAGTACTGTGTACTATATCCATCTCTTTTAGGGAAAGATAGAACTACATTGCAGCAGTTTACATAGGATTTACAAGAACGATGCCTGGAAGGTACCTAATCTCTTATGAGGTAGGGTGGGCAGGCTAGGTTTGTATTCACTGGAGTTCAAAAGAGGAAGAGGTTACTTGAGTTGAAACATGGAATCTGCCAAGATCTTTTAGGATCTTACATGTGAAAAAGATGTTTGGGAGACTCTCAAAATGGGATGACTGTTTAAAAATAAGTGGTTGGCTTTTTAAGAGGGAGATGAGAGAAAGTGGATGTAAGTTTGCTCATTGAGCTGGAAGGTTCATTTTCAGATGTTTTGTCACAATACCAAGTAACATCAGTATTATATCCACAACCTCAACCTGAGCTACAAATCTTCTCAAAACTTGCTAATGAGAGAAAATCTCTTTCTCAAAGTGGGGGGTCATAAATCTTTGGAACTTTCCTCTTTAAAAGGTAGTGCAAGCAGAATCTTTGAAGTTTTTAAGGCAGGGTAGATTGTTAATAAACAATCTATGTGGTGAAAAGTCATGCGTAAATGGGAATGTGGAGTAATCAGATCAGACGTGATCTTATGGAGCAGGTTAGACAGGTTGAGTGGCCTACTCATTCAATTCTTATATTCTTATGTATGTCTGTATGTTAAAGTAAGTAAAGTAATTTGAATTGTAGTCACTCAAACCATTGAGGAAATATAGCAGCCAATTTGCACACAGCAAACTCAAACAAACAATGAGATAATTTGACTGGATAATTTGCATTTTTTTCTGATTGTGATTGAGAGTTAATTATTGGCCAAGACAGCAGATACAACTCCCTGCCGGTGTTTTTAAACCAGGCACTCAAATGGAACCTTGGTTTAACAATTCATCTGAAAAATGACACTCCAACAATGTAACATTTACTCAGTGCTTCATTGGAGACAGCCTTGATTTTTATTTGTGTTCAAGAGTGGGACTTGAACCTGCAATCTTGTGACTCAAAAGAAAGATGCTACCAACTAAGACATGGTTGATATTGTTACTGTAAAGCAGCAATTGCATGTCTGTTGTTTCCTCAGGTAGCTTATTATTTTCATAAAATTGCTTTGGGTGCTATTTTGAAATGAATAATTTAACAAAGCAAAATCGTGCTCAAGTTACAATTCAGCATGACTGCCAAAACAAATTAATGCCAGTTTCAAAAGTTCAGAAATACTTGGGTCGTGATGGGCATTTTCTGCAAGGCCTTCCACTTGATTAAGACTTCTTTACTGAAGGGACAGTCCTGGAAGAATTTCCAGCCATGTTGACCATTAAGCATTGTACATTTGACAGCAGTGTGACATAGTGATTACTGCACAGTATAACAATTCTAAAAGTCAGAAAATTTAATTGGACTCTTACTGAACTGTAAAAGCCAGCTTAACATTCTTGTTACTGCCAACAATCCGGAACACATGGATGTGACTTCCTGATTTTAATTCCATAAAATATATTTGCAATGATTTGACCCCTAACCTTCTACTGCTCACATGTTTCTCATACCTAGATGATATACTTGCTATATTTGAATTGGCAGTTGCAGGGAAGAATTTCCTTCCACAGCTCAAACACACTATCCCGTGTTCAAATTCAAATGGAGTGCATAAAGTGGTGGAAAGAAATTCTGTAAAGTCCTGCCATTCAACATGTATTCCATTGCCATATTAGACTTCTCAAAATTATCACTTTACACATTTCTAGATTAAATTCCAGCCCACTGACCAGTCCAACTCTAAGGCTTTCCTCCTGTTATTGTTATCAATCAGCAAGTTTTCAGAAAGACATAGACCTATAAAACCATTTGAAATCTTCTTAGGATCTGTTCAGCTGTCAATGGCTTATCAGCATGCACAACTTTGTATATCTCTGCTGGCATGTCAACTGTTACTAATTCAAACTTTAGACTTACTTCTGCTAAGATAAATTGGTTTTGCTTGATCACTTCTATCTGGAATTGCAGATTATCATTCTTCCCATTACATTGTCTCTTTTGGCTTCATTTGTCCTCTTCATTTGAATGTCATTCCACCATATTGTCTCAGCTTTAATGTAGAAGCTTAATTTTTGGGTCACCATCTTGAGCCACTCTGCACAGGTGTGTGAAACATATAATGTTGCACAAAACGCCAGTGCCTGTCTGAAACTTCCCATTTACTTGACTCTCATCTTTTGTAGCCAGCATTAATACAATAACAAAACATTTATGACCTTTTAGTTTTGATGATGCCAACCTATTCTAGGGTGTAGATTGATTTGCCAGAACCATCTGCTAATATTTCTCCAGCAGCCATTGTTATTTGATTGTTTTGATTCTTGCTAAAAATACAGATACAAAGGTTAGAACAATATTTTCCCCCATTGGACATGCTTTCTTTGCTCTGAAATATTTACATCCTGTCCTCTGGCCTTAATTTTTCTAGTTCCCCTTCTGCAAATATTTCTCCTTTTTTGCCATTATGTTGTTGTTGCTTGACTGCAAAGTATCATGCATTTTTTGACTCATATGGTACAGCTGGTGATTAATAACTTCTGAGTTTCTACATATCAAATGCTTCTTGAAAGTAAGTTTCTGCTCTCTCAGTAGATTTACTTTCATTGTGGGATCCTTTATGCCACAAAAAAGCTCTAATAAAGTTTAGCGAGATGTATCAATGCCATCATATATGAATCGATATTCTCTCTTTCCATCTCCCTCTGAGCTTCACTGTAACTAAAATTAGTAATTTGTACTAGAACAATAATATGTATATTCAGGACCTTCAGAATTTCCTCAGTTTGGCTTTACTGCTCAACAGTGAGATTTAGGGTATAATGTAATTTGTATCATTCTCTTCCAAGTGCTGATAAGAGTTGATATTCTTATTTGTTCAGGTTTCCTGTTTAATTTTGTGACTATTTGTTAAGTTTGCCATTGAGATTGGAAGATATTCAAATTCTGTCCTATCACCTTTAATTTCCACAGCACCAGGGACTGGAAAACTCACAGCCATTCTAACTCACCCAGTACTTCAAATTTGCGAACTGCTGTTTCTTACAGTAGCTGACTCCTTACAGCTCTGAAAATCCAAACTATTCTATCTGCACTCTTCTGACAATGTTTCAAGTCATGTGTTTAAAACGAAAGCAGCTTAGAACTTAATCACTTGACTTTGGTTAGCCACAATTGTACAGCGTCCTTAGAGATGCCCCAAACTCTTCTGTTAGTGACCAGGAAATGTTGCCAGCTAAACATTTTTCACGAAGTTTGTTTTTTAATCTTCTTGTTTTTAACTTGAACAATGCAATGCTATCTTTCCTTGACATCATTAGGTTGACACCAGTGGCGACAGCAGGATAAGGCCCTGAGCTAACCACTGATTGTCCATTTAAGAGCCTCAGTTGACAGTGAAGCAGGAAGTTCATCCATGAGCCGTCCTGTCATGGAAATGGTTGGGGTAAGGGGTAGGGAAGCAATGAGGTCTCTACCTGCACCTACAGTTCAATTCCTTCCGACCAAACCTACCAAAGAGTTGACACTGATTTCCCCCAACTTTGCACTTAGCCAATACTGGTAGCCCTGTCTAGCAAAGAAATATTTACATTTTTTTTCTGTGTTCAAACTATCCTTCCAACATTATTTATTAATTCAGTAATTCTAAGAACTCTATAGCTTCTAATAATTTATTTCAAAATCCATAGTCATTATTTTTAGTTAATTAAAGACACTGTCATAAAACACAATTCCTGATATAAGATAGCTGATTTCTCTGTATTGATCTCAGATGACAGTAGAATGAGAAGTTACAATGATCTTTTTAATTGCGGCATTTTTGAGAGTTGAAGCAATGTGAC
Organism: Chiloscyllium punctatum; assembly: GCF_047496795.1. Classification (NCBI taxonomy): domain Eukaryota; kingdom Metazoa; phylum Chordata; class Chondrichthyes; order Orectolobiformes; family Hemiscylliidae; genus Chiloscyllium; species Chiloscyllium punctatum. The sequence goes on along the minus strand of NC_092742.1, from coordinate 85,481,693 downwards.
CTAAAAGAGGAAATTTGATTAACTAAATAAAACCTATATCCAACAGCAATCTTAATGATGTACACCAAACACAATGGGTTTGCTGTTAATTACTTTGGTTATGTGATACTTCCTATAAAATGAACATGACACTCAGATTTATTCATAAAATGAGCTTGGTCCCAAAGAATTGTTCTCATGTTAGAGAGAGTTTGCCTGATGCGTGGTGACCCTCAGGTTAAAGGGTGAAGTTGAGGAGACAACCCCTTCGCGTTAATCTCAGCCAGAGCAGGAATGGAACTCAGACTGTCAGAAACAAAATCAGAAATTGCTGGCAAAACTCAACAGGTCTGGCAATATCTGTGGGTGAGACAGCAGAGTTAACATTTCATCAGAGTTGAGCTTTCTGTTTTGCTTCAGATTTCCAGCACCTGCAGTTTGTTTTTGCTTTACCATACTGTCAACATCACTTACTAGGTCTGCCTCTTGACTGACTCTAAACTTCAGTCCTGATTCTAGGACACTTCAGGACTAAGGGTTGGGTGATATAATGGTCATATATATCATTAAGACTATGGCCAAGCCAAAGCCTCAGATCTCATATTATTATCATCAGACGGCAGGAAGCTGATCCAGAAAGTGTGAGAGAGATGACAATAAGTATTCTGTCAATTGTTAAAATGATCATGGCAAACTGATTGTTATGCATCTTAAACGCGATTACAATTAGTCTCGTCAGAGATGTTTCCATAACCATCTCAACAGGACCACACCTGCCTTTATTACTTTTAGGATGACTTTACCTGTTGATGCATACAAATCTAACACCCTCTGAACTTGGAAAATTACCATCAGGGTGGTGATGTAGCTAATTACTTATCCACTGTGCACAGAGTGATACTTGTTCCAGCAAATGCTTTATGTATGATGGTTACCACACAATGAGTAGAGGTAGTGCCCCTTCATTAGTTGCACCCTGTTTGATATTTCAGTTTTCCTAATTTTTCAGTCGTTAAAAAAAAAAGTGAAGGCTTGTTTTTCTCCTACATAGAAGAAAGTGAATGAGTGCTAAGAAAGAAAACTAAGAGCCATAAGCTGCAGCCTGTGTTTAAGCTGTACGAGTTCTCTGTGCAGGAAGCAATCTTGCAGAAGCTTGTAAGGTGTTAAGTGGCCCTGAACTCCAAAATGAAATGCTGAAGGGCTGAAGTTTAGTGCACATTGATCCAGAAGCAGCCATCTTGATATGGTGAAGCTAGTGGTTTGGCAATGCCCACTTGTGTGAATGAAGGTTAGAAGAGGACCACATCTATTTAGCATGCAATCATAGGATGGTAATAGTGGAGCTCTGTGAAGACTGGGCAAAGCAAGCAATGATTTCCTGTCTCGAGGTAACTGCATGGATGTTCATGTCGGGAATTGGCATTGGCTAGATTTCTGGGGAAGGAGGGGTAAATTCGGAGCTGCTTAAAAATAAGGCAATATTACTTAAAAATGAGATGCCAATGCATGGAAATAAGGTAGTCAGTACTCACTAGCAAAACTCAGAATAATTGTTTACTGTAAACTGGCAGGGGAGCATCAGAAAAGCTTTACTTGGTATCAGGAATCTGAGATTTTTCATTCCGACTGAATTTCTCCCACTTTTCTCATCAGTGCCCACCAAGTTCACACTCCAGAAAATTCTCATTCAGAAGTTTTATTAACTGCCATCTAGGGGATAAGCAGTGTACCGGTTGATCAAATACTCCAGCTGATCGAGAGGTTCACATAATCAAAGCAAACAAAATACTAAGCAATAGAAACTTAATGCAGGGCATGTACATGTCTCTATTACACCGTATTTACAGCATAAACCAATAGGATACTCATGCAATGTTGCCCTAATAAGGCTTACCAGCAGACAGCCTTCTCACTTGCACCCTCAACTGAGTAATCAGACATAGTGAAGATCACGATGATACAGTAAACTTCTGGTATTCCAGGATTCTTTGTTGCCGATTTATCAAAGTGATGGCTAAAACAAAGTGTGCTATACATGTAATTATGAAACATTTTTGGGAAGGTATGGACAATAGCAGAGCAGATACAAAGTTAATACTAGGTTTGACTGTCCGCAAATGTTCCTCTGGAGGTTTCATGGCTTAGGACTTCTGCTGCCTGAGCACCCAAACATGTCAACATTTCTGGCTTTAAGATGTCCTACAGATATTGGATGAGCTCTCGGTGTTGGAGTTGTCAGTGTTAGAGAACATACCAGTTTGAGGTTGGCTTCGGCAGGTTGATGCAATTAAAAGGGCCTGCAATTCTCAGAAAACTACCAAGGTCCTGCTTTCAGGGTCTGGGAGCTCCACTCTAAGCAATCTGCAGAGTTTTTCTTACAGCAGTGTTAGCATTGCCACAGAGGTTCAAAAACTGAAGAAAGCTCAAGGCAACTGGGTGAAGGGAGCCAGGGATTTTTTTCCAATCAGCCTGGTCAGAGATATTATTACACACCTCTGGAGCAGGTGGGATTTGAATCTGAGTCGCCCCTGGTTCAGAGATAGTGATACTACCACTGCACCACAAGGGCCTGGTAGAGGGGGCTAGAGCTCTTTGTGACAACCCCACATACTAATCCTCAGTGCAGGAAGGTCTTTAATAGCTTTTAAGGGGTTAGGGAAAATAAGAAAATTCACCCATAGCTTCTAAAAATACATTGACCCAAACATGTCTCCGAGTTGCAGTTCTTTTTCTCACACTTTGTTAAAGTGCTTGAATTAGTCAGCCTTGATAGCAAGGAGACATTATGGTGAGTTTTGCATCCCTAGAGTTTTGCTGGAAGTGATATTTGACTCACCGTCAGGCATGTAACCATTGTGCTAAAAGCATTATATATGAAATCTAACTACTTGTAGCTGTCAGCACTCCATTATAGGCACCTGAGCTTTACTGTTTCTCTTGGTGTTGGAAAGTAATTCTCAAGTTTTTCTTGGCTATCTTTTTAAAGGAGTAAATTGAGTGTATTAGGCTGAAAATCTTTAACAATATCTGGAGATCCCCAAATGAGAGTTTTTACAAATCCTTAGGAGAGAGGTGATAGAAAAACAGAGTTGAGATATGGCGAAGCAGGATAGCAGATGTTACTTTTTTAAAAAAACAACAATCTGCTTCTTCACTTAATACATACTTTATTCGTTGTTGGTGAGCTATAATTGAAATCCCACATGCAAGTAACTTGCGAGCTCCACCTTTCCATTCCTTCTGTACATGTGCTCAGCCTGCGGAAAGCACATATTTCTCCAGAGATTTTCTTGCATCCTCACTCACTGCATGACTCTCAGGTCATTAATGAGTTAACAAAAAGAGAAGGCAAGCTGCATGTGAAACACAGAGAATAAAAGTGCAGGACTGCAAGAGCTGGCATACAACAACAACTTGCATTCATACAGTGCCATTTATATCATTGTACACAAAGCGCTTTACATGAACAAGGTTTAACACCAAGCCATATAAGAGTTGACCAAAGGGAATGCTGAGGAAAAAATACATTTTACGAAGGGTCCTACCAATACGGAAGGGCTTGGTTAACGGGACAGTGGGTTTATAAATACAGATTGATGCCAAAAATGTAGACTATGAAAGACTCTCCTTCTCAACTTCTCCCCTCACCTGAGATGTGGTGAACCTCAGGTTAAACCACTACCAGTTGTTTCTCTTTTGAGCAAGTGGGCCTATGATGACTTTACCTAACCTTACTTAAGACAGAAAGGTAGAGACAGAGTTTCCCAACATTCTCTGCTTTTACATCAAAAGTGTGCATCACTGGCAAAGCCAGCATTTATAGTCAACAGTTAGCCCTGCAAAGCTACGCATTGGTTTTCTGCTTACTTGATACAATTGATAGTCTTGCTATAAAACCTCACCGAGCAGATAAGAGTTAACCATCTTGGCATATCACAGGAGTCTTTTCTCATTTGTTCATAGGAATGTGGGTGTTGCTGGCTCGATCCAGCCCAATTATCCTGGAGAAGGTAATGGTGAGTTGCCTTCGTGAACTGCTGCTGTCCCTCAATGCTGTTACAGAGGACATGGCAGCATTTTAATACAATGACGGCAAAGGAAAAATAGTTTTGTTCCAATTCAGGATGCTGCATGGCTTGGAGGGGAACTTGCAGTAGTGATGTTCTCATACATGTCCTGCCTTTATCCTTTTAGATGGTAGAGGTCACAGATTAGGAAGGTGCTGTGGAAGTAGCCATGGTGAGTTGCTGCAGTATACCTTTTGGATGGTACACACTGCTGCCATTGTGCATTGGTGGGGAAGAGAATGATTGTGCAGAATGGATAAGATGCCAATCAAGCAATCTGGTTTATGCTTGATGGTGTCAACTTTCTTACAGTGATGGAGCTGTATGCGTCCAGGAATATGGGAAGTATCCCATAACACTCCTGACCTGTATCTTGTAGATGGTGAATGTGAATTAGTGAACTGGGAGATGAGTTACTTGCTATAGAATTCCTAGCCTCTTGGCTGCTCTTGCAGCCATAGTAGTAGATGGATGGTTCAGTTGCTGGTAAATGATAATCCTCAAGAAGTTAGTAGTGGTGGAATCTGCAATGGAAATGCTTTTGAATATATAGGAACAACAACGCCATTGAACATATAGGAGCAATGGGTAGATTCTCTTGCTGGTGGTTATTGCTTAGCACTTGTGTAGTGTGAATGTTACTTATCATTTATCTGCCCAAGCTTGGATGTTGATCATGTTTTGCTGCATTTGGACACAGGCTTCTTCAGTATCAGGGGCATTGCAAATGGTACTGAACATTGTGCAGTCTTCAGAGAATTTCCTCACACCTAACTTTATAATGAAAGGAAAGACCTCGATGAAGCATCTGAATATTGGTAGGCCTAAGATACTAGCCTGAGAAACTTTTCCAGAGATGTCCTGAAGCTGTGATGATTGATCTCCAACAATCACAATCTACATTCTCTCTAGTTCTCTCTACATTCAGTATGGGGACTCTTGAGGTCAGTGCACAGCATTGGTTGGAGAAACTGGAATGCATACATCACGACACATTTGGCATGCATGGATTGTTGGGGCGGATGTGCAGCTGCACAGCTTATAGAGAACATTGTCCCGAACCACCTCCATTTGGCTGGTATAACTTCAACCAGCAGAGAGAATTTCCACTGATTACTATTTACTCCAGTTTTGCGAGGGCACTTTGATGCCATACTTGGTCTAATGCTGCCTTGATGTTAAGAGCAGTAACTCTCAGCTAAACTCTGGAGTTCTCTTTTATCTGGACCAAGGTTGGAATGAGATGAGAAGCCAAGTGGCTCTGGCAGAAACCAAATTGAGCTGGGGTAAGCAGGTTATTTCTATGCACTATGCACTGTCAACATTTCCTTTCACAATTGATGATTTGAGAGTCGACTGATGGGACAGTAATTGACTATGTTAGATTTTGGAAGACAGAACATAACTTGGCAACTTTCCACATTGGCAACAATATGACCATACTTGAGCATCTTAGCTAGGGAAGTGGACAGTTCAGAAGAACAAGTCAGGGGAATAGAAAGTACAAAAAGATTTCTTGATGCTTATTTAGCACATAACGTATTTTGCATTTCAGAATTATGTTGGTTTCTTGAATCTAAATGTACAAACTTATGTGACAATTGAAGTTTTGGAACAAAAAAGCTGATAAATTAACCTAAATTACTCTGGGTATTGCCTGATATCTGGCTGCAGAATAGAATGAGTGAAGCTCTGCAAACAGGTGTAATATCATTGAACTAAAATGAAGAATTGCAGATGCTGAAAGCTGGAATAAAAAACCGGAAGTGCCAGAGAAATTTAGCATGTCTTGCAGCAGGTGTGGAGAGAAAAACACCTAATATTTTGAGGGGAAAGTGAGGACTGCAGATACTGGAGATCAAGGTCAAAAAGTGTGGTGCTGGAAAAGTACAGCTGGTCAGGCATCATCTGAGGAGCAGGAGAGTCGATGTTTCGAGTGTAAGCCCTTCATCAGTTAATATTTTGAGTCCAGTCACCCGTCAAAAGTGCACTGATGCAAATTGCATATCATTTACAAGATGCAGTGCAGGAACTTCTCACAGCTCCTTTGACAGAAACTCACTGGAAGGACAGATGTTCAACAGATGCAAGGGTGAACCACCACCTACAACTTCTCTCCAAGTCTTGCACCATCTTGAATTGAAAGTATATGGCCATTTCTTCACGGTTTTTGGACTCTGTAAGTTATTCAGGAAGACAACAGAAAATTATTTAGCCTGTGTTGAAGGGAAAGTTAGAATTACAGCCTTGCTTGTCACTCAGTAGAGTTCTGTAAATCTCTCCTCTCAATCTGTGAATTTCTTTCTGCAGTATCATTTAATGATAGGTGAGGTTGTGGTATTAGTGTGTGCTTGTCTCCATTCTTACTAAGAAATATTCTGAAATCTTCTGACACAAAATGTAGACTATTCTCTGAGACCGAATCTCTGACAACCCATTAATTTCAAACATTCATGACCTTGAATCAAAATTAATAAAAACCGAAAGAACTGTGGATGCTGTAAATCAGAAACAAATACAGATGTTGCTGGAAAAGCTCAGCAGACCTAACAGCATCTGTGAAGAGAAGTCAGAGTTAACATTTTGTGTCTGGAGATCCTTCCTCAACGACCCTTCTGGTGACCCTTCCTTGCTTTTCCAGCAACTTCTGTTTTTGTTCTTATCTCTAACTTCCTGGGTAATGTACTGACAGTAGACTCGGTTTGTGAATCCTGCAATCAGCCATTGCAAAAGCAACTACAGTTACCAGCCCAAAATAGAGGTCAGCAAAGAGAAAGAGACAGAGAGAGCAGTATAACAAAATACTCAACTATTACTATATAACAGACAATAGCTTTACAACTGTATAACCTTTTAAATCAGTGCAAAGGGTGGCAACCATTGAACTTTGTCTTATATCTAACTAATGAAATTAAATAAACTAAAACAATCTTTCAGGAAAACAGAACAAACAAATCATGCATGTAGTTCAAAACATTTGATTGAAAAAGATTGAATTTCTTGATTTTTAAGAAAATTGAGAAAACTGAGAGCACTTGTCCTGTTCTCACAAGGTAAAGACTGCCATCTGCTGTTTTCATTACCAACTGCACTAAAGCAGTCTTTGTGAAACTATTTGCACTTTTGCCAAAATCAAATTGTACTTAGGTGACATTTATGGTAAGCAAAATAGTTAATCTTCAAGTCAACTACTTTTTTTGTTGAAAGTTTTGAAGCTCAAGAACAGGGAAAGTCAATCATAAACTCACCAAGAGCCATATATTTGAGAGTCCATTATTAAGGATGACATTGCGGTGTACTTGCATGGTAAAATAGTGCTGAGGAAGCAAAGGTTTGTCCAAAGAGGTCATGCCTGACAAATTTAGAATTCTTTTGAGGTAATGAGCATGCTAGAAAAAAAGAGACCTGGTGGACATGATCTATTTGGATTTCAATAAGGCCTTTGACAAGGTTCCACACAGGAGGCTGCTAAATAAAAGCCCATGATATTGGGCATGGCAGATCAGGCAGCATCCGAGGAACAGGAGAATCAACGTTTCTGGCATAAGCCCTTCTTCAGGAATGTGGAGGGGGGAAGGGGGCTGAGAGAAAAAAATAGGAGGGTGGGGGTGGTAGAAAGGTAGTTGGGAAGGTGACAGGTAAATGCAGGTACAGGTTGATGGTGATAGGTTGGGGGGTGGGTAAAGCGGATAAGTGGGAAGGAAGATGGACAGGTAGCACCATTCAAAAGGTTTGGATCTGGGATGAGTTGGGTGCAGGGGAGATAAGGAAACTAGTGAATTTGACATTGATGCCGTGTGTTTGGAGGGTCCCAAGGTGGAAGATGAGGGTGGCTTGGGTTTGGTGGTGGAGGAGGTCAACCATGTCCTTCTTGGACTGGGAGGGGCAGTTGGTGGCTAACCACAGGGCGGTGGGGTTGTTTGGTGCGTGTGTCCCAGGGATGTTCCCTGAAGCATTCTGCAAGTTGGCGCTCTGTCTTCCCAGTGTGTAAGAGGGTATTGGGGGAAAGGTACTGACGTTAATAGAGGATTGGCTGACTAGAAGGCAGAAGCTGAGGATAAAGGGGTCTTTTTCAGGATGGCAGTCAGTGACTAGTGAATTTCTGTAGGGGTCAGTGTTGGGACCACAACTATTCACATTATATATTCACGATCTGGATGAGGGAACTGAGAGTATTGTTGCTACATTGGAAATGACACAAAGATAGATAAACGGGCAGGTAATGTTGGGGAGACGGAAGGCTGCAGAAGGACTTGGACAGGCTGGTAGAGTGGAAAAACAATTCGCAGATGTAATACAAAATAGAAAAGTGTGAGGTTATGTACTTTGGTATGTAGAATAGCGGCGTAGACTATTTTCTAAATAGGGACAGGCTTCAGAAATCTGAAGCACCAAGGAACTTGTCAATCCTAGTTCAGAATGCTTTTAAGGTTAATACGTAGTTTAGTTGGCAGGTAGGAAGGCAAATGCAAAGTTAGCATTCATTTAAAGAGGGCTAAAAATACAACAGCAGGGATGCACTTCTGAGGCTGTGTTAGGCCACATTTGGAATACTGTGAGCAGTTTTGGGCCTCATTTCTAAGGAAGGATGTGCTGGCATTGGAGGAGGTCCAGAGGAAGCCTGCAAGAATGATCCCAGGGATTAAGTGCGTGTCATATGAGGTGAGGTCGAGGACTCTGGGTCTGTAATTGATGGAGTTTTTTTTTAAAAGAAACTTTTATTTAAAAATAGATTGTTTAATATTATAACAAATACAAAACATCACAATTCAAAATAATACATAGAAAGGACACAAAAACATTTAAAAACCCAAACCGTCCTCATGTAGAAATTATAAATGTAGATAAATATTAAAAAACCCAAACTAACTGCTTAACTAAATAAATAATAACTAACAACAAACTAATAAATAATAATAATACAGCTCAACAAAACAAAACACTAACTCTCAAATATCAAGAGCATTAATTTTCACATAACTCATATGTTCACAGTTCCCCCTCCCTGGATATTGGAATCGTAAAGCACAATTGTTATGGCTACATAAAAGCCTTTATTAGTGGGGCGGACAAATCTGTGTCCAGGTAATCCAAAAAGGGCCACCATGTCATTTAGAAATTCTCAGTTTTGTGGTACACCACACTTGTGAGAAAATCCAAGGGGATATGCTCCATAACAATCTTATGCCAACCCGACAAACCCAGGAGATTTTCAGACACCCAACCGAACAAGGTAGTCTTTCTTGCGCAGGAAGTGAAGATGTTGAAACATTTTTCTTAAACACATCTGTAGGGAATACACTGGGCACGCCAAGAAGAAGAGAGATTGGGTCTTCTCCACCCTTATACCCAAACACCCCTCCATTGCACCTGCCACTGCGCTCTAGTATGTTTGAAACCTACTACAGGACCAGAGACAATGGGTAAGAGTGCCCGTACCAACCTTACACTTGGGGCATGTTGAGGATACTTCTGGTTTAAATTTTGACAAACTATCTGGAGCCAAGTGGACCCTGTGGAGAATCTTCAACTGTGAAGCATAGGTCCGATTGCAAATTGATATCTTTCTTGCGTTTTCCCAAATATCTTCCCATGCCTCTGAGGAGATCTCAATGCCTAGCTCTCTCTCTCCCACGCCCTGCAGAGTCAATCAAACCCATCTGAGGACCCCCCCAGTTGATGACATAAAGTGCTGACAGAAAGTGTACTTTTAGCACTGAGCACCCTCTTCTCTGTCGGATTTGTAGGGATCAGTCAAAAGTGTCATTTTTTAAAAATAAAATTCCTAACTTGAGAAAATGAAAGAGGTCCCTACTAGATAGCTCATATTTCCGCGCTCACTGATCAGAGTCATCATTGTGTCTCGCTCAAATAAATTGCCCATGCAAGACACACACCTAGCTGCCCAATGTTTGAATCCTGAGTCCATCGTCTGCAGTTAAAAATCTGGTATACCCACTATAGGTGTAAGAAAAGATGTTTTGCCAATGTTGCCTTCCCTCTGCTGAATTGCTTTAACAGTATTGATAACTATTGGGTAATGGCAATATTCCTTAACTGTCCTTAGTTTATCCAAAAACAGCAAGCTAGTAAGGAAACACTTTTTTCCTGAGAGGTTTTGATATCTAACCATATTAAAAAAGGGTTCCCACAAGCCCAATCACTCACGTAAGATAAAAGCTAGTTTAGTTGTTAGTTTTTAATGTCTGAGAGATGCCCCAGTCCTTCCCCCCAGTCTGTGAGGAAATTACAGTTTAGCTAATTTAATAAGGGGCTGCTTACAATACCAAATAAAAGAGCTGAACCAGCCGTTTAGTCTCCTGAACGTTTGCTTATCGAAACTCAGGGGGAGCATCCAAAAAGGATACAACAAACGGAGGAGAATATTCATCTTAATAAGCGCAATCCGACCTAACCATGAGGCCAGAAGTATGTTTGAAGGTCTTGTTTGATTTTGCTGAATAATTGAAAAAAATTAGCTTTAAACAACTGATCAAGAACTGGAGCGATGAATACGCCCAAATATATAAACCACCTCCCCCCCACCCCCCCCACCCCCCTCCCCCGGTGACCACTTAAATGGGAATCAAGATTCGCCCTCAAGACCTAGCACCTTCGTAAGACCACCCATAGGCATAGCCTATGATTTTGCAAAATTAATCTTGTAACCTGAAAAGGTGCCAAACGTGCTGATGCATTGTATTAGGCGAGGCTCCAAAACTGCCGGATTTGACAAATAAATGAGGACATCATCCGCATCCAATAAAATCTTATGTAATTTCGACCTCACTTCTGGAGCCAATATATTGGGATCCCAAAGAATGGCCTCTGCCAATGGTTCAATTACCAATATAAAAAGCAATGGTGAAAGGAGACCGCTCTGTTGGTTGCCCTGAAAAATTCTAAAATTGCTTGATCATACCACATTGGTGATGACAGCAATGAGAGGGTTGCTCTAAAGAAGCTTAACCCATCTTATAAAGGCTTTGCCCAAGCCAAACCGCTCCAGAGTATAAAAAAGGTATGACCACTAAACTCAGTCAAATGCCTTCTCTGCGTCTAGAGAAATCACCAATCCCTGTATTGACTGTTGTTGATATGCTTGAATTACATTAAGCAGCCTCCTAACATTATTGGAGGATCTGCGGCCCTTTAAGAAGCCCACCTGGTCCTCATTAACAATAGAAGATAACACAGTCTCCAGCCTTAATGCAAGAGTCTTAGCGAGGATTTTAAAAGTCCACATTTAAGAATGAAATGGGCCTGTAAGAAGCACAGTCCTCTGGGACTTCCATTTTTTAAGAATAAGCGAAATATTGGCCTCTCTTAGAGATGGCAGGAAATGATCATGACTGTACAAGTCATTGAACATGTTGAGAATCAAGCCTAACAATATACTTATAAATTCCTTATAGAATTCACTGGGGGGTCCATCAGGACTGGGCACCTTTCCATTCTGAAGCTGCTTCACAGCCTCCTGCACCTCGTGCTCTGATAAGGGGGCATTGCGAAAAGACCCTTATTCAGGGGTCACGCCCAGGAGTTCCAGATCCTTGAAAAAAAACTCCATCTTGGCTAGTGCCTCCCCACAACCCTCAGACTGGTATAGTTCAGAGTAAAATTTCTGAAATGCCGCATTAATCTTTTTAGAATCACATGTTAGGTTCCCAGCACCTTTCCTAATCAACATAATGGCTTGAGAGGCACTCTTTTTCCTGGCGAGATACACTAGGTATTTGCCTGGTTTGTCACCATGCTCATATAACCTTTGTTTGCGAAAGTAAGCTCCTTCTTTGCTGTCTGTGTGAACACGGAATTCAGTGCAGACCACAGCGCTTTAATACTCTGTAGCTTGGTAAACCTTCTCGGCTGCATTCAACCGTGCTTCAAGGAGATGTTTCTGCTCACCCTTCTGATGCTTCCTACTGGCAGAGTAAGAAACAACTAACCTACTGGCATAGGCTTTGGCAGTTTCCCAAAGGACAGATGGACTACTAGCCGAGCCTAAATTAATGTCTAGGAATGCCCTAAATTCCTTAGAGAAGTACTCAACAAACTTATTATCTCTAAGGATAAAGGGATACATTCATCAGTGCCTCCGGCCCACTGTAGCGTCCAACAGGTACACTGGAGCGTGATCAGAGATGATAATATTACCAATCGTACAAGATGCCACCAAGTCCACGGTGGTTATAGGGGTCAGAAAAATATCAATTCTGTTGTGAAATCTGTGTGGATTGGAAAAAAACATAAAATCCTTGCCTGTAGGGTGGAGGCACCTCCAAATGTCCACCAACCCTGTCTCCACACACAGATCCACGAATTGTTTAGTTTGTACAGAGGGTATCGGGGAGCCTTGTGGCAACCTGTCTACCATGGATCCATAAGACAATTAAAATCTCCCCCTATGATGATGTGCCAAGACTCAAGACTGATCAATTTAGAAAACACATCTACCGGAAACTTGAGGGGATGGGCTGGAGGGCAGTGAACGTTTAAAACACCATATTCTTCCCGTTTTTCAGAACTTTGAGGATTACAAACCTCCCGTGTGTATCTTTAACACATTCTAGTATATTAAATGGGAGATTCCACCTAACCAACATAGCCAGTCCCCTACATCTGGTATTAAAAGATGAAAAGTAATCCTGATCAAAGCGATTCTGCTGTAGTTTCAAATGGTCCCTATCATCCAAGTGTGTCTCCTGTAATAAAGCAATATCCACCTTTTCCTTTCTAAGACTTGAAAGTACCTTTTTCTTCTTAATTGGTGAGTGATTCCCCTTGATGTTCTGGGTACACGATTTAATCAAGTCATTAGCCATAACCTTCTGCAGTAGCATTTAGATTTCAGAGAGGAGGAACTTGAGTTACAAATCGCCGAGCCTTAGTGTCGAAAGATCCATCGAACATAAAAACTACGAAAACTAAAACCACTACAATTAACAAACCCTACAAAGCTATCAAAGACTATATACAGCAAAAACCAAAAACAAACCAACATATAAAACGCCAATGGCCCTGAATAGGGGAACTCACCCCCTGCCCAAAGGGAGCATCTATACATCCCAAAACCCAATTTCCCATTCTGCTGCCAATACAGAAGCCAGGGCATTTAAATGCCTGAACTGGGCATAAACTGCCCGTAAATCGGCATCTAGCCATCCCAATCATTTTCTCTCCTCCTAGCTAGAGGTGCACCACAAACACAAGCAGCAAAGAAAGAAAATACACCATACACCAAGAAATTTTGAAAAGAAAAGTAAGTACCCCACCCATCCTTTGGTATAACTTAAATTAGAGATTGAACATAAACATCCCAAGCCTAGTTTAGACCAGATTATTATCAACAAAAAAAAGGAAAAGAAGGTCCCGACTAGGCTTCCTCTTTTTTTTGAAAGAAAAACAGAGAACCAAACAACACTACTATTTGTACATACTAAATTGTTCAGATTAAGTTAATTTGTCCACAAAGTCTCTTGCCTTCTCCGATGAGTCAAAGAGATGTACAGATCCATTTAAGGTGATTCCATATTAGTGTGGTGCTGGAAAGGTACAGCAGTTCAGGCAGCATCCGAGGAGGAGGAAAATCAATGTTTCGGGCAAAAGCCCTTCATCAGGAATAATGTCGATTTTGCTGCTCCTCGGATGCTGCCTGAACTGCTGTGCTTTTCCAGCACCACTCTAATCTAGAATCTGGTTTCCAGCATCTGTAGTCCTTGTTTTTACCAACTCCATTTAAGATGATCCAAAACACCGCCAGATATCTCAGAGAGTACTATATCCTGAGCTCCCTCATTCTATTCTTGATGCCATTGTAGGATTTTCTTTTCCAGATCACCGCCACTGAGAAGTCCTGGAAGAACATGATTTTAGAGGCCTTGTAAACTAGGGACTTCAGATCTTTCCCCTGGATTTTGGAAGCTTCTGCGATTCACTCATTGCGATAGTGATAAAACCGCACCAAGATAGGACAAAGACTTTGTCCAGACTTGATCTCCATGCCATGACCATATAAACCCTCTCATTCTTCAAGCTTCCCATTCCAGCCTCCAAGTTAAGGAATTTCAGCAACCAGTCCTCAATAAATTCCACTGGTTGCCCACCTTCCTTACCCTCCTGCAGATCAACAATCCGAATATTTTTTTCTCCTTTCCCTGTTCTTGAGGTCATCAACCTAGTCAAGCAAATTATGGACCTGTGTCTCTAGGGCCTGGATCCTATCCTTAGGGGTACTGATATCAGCTTCCACCACTGTGATTCTGCATTCTACCTCATCTGTCCTTTTCTCGAGGTCTCCCAGCTGCTGTTCATGCCTCTGCAGCATGATAGAGATCACGGCCGGCTTCTCCTTTATTTGCTTATTTAACATCTCGTGAGGTTTCATAAGCTCCTTTACAGGACCTGGTAGGAAATCGTGTCCTACAGGCTTGGCCACAGGCCTGACCTCAGACGTACCTGCTCCCTTCTCTGGCATCCTTGGACGGCGAAAACTGAGGTAAGTTGTTCTTTAACAGTTTCCTGGGACTCCACAACCTTTCCAGAGTCCCAGGATATTGCGGTGATCCGGGTAGGAAAGTTTAGGACTTCGTCCCACTTGCAATGTGGTACAGAGGTCTGCAACACGATCTTTCTAGATCATCACCATCTTGGATCCCTGATGGAGTTTTTAGAAGGATGAGGGAGTGATCTGATTGATACTTACAGCATACTGAAAGGCCTGGATAGAGTGGATCTAAAGAAGATTCCATTAGTAGGGGAGACTAGGACCTGAGGTCAAGTCTCAGAGTGAATGGATGACCCTTTAGAATTGAAAGGGTTGTGGAGAGAAGGAGGGAGGATGGGTTGAGAAACATGTCAGCAATGATTGAGTCTGTTTTGCCAATTAATGGGCCAAATGGCCTAATTCTACTTCTATTTCTTGTAGTCTAATATAGGATCCATGTGGAAGCTGTCAGTAGCACAAGTGCATTCATGGGTGGATCATACATTATTGGATATGCAGGCTAAGACCACATGTCTAGCATCCCCTTATGTGGATGGGTGATAAATGTGGTGCTGAGCTGATTTAAGGTGATGTAAACAACCTTAATACATCTAAGGCAACTAAATCATACACTGGTCACTTTTTAATGCCCATTTAAAGTTGTATGTTTATCCAAGTTGTGCCTGCCTTAAAGATGAGTCTGCTAGGTAGCCATTAGCATTCAATTGCTAAATAAAAGCACAGTTATTTCTTCATCTAAGGATGTGATATCTTTAATGCCAGTTCATCCTCACTCATTCAAACTTGCTACGTAAGAAAATATATTATGAAGGGATTTACTTACGCTGACACTTGCAATGGTGGGGTTGACTCACATGGTTGGGTCATATACAGTGCGCTTTAATCTATGATGGATGTTGTACTGTAACACTTCCTTTTTCTTGAGCATCTCTTAGACTGAAAGAAATTCAGAATACTGACATCAAGGGAAGCCTTGAAACAACATTGTGTTATGAAGGTGAAGGTGTGTACTGTACCTTTAAGAGAAAGTGATAGCTAGCAAACACCTGTCATGTCACAGAGTGTGCTGGAAAATTTAAAGATGTAACATTTTGGCTGTAACCTAAATACCTGAATTGTTTTCACAGCAGTTCGAATTTAACTGATCGGTTTAAATTATGCCCAAGATACTAAAACCCAATCAAATTTGAATTTTACTGTTTTGACAACATCAAAACAATATGACGATCTGATGTTTTGGGGTATAAAAAGCTGGCATTTTAGACAGTTAGCCAGAGAAAGAGCACCTTCTGCCATTGACAGACTGCTATTCAAAACACTTTCTAAAAGGTATCTTTCTTCATATGAAAAATCTGTGCAGCAGAGACTAAAGACACCCAGGGTGATCTACAAACAGAGGAGGATTGACACCGATGTCTGGTTTTGAAAATTGATACGTTGCAAATTTAATAGGGGCTTTATTGGATCAGTACATTGTTATAGAGTGAGAGGTAGAATACAAATCTTGAAGAGAAAGGAGGCTTAGAGTTGTAAATAATTGTTGTTTAATATTCATTTTAGAACTAAAGATTAAAATTGTTATTTTTTTTCATTAAATAGTGGAATTAGGTAGCTCTTCATCACTCATCCTTAAACAAATTAGGAGGCAAGGTGAGCTTTTCTGTGTGTTTGGTTCAATTAGCAAAAGGGTTCACCGCTGTGTCGTAACAGTTTGGGGGCTCAGGTCGTAATTTGGCCAGGTTTAGACAGATACAGACTGAGCGTCCAGCAGATTTGAACAGATTTGGGGTAAAACATCCCAGCAGAATAAAACACATGCTGCTTAGAGTCCTAGATCTTTAAATGAAACATCGATGAGACAATTTGTTTAATTTTGTTGGTTAAATTAAAAGTGAGAGAAATGGCTCTTCAAATTGCTAAAGCGTTTCTGGGGTTTGAAGATGATTCCCAAATTTGTCAAGAAAGTTTAGAAAGAAAATACCACACTTTTAGAATTAGAAAAGAGGCTAGAATTGGCTTTAACTAAGGACAAAAGTAGAGCTAAAATTGTAAGGGAGTTATTCAAACACTTAGGTGTGTCAGAGAAACAGACAAATGTAGTAGAGTTAGAAAAACTTAAATTACAATTGAGGAAAATAGAGTTAGAAGATAAACAAAGGAGAGAACAAGAAAGAGAGAGAGGAAAAAGAAAAGAAGTTCTTAGCTGAGCAAAGAGACAGATAAGAAAGGGAGGGAGAAAAAGAGAGAAAAGAAAGAGAAATGGAGAGAGAATTTGAACTTCAGAAGTTGCGACATAGTCAGCAAAGTCAAGTTAACAGGATGGAGGTAAAGAGAGAAGGTAGTGATACAAACAAATATGTAAAAACACTGCTGCATATTGATGAGAAAAATGTGAAAGCCTCCTTTGTTTCATTTGAAAAATTGGCTAGGCAGATGGAGTGGTCAGAGGACTTGTGGGTAATGTTAGTTCAGACTAAACTGGTAGGCAGAGCTCGTGAGGTATTCGTAACACTGTCAGATGAGAGGTCAAGAGATTATGCAGATGTCAAACGGGCTATTTTGAGTGCTTATGAATTAGTACCAGAAGCGTATAGAGAGCAGTTCAGAAACATAAAGAAGGATCCAGGTCAGACTTGTGTTGAGTTTGAAAGAATTAAACATGGTAATTTTGATAGATGGGTGCAGGTCTTAAAAATAGATATGAGGCTCTAAGAGAGATTATTCTGCTGGAGGAATTTAAAAACTCATTTCCAGGGATGATAAGAATTCATGTGGAGGAACAGAAAGTTAAAGAAGTGAGAAGAGCAACAGAGATGACAGATGAATATACATTTTTGCATAAAGCAAAGTTTAGCTTCAGGCAAGAATTTCATCCAGTGAGGGATAGAAACTGGGAGCAAGGAAGATCCTCCAGTACGAGACAAAGAGCAGAGAACACTGGTAATTGTTTACCACAGGTTAAAAAAGAATCCCAAGAGGGTGGAAAGGAGGTGAAAGGCCTCAAGTGTTTCCACTGTGGTAAAGTAGGACACGCAAAGTCACCTTGCTGCTCTTTAAAGAAAGGCACCATGGGAAAAGATGCGGTAAATGAAGCTAAGACAGTGACATTAGTGAAAGTAGTAAAGGAAACCCCAAGAAAAGTCAAGGAGCTGCAGGAGAGTGCACAGCCTAGGCAGGGGCTGGGTATGGAGTTAGTGCCTGATCTCTATAAAGAATTCACCTCTGTGGGTAAAGTTTACTCAGTTTAACAGGGGGAGAAGGGAAAGAAGTTAATTTTGAGAGATACAGAATCTAACCAGTTAACGAAGTTTGAGAAGATTTGTAACTCAGGTTGAGGTTCTGGATGTAGGTTTGCTAGCTGAGCTGGAAGGTTCATTTTCAGATGTTTCATCACCATACTAGGTAACATCTTCAGCGAGCCTCTGGACAAAGCACTGCTGATGATTCTTGCCTTCTATTTATACGTTTGGGTTTCTTAAGGTTGGCAATGTCATTTCATGTTGTGATGTCATTTCCTGTGGTGATGTCATTTCCTGTTCTTTTTCTCAGGGGGTGGTAGATGGGGTCCAAGTCAATGTGTTTGTTGATAGAGTTCCGGTTGGAATACCATGCTTCGAGGAATTCTCGTGCATGTCTCTGTTTGGCTTGGCCTAGGATGGATGTGTTGTCCCAGTTGAAGTGGTGTCCTTCCTTATCTGTATGTAAGGATACTAGTGAGAGAGGGTCATGTCGGTTTGTGGCTAGTTGATGTTCACGTATCCTGGTGGCTTGTTTTCTGCCTGTTTGTCCAATGTAGTGTTTGTTACAGTCCTTATACAGTATCTTGCACAGGACAGCACATCCATCCTAGGATAAGCCAAACAGAGACATGCATGAGAATTCCTAGAAGCATGGCATTCCAACTGGAACTCTATCAACAAACACATTGACTTGGACCCCATTTACCACCGCCTGAGAAAAAGAACAGGGAAATTACATCATCAAAGGAAATGATATCACCACCAGAAATGGCATCACCAACCCAAAGAGACCCAGACATATAAATAAAAAGCAGAAATCATCAGCAGTGCTTTTTCTGGAGGCTCACTGAAGATGTTACCTGGTGACAAAATGTCTGAAAATGAACCTTCCAGCTCAGCAAGCAAACCTACATCCAGATCTAACCAGTCCTAATCGTAAGAGATAAACGTATATGCACTCTTTCTGACCTGTTACCCAAGAGAGTGTTAATTTGTGGGATAGATAGACAAAGATTCAGCATTCCCCTATGTAAGATCAGGTTGGAGCGCCAACTCAAGACTGAATAAGCAACAGTGGAGTGATTGACAAGAGTGTCAGTCCCAGGAATTCAGTTTGTTCTTGGGAACGATTTAGCAGGTACCAAGGTGGAAGTGACACCCCTTGTTGACGCCCAAGGAAGACAAGGGAACTGAGGAGTTAAAAGAAAAATATCCTGGTATTTTCCCAGACTGTGTAGTAATAAGATCCCGTTATCATAAGTCACAGCACAAAGTGAAAAGTAAAGAGAAAGATGAAGGAGTTGAGGTTCAGTTAGCGGACACCATCTTTGACGAAATGGTGCAGGAAAAACCTGAACAGGCAGAGGTTCAGACAGAAGTGTTTAGTCCTGAAAGGCTAATGGACTTATGACAGAAAGATGAGACAATAAAAGATATATTCATTGATGCATACTCAGAAAAGGAGTCTGAGAATATTCATTAGGGTTAATATCTAAAAGATAGAACCTTAAAATGAAAATGGAAACCACAGCAAGTTAGTGCAGATGAAAAATGGACAGAAATGCACCAGGAATTGTTACAGGTAACACATGAACTACTGATAGGAGGTCCCTTTGGTGTACGGAGGACTCAGGCAAAGGTACAAATACATTTCTATTGGCCTGGAATGCATAAGGATGTGATTAATTTTTGCCATACGTGTCATACATGCCAAATGGTAGGTAAGCCACAGGCAGTAATAAAACCAGCACCTTTGTTGCCAATTCACGCATTCGAAGAACTTTTCAAGTGGGCTACGATCGATTGTGTAGGTCCCCTTCTGAGAAGTAGAAGTGTGAACCTATACTTGCTAACCATAATGGATGTGTTTATCACATTTCTGGAGGAATGTTCATTACGGACCATTAAGGCAAAAAGCCTGGTAGAGGTGTTAGTAGCTTTCTTCACATGGTATGGACTACCCAGAGAGATTCAGTCAGACCAAAGGTCTAATTTTACTGCTAGGTTATTTAAGGAAGTCATGGATAGCTTAGGTATACAGCACTTTAAATCAACTGTGTATCATCCTGAATCCCATGGAGCTTTAGAAAGGTGGCATCAGACCCTGAACACCAGGTGAAGGGCATACTGTCATTAGTACCCAAATGATTGGGATAAAGGTATCCCATTTGTGTTGTTTGCCATTAGAAGTGCCCCAAACAAATCTTCTCAGTTTAGTCCCTTTGAGTTAATATTCAAACATGAAGTGAGAGGCCCTTTGAAATTAATTAAAGAGAAATTAGCAGGACTAAAGTCAGAGATATCACATTTGGATTATGTATCGAGGTGAGGGAGAGATTAAATCGGGTGGGTGAATTCGCTAAACAGCACCTAAAGAGGGCATAGCATAGACGAAGCAGGTGGCAGATAAAAACTCTCAAATTCAGACATTGCTACCAGTGATAGGAGATCCCTTCAAAGCTAGCTTTATTGGTCCCTATCAAATTGAGAAAAAGTTGAGTCAGGTAAACTATCTGGTAATGATGCCAGATAGTAAAAGAACTGTACAGTGTATGTCATGTGAATATGTTGAAACCATATTATAATAGAGAGAAGGAAGTGGAGAAATAAGTGTTAGTTACTGCCTTGCATAGTGAGGAATCAATTCCAGATGTTGTGGTGTTTGATGTGCGTCAAAATATATTAAACAATGAGGAAGTCCTTGTGGAGTGGGAAAGGTTGGTAAACTATCTGCCTCAGGAGCAAAGAACACAGCTGAAAGGTTTGTTACAGCAGTATGAGGACGTATACAGGAATAAGATAGGGAAGACTAATGTTATTGTGCATGAGGTAGACATAGGGAATGCTGTTCTGATAAAACAACACCACTACCGGCAGGTCCAGAAGAAGTGGAGGCGTTGCTCAACGAAGATATAATCGAACCAAGTCAGAGTGAGTGGAGTTTGCTGATCATGTTAGTTTCCAAATCTGATGGGATTCAACGATTTTGTGCGGACTGTCAGAAGGTCATCCCTGTAACAAAATCAGACTCATAACTAATACTGAGATTGGAGGACTGTATAGAGAAAGTTGGTCAAGCCAATTACATCACAAAGTTGGACTTACTGCGTGGTTATTGGCAGATACCTTTATCAGAGAAAGCAAAAGAAATTTCTGCATTTGTAATCCCAAATGGACTGTCTCAATTCAAGGTGATGCCCTTTAGAATGAAGAATGCACCCACTACATTCCAAAGACACATGAGTCATAGCTTAGGTAACAAACTGTGCAGACGATCTGGATGATGTAGTGATCTTTAGTGAGTCCTGGAAAGATCACAAGATACAGTTGGCAGAGCTCTTTGGATGATTAAGAGAAGCAAAACTGGTAATAAACTTACAGAAAACACAATTCGTGAAAGCAGAGATAATGTTCTTGGGACATAACATCGGTCATGGGAGGTTGACCCCAAGGAATGCAAAGATGAAGGCCATCAAGGAATTTCCGTGACCAACATTGAAGAAAGAGATGCTTCAATTTTTGGGACTAAGTGGATTCTACCAAGGTTTGTTCCAAGCTTCAACAGTGTAATGGTACCATTTACAGATTTACTGAAGATGAGCACAAAACTTCAGTGAATAGAACAATGCCAGGAGGCATTTGACAATTTAAAAGCAGTATTAATCACCGTACCAGTTTAGCTACACCAAACTTTTTGAAACCTTTCAAAGTTGTAATTGATGGTAGCAACATAGGAGTTGGAACTGTACTGCTACAAGAAGATGATGATGGAATTGAACTGCCAGCTGGTTACTTTTCAAAGAAACTCAATACCCAGCAGAGAAAATATTCTACAACTGAAAGGGAATTATTGAGTTTGGGATTGGTCTTATAAACTTTTAATGGTTATCTCACAAACAATGTGTCAGAAACGGTTGTGTACATGGATCACAACTCTCTTATGTTCTTGGAATGATTTAAAGATAAGAATATGAGACTATTTTGTTGGAGTCTTATGTTACAAACTTTCAATGTACAAATCATACATGTTGCTGGTCATAAGAATGTGATAGCAGATGTGTTATCGTGGATTCAACGGATAATATATTGATAAGATTGACCACTGGGAGAATGTGCAAACTCCACACAGACGGTCACCCAAGGCTAGAATCGAACCTGGAACCCTGGTGCTGTGAGGCAGCAGTGCTGAGCCACCGTGACGTCCCCAATTGTCCGTGTGGAGTTTGCACATTCTCCACCTGTCTGCATGGGCTTCCTCGGGATGTTCCGGTTTCGTCCCACAGTCCAAAAATATGCAGGTCAGGATGAATTAGCCATGCTAAATTGCCCATAGTGTTCAGGGATGTGTAGGTAAGGTGCATTAGTCAGGGGAAATATAAAGCAATAGGGTAGGGGAATGGATCTGGGTTGGATACTCTTTGGAGGGTTGGTGTAGACTTGTTGGGCCAAATGCCTTCTTTCCACACGGTAGGGATTCTATGTTAAAATGGACTGCAAATAAGTCTCAGCAGAAGACACACTCATCTCAGGTAACTAAATAAAATTTATTGTAGTTTATTTACTATATACATCACATCAACGGTAACATGAGGAGTAGAAGACATGATTGTGTCCAATTACAACTGTCCAGAACTCCCTGAAACCCCTTCAGACCCCACTGTGCTCCAACCAATGGCTGTGTTATATATCACAGTGGATAGAATTTCAGCTTAGCTCAGATTAATCCTTTCATATTCATTGTTTTATAAAAACATCTTTCAAATTGCTTTTTCTCCCTCTTTAGTTAACCTATTATACAATAATATAAAGAATGATTAGTACATTTACCAGTACTCCTTCTTGCCTCAAGACTCTGACTTCATAAATTCAAGCAAGCTGATGGTTTGATAATTCTTCTCTTTTATTGAAGACACAAAAGATTAGTAGGTCATTCACCCATGCTGATTGTTGACTTTGATATTATCATTCTTTCATTTTCCTTCTGAAAATTATTTTATCTCATGAATCTTTTCACAAAGGAGTTGGTTGGCCATTGACTTTGTCATTGGTGGACTGTATTGCTCAATTCCATCAGTTTTTGGTTGTTGGTTCAAAGCCTGCTGATAGTTATACAGAGTGCTCTACAGTGAAATCAGTGCTGGAAACATTTTCTGAAGCCTAGTGAAATCACACATCTTCCCTGTTGAGCATATGAAATCAATCTTAGACTCCAATATATCTGATTTTCTGCAAGTTGCCTCTCCTTAGACTCCGCCATTACTCTTAGGAAGCTTAGAAAGTCTTCTGCTGGTTATGTTTTTCTGGTCAGTTTGATTGTTTTTTTTTAAGGATGTTGAACCATAGCAATAAGCAACAGAATATGGAGGGCAAAACATCCTTACTCAAATGTGATTGGATTTGGAGGATATATCCAAATGTGGATATTAGAACATGCTGTATCTGAAATACTGTCGTGACATTTAAAATATGCTTTTAGTCATGGGTACCTTTCGACCTGCATCGAATCTCTACATTTGTAGGTTGTAAGTTCATGTTTTTTTGGCAAGATATATGGCTGGGTAATACAGTGACACTTGCCCCTGTTTTAAGCTAAAATTGACTAAAATGTCCATTGAGAGAAGTCGATTCAATCATCTCCATTTTGTGATGGATCTCCTATTTTCAAGTGAAATTCTTCAGTTATCTCCTGTAATGCAGGTATATCTTCAAATCTGGTCTAACGGAAGTGAATAATCTACTGTGTTTATATGTACATGCATCTTTATGTATGTACCCACTAATGCTTCCACTGTTTCTGGAATAATTTCAGATTTATACATGTCCTTTGGAAATGATGGCTATT
The DNA here is from genome assembly GCF_047496795.1 of Chiloscyllium punctatum. Taxonomy (NCBI): domain Eukaryota; kingdom Metazoa; phylum Chordata; class Chondrichthyes; order Orectolobiformes; family Hemiscylliidae; genus Chiloscyllium; species Chiloscyllium punctatum. The sequence goes on along the minus strand of NC_092742.1, from coordinate 85,458,059 downwards.
ATGGATACAACATAATTTTGTCATAGCTAGACACTTGTCTTTGACTGTGAGGCTTTTTAGTTCCATAGCGCTGTCACTGATTCTTAGGATAGAATGGTTCCTCTGTGGTTTGAATAATGTCAAGAACAGTGGGAAAGCATGGTGAAAATGGATGAAAGAATCTGATTCTTGACATTGAGAAAAATATCTCACATGATGACTTAAGAGTCTTGCCATTGAACACTGACTACCTTATTTCCATATATTTAAACCTCAATTAATTTCTATGCTACTCCCAGGTCTCTTCTCCATCAACAACCTAGATGGTGCAAACCAGCTGCCCAGCCAAATGAGCAAACCTAATATTTTGACTAGCAATTATATGAAGGGTTATGGGGACAGTGTGGGTAAAGACATTTAAGTATTCAATGGTGGAGCAGGCTTGACCAGCTGAATCGTTTCCTCCCATTTCTTGCACTGTAGTCCTCAAGTTGATATTTTCTGAAATCCTGTCCTGTTCCTGGTGTCATCCTTTGATGCTTGAACTTTGTTTCAACCTCAGAGGCTTTTATTTCTCCCTGGCTAACTGCATGCTTTATCTTGTGTTTTAAGTCAATACTGATACCTGCACAATGAGATACTGATTTGAAGTATCTCAGGCTATGGTTGTCTTACATAAACTGTTGAGGTTTAAAAATGTGTTGCTGGAAAAGCGCAGCAGGTCAGGCAGCATCAAAGGAGAAGGAGAATCGACGTTTCGGGCATAAGCCCTTCTTCAGGAATGAGGAGGGTGTGCCAAGCAGGCTAAGATAAAAGGTAGGGAGGAGGGACTTGGGAGAGGGGTGTTGGGAATGCGATAGGTGGAAGGAGGTTAAGGTGAGGGTGATAGGCCGGAGAGGGAGTGGGGACGGAGAGGTCGGGAAGAAGATTGCAGGTCAAGAAGGCGGTGGTGAGTCTGACGGTTGGGACTGAGAAAAGGTGGAGGCAGGGGAAATTAGGAAACTGGAGAAATCTGTATTCATCCCTTGTGGTTGGAGGGTTCCTAGGCGGAAGATGAGTCGCTCATCCTCCAGGCGTCGTGTTGCCATGGTCTGGCGATGGAGGAGGCCAAGGACCTGTATGTCCTTGGCGGAGTGGGAGGGGGAATTAAAGTGTTCAGCCACGGGGCGGTTGGGTTGGTTGGTGCGGGTGTCCCTGAGATTGCTTGCACCTTACTTCTAAGTAATGGTCTTCAACTGTCTATATAATGCAATACATTTATTTACGTCTATACATAAGTTATCAAATTATGTCTTAGAGCTCTCCTCTAAGATTTCGCTTGTCACATGCTGGGCTGTGACCGTTGTCAGAGTCATGTGGTCAGTTTTATTATCAGGATTTATATGAACCTCATTATATCACAAATAGCATATCACAGAAGTGGAGACCAAGAAGTTGGGAAGGGAACAATTCAAAACCATCTATTTAAAGATGAAAATATTGCAAACAGAAAATACTGGCTATACTGTCATCAATGCACCATTAATAAGGGGTGAAGGAGGGTAAGTGAATAGAATAAAGTATATTTCACCTTTTCCACAAAGAAGACAGCATTGCTCAGACCCTCACAAGTTCCCAAAGCAAGGTTTTATTTTGGAGGATATGAATGGAGTTGATGGAGAAATTACTTCAAGTTCAGTCAGTAGTGTATATCATCTACAAGATGCATTGTAGTAACTTGCCAGGACTTCTCCGATAGCATCTTCCAAATCCTTGACCTCTATCATCTAGAATGACAATGGCAGCAGAATATCAACATGGGAACACCACCACCTGCTATTTTGGCTCCATGCCACAAACCAGTGACACCCCATCTCATGAATGAATTTTAAAAAATCAGATGGTAATGGAAGGGACTAGTTGAATCCCCAACCAAGGATAAAATGGACAGCTGTCATACTGTTTTGCTTGGAGTTTCTAACAGGTGAAGCTGGGGAGGGATTTGATTTGGTATGAAACTGTTGAGAGATCGGCCATCCATGTTGAAAGTGGGGAAGATTTCAATCAGGTTGACCACATCAATATAATTTCCTATATTCACCTCAAACTGAAGCAGCTTATGAACTTTCCTTCCAATTTGATGAATGCTGGTGATTTATTCTCAGACTGTCAGATGTACATAATAGATGGTAGTTCCTATCTCTGTAATGTCAATCAGAGCCTCTTTTTGTTAGATTCTGTTAAGTGGGTACTATCGTGTTTTCTCCAGACGTGGTCATTCTGTTGGTCCCTTTGTTCACTCTGCAAATAGAGTATTTGGATCATTCTTACTGTCTTTTTTTGTCCTTTTCAATCCAAAGCAGCAACTACACCGGCATCCCAATATTCTCTGTCTGAACCCATCTCTCTCAAACATTACGCTCATCAAAACATTTCCCAGAGACATTTAAGGTGGGGCTGCTGTAGTTAGCTCACAATTCTGGTTGATCAGAAAATTCTTCCATCCTTATCCTCTGCCATAGGAACATAAAACGCTACATTATGACACACCTACTGTGGTCACCACTGGTACGACCTGAATCCAGAGTCTCTGACCAAGATGAAGGGGTGCTACTCATGTTGCCACAAGAAATCCTACTCAAACCTTATTCATATAAATGCATCCAATTGTCAACCATACCCATGATGTGCTGCTCAATACTAATGAGTTTCTCAGACCCTGGGAAACCCACACAGGAAATGCTTATTTCAGATTGCTGCCAAAATTTCCTCAATGTCCTGAATTTAATAATATATCAGAGCTGGCACTCCAGGACAGGTTACTTGAATGCTTGGAGTAACACTGTGAAAAAGGAATATTCATGGCGAGTTTCCTAAATTTGATGACTTAATCCCCTCTCGTTGTTGTGGGACAGGTATGTTAAAAGTAGACATGTGCGAGCTAGTGCTTCTGGTAGGAAGAATGTAACCACATTTCTTGCATATAGCGTCTCAGTGGGATGAAGGTGAAAGGGATTTAAGAGTGGATATATACTATCATTAAAAATAGCAATACAATTTAATGAGGCCATAACAGAGAAGCAAAATAAAACTGGGAAACAGCAATATAATTGAAAAGCTGACAAGTTACTTTAAACTTGAATAGAATGTTGGTTAGACTAAACCTGGAAAATTATGGTTTGTTTATTAAGATATATGAGGAAGTACAAAAAAGAAATATAAGGATGATACCAGAAGTAAAACTACTTATCAGGCAAAATTGAACAGGTAGGCTCACTTTACTCTGAAGTGAGATTAAGGGGTTATTCAATTTAAAAAAACTTTAAAGTTATGAATATTTTATATGCAGATGTAGAGAAATTGTGGAAAACTTGCAAAGGAGAACAAAATAGAGTCCATGACATAAAAGCATTGGAAATCAGAGCAGGAATACGCCGTAAACCCTTTTAACCCTGCTATGCCATTTCATCATCATGACTGAATTTTTCTATCAATTTGACTTTCCTGATCTAACCTATATAACTTGAATCCTTTTGTGCTCCAAAATCTGTTGATTTTTCAAACCTGAATATATACTGATTTAAGCATCCCTCGCCTTCTGGACTAAGTAAGAAAATTTCTCTTCATTCAGCCACAACTGATCAGTCTGCTATCCAAAGACTATAACTGCTGGTTTTTGACTGTCAAACTGGGGAAATGACCTTTCAGATTTAATATTGTCAAGTCCTTGGCGAAGCTTACATACCTCACTGAGTTCACACTCTTTCTTCTAAACATCAGAGAGGAATTTACTTAACATTCTCATTGGATAGCCTTCTCATCCCACGAATAAATCAAGTTTGTTGCACTCACTCTAAGGCAGGTATATCTTTCCTTAGGTATTTATATGTAAGGTATACCAGGTGCTGTATCATCATAGAAAATTGTATCATTCCTTTATCGTACATTAGTGATAAAAGCTTTGGCAATGTGTCTTTCTTTTCAATAATACTCAAGTTTTGATTACCAAGCAACTATAAATATAAACATATGGAGAAAAAGACAGCAAATCAATTTCAACGTCGGCTTTTGATGAAAGAGAATAAAACAAGTGGTGATCCAAAGAAACATGGGCATTCACATACGTAGATTATTTAAACATCAGGGATTGGTGTAGAAAATAATCAAAAATATTAATAGAATACTAGTTTTATAATGTAGAGGACTAGAATGCAAAGGGATAGAGTGCTGCTAAAGCTAATCAGGCCCTGATTAATCCACACTGGGAATATTGTGTTCAGCTCTACACACTAAACCTGAGGAAGGATAAATTGCCCTTGAAGGATTGCACTGTAATTTATTAGAAAATTGCCGAAAGCTCAGTTGTTAGAACTCCCACCTTTGTGTCACACCGTTTTAGATTTTAATTCAACCTTTGAGAACAAGTTCAAGGCTGGCAGTACGTGGGGAGTGCTATATTTTTAGAGGTGCTGTCTTCTGGATTAAACATTAAACTGAGGTGCTTCTGCCTCCTCAGCTGATTGTAGAAAACCTCATTGTTCCCAATTTTAGCATTTTTTTCCCATGATCAAATCACCTTTTTCATCTATCATCATTAGTAAATCATCCGCTTTTTCAATTGATTAATTTAGGTACAGAGCCCAGTTTAAGGGCAGTGTATTGACCCCAAAGGTAAGGAAGGGTTAAGGAGAAGGAGAAAGGGTGGCTCTATCTTTAATAAAGCAGCAACTAAGTTATCTCAGTTGTCCTTGTGAAGATTTACCTCTCAATCAGTACCATACAAGTTGATTACCAATATGCTCTTTGTAGGAGTTTTTGTGAACAAATCAGCAGTGGAAAATCCTCCATTGCAAAAGTGACTACCAAAGCTAGTTCATTAACTGTAAAAAGGCTTTGAAGTATCCACTGGTTTTAAAAAGTATTAAATAAATCTTCCTTTAGTTTCTTCACTCAGATTATCTTATTTATTTTGTTCCCCATATTAAAAGGTAACAACATCATAACATTAAATTGAAACTTAAAAGGAAGGAGGAAAACTGGAAAGTTATTTATTACTTTTGGAAAGTACAAGTCTAGGTGCAGTAAAGAAAATAAAGGGATTTCAGAACAAACCATCAGTCATGTGCCAAAGGTGAACTAGGCTATTTTAAAACAAAAACACTAGTTTTTATTTATTGACACATAGAACTGAAAAAGTAAGGATGTTCTTCTGAACCTGTATCAAATCTTACAGACCATAAATACTGAGTGAATTATAAAATGGGTATCAGGAGCAGAGGGAGTGCAGAGAACATTTACAATGCTACTAGAAATGCATGGGTACACAAATCGGTCAAGGACTGACAGGCTGCCTGAATCTCTTCTCTTGAAATAACAGGCTGATGGAATGGGTATAAAGAGGTTTTTTTTGGGGGGGAAGAGCATAACTAAAAGGTCATCAGTATAAAATAGTTACTGAGACTTACAATAGGGAATTAAAGAGATAATTCTTAAGTGCTCAGATTGGGGAACTCACAACCTTAGGTAGTGGTTGAAGTTAAGTAATGTAGGTGTATTTCTGATTTGGATGATGAAAGGAGGAGGCTTGAGTGGTGCATAAACATTGGCATGGACTATTTGGGCTGAGTAGTCTGTTTGTGTGCCATATAACCAATGTAATAATCACCTGTTGGTACTACTAACATATATCCCTACAGTAAGATAGGTTGTAGTTTCAAATCAACAAAAATTAAGGTGACCAGCTATATTAGCTTTGCCAGGATAGTCCAGGTTTTTTAGGATCTCACTGAAATTCTGTATAGGTAGGCAGCAGGCCTGTGAGGATGAGCAAAAGGGAGAGGTGGAGCCAATGATTTATAGGGGTTACTGGAGTTCATTTATAGAAGGTCAAAGGGATAATTGTTTGGTCTTGAAGTATTGTATAGACGGTCATGGGTGTAATTTACCCTCATGACCTCCTAGAAATTGACCCCATGATCACCGAGGATCTGGGGTGGAATCATTTCTGGATGACAGCAGAAGATTGACAACAGTGTCCACCAACTATAAGCCACACTTGAAGAAATAGCTCATCATTAAACCCTTAATCAACGCTGAGGAAGCTGGCAGGCAAGTTTGGCCATGGCATGGTCAACCAAACTTCTCACTTAAAAATTATGTTTTCCTGCTTGTAGCACCGGGTACAAAATCTTACACCCTTTGCTAGATTAAAATAAACTTCCAGCAGAAAATATCAATTGTTGGAACACAGTGAGCAATTGAAAAATGAAGATCTTTCAAAACAGATTGGTCTTACTATTGAGCATTGAAAAGAAAAGATATATTGGAATACTGGATTATGGTTGGGATCTTGTAAAAAAAGCGATACCCGACTTCAATTTTATTAAGAACATAGAAATGTACTCCAGTTGAAGTAAATATGATTGTGTCTAACTGCTGTCTTTGATGCAAGAGCAGTCCTTATTCCATGTAGTATGACTCTGGCTGCACTACTGCTCATCATGTTGTAGTTTTGTTGTTATCATTTATTTTAGGGTAGGAATCAATAGACCCTATTAGTCTGATTTGGTAGAGATAAACAACTCGCAATTCCTACAAGAGGAGGTTCTCATCTTAAACAAGAAGTTTATTGTCAGTCAGCATCGAAGTACAAGCCACACTGATGCAATAGATAATGCTAACAGAGTATGAGGAGGATCTGGATTGCAAGTCTTGCTAATTCGAGATCCTAACCTGTTCTCTCACTAATTCACAATGATATCATCACAGCGGATGGAACTTAAGACATCACCAGTAATAGTCCTCAGACTGTTATACAACATTTCTTTCCAAGACTTGTTTTTGCCTCATTATTATACTATACATGTGTGTACATAATTACAATTACCACTATTCCATTTCTCCTAACCAAGTCTTCGACTTTACAAATTCAGGAAGTTTAGAAGCTATACTATTCTCCCAGAATGTTTTGTCTTCGGACTGAGAAGATAATTGCTTTCAGAATTGAAAATTGTCAACATGGGGTCGGTTTCTGAATGTGAGAGTTGAGAGTTCCTTTTAAATTTGATGATTTTTATTCCATGCAGATGAGGTGTTGTTTCCTTCTCAAATGAGCAATTGCTCCATTGCAACATTTGGGAGAAATTTAATCTCACACTTCCTTCATTGAAGGTGGCAATCCTGCTGAAGCTCGCAGTTTAATCTTTGCAGTATCCTGGATGACTGAGCCAGAGATCATATCCTGCATCTCAACATAGTTTGTCCCTTCTCAGTGGTGGTTCCCATGAGTTGTTTGCACAATATTTTTCATCATGGTAGGAGATTTTTATTCTCAATCTATAAACAACTCTGTTTGAAACATGTAGACTCTTTACTTCAATTTGTTGAATAACTTGGAGAATCTCATTAGGCCCCAGTCATTGCAATATTGATGGAACCGCCATATGCAATTCCTTAGGCCTGCTACTTGAAATTTAAGGATTGCTTCTTGCATGGCTTGACTTCTATCACTATTCAATAAGGAAAAATAAAATGAAATTCTCTCTTGGAACTTATGTATTCTGAGCCAATGTAACACCTGATATCAGACCTAAATCTGCCATACATATTTGTTTACCAAGCTGTATTGCAGTCTATGTTTCTTCTGTTAAAGATGAATCAATGAGCTCAAGTGGGGAACACTGCTTATTGGCTATGTGGTTGCTAAATATTTATTTGCAAACCGTGTCGATCCTTGCAGTCTGAACACTATTTTGATATCGATGGAAAATATTTCTGCCAATCCAATATAGCTGCAGGTTTCACAATGGGATATGAAGTTTTCAATTTTTTCGAAGAGTCTAGGCCATCACTGGCTGAGGCCTGATTCTAAAACTGGCAATCACCAAGCAAACCCTATGTATTCTCTCCAAGAAATAGAGTCATGGAGATGTATAACATGGAAACAAACCCTTCGGTCCAACCCGTCCATGCCGATCAGATATCCCAACCCAATCTAGTCCCACCTGCCAGCACCCGGCCCATATCCCTCCAAACCCTTCCTATTCATATTCCATCCAAATGCCTCTTAAATGTTGCAATTGTACCAGCCTCCACCACTTCCTCTGGCAGCTCATTCCATACCCATACCACCCTCTGTGTGAAAAAGTTGCCCCTTAGGTCTCTTTTATATCTTTCCCCTCCCACCCTAAACCTATGCCCTCTAGTTCTGGACTCCCCGACCCCAGGAAAAAGACTGTGTGTATTTATCCTATCCATGCCCCTCATAATTTTGTAAACCTCTATAAAGGTCACCCCTCAGCCTCCAACGCTCCAGGGAAAACAGCCCCAGCCTGTTCAGCTTCTCCCTATAGCTCAAATCCTCCAACCCTGGCAACATCCTTGTCAGTCTTTTCTGAACCCTTTCAAGTTTCACAAAATCTTTCCGATAGGAAGAAGACTGCCATCTGTCCTCTACCTTTGTGCCAGTTCTGTATCTAAATGGCTAGTTCTCCCTGGATTCCATGAGATCTAACCTTGCTAATCAGTCTCCCATGGGGAACCTTGTCGAATGCCTTACTGAAGTCCATATAGATCACATCTATCACTCTGCCCTCATCAATCCTCTTTGTTACTTCTTCAAAAAACTCAATCAAGTTTGTGAGACATGCTCTTCTACACACAAAGCCATGTTGACTATCCCTAATCAGTCCTTGCCTTTCCAAATACATGTACATCCTGTCCCTCAGGATTCGCTCCAACAACTTGCCCACCACTGACGTCAGACTCACTGGTCTATAGTTCCCTGGCTTGTCCTTACCACCCTTCTTAAACAATGGCACCACGTTTGCCAACATCCAGTCTTCCGGCACCTCACCTGTGACTCGATGATACAAACATGTCAGCAAGAGGCCCAACAATCACTTCCCTAGCTTCCCACAAAATAATGCTGGAATAATCAGTCTCCCATCATATACTGCAGGTCATGCATGACTGTGAACTACTATCAGTGCTCAAGTTTTTTTTTTCATGGCAAACCCACTGAGCCTTTTGCTTGACCAACTTTCAACATCATTTTGACATGATGAGTCCCTCTTCTGTTTCTGTTGTATTTGTTGATTCAATTCTAGCTTGTTGGACACAGTCCCTTGTTAACAGCATAAAATAAATTTTGTATGCCCACATACCTAATGGATTTGGGTTCTGCCATGAGTGAATGGAACCTGGTAAAATCTTCCAGCTGTTGTTGCTTTTATTGGCTGCTCCAGGACTGGTTGTTCCTTACAAAGTGACTTGTTGTTCCATGACTGGCTGCTTCTGGACTTTAATTGTGACTAGTTTCACCATTAGCTCTGCCATTTGAAAAATATTAAGGTCAAGACTTTCATACATATTATTTAAGTAAATAATTACTCAGGAAAAGTTAGACTACTAAATTGACAGTCTAAATCCTTAGTAACTACTCAAATGAACCCTTGCTCATCTCACAAATCCTTCCCCACCACACCTCCCCCAAGCATTACACTTCAGACCACTTACACACCTTTACCCTGATATGTCAACCCCCCTCTCCCTCCAGGATCTAGTGTCCACTTATCCTGCTTTGGATCCAATACATCGCTCCAAACCTGGCCTCCCTTCCCTCACTAACAACTCAGGCCACTTTGCCCTCAGAGGAGCCACCCCCGTTCGACGTTCCTTCTCCTCTTCTGAAGCCTACCCAACCATCCTTCATCTCCACTGGACCCTATCCCGCACTCCTGTCACATCTCCAGACTCAGCATCTTTAACCGTTACTTCGTCCTCCTTCTCTGGACCTGGAAACTACTTTCCATACAATGCTCCCCTTTCCCTGTCTCACACACACTCTACCTCTAGATCCCACTCCTGGATCCAGTCCAACTTTCCTTGTTCCAATGGACCTGAATTCACCCATCCACCCAACCTACCCTAACCACTTTTGCCCTAATAACTCTTCCCCTACTTATCTTGCCACCCTATTCCATGGAACCAATGACCCTGTCCACTTGACAACTACCCACCTGGCATCCTGCTATCTATTCAGAGGGGAACTATTCATCTGGTACCCTAGTAAATTATCCAGTTGGCACGCTACTCACCTGGAAAAGCACAGCAGGTCAGGCAGCATCCGAGGAGCAGGAAAATTGATGTTTCAGGCAAAAGCCCTTCATCAGGAATACAGGCAGGAAGCCTCCAGGGTGGAGAGATATCTCTCCACCCTGGAGGCTTCCTGCCTCTAATCCTGATGAAGGGCTTTTGCCTGAAACGTCGAATTTCCTGCTCCTCGGATGCTGCCTGACCTGCTGTGCTTTCCAGCACCACACTGATCTAAACTCTGGTTTCCTGCATCTGCAGCACTCACTTTTACCCTACTCACCTGGTATTGAACCTCCCCAAACCCCAGCACCTAAAACTGTCACTTTCCTTCATTAAATATTGTGTTTGTCTGAGATTTAGGACTTTAATTTCCAGACTACAGCAGCTGACCACCTTCACCTGATAGCTCTGCATTACAAGAGAACTGTAGAATAGAAGTATGGTTTCATGTTTCCGAAGGAACTTTTACCGAATCTTGTACTCGAAATGTGGAACTTGGGCCAGAGTAGCAATCTTCAGAAAACCTGGTCAAAATGCTACAGACAATGAGAACATATCCTCAGCTGTTCTCTGACTAAGCCCTTATGATATCATAACTTGGGATGCTTAAGCCAGTTGATTCAATCGATTCAATTGGAGCATCATGCTTGTGCAGTCGCTCTTTATAAAAGGAGGAGCTGGGAGCATCCTACGAGCCAGTGTACGCAGGCAGTATTCCGGTTGGTTATGATGGCCTCACATATCATAGCAGACTAAAGGAATTAAAAATAGGAATTTGGAAGATTCTGCAGGGCAATTCCTCTATGCCTGGAACTCTCCACTTTCATAATTGGGAGAATTTAGGCAGTCCTGATAAAATTAAGTGATATAGTTATACTGAGCAAGTTAGATCTTCATCAGGCCCCTGCTCATTGACGACAGCTCCACCTGCAACACCATCATCCCCTCCAAACTGATCTCAAAACTCTGTGTCCTTGGTCTTAGCTCTGCCCACTGCAACTGGATCCTCAGCTTTCTGACCCACAGACAGTAATCAGTAAAGATAAGTAACTGCACCTCCTTCACAATAACATTCAACACTGGAGACCTCCAAGGATATGTCCTCAGATCCCCTACTGTGCTTCATGTACACCCACAACTGTGTTGCCAAATTCTAAATGAATGCCATCTACAAGTTTGCTGACAACACCACCATAGCAGGACAAATATCTAAAATGATGAATCAAAAACACAGAAGTTAGATAGAGGGTTTGGTGACTTGGTGCAATGAGAACAACCTCTCTCTCAATGTTGGCAAAACTAAAGAACTGATCATTGACTTCAGAAAGAAAGGTGGAGAACACTTCCCTAGCTACATCAACAGAACTGAGGTTGAGAGGATCGAGAGTGTCAAGTTCCTCAGAGTGATGATAACCAACCACCTGTCCTGGACTTCAGGCTGAGGAGTGACCTTATAAAGGTTTACAAAATTATGAGGGGCATGGATAGGGTAAGTAGACAAAGTCTTTTCCCTGGGGTCAGGGAGTCCAGAACTAGAGGGCATAGGTTTACAGTGAGAGGGGAAAGATAGAAAAGAGACCTAAGGGGCAAATTTTTCAGGCAGAGGGTGGTACGTTTATGGAACGAGCTGCCGAAGGATGTGGTGGAGAAGCCCTTCCTGAAGAAGGGCTCATGCCTGAAACATCGATTCTCCTGCTCCTTGGATGCTGCCTGACCTGCTGCGCTTTTCCAGCAACACATTTTCAGCTCTGATCTCCAGCATCTGCAGTCCTCACTTTCTCCTCAAAGGATGTGGTGGAGGCTGGTACAATTGCAACATTTAAGAGGCATTTAGATGGGTATATGAATAGGAAGGGTTTGGAGGGATATGGGCCGGGTGCTGGCAGGTGGGACTAGATTGGGTTGGGATATCTGCTCCGCATGGACAGGTTGGACCGAAGGGTCTGTTTCCATGCTGTACATCTCTATGACTCTATAAGGCACAACACCTCTTATTCCTCAGGCAGCTCAGAACATTTGGACCCTCGCCAACTTGTACAGGTGCACCATAGAAAATATGCTGTCTGGGTCATAACGGCCAGGTATGGCAACTGTTCTGCACAGGACCGTAAGAAACTACAGAAATGACGTGCACAGCCCAGACCATCACAGAAGCCCACCTTCCTCCATGGACTCCATTAACATGGCTCGCTTCTGTGGAAAGGCTGCCAACATCACCAAAGAACCATTGCACCTCAGTAATGACCTCCCACAACCTCTTCAGTCAGGCAGAAGATGCACAAGCCTGAACACCAGCAGGATCAGGTACAGCTTCTTCCCAGTCTTTATTAAGACTGATGAATGGATTCTCTAGCCTCAAATAATATTGGTCTTGCTAACTGCCTAGCGCACCCTGTACAATGTAACCTTTCTGTCTCTGTCTTAAGTCTTTTCGATCTGCACATTCTGGCTTACAATGACCGAACGCCCCGCCCCCAGCGCCTGTCAATCACCGATCGAACGCAGCTCTCCGAACGACTGACAATCACCAATCAGTCGCCCCGCCCCAAGCGCCTCACAATCACGTACCTCTGACCCCGCCCACAGCCGCTGACAATCACTGATTGTACGACCCGCCCCGAGGGTTTGGAAATGATTGACATCGTGCCCCGCCCCCAGCGACTGTCAATCGACCTCACGCCTTGGCCCTCCCGGCTCACCCAGCATACATCGCCTTATTGACGGCTGTCCCGTCACCACGGTGAAGCAGAGGCGGGCAAAGAAAATCGCTAGCCAGCCAGCCAGCCAAAGGGTTGACCGGCGGGAGGGGGGGGGGTTCGCGTCTGCGGCCCCTCATTATTGAGAGAAGAGTGGGTGAGTGGCGCGAGGACGACGCTGGCGATTCCGCTGAGATCTGTTGGAATGGGGGTTCGGCGCGAGCTGATTCAGTTGGAACCCAGCGCTTGCGCACTAATTGTTCCGTGGTCGGTATAAAAGGCGGAGCGGGGAGCATCCCTGGAGTCAGTGGGTACAGGTGGGTTAGTTAAGAGTCCCTCGTGGCCACGCTCGCGCTCTGCGTGGCTGTATGTGGGCACGGCTCCCAGTCATGCATGCTCCCTGTAGTTGCTGATGATTCCTGCCTCCTCAGTGTTTGTTCTTAGAAGATTTTGAGCATTCTTTCAAGGCACCATCGAGTGGCCTTTCAGCCTGCAAGTTTTCCGGTTCTTTATCGCTGCTCTTCACTATGTTTTAGTCTGTTGAGGGAGTAGGGTGCATGCTAGTGTTGTAATTAGCTAGCTCTATGCAAGGCTCAAGGGTTTAATTAAGTGTCGTTGCTAATGTTACCTTGCTAGCTTAAAAAAGATTTGGAATACTTACTTTTGAAGATGGTGTCCTAAAGTGAATATTAACAAATATTAATATCAGGTCTGTTTGACAGAAGCTGATACAACTTAAGTTGAATATGAATGTGTTGATGCCCAGATGAGATTATTTTCCATTGTGACCCTTCCATGATTTTTTTTGTACTTTTTTTTTACTTTGAATTATCAAAATCTACAAGTGCATAGGGTTCTTAAAATAATCAGAAGCATATATTTTGTTTTATAGCAGTCATCAGAGCAGATGAGACGTAGTGTTGAAGCAGTAGGGAGGCTGTAGAAGGACTTGAACAGGTTAGGAGAATGGACAAAGTGGTGGATGGAACACAATGTAGAACATTAAGATAATGCACTTTTACTGGCAGAATAATTGTAGACTGTTTTGTAGAGAGGAAAGGCTTTAGAAATCTGAAGCAGAAAGGGATTTGGGAGTCTTAGTTAAGGATATGCTTAAGGTTAACATTCAGCTTCCATTTGGAAGGCAAATTCAATGGCAGTATTTATTCTGAGGATTAGAATACAAGAGCAGGGATGTGGTGCTGAGGTTGTAGTAGACTCAGGCCAGACTGGATTTGGGACACAAAGTATTTTTTTGGGTTCCTTTTATTGAAGGAAAAATGGGCTAGTTTTGGAGGGTAGCCAGAGGAGGTTCATGAGTGATTCTGGGATGAAGGGCTTGCCATATGAGTGGCAGTTGAGGAACCGGAGTCTATATTCAGTGGGGTTTAGGAGGTGGATCTTGTTAAAACTCTGAAAATACAGAGAAGCCTGGATAGTGAATATGAAGAGTATGTATCCACTGGTAGGAGAGGCTAAGACCTTAGAGGCACACTCTCTCAGAATGAAGGAATGACCCTTTAGAATGGAAGTGATTCTGAATTTTATCAGGTGGTGGTGTATTTGTGGAACTCATTGCTGCAAAAGCTGGAGGCCAGGTCATTGAGTGTACTTTAGACAGTGGTTGACAGGTTCTTAATGAAGACATTGTTGCTTACCAAGAGAAAGCAGGAAATATTGGCCATAATCAAATGGTGGAACAGACTCACTAGGTGAAATGGCCTAATTCTGCTCCTGCATCTTTTGATCTTATGGAATTGATAATCGAGCAGCCAGCCAGTGGATAATTCTTAGTAACTGCAGTTAGGGCAGTGAGTTTGTGCTGACTGAAAATGTCCTATCAGTGTTCAGATAAATAAGTAAAAATCTGCTTCATTGTTATTAATTGAAGGATTTGATTTTTGTTGAGCATGTTGGGAGAATCCCCTTTCCTTTGAATTTAGAGATTTGTCTCCATTTTACTTTTAAATGTTTTTGAAGCATAGATGTTTCTTATTTACAATAAATTTGCATCTTCATGTTAATAAATGGGATGAATGTAGTGAAAAGCTTGCTTTAAAACTCTGCACTGAGTTCAAATGTTTACACTTATCTAATGTGCAACCTGTAAGATTAACTTTTCTGGAATTTCAGGGAAATTTTCTATGACATGTCTTCATGTTTGTCTTGGTTGTTTCTGAAAGAGCTATTCAAAAAGTTGTCCTATTCCCCTTTTATAAAAACAGAACGTGCCTTCAAGATTCTCAAACTTAGTTTCTCACGGCAATAGGGTCAATAACTGTTTCTTGTGTTACTCGTACAAATTATCAATCTTTAAACGCGCCTCCTCTAGTGATAATTGTAGCATCCCTAATTTCTTTGCTTGATCAGCAAAAACTCCTTTCAGTTAATCTTTTTAATGGAGGATTTTTTGCCTGTAGCTTCTAGTTCCTTATGCATATTTCAGTGGATGTGACACTTACTGACAATTTTTTATTTTGAATGAGTGATTTTTGTTTTATCACTTTCAGAGTAAGAAGAATGGGCCTCTGACAATGCTAGGACTATCATGGGTAGTATCAGGTTCCACTATTTCTGTTATGGATGCCTTTTTTCTTCATTGCTTTGGACATTTCTCCTGTTCATCTATTTCAATCTAAATTGGGAAAAATATACTTTCAGTAATGTGCCCTTCCAGGGGAATCCAGGAGTAGCACAGAAATTTCAGCCTCCAGTAATACAAAGTCATAAATGGCTTCCTGAATTTCAGCAACATGGTACTCCGTTTATAAAACCCATTAATAAAGAATTGAAAGAAATTGAGCTGTCTCCTGAGTTGGGTGAGTAATCGTTTTCTCTCAAACTGAATTCTTCAAATGTAGTAATTGCAGGTATATTCGCCCCAAAACGAAGCATTCTATAATCTGGGCAGCTCCTTTTTATAGCAGCCAGGACAACACACTTTTATCTAAAATTGAAATATTTAGTCTTTTTTTTGTTCTACCTTCCAAACCAATGATTTACTGCTTTGTCAAATCTGAATTTTGCGTTATTGTTTTGATGGCAAGCTGGTATAGCTTGGTGTCTTTTTGTTTTACATGTTTGGGCACTTTTTATGCAAAATACACATTTATATAATAAAAAAAGCATTTGTATCTTGAATTATTTTCTGTGGAGAATAGAAACCAGTGTGAAGTGGAGGAGAGACCTCTTGAGACAGAAACAAACAACATTCAATAATTTAAAGTGTTGCGTAGTCTCTGACTGATACTTCTGGAATGTGCCAATCCATTTGATATCAGCTTGGGAGTATAGTAACAGTTTTCCTTTACTTTGACCAGGAACACAATGGTCTTACGCAGCAGTAGAATGTACTGAGACAAGATTGTAATGTTTTAAGGTTGAGTATTGTTGGTTTTCATAAAGTGTAACATTAGTGTACTGAGCTTTGTCCAAATGGCTACTTTTTGAAAGAATTTGAAACACTTTTCAAAACAGAATTTTTAAGCTTTTTTTGTGTGCATGACTCTTAGTCAAGTATTTAAACATTTCAGAAATGAAATATCTTTTTCTCGAGGATTTAACTAAAGTGAAATCTCCTTACTTTTCAGGAAGGATTTTCAATGAAGCTGATCAGGAGATTCGGGATATGGGATACCAGAAACATGCTTTTAACGTGCTCATCAGTAATCGTTTAGGTTATCATCGGGATATTCCTGATACCAGAGATCCAAAGCAAGTCCTGCCTTTTCAAAAATAAGAAAGAATCTTCATTGAGTTATACATGGTGCAAGAGCATTTTTTCAAAATATTGACTTGTTTTGAAAAATTGGGTTTTTTTTAAAAATGCAATGACCTGGATATTGGGGGTTGAGGTGGAGGGCAAAGTTATGTTCTTTGTCCTTGGTGGCTAACTTCCTCATTCTAGTGAGGTTAAGACTTAGGTCACCTCGAAGTTGAACTTGTTTCCATTATCTGAAATTCCAGAAATCTTCAGGACAAGTGATTAGTGGGAAGTGGAATTTTTTTTTTTTTGTCATTGCACTTTTTTAATAAAGCTGCTTGTTTTTCTCTCCATTTTAATCTTTACAGATTTGATAATTTCTTCAGCAAAGTTTAAATCAGTATAGTTTATTTTGCTACTTTCATGGATACAGAAATGTCCAGGGACAGCTAATGCATTCTGAGGAATTATATTTACACTAGAAGAAAGTTACTTTCATAAAACACAATCCGTTTTATTCAACTAAACATTGCAATGAATTCTGGGAAAATGTTAGTTTTATTGTAAGCTGTCTTCTGTTATAGATGTAAAGAGAAAAGCTACCCTACTGATTTGCCATCTGCTAGTGTTGTTATATGCTTTTATAATGAAGCAATATCAGCACTGCTTCGGACAGTTCACAGCATCCTGGATCGCACGCCTGCATACTTATTACATGAAATTATCCTGGTGGATGACAGGAGTGATTTCAGTATGTATTCTTTTCTTTTTTTTGGCCTCCAGCTTTTTTCCTTATTCTCTTTATTTTTAAAAGTAAATAATAAATATCTAAAATGTCTATTGTCACATTGATTTCTTCATATACTATTCTGATCTTGTAAAATCTGCTCTTGAATTTGTTTTTTTTGCTTTAAAACCTCTTGGCTGGTAAAAGTAGGACTCTTAAGTTTGCTTTGTCTTCATTTATCCCTCCCCACCCAAATTTATTATGCTTTGTTTTCTATATCCAGTTGAATTAAAAGATGAGCTTGAGAAGTACATTGACAACAATCAAATTAAAAAAGTGAAACTAATAAGGAATGTAATGCGAGAAGGACTAATACGTGGCAGAATGGTTGGATCATCTCATGCAACAGGTATCGTGCTGTGTGAAACATTTTTCTTTGTTAATTCATTAAGTTTGCCTGTGTTGCACTCTATATTCTGGTCAAACTTCAGGCAGATGTGAAACTTTGCAGAACTTTCAAATATCTCTTTATTTGAAGTGGATGTTTGTGGTTTTTGTTTTCCTGCATTTGTTCAGTCTTTTGTTTCAACTTATTTCTTTTTTTTTTGGCCATGTTTTTGTTTAATATGGTACAACCACTAGTCAAAATCAGTTTTTCTACAAGTATATAATCTTGAATTTTGATCTTAAACCACACTAGTTTAATACAGATGGTTGAACAAAGCTTATTTAGACATTTTTCCTTGAAGACTTTTGAATCAGACTATATAAGGAAGAAAAGATCATTCTGCTTGTTTGTTAACCCATTCAACAGTTGATATCTACCCTCTGCCTTTCATCATTAGCTGCCAACTATTTAAATAAGATTGTCAGCCACACACTAAGATTTTTTGTTTTACCTAAAATAGCTATTGAGTTGTTCAGAAACATCTGCTTGCAAATAGCTGCATCTATTCCTTCTGCACATCAGTACCTGTGAAGGCAGATGTAATTTATTGGCAAGCACTGAGTTTACTGCAACTAGGGGATACAACAACATCGCAATCCTGGGAAGTTCATTTTTGTATTCAAATCATCTGGAAGTTTCATATACCTGAATGGACTTCTAGCAGTTCACATTGAAGATTCGCCTGGGAATCTTGAGTTGATTCCCTCAGCACTTGCATCAGCTTTTACATGGATTCACTTTGAAGGGAAAGTGCTAATTTTAAAAATGTCAAGTAACAAATTAAATGTTCCTTTTCAAAAAACTGTCCTTTTTTTTTCAGGGGTGTATTCTCCAGTTTTGTAGTTGGACCTCTGTGCTGATGAAAGAGCAGGTTCCCAGAGAACCTGATCACTACTTTTTCACTCCTTCTTCAGTATGCAATGTAGAAGTAGAGTTTTAGTCCATGGTTGTTTTCCTTATTCATCAGCATACCAACCACTTTCCTCTAGGTTTATTGCTTAGTGTGGAAATAACCTTCTGCACAACAATTCTATTTACCATTGTTAGGAGTCATACAATATCAGGTTATAGTCCAACAAGTTTATTTGAAACCACAAGCTTTTGGAGCCTTCTCCTTCATCAGGTGAAGTAGAGGGTGTGCCTATTTGCCATAGGTCAAACTACTTTTTATTCATTTGTGGTTTAGCTTGAACTATTGTTCTGAATTTGTCTTTGTTCAAATTTCCTTTATTTGACTTTTAGCTTGGATTTTAAAACATGATTTTTCATTTTTTTTTTCCCAGGTGATGTACTAGTGTTCCTCGATAGTCATTGTGAAGTAAACGAAATGTGGCTGCAGCCTCTCCTGACTCTAATTAAGGAAGATCACCACTCTGTAGTCTGCCCACTGATTGATATCATCAATGCTGACACACTAATCTACAGTTCTTCTCCAATCGTGAGAGGAGGGTTTAACTGGGGTCTGCACTTCAAGTGGGATCCTGTGCCTGTCTCACTGCTGAATGGACCAGAAGGAGCAACTGAACCATTCAAGTACTAATCCAGTAATATTTGCTTCATTTTTTTTAAGGGAGGATTGATCTAAAACTGTTGTATAGAAATATACAGATTACCACATGCCAAAAAACTGTAAGATGAACATTTGCTCACTGCCGAGTAGTCCTCCAACTAAAAAATTACTTTCTGTAGGTCTAAACGTTTGGAGGTTATTGCAATTTAGCATGTGGTTAGACTGTATTCTTTGCATTCCTTCATTCAGATCACCTACAATGGCTGGAGGATTGTTTGCCATTAATCGGGATTACTTCAATAAACTGGGACAGTATGACAGTGGCATGGATATATGGGGAGGAGAAAACCTGGAAATCTCCTTTAGGGTAACTTTCCTTGCTGCCTGCTAATTTAAAGAAATGATTTTTTTAATCATGCAACAACTAATTCTCATTTCAAATTGACTTTCCATTCTTGACTTTTATCCTTCGACTTGCACAAAATATTCAAAGTGACTTAGATTGTTTTTGGCTTGGTCAGATCAGTAAACACTCTTATTGATTTATCATTTAACTTGTAGAAATTGTGTTTGACAAATTAGCTATCTGGTTGCAACTGGCTTTAAAAGTATAAACCTCCAAATACCTGGTGTGTTTTGTTTTTGAAAATATCATTTTAAATACTTTTCTATGCTAAACTTTATTCCTTTTGGCTCAGATTTGGATGTGTGGTGGGCAGCTGAAAATAGTCCCATGTTCTCGTGTTGGGCATATATTCCGCAAATGGCGACCATATGGCTCACCAGGAGGAGTGGATACCATGGCATACAATTCTCTGCGTCTTTCTCATGTCTGGATGGATGAATATAAGGTATATATTTTACAAGGGGAATTTCTTGTTATTTCTAACGAAGGGTACAAGAAACATTTAAATTGGACCTGGCAAACATCTATGGCCAGCACCTTTTTTTTTTAGCAGTAACACTTTTTTTTAAAATTGTTTCAAATATGTAAGGAACTTTATCAACCCTGGAAGGTTGAAGGTTTTAAGTGAAAAGGAGAGCTTGAATGTTTTTCCCTCTTTTATTTTTGAAAGAAGGGCTAAAGGGTTCAAGTTTAGTGAGCTGTTCTTATAGTAATTTTAGTAAGGAACTTAAGGTGGTTGAGTTTAAACCCAAGATTAAGTAGTTAATTTAATATTTGGTGTCCAGATAGCTAGCAAGGACTAGATTTATGGTTTTTTTCTAGGATTCTGGACAAGCTAGATGTTACCAAAGAGAATATTTAAGTTGTTGATTGACAGAGGTTCAGATTGGGGAAAACTTCTCTACAATTAAGATATTTAATACTTTTAGGATGAGAATAGGTAGATTAACACAAATTGAGCAGGTCTTCAAGTAATGCTAGGTGTCATCAGCATTCCATCAAGTCTGCACAGACATCACTACCACTAAAAATGCACTAATCCCGACTTCCTGCACTTGACCGTCCTTTGAATGTTACAAGATTGAAATGATCAACCAAATATTTAGGTTGTAAGGTTTCCAGCTTCCACGTAACTTTGCTGGCAGTGCATTACAGATTTCCACCAGCTGAGTGAAAATGTTTTTCCTAATCTTCTCTGAATCTTCTGCACCTTACCCTAAAAGTTTGTCCTTATGGACCCCTCCACCAAATGAATCAGCTGCCTCTGGACCTTGTCCATACCCCTCAATCTTGTTACATCTCAACCATGATCCTTCTGTCTTTGCTCAGAAGAACGGAGTCCAGGCTTAACTAGTCTTTCCTTATGGTTTTGTTTTCCTATCCTGGTGAACTTCCTCAGTACCACTAGTGTTATTATCACCTTTTTCTGTAGTGAGGTGATCAGAATTGCACGCAATAGTAGAGTTGTGACACTGCCAATGTACAACTCATACATTCACCTTTGTTCTTGCTTTCATTAGTTGTGGCACAGTACAAGTTTATTCACCTGCTCTGCTGACTCTGGAATCTAGAATAATTACCCAATATTTCATTGTTCCTCTAAGCTTCGTGTCCTGGCATTTGTTAAATACTCCATCTTGTTTCCTCAAAGTGCATTACCTTGCATTTATCAGGGTTAAACACAATGTCTCACTGGACTGTCCATCTGACCAACTCATCTATATCTTCCTGTAACCTATGACCATCATCTTTGCTATTAACCATGAGAGCAATCTTGGTGTCATCTGCAAACACTTGCCTCCACATTTCCTTCTGTATCATTTATGTATCTAACAAGCAATAAGGGTCACAGTACTGATCCTTGTGGTACATCACTGAACAATGGCCTCCAGTCACTCAGGCAGCTACACCTGTGAATTATTGCATGGTTTTTTTACTGAAGTAGGCGTTAGGGTGTTTACAAACCCTAGTTTTGGATTCCAGAGTTTTTGAAATAAACTCGCAGGGAAAAAAAATCTAATGAGGTTGATGTGAAACATTTTTATAAAATGTGTGGGAATGGCTACTCTGACCACATGAGCACTTGAATCTCAAGGAGGACAGGATATAAACTGATGTAGTAGTTCACAACGTTTCAGATGTCTGTGTCAAATTGTTTCCTACATGAGCTGGGCCCAGTAATTCCCTATTACAAAGTATAAGCAGCAATCCAATTGGAGTCAAGAGGAGGGTCCAAGGCAGACTGTTTCCATCAACTGGAATCCTGCTGTCTTTCTAAAAAGAAAACAGCAACTGACTTGAACTCCCCAAATTTTAGATATTGGCAATTCAGCAAGCTGATTTGTCATGTGACAAACAGGCACATCAGGCCCTGAGGGGTCATCTCAGTTGAAAGGAGTGATGCCAAACTGGCAATCAATTTCCATTGTGGAGAGAGAGTAGGAGCATTTAGTGTTTGTTATAACATGAATTGAGGTTTTTATTTTCTCCCAGAGTTAGCAGGAGGCAGATGGCTTGTCGCTAAGCTGCTTTTCGGCTTTAGCTGTATTACCTATACAATGTAGGGGGTTCAGAAGCATTGAGAAGATCATGTGATCAGCCCAGGCTGTTTTAAATGTCTCAAGATAACTTTTGACCGAATCTGTAGAATTCCTTCCATGCTCACTGGCCATGTAAATTTGTTATAACCTCTGTAGAGGCCAATAACTGCATACTTTAAAAAGAAAATAAACTTGGATTTTTTTTTAA
Source organism: Chiloscyllium punctatum (assembly GCF_047496795.1). Classification (NCBI taxonomy): domain Eukaryota; kingdom Metazoa; phylum Chordata; class Chondrichthyes; order Orectolobiformes; family Hemiscylliidae; genus Chiloscyllium; species Chiloscyllium punctatum. The sequence goes on along the minus strand of NC_092742.1, from coordinate 85,435,768 downwards.
AAGATTGCTACTATAACAAGTCAAAGCACTATTGACTAATCAAATCACTATCTTTCATAGCTAGGTTGCATTCTAAACCAAATTGCAACACAACATTCTTGTTTTTCTTAGCACAACAACAATCACATTACAGATGTACTTTACAAATCTCCAGAGACCAGTCTAAAACGATTCTTGGCTCCTGAGGGCTTATTTCTTTTCTATATCTCAGCTTCCAACTGTCTCCTTAGTTAAGATTTTTTTAACTTGAGATGATTCTTCTAGCACTCTTGGTAATCTTACTCAAAGCATGAGCCCTCTTCTGCATTCTCGTGTGGTGAGCACATTTTGCTGACTATAACTGTCATACTTTGCCCAGATCTTGATAGACAGACTGGCCTAGCCTCTTTGGCATGGTCAAAGGTATTCCCAAACTCCATAACATGAATTTTTTGTGGGCTTTTTATGGTAATAAGGATAAATCAGCATTTGAGATGCCACCTCTCTAGCAAGTAAATGGGAAACTTAGTGTACCTGCTTACAAAATACTATCAAAAGTGTGGTGCTGGCAAAGCACAGCAGGTCAGGCAACATTTGAGCAGAAACATTGACATTTTGGGCATAAGCCCTCAGGCCTTTCTGATAAAGGGCTTATGCCTGAAATGACTTCTCCTGCTCCTCAGATGCTGCCCGATCTGTGGTGTTTTTTTTCCCAGTCAAATGATCGATGCCCCCTTTTAATCGCCTAGGAAAAACCCAGGCTTGTCAGGTGGACTTTAGAAGCTGTGACATGACCCTTTTTTCATTCTTCTAATTTTAAAAATTAGACTGACCCAAAACTTAATCATCTTAGTGCTCATAATTATGATCAGATTTGTATTCTATTTAGTCAGTCTTTTCTGATATATTACACATCAGAAACGACATTGATTATTTCAGTATCAAAGATATGAGCACAATACCTTTTTTGACTTATTTACATTCTTCTAATAACAATTACTATTTCAGTTGCTAAGAAGCCAGATGTAAAATGTGAACTGTATGATGTATGAACTGTTTCAAGTGTCTTTAACAGTAGTTTTGTCTTAAGAGTAGGCATGGTTTTCCTAAATCTTCAGTTTCCTATGATTTTTGTTCTGGTACTTATATATTAATAAAAGACAAATGTCATTTAAGATTCTTTTTTTATTGAATAATTTCAGACCAAATGAGCTGTTTGAAATCCTGACCATAGGAAACCACCCTGAGAGCAAAATCAAAATTTCAGCTAGAATAAGGTTTCCTATTTGATCTACTGGCCAAATTGTGTAATCATAACTTGCTATAACTTATTATTTTTTTTGATTTTAGGTTAGCAATACCTTTAATCTAACATGCATTATCCTTTTTTAAATCTGAAGTTGTGTATTTCACTTTAGAAAGATCAACAAATATTGTTTGAACCAAGCTGATGTTCTACCTGTGCATGGTTGGACAAGATTTTATAATCCTATGGGATGAGAAATTCTACAGAAAGTATCTGCTCCCAAGCTGCTACTAACCAGTAACACTAATGTTTAATAAAATGACCACATGTGACTGAGCAATAATCAATGTGCAAGGTTTCTTTGTTTGTATTTAAATTGTCGGACAGATTACCTCTCCATCTCAACTAGTCAACCGTAACCTGGATGAACAAAATTTGTTGGTTTAAGTCACTAATAAATTAATATCTCAAAGTTTTCATTAGATGTGTTCATGGAATAATATTTGCATGCCAATAGGATGACTAGCAGACTTGAAATTTTCTATTTATGGAATAAGTAGAAGAATTTTATGGCTTAGCATTTTTTTGCACTTAAATTTAAAAAGAGCTGAAAATAGATTTTGATTTAAGGTATTAACATTGTCCACTTGACTGGGTGGATAACAATCATCCTGTAGTCTGAAGCTATAGCTTGTGATATAAGCAAGCATGATCTGACATCCTTACCCAACAACAGGTATTTCTAGCTGGGATTTTTTTTTGGTATAGTGATTTTACAACCTAAACTTTTGGTTTCATGACCATCCAGTTTTGGATGACTTGTCCAAGCAGCTGGTACTGCTGTCACCATAGCTATGTCACTAACTGGGATCAATCTTGGCAGCTTCCTAATAATAAAGACAATAAAATCCATGAATTTATTTCTAACACAATTTTGTTTTAACTTTATTTTGTAGCGATGAACTGAATTGGTTTAAGTGTAAAACCCAAGATATCTGCTTAAACTTATTAATTTTTTTTTTCATGAGACTAATTCCCCCAAGTTCATTTCCTTGGCCTGTGCATGCAATGTCTTAAAATTTTTGCAATGTATTGTCCTTTTTTTTTCCCCCCTGTATGTTACAAGGGTATATTGCACAAAATATAAGCAATTGATCATTAGTCCATCCATCCGTCCAACCTACCTAACTACCGAAATAGTACTAAAGCATGATGGGTGCTGTTGACATATTACATGGAGCTTTTAGAATTGAAGGAAGCCAGAGGCTTTGACCAGTTCTTGACTTACCTTTTAAATTCCGTCTCAGATGGAGGTCATAAATGGAAACCAAATTTGAATATAATGCTTTATTACAAACTTTAATTACAAGTAACATGAATTTCATGTAGCTTTTGTTGGAGAGGTTGTGAAATGAATTGTAAGGACATTCCCTGGATACAAGAATATCTAAGGTATAGTCAGGATAGATCAAGTGAATCTTTACAGTATAAAGGCAGTAGGAGTACGCTTAAGAGGGACATCAGGAGGGCAAAAAGAGGCTCATGACATAGCTTTAGTGAATAGAATTAAGGTGAATCTAATGTATTTGTCCAAATACATTAAGGACAGAAGGGTAACTAGGGTAACTAGAGACTAGGACCCGTGGACATAGCCTTAGAATTAGAGGGGGTCATTTCAGAACGGAAATGCGGAGACATTTCTTCAGCCAGAGAGTGGTGGGCCTGTGGAATTCATTGCCACGGAGTGCAGTGGAAGCCGGGACGCTAAATGTCTTCAAGGCCGAGATTGATAGGTTCTTGTTGTCTAGAGGAATTAAGGGCTACGGGGAGAACGCTGGCAAGTGGAGCTGAAATGCGCATCAGCCATGATTGAATGGCGGAGTGGACTCGATGGGCCGAATGGCCTTACTTCCACTCCTATGTCTTATGGTCTTATGGAGCAAATAGGGGCCCCTCAAAGATCAAGGTGGTCTTTTGTGTGGAGCTGCAAGAGATGGGGGAGATGCGAAATGAGTATTTTGCATCAGTATTTACTGTGGAAAAGCATATGGAAGACATAGACTGCAGGGAAATAGATGGTGACACCTTGCAAAAAGTCCAAATTACAGATGAGGAAGTGCTGGATGTCTTGAAATGCATAAAGATGGATAAATCTCCAGGACCTGATCAGGTGTACCCTAGAACTGTGGAAAGCTAGAGAAGTGATTGCTGGGCCTCTTGCTGAGATATTTGTACCATCAATAGTCACAGGTGAGATGCTGGAAGAGTGGGGGTTGGCTAATGTGGTGCCACTCTTTTAAGAAAGGTGGTAAGGACAAGTCAGGGAATGATAGACCAGTGAGCTTGATGTTGTTGGAGGGAATCCTGAGGGATAGGATGTACACGTATTTGGAAAAACAAGGACTGATTTAGGGATAGTCAACATGGCTTTGTATGTGGGAAATCATGTCTCAAACTTTTTACTACAAAAAAGACCTCAAAGGATTGAGGACAGTGATGTGATCTATGTGGAGTTCAGTAAGGTGTTCGATAGGGTTCCCCATGGGAGACTGATTGATTTAGTAAGGTTAGATCTCATGGAATACAGGGAGAACTAGCCATTTGGATACAGAACTGGCTCAAAGGTAGAAGACAAAGGGTGGTGGAGGGTTGTTTTTCAGACTGGAGGCCTGTGACCAGTGAATCAGTGCTGGGCCCTCTCATTTTTGTCATTGACATAAATGATTTGGATGCAAGCATAAGAGGTACAGTTAGTAAGTTTGCAGATGACACCAAAACTGGAGGTGTAGTGGACAGCGAAGAGGGTTACCTCTGATTACAACCAGATGGCCAATGGGCTGAGAAGTGGCAGATGAAGTTTAATTCCGATAAATGCATTTTGGGAAAGCCAATCTTAACAGGACTTGTACACCTTAATGGTAAGGTCCTAGGGCGTGTTGCTGAACAAAGAGACCTTGGAGTGCAGGTTCATAGCTCCTTGAAAGTGGAGTCGCAGGTAGATAGGATAGTGAAGAAGGTGTTTGGTATGCTTTCCTTTATTGGTCAGAGTATTGAGTACAGGAGTTGGGAGGTCATGTTGCAGTTGTACAGGACATTTAGTTAGGCCACTGTTGGAATATTTTGTGCAATTCTGGTCGTCTTCCTATCGGAAAGATGTTGTGAAAGGGTTCAGAAAAGATTAACAAGGATGTTGCCAAGGTTGGAGGATTTGAGCATAGGGAGAGGCTTAACAGGCTGGGGCTGTTTTCCCTGGAGCGTCAGAGGCAGAGGGGTGACCTTAGAGGTTTACAAAATTGAGGGGCATGGATAGGATAAATAGACAGGTCTTTTTCCTGGGGTTTGGCAGTCCAGAACTAAAGGGTATAAGTTTAGGGTGAGAGGGGAAATATTTAAAAGGGACCTATGGGGCAATGTTTTCATGCAGTGGGTGGTGCATGTATAGAATGAACTGCCAGAGGAAGTGGTGGAGGCTGGTACAATTGCAACATTTGAGGCATTTGGGTGGGTATATGAATAGATGGGGTTTGGAGAGATATGGGCCAGGTGCTGGTAGGTGGGACTAGATTGGGTTTGGATATCTGGTCGGCATGGGCGGGTTGGACCAAAGTCTGTTTCCATGTTGTACATCTCTAACCAGCACCTTTTGATTTGTTAACACTGTCTGTTCACTTATAAAATGCATAAGTTATTTTCCATTTTCAGGAACAATACTTATCCTTAAGACCTGATTTGCGGAAACAAAATTATGGTGACATTAGTGAGCGCTTGGAACTGAGAAAGAAACTGAACTGCACATCTTTCAAGTGGTACCTGGACAATGTATATCCAGAGATGAAAATTAATGGACTAAATGGAAAAGCCAGAATGCAACCGCCACTATTCATGAACAAAAATCCTAAACGGTCTAAAATACTACAGCGGGGAAGGGTAAGATTCAACAGACCTCAGTTAATTTATAAATAAAACTTTTGACTTTTCAGATGCTTCTCTAATATGATACATTCCTGTGTATTTTCTGTAGAATCCGCTGCAACTAGGGAAATGGGAACAAGATCCAAAATGTTCAACTTAGTTTGGTTGCTTGCTCAGTGAGTTGCTTATTCCATTTCACTTTTTTTTTAAATCTCTGAATCAGTTTCTTTGGAGGTGATTTGGAAAAAGGCTATAAAACTATTCAGACTAAGATTTCAATTTGCTTTTAAGCAAGCAACCAAACTAGAAAACAAACGAGGTCTGTAGATTCTAGGGTCTCTTCATTTTCCTCTGCCTCTTGTGGATCTTCACCTGCTTTCTCGGACTTGGCTGCTGATCTTGCTGATGCTGAATTGTTATCTTAACTTCAAATGCAAAGGCAATGCAGAATGTTTTAACTCCCAGCATACTATTTGTGTCAATGCCATAACAGAATCTGTCAGTAACCGGTATATCTGAGCCCTCACGTCACTGTTATACTTAAGCTGTATGCAATGAAGGCTTACTAAGGAAGCCAGTGTTATGCCTTGGTAAAGAACTCTGATGTATTTAACCATATCCAATTGAACATAGCGTGAACACTTTGGAATAAGGCATTGTTACATCCCCTTTCCTTGAAAAGGCACCTAGCACATAACATGTCTCTGCATATTTAATTACAATTCAAAGGTGAAAGCTGTGGAACATGTAATCAGGCTAACACTTTGAAAACATCTCTTAGTTGTCCATACTTGCTCTGATTTTATAAGTTGAACAAGCTTTATGATGGAGATGAGGAAAGCTGACTTGGTATTAAAGAGGATTTAAAAAAATTTAAACCTTGAAAGAAAATCTGTTTCCTCTTCCCTCCTTGATGTTGAAGTTCTCTTTCTCCTGTCTGTTTATCCATACACTTTCAGGAAGGGGAAAGTTCAGATTTAGTTTTACCTGACTGAGCTTTCTCACTTGTATTATTCTGTACAGTTTTTTTTATTGTTTTGAATATGGGATAATATTGTTCCTATTTATAGGTGCAGTGGAAAATACTGGCTTTAGACTATTTGGAAAAAGTTTCAGTCACTCACTCGGGACTCAACATTTAATGTTTTTCTTTGTTTTAAAACAGACTTTTAAATCCAGACCTGTTGAGGTTTCTCCCCCATTGTTACTAAGTGTTTATTATTCCCAAAATTGTCTGTAACACAATACTAATGGATGTTGGTTTTCTGATTTAGACTATTATCATGATTATACTGGGATAAAGCAGGATTTAATACCACAATCATTTGCTGGAGAGTGGATGTCTAATTTTGATTCTTCATTGGTTGAAGGGATGATATTAAAGTGCTGTTGGTCCTGTGTGTGAACTATTTTATTAATGTCAAGGTTACTACACCTGTTATACCTTCATCCTTCATATTTTTTTAATTAGACATCATTCAAATAGTTAGTCATTCTTCCCTATAACTGTTTCCCTTTTTTTTTCCTCAATTAGGCTGTTTGGATACAATGAAACCAATTGTATAGTAATTCTGACTTACAATAGCAGTACCCTATGTAAACACAAACAAAAATCTCAGTTTAAGTATACCTACTCAACACTTTAAATGTACGAAAAACAAAACCAATAAAATTCCTTTTTCATATAATGTAAGGAAGAGAAATAAAACTCTTTAATAAAATTGCACTACCTCCCAGCACCAGCGTCCTGGCTTTGATTCCAGCCTCTAGTAGAAGTTCTGTCTGGGTGGAGTTTACATGTTCTCCCTGGCTCTATGTAGGTTTCCTCCCACAACTAAGTATGAAGATTAGGTAGTGTGGCCATGCTTTTAACTTGTACAATACACAGCAAATTTTCTTTTATGTGGGAATCTGCAATTCACAAAAACCAACATTGTTTGTAACCAAAGTGAAGGCTGCATTTATCTGTGCAGGTAGACTTTAAGTTCAGCTAGGTTGCTGTATACCTCCAAAGTTTAAAAACCACACCACACCAGGTTTATAGTCCAATAGGTTTAAGTGGAAGTGCTAGCTTTTGGAGCAGTTTCCTGCATCAGGTGATTGTGGAGTAAACTATTATAAGACACAGAATTTATAGCAAAAGTTTACAGTGTGCTGTAACTGAAATTACACATTGAAAAATACCTTGATTGCTTGTTTAAGTTTCATGTTAGTTTCACTTCTTCCATGTAAAAAAAATTTTTTTTTTTGTGATTTGAGTTTTTAACTTTATACACCCCAGTCTAACAGCGGTACCTCCCAGCTGGTCATTCTTTTTGAATGACCTCCCCAAGTAGGAATTGTTATGATTTTGACTACAGGAGTGCACTGGAAACCAAGCTCTACTGCCCATAAACTGCATAAAGTCTGTCTTTGCCAACAAAAATGGTCCATTTGTTTTTCCTTATCTTGATGTTTTCTTCAATAAATTCAAACATAACTCTTTTATCAGAAATAACCCTATGCTTTAAAGATGTAGCATATTGGTTAATTCTGCATGGCAGCTTGATAATTAACTACATTTCTCTTTTAATCCTAACACATCCACACAATTTTATAGAGACAGAGTTGAGACACACTGCTTTGTGGGAGTCTTAAGCTTAAAAAGGCTGTTCCTTAACAATAAGATCACATTGCTGTCAGCTAGAAAACAATGGAAAATCAGTCCGGGTAGCAAGTTGGATTATGGGGCTCAAGATTAAGTTAACAGTTTGGTTTGAGGAGATTGGAGATATTAATTCCTAGAACTATCCTTAGAGAAATATTTCATCAAGATATTAGGGGCAGCATGGTGGCTGAGTGGTTAGCACTTCTGCCTCACAGTGCCCGGGACCTGGGTTTGATTCCAGCCTCAGGCGACTGGGTGGAGTTTGCACGTTCTTCCCCATGTCTGTGCGAGTTTCCTCTGGGCGCTCTGGTTTCCTCCCACAGTCCAAAGATGTATAGGTTAGGTGAGTTGGTCATGCTAAATTGCCTGTAGAGTTAGGAGGAATGGGTCTGGGTGGGTTACTCTTTTTGGGGGGTTGGTGTGGACTAGTTGGGCAGAAGGAGCTGTTTTCACACTGTCGGGAATCTAATCTACTGCAAGGGTTAATTTTTAGAGAACGATGGCATTGCTTGGTTATAATCTATGCAGTGTATACCAATACAGCAGAAAAATAAGCCAGATGTAATGGGGCTGTTGCTAAGCAACCTTCATCACTCCACGCCTTCCAAAGCAATCTCTTCAATTAGTAATTAAAGTCATTTAAGACCATTTTCTCCTGAAGTCACTTGGCTTTTTGTAAATTTCAGACAATCCCTAGTTTTTTTTTGATTTTCATGTTCCCAAAAGTCATAGTAAACTACTTATAACCCACTCAAGTTAAAAACCAGTAAAAATCAGGTAACATCTGCAAATACAAACTAAGTTAATGGCCTTACATTGACATCTTTGCAGCGGGGTTTAATCAAGTCTGGAAGTGATGTATAGCTAGAGACATCAAATCATTTTGCTGACTAAAAACAAAAGGAATTTTCTTTTTCCAGACACTTGACATGACAGTTTGTTTGCTGATACCTGTGGTGCTTTCAGTTAGAAGCCATATGAATACATTCAATCAACATTCTCCATGGTTTATTTATGTACAGTTAGCTTCTGGAGATATGCCTAAGCTAACCATTAAAGCATTCATAACATGATGCAAAATTCAACTGTTTGGGCCATGTGTCCCCAAGCATTCCCGAACTCGCTGTTTTTCACATACATTTAATGACTTCATCTTGGGCATACATTTGAAGTTCACAGCCAAAACAAAACTTGGAATTATAGTAAACATTGAAGAAGGTAGCAGTAGCCTCGAGGAGACACAGACTGGTAGAGGAAAAAATGAACAAGCTAAATTAGTAGAACTTCGGGGAGTGCCTGACTAGAGATGAACACCATATTCCAATCACACTTAAGTTTACACTGTTGTCAGGAAAATCTTCAGGTTAAGAAGTTAAATAGTTGGCATCACTGTCAGGTTCCCAAGGGAACTTGTTGATTTACGTCTACGAAGATACCACATTTATACATCACCTAATTCAACATTTGCCTATTTAACCTAAACCTTTCGAAGATTGAGATCCTGTGAAACATGCTGTTTTAAGTCTTTACATTGCGATGACCAAAATAATTAGCTACCATTGTTTTCAATATTTTTCTGCTCACAGATGAATTTCATTAACTGTTGTTCAAAATGACGCTGCTAATACAGTTCAAGTCCCCAGAGCAAACAGTTATTACAGTCCGTGACCTTGTCTAAAAGAATGCAGAAATAAGATGTTATTTTTCTTTGTGTCTTGGAGGTGTTTATCAAAACTGATCTCCTGTCCATCAGGCCCTTTAATTAAAAATTATATTCCTTTTAATGATGTACTTTTTCTGACACATTTTCATGTCACTGTAGGAGTGGAGAAAGTCAAGTAATTGGTCTCTTTTCCTGAAAGATGTATGACAAGGTGGGAGATTTGGTTTGGGAGAATAATATGGACTTCATATGTTTTCTTTTAAAGTGTGATTCTTTGTAACCGCTTTAATTCAGAAACTTCAGATATCTTTAGTTAAATATTTTGGAAATGCAAACACTGCTGACATATTATTTGGATAACTAGAAGAAATTTTATATCATTCATCATTCATCATGTGTTTTATGCTTTGACTGAATGTTTAAATTCATGCTATTTTCCAATTTTCTCACTGTGGTTAGACCTCCTAATGTTGCTTAGTTATGTAGAAATGGCATGGTCCCAAGCATTCCACTTGTTGCAGTATATAAAATAACCGAATGAGGTTTACAATTCAGATTATAGGGGAGTAGCTATCTTTTCTAAATAGATACGTCATTTAGGAATTGCAGTGTTTACTTGGATATAGGCTGCACGTCAATCCAAATTAGATTGTCTATGAGTTCTTGCTTTACATTGCAGAAACCTTTAAATGTGGAAATAATATTTTTGTTGTTTTGTGTGTCTGCAGCTATATAATTTACAAACCAGCAAATGCCTGGTTGCCCAAAAATATCCTGATCAAAAAGGAGGGATAGTGGTTGTTAAAGAATGTGATTGGACGGATTCAAATCAGGTGAGCAGCTGTTCTGAGGTTTATTTCGCTAGTAACCTACCATGAAGGTGGATTATTCTTGGTTCACATGAATTTTTTCGAACTCTAACTTCAGGATGAAATTTGCTCCAAGTTCAATGTCCAAGCCTTTTTGTTAAAGTCAACCTGTAATCCTAATTACGTTAACACCGGGACAGCATCCTGGAAGTACCGTCTTCCCACCCCCCGTGACTTGAAAGTTAATTTGAAAACATTTGGCCATTGGGGAGGTTCAGCTGTTCATTCTGAGTTAAAGCAATGTTAAACTATGATACACTGACAGGATTTATATTGCAGGAAGACATGGTGTTTTTGCTTCTACTTACAAAAGTGACATGAACCATTATTTCCTCCATTAGTTTTGTTGGTTTGTTTGTAATGGGATGGATGAACAAGAAGCTGGGAAAAGATGGAGATACGACTCTGTTAATTGATCATGGTAATGCCTAATGGAAACGAATGATCTAAGTTTAGGAAACCAGGATTTAGAAGTGGTGTCCTAAACTGAAAAATTGAAGAGGTTACTTAGTGGTGTATACGTCCTCAAACAATAACTAGATGGTAGGATTCTTAAAGAAGTAATGGGAACGTGTCAGAAATGTTGTGATTATGGACAACATCAAATTGCTTTTATTTCGTCATGGTAATAATTAGTGGGAAGCCAGAAAATTGGAACATCTTAAAAGACAACAAATAAAATAAAGAGGGAGCAGATAAACTTGGAGGGTAAAATTGCAATTAATATCAAGAAGGACAGCAAGAAGCTCTTTAAAGATATAAAAATGAAGAGAGAGGTCAAAGTCAGCATAGGTCCCGAAGAAAATAAGGCTGGGGAAATAATAGTGCATCAGAAAATTAGAGGTATTGAATGAATATTTTACATTAGTATTCACACTGGAAAACACCTTTTTATGATATTCAAAACTTACTAAATCAGTGGGCAGTAGAAGAGGGAATAAATACAATAAATATCACTGAAAATGCAGGGGTAAAATGGGCCTGAAGATCAATGTGTTATGGTCCTGAGAATACATTCCAGGACATTAAAAGAACTGAAGATTGCAGATCATTGGTAGTCATCATCCAAAATTCGGGGATTCTTGGAAAAATCCTAGACTTTATTTAAAAAGGAAAGATTTCCAAAAAGGAAGTGAAGGTCAGTTAGCTTAAGATGGGTAGGTGATGGCCTCGTAGTATTATTGCTGCACTGTTAATCCAGTGACTCAGGTAATGTTCAGGGGACCTGGGTTTGAATCTGACCACACCAGATGGTGGAATTTGAATTCAAAAAAACAAAATCTGGATTGAAGAGTCTAATGATGACCATGACTTCATTGTCAATTGTCAGAAAAACCCATCCGGATAACTAAAGCCTTTTAGGGAAGACCAGTGTTATCCTTAACTGGTCTGGCTTACAATGGGACTCTAGGCGCACAGCAATGTTGTTAACTCTTAACTGTACTCTGGGCAATTAGAATGGGCAATAAATTCTCATCCTGCAAATGAAATGAAGTCTTATTTGGAAATGTCTGTTATAAAGAATGTAATGGCAGACCATTTAGAATACATATGATTAAACAGAATCAGAAGAGAAAATCATACCTGGCAAATTTCTAAGAATGTTTTTGAGGAGATAACAAGTAGGATAGAAAAGAGGAAACAGTGGATAGAATTTTACAATTTATTACAATTATGCAATTTAGGTTTTCAGAAACATTTGGTAAGTGTCACATGTTACATCACTTAAAAAGGTAAAAGCCCATGGTGTTTGAGATATTAACATGGAAATAAGACGAGTTGGGATAAGGAGGGCATTTTCATGAAGACAACCTTGAACTATTGGAGTTTCACAGGGACCAGTGCTGGGTCCTCAATAATTTACAATATACTGTTGAGACTTTTTTGGTTTGGAGCAATGAACTGTGAGCTGAAAACTGAAGATGACCTTGGGACTGTGAGAAGCAGTTTGTTTTTTATTTTAAAAGAACAATTTCTGACCAGTTTGAGGCCAGGCCTGAAAGTTTAATTGCAGGTTGATTTTTGTTAAAAGTGCTTTTTGACTCCAGAGGAATCTAATGTTCAAACAAATGACAGATATTGAATGTTAACTGGGCCTTATAGGGATACATCCAGTTTAAACAAAAAACCCAAAGTTTGAACTTTTTTTTTGGACTATATTGGGCCAGAGCATTGTGCCTTCAAAAGCTACATGTTTGAAGTTTGATTGCTCCTTGGTTAGCCTCCTATTATCAACTACTTGAAAGTTCGAACAACAGTATCTCAGTGAAAAGTATTAAGTGAATATTCCTCAGAATCTACTGGCAAGTGTTTACATACATTGGTGTCTTCAGGAAACCAAGCAAGACACAGTCCCATATGCCTGAAAAGATAAGGGCCATGGAGTCTACATTAGTACATCTCATTTATTTCTTTTGATTTATTCCTTAACTGTGTCTATTTCTCTGTTGAGAATTGAAGACGACTGCAAGATATAAATCTAGGTGTTAAGTATATTACCTTGTTGCTTAACTTTGCTCTGGCAAATCTACTGCATTATTAACAAATTGCTAAATCTTTTTATTTAAGCTATAACCCTGATGTCAGGTATCAGTTACTCAAAGTCTGGGATGGAACCATTAGGGTTATTGAATGTTTTAAATGACTGTGTTGCAAATACAGGGATCGAGAGGCTGATTTGGATTTATGCTTAAAAATGTGTTGCTGGAAAAGCGCAGCAGGTCAGGCAGTATCAAAGGAACAGCAGAATCGACGTTTCGGGCATAAGCCTTTCTTCAGGAATGAGGAGGGTGTGCCATACAGGCTAAGGATAAAAGGTAGGGAGGAGGGGCCTGGGGGAGGGTTGTTGGGAATATGATAGGTGGAAGGAAGTTAAGGTGAGGGTGATAGGCCGGAGAGGGAGTGGGGGCGGAGAGGTCGGGAAGAAGATTGCAGGTCAAGGTGGTGCTGAGTCTGAGGGTTGGGATTGAGAAAAAGTGGGTGGAAGGGAAATCTGCATTCATCCCTTGTGGTTGGAGGGTTCCTAGGCGGAAGAGGAGGCGCTCTTCCTCCAGGTGTCATGTTGCCATGGTCTGGCAATGGAGGAGGCCAAGGACCTGCATGTCCTTAGCAGAGTGGGAGGGGGAGTTAGTGTTCAGCCATGGGGCGGTTGGATTGGTTGGTGTGGGTGTCCCAGAGGTGTTCTCTGAAACATTCTGCAAGTAGGCGGCCTGTCTCCCCAATGTATAGGAGGCCACGCCGACAGATTCACAGCCTCCGCGGGGTCCACAACCACCGGGAACAACACTGTTTCTGCATTCGCTGCAATTTCCCCTCAGAGACGTGGTTGACAATGCTCTCTACCATCTCCTCCACTTCCCGCTCCTCCGCCCTTGAACCCCGCCCTGCACATCGCTACCAGGACAGAACCCCACTGGTCCTCACCTACCACCCAACCAACCTCCAGATACATCGTATCATCCTTCGTCCTTTCCGCCACCTCCAAACAGACCCCACCACCAAGGATATATTTCCCTCCCCTCCCCTGTCAGCATTCCGGAAAGACCACTCCCTCGTCAGATCCACACCCCCCACCAACCCAACCTCCACTCCCGGAACCTTCCCCTGCAACCGCAAGAAATGCAAAACTTGCGCCCACACCTCCCCTTTCACTTCCCTCCAAGGCCCCAAGGGATCCTTCCATATCCATCACAAATTCACCTGCACCTCCACACACATCATTTACTGCATCCGCTGCACCCGATGTGGCCTCCTATACATTGGGGAGACAGGCCGCCTATTTGTGGAACGTTTCAGAGAACACCTCTGGGACACCTGCACCAACCAACCCAACCACCCCGTGGCTCAACACTTTAACTCCCCCTCCCACTCTGCCAAGGACATGCAGGTCCTTGGCCTCCTCCATCGCCAGACCATGGCAACATAACACCTGGAGGAAGAGCGCCTTCTCTTCCACCTAGGAACCCTCTAATCACAAGGGATGAATGCAGATTTCCCCTCTTTTTTTCCCCCCCCCCCCCCCCCCCTTTTCTCAGTTCCAACCCTCAGACACAGCACCGCCTTGACCTGAAATCATCATCTTGAGCTCTCCGCCCCCACTCCTTCCATCCTATCACCCTCACCTTAACCTCCTTCCACCTATCGTATTCCCAACACCCCTCCCCCAAGTCCCCCCCCCCACCCCACCTTTTTTATCAGAAGAAAGGCTTATGCCTGAAACGTTGATTCTCCTGTTCCTTTGCTGCCTGACCTGCTGCGCTTTTCCAGCAACACATTTTTAAGCACTGCTCTCCAGCATCTGCAGTCCTCACTTTCTCCTGATTGGATTTATGTCATAATTTTCTCCTGTCTTCATGTCATAATTAATAACTTAGGAAGGTGAGTGTACAATATCAAAGTTTGCAAATGATACAAATAGGTCTACAGAGAGATACAGACAGGTTAAATGAGTGGGCAGAAAATTGGCATCTGGAATGTAATATGGGAAAATGTGAAGTTCTTTACTTTAGCAGAATAGAGGAAGAGGATATTATACAACTGGGGAGATATTGCGGAAAACTATAGCACAGAGGGATTTGGGAATCCTTGTGCATAAATCACAAGGTAGTATACAAATTCAGCAAATAAGGACAACATTCCATTTGCCTATTTACTTCAAAGGGAATGGTATATGAAAATAGGCAAGTCTTGCTGAAACTATACTTGGCAGTAGTCAGACCAAGGCTGGAATACTGTGAACGGTTTGTCTCCTTATCTAAGGAAAAATATACCAGCATTGGAATCCGTCCAGAAAAGGTTCATTAGGGTGATTCTAGATATGGATAGATCATCTTATGAGATGACTTTAGGTATGTTGGGTCTGTACCCATTGTTAAAATCCTGCTTGATATTTTATAGAGATGTTGTGTCTTTGTTTTTCTATCAATCTTTCTTGATGGTTCTTAAAGGTTTGGGTATACAATGAAGAACATGACCTTATTCTGGCCAACCTACTTTGTTTGGATATGTCTGAGACCCATTCGTCAGACTCTCCTCGTCTTATGAAATGCCATGGTAGTGGAGGGTCACAACATTGGACTCTGGGGGTATGTTATTTTCCAGTTGAAAGACTCTCATTTTACCAGTATTTCTATGCAGTGGCTTGTTTCTTGCTTATTGACAAAGTGTAAATGAACTAGCTGGGCAATGGCACAGTGTTTTTGATTCCCACTGTTTCCAGCTTGTGTAATATTGCTAATAAGTGTTGATTTGAAGCCAAGGGAGACAAAGTGGAACAACTCATGAGGTGTCTGTCTGTAAAATCTAATGTAGATCTGTTAAATAAGCTGTTTTGCTGAACCTTTGTTTGAACAATGCTTCTGGAGAAGCAAGAGAATACTAGTGGCCAAGAGATGAAAGATGTCAGCTCAATAGTTAGTTGAAAGACTAGGATTTTAATTGGTTAACTTTTTTTTTGCTCAATAACATCTGAAGTGGAACCCTCTGGTCTGCATTTGATGGATTTTTTTAAAAAAGGGATCTAGATCAGGAGTTGCAAGGGAATTGCCATTGGAATCTTGAATTTCCCAAATAAGTTTCACAAATTCAGCTGCCTAGATTCTGCATAGTCACATTGCACAACTCTAGTCTGCACTGTGCTGACTTTGTTTCCATGCTGTACGCCTCTATGACAATCGCTTCATCCATGCCAACCAGATATCCTAAATTAATCTAGTTTGTCAGCATTTGGCCCATATCTCTAATCAGTCCAGGTATCCCAATGGCCAGGTATGTCAAAGAAACAATAGTGATCCATCTGGAAACTTACCATGTCACAAGTTGAAGGTACATGGGTTCATACTAGTGGTTCTGACACAAAGGGAATGAGGATGCTGATAATTGAGCCCACAGTCACAAATGTCCAAATACCTAATTAGACTACCAAGGTGATCAATTTGCTTGACTGACAGCTATTCAGGACCAAAGCAATTCTCTCAAATTTCTTCATTGATTGGAAGTAAGGTAATTGTGAATGCAATAAATATACTTAATAAATTGCAGAAAAAGAAAAGATAACTAATCTATTGCTTTACAACTTAAACTATATCCTTTACAATCTCAAATACATGTGATTAGGACACACAATGCGTCAAACCAGCTACTTTTTGTATGGGGAAAAGTACTGACAGGGAAAAGAAAATTGCAAAGATAAAAAGCCTAGATCTCACAGATGGACCACATTGTCTTTCACAGTTCTTTCATTTTAGATACTTTCTATTCCTTTTCATTTTTAGCAATGTTGACACTGGTGTGTAAAGCAATAATTGTTCCAATCCCAGGGTTCTTGCTGGACAGCTTTTTACTAATTCAGAGACAGCTGGTACTGCTCCATCTCGAGCAAACAATATCACTGCTTTGAAAAGCAACATGATCTTTCAAACCTACAAAAATGCACTTTGATTTTTCCATGGTGCAAGACTCTTCAGATATTTTAGAAAGATAGTAGTCTGACTTCCACTCATTCCAGTTTATAGTTAAGGGATATACTTATCAGTAGGAGAGACTTAATACAGTCATAAGTCAGAGGAGGAGCCAACCTGGAATATTGTCAGGCTAGTTCTAGAATGGAAAATTTGAGAGCAATTTTTCTCTCCTCCATCTTTGTTTTAAAATGTTTCATTTGGAGGGTTTTTCTATTTTAAAAAAATTGAATTGCCTTGTGCTCATTTGTAGTAAGATACATTTATAATTTAAGGGAAAACATTCATTTTACTTTCTCCCTTCATTACTCATCTGCTTTACTATTGCCATTCTAGGCTTGAATTCCTGTTGAATAAGGCTGCACGTACTTGGTTTCTACAGTCCCTGAAAGACTTGTTGAAGCCCAATCCTGTTTTGTGACACCTCACAACCCATGTATTATGTAAGTCCTGCCAAGACCCACTCAGTGTTCATTTACTGAGAGTGCCTGAAGGTCAGTGGAGTGTGGGCTGAGCATTCACTGCCTGATCTTGCATTTTCCTCTCTGCTGTCGAGTCACTTGCAAAACCTCATTGTGGATGATTTAATTGATAGAGTTGAAAAGGGTGGTGCTGAAAAAGCAGAGGAGGTCAGGCAGCATTTGAGAACCAGGAGAGTCGATGTTCCGGGCATAAGCCCTTGGATGCTACCTGACCTGCTGTGCTTTTCTAGCGCCACCCTTTTCGACTCTGACTCTCTAGCATCTGCAGTCCTCTCTTCCTCCATGATTGTATGAATAGTCTTTCTATGACATCTTGCCCCTCATTAACGCCTTCTGATCTAGTTATACTTCATATCACTCAAACTGACACATTGACCATTTTGAGCCAGGAATCCGGGAGGAAGGGACCTTTTTGGGTCTTCTGTCATGGGAAAAAATGGAAAGCTTGATTTACACCTACATGTGAATGAAATATTTTTGTAAAGACTTTATATTCAAGTTATCACTTAGGATGTGTTATATGTTGATCTCTAATGCATAAAGTTTAATGATTGTGTACTGAATGTTACTATTATTGCTTTATTACTGCTTTTGTTAGTGTCTGGAGTCACATTAGTTTCGAACTGTAAATTGGGGTCACATTTGTGACTGAATTTGGAAAGCACTGCATTAGAGGGAAAGCAACAAAACTAACTCACTAGGCTGGTTCCTGGGATAGTAGGATTGTCTTGTGAAGAGAGACTGAATAGACATTCTGTGCAGTCTGTTACACTGAGAAAAGATTAAATAGAAACACACAAGATTCTTCTGGAACTTGACAGGACTAGGAGCAAAGAAAATATTCTCTAAGCTAGGGAATTTAGAAACATGGAGTCACGGTACAACGATCAGACACTTGTGAGATAATGTTTCACTTGCAAGATTGTGAATCTTTGGAATTATCTATCCCAGAGAGAGCTGTGGATGTTCTGTCTTTGTGCGGATTCAAATCCGAGGATATGAATATAATACAGGATGGCGACACTGTGGTAGAAGAACTATTCTTATTATTGAATGGTGGAGCAGCGTCAAATAGCTTACTCCAACTCCAGTTTATGTTTCTGATATATGATTGCCAGAAGCACAGGCACCAACTTGGGAGGCAATGTTATCTTTTTAATT
Organism: Chiloscyllium punctatum; assembly: GCF_047496795.1. Classification (NCBI taxonomy): domain Eukaryota; kingdom Metazoa; phylum Chordata; class Chondrichthyes; order Orectolobiformes; family Hemiscylliidae; genus Chiloscyllium; species Chiloscyllium punctatum. The sequence goes on along the minus strand of NC_092742.1, from coordinate 85,417,351 downwards.
TCACAAACAAAATGTTGATTCATTTAGAGTTGTTTTGGTTCAAAGTCAGAAAAGTCACATTGTGGTCTTTTTAATTCCGATGACTGCATCATCCTAATTCCATTGTTTGGCTGAGTATGACTGACCTTACTTGATTTCAGTTGTAGCTGGAGCCGTTACAGCAAGTATTTCTCTTCCTGCCCACTCCTGCTGCAACTTCCAGACTCCCTGACCCCCATGTCTTTCCTCGATGACGTCAACTTAACATGCAGAGTCAAGTTCTGTACCCACATTGACTGTTAGTTCGATTGCACCATCTGTCTCAACACCTGCACAGTTTCTGTAATGTGGACTGTTCATTTGAGTATTCATATGATCTGCTTCCCATCCTGCATCTTTCATAAACATCCGCTTACTCAAAACCCAATGGTCCATTAGCTGTTTTGCACAATATTTCACTGAACATTATTCCAATGCTCAATAATGTACATTGAATGCTAATCTCCTCACTTCCTTTGACATTCTCTCCTGCTTCACTGCTTTATCCCTCTGTATGTTTGCCCTTAACTATTATGTTGCCTCTCAACCCCACCCCTCCAAAAAAAAGTCAGTCATCCCACAACTATCTGTTCCTTCAAGTGTTCCTTCACCCATTCACCCATTAATTAAAAGGTGTTCTAGATTCCACACTCCGATTTAGGAACGGAATTCCAATGTCTAGTTTGAGCTTGCCTGCTTTAAAGCCTTGATTCAACACCCTTTTACCATAGAACATAGGACAATACAGCACAGAACAGGCCCTTTGGCCCACGATGTTGTGCCGAACATTTGTCCTAGCTTAAGCACCTATCCATGTACCTATCCAATTGCCGCTTAAAGGTCACCAATGATTCTGACTCTGCTACTCCCACAGGCTGCACATTCCATGTCCCCACCACTCTCTTGGTAAAGAACCTACCCCTGACATCCCCCCTATACCTTCCACCCTTCACCTTAAATTTATGTCCCCTTGTAACACTCTGTTGTACCCGGGGGAAAAAGTTTCTGACTGTCTACTCTATCTATTCCTCTGATCATCTTTTAAACCTCTATTAAGTCGCCCCTCATCCTTCGCCGTTCCAATGAGAAAAGGCCTAGCACTCTCAACCTATCCTCATACGACCTATTCTCCACTTCAGGCAACATCCTGGTAAATCTTCTCTGCACCCTCTTCAAAGCTTCCACATCTTTCCTAAAGTGAGGCGACCAGAACTGCACACAGTACTCCAAATGTGGCCTAACCAAGGTCCTGTAAAGCTGCAACATCACCTCACGACTCTTGAATTCAGTCCCTCTGCTAATGAACGCTAATACACCATAGGCCTTCTTACAAGTTCTATCCATCATGTCTAGTGTTTCCTCAGGTCCAATTTGTGTTTAGCAAATTTCATTATTACCGGTATAATTAATGTGTGTTGAAGTTCTTTTAAAAGTACAATAATTTTGCAGGAACATGTTACTATCTATAATAATAGGTATGAATTTCAAGCTGTTACCATAGCAGAAATAAGTGAATGCTTTCAGGATGCTGCAGATCAGATGCCCTGATCTTAAGAACTGTTGTCTTTTTCTAATCGCTGTTTCATGTTTTTATAGGCAAATAATTCTTTGTATCAGATATCAGCTGGACAATGCCTGAAGGTGATCGATCCAGATAATCCCAAAGGATATGTTGCTATGGCAATTTGTGATGGTTCCAGATCACAGCAGTGGAAACTAGACAACTGATGTGAGCAACATTTCACACAGGGAGCAATTTAAACAACTGATTCCCAAGATGCATTGATGTAGAAAGGATAACAATTAATGTTTGACTAGAACTGCTGGATGTTGGTAGACTGTCCACTTCTAACTCAGTGAATTGTTATTTTATCAAAGTGTCATGTCAGTTTTCTCCACTAGGTTTTTTTTAACAAATAGTGAGATAGAAAATATTAATTTTGTGAAATATTTAATCAGTTATTTATGTTTTTAATTGTCTAAAGGGTCTAATTTGCCCAGCTGGCAAATAATAGTTCAAAGTAAATTTCCCCCAGGGATTTGGATTGTATTTGCATTGTCTGGTGTGGTTAGACCCAGGAGAGTCAATGTTCCGGGCATAAGCCCTGGCTCTCCTGCTCCTTGGATGCTACCTGACCTGCTGTGCTTTTCTAGCGCCACCCTTTTCGACTCTGACTCTCTAGCATCTGCAGTCCTCTCTTCCTCCATGATTGCATGAATAGTCTTTCTATGACATCTTGCCCCTCATTAACGCCTTCAGACCTAGTTATACTTCATATCACTCAAACTGACACATTGACCGTTTTGGGCCAGGAATCAGGGAGGAAGGTGCTAGACTTGATGCACTTGGTTTCTTTCCTCTAGGGCTAGAGATGAGGAAATAGCTAGAGATAAGGAAATAGCCAAGCTGCCTGCTTTACTCACTCCTAACCAGTGTCTATATGCTTGTGGAGGTTGCCCGACAACAGGGTTGGATTTGACAATTGAAGTAGTCTGCTAGACCGCATCATCTAAAAGAATGCCTGTCTTTTGAGAAGTATCACTGAGTGGCAGCAGCAATACAACTGTACCAAACACACTTAATGGTTTACCCACTTTTCTTTCCAGTTTTAAACTTGGCAAAATAAAGTAAGTTTAAAGAAGTCACTAATTAAAACGGTCAGAAAATCATTTTTTAAATTGCCTCTTCAGTTCTGATTTTCATTATTTGTTCTAGTAATAGTATTACTTGGTAGAACAGACCATATGAAGAAGGAAGCAATACTATTTTGGGTTGAGTGTACAACCTTGAATATTTTAATGCATTTTGTGAATAACCGATTTAAAAACTTCCAATTTAAGAACCCACTATCTTAATGCTGAAATGATGTACATCAAAGTTTTGGGGAGACAGTGGTAGTATCAATGGACTGGTAATCAAGAGCTTTGGGTTAATATTCTGGGGCCATGGGTTTGAATCTCACCGTTGCTGATTGTCTTAGACACACCTGGTTTACTAATTTAAAAACATCCTATATTCCACTGGCCTAATAGTGACCATGGAACTAGTATTGATTGATTGTTTTGGGGGGGGGGGGGTGGTAGTGGAACCCCATCTAGTTCACGTTTTCAAAGGAAGGAAATCTTTCTTCCTTACCTGGACTGGCCCACATGTGACTCCAGACCCACGGTATTAGAGATGTCTGAACTGCCCACTGAAATGGTCCGCGTAAGTTACTCGGATTGAAGCCCAATGAGGGAAGGGCAGTAAATGCTGGCTCAATCAGTGATGTGCACATCCTCATGAATTAAAAAAGCATTTCTACTAGATAGTAGTAAATATAGCTTGGTCACAATTACATTGTTTGAAAGTTAGTGTCAACTTCGAGTATGAGAGTTATACTGTTGGCTTAACCTGTTCTTCAAAATGAGGGGAGAAACAGACACATTCAGATGATGTTTCTCATGTTATTGTCTGTCAATTGTTCATAATTCAGCAAGAAGTTTTCTTCTGTTTCATTTAACTCTGACTTTGTAACTGCAGGAGGATTTCCTCTCCTCACTGTGCAATAATGACAAAAACAGAAGTGTTTCCTCCGGAAACCTTTTCTAACCAAAGTTATAGAAAACCGAAGAAATCTTGCTGTTGAAATGTCACTAATTAATGATCAGATATTCCTTTTGAGATGGTCCAACAGACTTTGTAACCACTTCATTTACAGGCCTTTCTTGATTTTTTTTTCTAATCCAGTGATGTGCTAGCCACAGGGATTTAGCAGTATAATGATTGTCACTGGACTAGTAATCCAGAGGCTAGTAGTTCAAAGAACACAAGTTAAAAGGAGCCAAGAATTTGAAACTTTCTGTCTTGCATTTATCAGAACTAGGACAGAAGAAACAGATGTAAACAAAGAGACACCATTTTATACAGCATAAGAGGATGCTGACAGACCAAGCTGTCATTGACATGGAGACGCACCAAGAACATTTAACTGTCCATCTTCAGTCTCAAGTCAGGCAAGTAAACTGATCTGCTCAGTGTGGTGCCATGGGGTCACAACAGCAACTGCACCTCTTTCCAAACTAAAGGGTTTTGTTGATGGCCAATGTCGGAGATTCCTTTTGCTTACACAAGTAGGGTCTTGTATGTTTATGTATATAGCTTCAATCACACTGTGTGAGCCTGACTGATCGGAATCATGCTAACCAGCCAATGTGTGCAAGCCTCAGAAAAGAACATCCACCATTAGATGTCATCCTGCTATTGGAAATCACCTCAATGAATACGGTCTCTGCTAAAGGTTACACTGGCATCCAATTTAAGATCAGTTGGGCCTGAAGTGTGATGTGTTTATGCCTGCTAGAAGCTATATCTGTAAGTGCACAGATATTTAAGCAAAGGAGATGCTTTATTGAAGCAAAGGAGACTTTTACCATTTTTTTTTCCCAAAACAGGAAGTCTTGGAGACAGCCAATTTCTGTTGCAACCCATGGCAACATCCTGACTATCAGAGTTTACCTGCCTGGCCTGAGAATTAAGGTTAACAGTTCACTGCTACATCTCCATGTTAATGATGGCCCAATCAAACAGCATTCTCTTCGTAGGTGCTGTATAAAGTAGTGTTCCTTTAAGTTTTCTTCTGATCAGTGTAGGATGAACAGCTTCAACTTTTTTCCTTTTAGTAGTGGTTAAGAACACTGGCTCATTCCAGAAATTTGAAAACTAACTAATTGTTTGAACAATTCTGGAAATCATAAAAATCAAAAATGTGACCATGAACCTATTAAATCCATGTTATTTAAAATAAAGTAGTTCATAATTTTCCTTATGAAAGGAAACTCCAGTTCCAACTGTGCTCCAAAGCAGCCTGTCAGTTGACCATTATTAAACGGGTCTTAATGTCTATTTTGACTTTTCTTAACAAAAAATAAAGTTAAATTATTCTTCCAACTTAATTCCAACCTAAGTTAGTAAGTTTTAAAACGGAGTTGCAATTTCTGACCAAATTCCTTTGCTTAGACTAGCATTTGAAGTAAATGTCTGAATAACTTTTTTAATGCAAGTGGACTGGAGAATTTCCAATTGGATTAAAAATATCAACCTATTTACTTGAATATTTATGTAAAATCTGTAGAGATGGAGAGTGCGTAATTATCCTACAGTAGTTGCTACCTGGGTTTTATTTTTAAAGCATGTTTTGAAATGGGTAATGGTGATTGGTATAGAACAGATTAATGTCACTAATATTGAATATAGATTCAACCAGTATATTGTTCTACACTGTGTACACTTAAGAGCTCACATTCATGGACTGAAGTAGAAAACCCAGGTGGTTAGTCATACATTTGGGAATTTGGAAAAATAAATCCATTGTATTCTGAAGCAACTTCTGCCACTTGAGCTTTGCTTGCTTCGTTTAGCAAAGTTTTGCTTTGGTTTAGCAAAGTTTTTTATATATACAAATTTACTGACATTCTTCCTCTTTTAAGATACATTCCCAGTTGATTGACAGGAACTTCAAGTAGAGATCATAGACTCTAATGAGAAATAATGTTTTGTACAGACTCATGATCTGAAGTAGCACTCCAGACAGTGGAATACTTATTTTTTCAAAGCTGTTTTTTTTTTCATTTGAAACCCAATTAAATTTTAATTTAATAAATGATCACTAACTGGAAAATTGATAATTACATGTTTTGGTTGCAACTAGATGATTTTACTTGTCTGTCTGAATTGAGGAATTAGTTCAGACAGAGTTCAAAAAAGGCTTGGATCATTTCTGTTTACATAAATGAGTCGGCTGTGACATTGATGCAAAATATGAATCAGCAAACGAGTAATTCATCTTAAGCCCAAGCAGCAAACCATTGTAAATTAGATATTCATGTTAATTATAACTTTGTTAATTGTTAAAGAAAATTCTCTATATTGAACGGATAACCATTTTATTTTATTGAACAATCAAGCTGCTAGATATTTATTGGAATAAAGATCTAATTTTAAATAATTGTTCTGTTTTGGTCATCTCATGCAGGCATTCACATTTTTAGCCATGTGGCTTTTGAACAAATTTTGTTTCACAGCAAATGGAAAATGCCACAGAATTTTCACAAAAAGTCAGCATGGGGCCTCATAGCACCAGGGACCCAGGTTTGATTCCAACATCGGGCAACTGTGCAAACTCCCCACAGACATTCTCCCAGTGTCTGTGTGGGTTTCCTCTGAGTGCTCAGGTTTCCTCCCACAGTCCAAAGATGTGCAGGTCAGGTGAATTGGCCATGCTAAATTGCCCGTAGTGTTAGGTGCATTAGTCAAGAGGGAAATGGGTCCGAAGGTCGGTGTGGACTGGTTGGGCCAAATGGCCTGTTTCCAGACTGTAGGTAATGTAATCTTAAATTTTTTTGCAGTCAATTTTTAAAAGAAAATTTTATATTTGAGGGGGGAATTTGGCAGCCAGGTTATGAAGGAATAAAGCTGACAGTATTAGAACATGTTATGGACTAGGCCACACCACTCACAACATTCTTAAGCAGGCAGCTGAGACCATAATGTTGCAATTTGTTTCGATAAGCGTACAGTGAAAATTCTGAAGTTAGCTAGGTTGATTACCAGGTTTTAAAACAGACAAATTTATTCACAAAGAACAGAACAAAGAACCCCTACAGAACTCTATCCAAACTCGACTTAATTATGTTTTGCATTTTCACAATAGTCCCAAAACAGTAAGAATGGAACAAATGCTTACAGGTTGAAATTAGAAGAGCAGAAAGGGGGAAGAGAGAGACAGAGAGAGAACTTGTTTTCACACAACTAGTTCTGGACTGAACAACTCAGCTAGAGAGCTGACACCTCCCCTTGTACAGGTCACTTCTAAAACATGACCACTTTGGCCTGAAGTCTCATCTGTTTACATATAAACAAAAAGGCCTGTCAAAATCCTTTTTCATCTCTGTACTAAACTAGCCACCTCTGAGCCAGGAGAGTTTTATGACCCCTCTGGAAAAAAAAACCAAGGAGACAATATCCTTGAGAAAGATAGCCGCTTTTAGGAAAAAAGGGACCAGCTTTGTGACACCTCTTTCTGTCCCTGCCCCCTTTTTAAAAAAAAATTAACCATCAATATCAAAACCTTCAAAAACAAACTGGTTAGTAGCCTAAAACACACATACACACTACACTAACTATACACATGCAAGCATGCACAATCACGTGAATTCAGGCAGTGGCACACATCACGTAACATCTCCATATCTCATTAACGCAGTCTCAATAACGCATCGGCAATCACTTTTTCGTGACCTGCCACATGCACAATTGTCAAATTGAATGGCTGCAACAACTCCATCTAAACACTCTGGTATTTTTGTCCTTAACCCATTGATATTTATGGAAAAATTTATGATCAGTATATAAAATTGTCTCCGATGCACTGCTTGTAATTTAAACACTAAGCTCAGTCTCTTTCACCACCATTGAATATTTCTGTTGATGAATTTTCAACTTCCTGGAAAAATACCTGATGGGACTTTCTATTCCCTCGTCATCCTCCTGCAGGAGCACTACACTGATACCCACATCCCTGGCGTCAATAGCTACCTTGAAAGGCGTAGAGTTATCCGGTGTGGCTATTATGGGATTAATACAAGTTTTAGGCTGTCAAATGCCTTTTGACAGTCCACTGTCCACTGAAACTACTTGCCTTTTTTTAACAATTTGGTGAGTGGAGTAGCCACACCACTGAAGTTCGGCACAAACTTTCTGTAAAACCCACTCAATCCCAGGAAACTTAGCACTCCTTCTTTCATCGGTGTAGGAAATTCCCCAATTACTTTCATTTTCACATCCTGTGGGGTCATTTGTCCATGTCCAATAACATGACCCAGGAAGGTGACTTGGGCTTTGGCAGATTCACGATTAGCTAGGTTTACTACCAAGTCTGCCTTCCAAAATCGATTGAACAAGTCTGATAAATGTTGTAAATGTTCCTTCCATGAGTGACTAAAACTCACCAGGGTCATCAATATAAATAACACAATTGCATAACCCGGCAATGAACTTATTAGTCATGTTCCAGCCACATTTCAGAGAGGTTTTTCATACCAAATGGCATGACTTAGAACTAATAAAGTCCATTTGGTGCTACAAAAGCCTAAACTGCCTTTGCTCTCTCTCTCTGACAGAGGTAACTGCCAGTGGCATCTGAGCAAGTCCAACTTAGAAATAAAAGTTGCTTGTCCCACCTTTTTGACACAATCCTCCAACCGTGGAATTGGACATACATCAGTCTTTGTAACAGTGTTGGCTTTGTGATAGTCCACACCTAACTGTTGGGTTACATCTGGCTCTGGCACCATGACTATAGGTGAGCTCCAGTCAGTGTAACTCACTTTGATTTTGCCATCCTGGAGGATGCTCTCTATCTCCTTCTGAACCTGTGCCAACTTTAGAGGGTCATACCTATAAGGATGTTGCTTAATTGGAACAGCATCTCTTGTATCTACATCATGCATAATTAGGTTAGTACTTACCAGTTTATTTCCACATATCTCCCTTCTTGATAGCAATAACTCTTTCAGGTCATTTCAATTTTCTTGTGCAAGGTAACTAAATAATTTATCCCAATTTTTAACAACTTCCTCACTGTCCAATTTGATTGGAGGAATATCCAATTCAGAATCCTCTGACCTTGGTTATTCCTTCTGTGCTGTAATCATTAACACCTTGCCCTCTTGCTTTCCTTCTCTATCAAAATACCTTTTTGAGCATATTCACATGACATACTCAGCTTTCTTCCTGTTCTGGAGTCCTTATCAAGTAGTTCACCTCACTCAGTTTCCTCTCGATTTGATAAGGTCCACTAAATCTTGCTTTTAAAGGTTCAAATGTTACTGGAAGTAACACCCATACCTTATTCCCCAATTGCAAAAGTGTGAATGTGTGATTTCTTATCTACTTCCTGTTTCATTGTATGCTGTGACACTTTTAAATGCTATCTAGCCAACTTTTCAGCTCTATTTAATTGTTCTCTAAAATTTGACACATAGCCCAAATAGGTGGTCTCTGAATTCTGACTTATTAATTCCTCATTAATCAATTTTAAAGGCCCTCTTACTTCATGCCCAAAATTAATTAAAATGGACAGAATTTGGTTGGTTCATTTGGCGCATTTCTGATCGCAAAAAGTACAAACAGAATCTCCTTATCCCAATCATCTGGATAATCTGACCATAAGCCCTCAACATGGTTTTAATGTTTGGTGCCATCTCTCTAGTGCTCCCTGCAATTCTGAATGGTACCACAGTGGATTTGAATTGCTTAATTCCCAAGTTATCCATAACCTCCTGGAATAGTTTGGATGTTAAGTTTGATCCTTGATCTGACTGGATCTCTATTGGTAGTCCATATCTAGTTATAATAAATTAAGTAACTCTTCTATAACCCTTTTAGCTGTCATGTTGCATAATGGGAATACTTCTAGAAATCTAGTCAACACCCAATACTGTTAATAAATACTTATTCCCATTTTTGTTTGAGGTAGGGGACTTACACAAGAGTCTGGATTGATTGTGTAAGGTTCCTCAAATGGTGGAATAGGAATTAAAGGTGCAGGTTTTATTACTGCCTGTGGTTTTCCAATTAGCTGACATGTATGACATGTCTGGGGAAAATTCAATTACGTCCTTGTGTAGTCCAGGCCAGTAAAAATGTCTTTGTATTTTAGCCTGTGTTTTCCTCACCCCTAAATGATCTCCAAGTGTTAGCGCATGCGTCACTCGTAGCACGTCCTTTCTATATCCTACTGGCAAAACAATTTGATGAATCTCTGCCCATTTCTCATCTGCTTGAATGTGTGATGGTCTCCATTTCCTCAATAAGACATCATTTGTTAAGTAATAACACACAGGGATGTAGTCGTTTTCCTTCTCTGTACATGCCTTTTGATACAACTGTTTTAAGTTCTCAGCTTTCTGCTGTAATTCAGTCAGCTTAACAGAGCTAAAGATACTTGCATGTTTACCTATTTGCTCCTGCTGTGTCCCACTTAACTGATCAAAAAATAAAGTCTTGGATAAAGCTATGTCAGCTTCCTTATCTCTGCTTTTTGAACTCTCCTGCTTCAGCTTGTGCCTCTGATCTTGTGACCACACAATCTGGGAAAATTCCTGGCTTCTCAACTAGAGTAGGCAGCACACCTACTGGTGAATCAACTATATCATTTGCAAGGACTAATTGTATTCCTGGAGCTGAGAGTTTGTCCAGTACAGGTAAAAACAAGGACTGCAGATGCTGGAAACCAGAGTCTAGATTAGAGTGGTGCTGGAAAAGCACAGCAGGTCAGATAGCATCTGAAGAGCAGGAAAATCGACGTTTTGGGCAAAAGCCTGTTGATTCCTGATGAAGGGCTTTTGTCCGAAACGTCGATTTTCCTGCTCCTCGGATGCTGCCTGACCTGCTGTGCTTTTCCAGCACCACTCTAATCAAGTTTGTCCAGTACTCCTACCACAAATTCTCCACTCCTCTCTGGACTCTCTAGCCTCACTTTACATAACTGAGCACTTTTATGTCTCACCATGAATTCCTGTTACAAGAATCTTTTCTGACAATAGTCCTTCAGGAGTACATATCTCCTCATCCTCCAGCATTAGAGACTGAGAGTATCCCTGTGTCCCTTAATATTGTAACCTCTTTACCTGCTACTCCTGGCCTATGTGAATAAACTTTACCCTTGCATGTGTATTTTTTAAGCAGATCTGGCGCTTCCTCCTGAATCAATCTCTGATCATCTTGTACACTCTGAGGCAGTTGCCTAATTTCCCTTGTGCTTTTTGTTACTAGTCTAACAAAACTCCCAGGCTTATCTGGTTTTCCTACATCTGGCTTTCTCCTAGCCCATCAACACTAATAAAGTGGGCCACATGAAATCACAATGGAAACACTGGAGCTTTTTAACTTCTTTGTCCCCCTCAACGGTTTCTTTTTTTACCCTATGGTAAGTTATCCTTATGATCTTCCCTCAGACCTACCTTTCCCTTTCCATGTGAGGTTTTCTCTTTGCCCAATTCTGTCCCTCATGGACTGAAATTGATTCTGGAAGCCAAATCGAGTTTTCTGGACGAGCTCATAATCATCAGCTATTTCAGCTGCTAACCTTGCCATTTTCACTCTCTGCTCTTCCATATGAGTTTGCACTACTTCCTCACTAAGGTTACCTTCAGCCTTTATCCCAACCTTTTAAGTTAACTTCTCTTTTTAAGTATCAGTTTTTCAAGTTCAAAAACTCTTTCTTTTTCTTTGTCCTCTGCTGCTCTCTTTTTCCCTCTCTTCCAGCTTTAATTGTAACTCAAACTGTTTAATTTCTGCTGCTCTTTTCTCTCGCCTTTAACTCAAACTGCTTCATTTGCAATCAAATTCTTGCCATCTCTACAGATTCTGATGGTTTCCTCTGGCAAGTTTAAATGCTGAGCTACTGCTGTAATTATCTCCTCTTTCCTCACAGAAGCAGGAAGGTCCAATCCCAGCTGGTCTGTTAATTCCTGCAGAAGTCTTACCCACCTTTTGCAAACCTTCCAAAGTCACCGCATCCACTTCCAGAAAACATTTGACGACTGAAAAAGCCATTACTATACCAAGCTTTGTCTACCCAACCAAACCAACATCAGAAATAAAGACACTAGCAACCTACCACTCGCTGCTTAAAATCCCACAAAGAGCCCCCAGTCTGTTATGGACTAGGCCACACCACTCAAAACATTCTTAAGCAGGCAGCCCAGACATAACTTTGCAATTTGTTTCAGTAAATGTACAGTGTGAATTCCCCGGAGTAAGTTAGCTAGATTGACTAGCAGGTTTTAAAACAGGCAAAACTTTATTCACAAAATTACACAATGAAACACACAGAACAGAATAAAGAACCCCTTCAGAACTGAAGTCTATCCAAACTAGACTTAATTATGCTGTTCCACATATACAAAGTCCCAATAAGCAAACCCCCTTAAAATAAGTAAAAATGGAACAAATGCTTACAGGTTGAAGTTAGAAGAACAGGAGAGAGAGCCTGTTTCCACACAGCTGAACTCCTAACTAGTTCTGGACTAAACAGCTCAGCTGGAGACCTGACCACTCCCCTTTCATTATACAGGCCACGTTGGCCTGAAGTCTCATCTGTTCACATATAAACAAAAGGCCTCTCAAAATTCTTGTTCATCTCTGTACTAAATTAGCCACCTCTGAGTTGGGAGAGTTTTATGACCCCTCTGAAAAACCCCAAGGACACAGTATCCTGGAGAAAAGGATCAGTTTTGTGACAATAATGAAAGATCATAAACAAATCAAAATATCATAGCTGCAAAATAATTGGCCTACCACAGGTCAGTTGCAGATCCACCCAGTTCAGGCTTTGGACTCAATGTTCTTTAATATTTGTACAATCCCAAACCTTTGAGACCAATCTGTCAGTCAATCACTTTCTGCTGTAGAGCCATCAGAGCTGAGGGCATGAGGGATGGAGGGTGTACAGTTGTGCAGGTAAGAGAGATGATAATGATTAATTACAGTCCGGGCCACAGAAATTAAGTGCCTACCATTTCTGCTTTTCTCAGCTGACCATGTAGCTCATTGAAGGTATACTTTGAGGAAGCATTGAAGGTAGCAAAGGTGCAGAATCCACTAATAGGTGGGAAAAGTCAGTGCCCATAACCAAGCATGGTTGTACAGCTAAACTAAATGTTTTGGGCCTAATCAATATTTTGGCTATATTGATCTTTGTTCTAGAAGTACCAAAACCTTGAGCTAAAATGTTTCAGTAATAGCTACACTACTAGTATTGATGGAACAAATCAGGGTAGTAAGTAGCCTGGTTGCATTTATTGTGGTTGTCAGCTACCCCTCAAATTATCAACTCAGGGTTGTACGTAGAACAACTCTGGTAGAAACCTCCATATGTAGGCTTTAATCTAGGGACTGTGGAATATCACTTATCCACAGCATTGAGGTGAGTAGAATTTTGGTAGCGCCAAACCAGAATGAATGGGAACAACTTGTTACTGCAGTCTTCTAACACCATCACAACCATTGAGACAGTTTTCCTTTAGTCTGGTCTGGGTTGAGGGTTTTCTGTATTTATTTGAATTTAATGTTTAATCCAGTCATCAGTACTTTCAAGTAGCATTTATTCAGCAATATGCTGCTGGCTTCAGAACCAATTTACTGTGAAGAACATGAATTGAAACGAGTGACTGCCTGTGTCACCAAAACAATATTTTATCAACGGTATCACCAGGGAAACTAAAGTCTAATAGAAGTTAGTGAACGTTAGAAACATATTTCTAGGAGGTGAAATAATCTTAAGCACAAAAATAAATGGCCGAGGTTAGTCCAGGTTAACTATCATAGCCCCAACTCCATTTCATTATTCCCCAGATAATGAAGCAGTTTATACCTGCAATCAGCACAACCTGGATACATGTTTTGCCTGATAAATGACAAGTAAAATTTGCAGAATTGTCAAGCAACAACCATCTCCAATAAGCAAATGCTAAACTACCTTGTTCATGACCTTCAATGGTTTTACCATTGCCCAACTCCTGGACAACCTTCTTCCCAATTCATTAATACTCTGGACCACCAATGATCAGTAATTAAACTGGACCTAAACGCTGTGGCAAAGACAAATGGTTAGAGTGGTTTAAGAAAATCTGCTAAAGTGACTCATCTCCTATTACCGTTCACGAGGTAAACTCAGAAGTGTGATGGAATACTTTAGTTCAACGATGTGGAAGTAGCATTTCCATCCAAATTACTGACACGTTGACTGTAAAGTGTACAGGATGCACTCCAGCAACTTGCCAAGTATCCATTGGTAGCATTTCTCAAACTCATAACTTCCACTATCTGGAAGGAACAAGGATAATAAGTCTACGTGAAAATCATCCATCAATTCCCCTCCAAGGTCCCCCAACTGAGAAACAGTTAAATATCATTTGGAGGGGTTGGGGCTGATTTCCTTGGAAAGGTGGCTAAGGGAAGAATTGATAGCTTTCAGAATCATGAGGGATCTGGATGGAGTAAACAGGGAGAAGCCTGCTCATACAAGAAAACCAAGGGGCACAGTTTTAAAGCATTTTTGCAAAGGCGAATGGGAGGTAAGGAAAATGTTTTCCCAATGAGTGCGGTCCAGGTTTGGAATGGAATGCACCAGCTGGAACTGTGGATGAAGCAGATTCTATTGAGATTCTAGTGTTTTAAAAGGGAATTGGATGATTTTGGATGATACAACAAACTAGTAAGGGAAGTAAAATTAGATTAGATTACTTACAGTGTGGAAGCAGGCCCTTCGGCCCAACAAGTCCACACCGACCCGCCGAAGCGTATACCACCCAGACCCATACTCCTACATTTACCCCTTCACCCAACACTACGGACAATTTAGCATGGCCAATTCACCTAACCTTCACATTTTTGGATTGTGGGAGGAAACCGGAGCACCCAGAGGAAACCCATGCAGACACGGGGAGAATGTGCAAACTCCACACAGAGGGTCGCCTGAGGCGGGAATTGAACCCGGGTCTCTGTTGCTGTGAGGCAGCAGTGCTAACCACTGTGCCACCGTGCCGCCCACAAATTAAGGTAGAGTATATAACGGTTTAGATTCAGGAATAGGTTCTCGAGTGCATTAAGATTATTTTAAATTGAGTTAGACTGTTGATATTCTTGGCATAGGAAATTGCATTAATTGCTCATTGTGAGTGCCTATTTAGTAAGTGGGCTGCAGTGAGGTTGAAGTGCTCCTACCAAGGTATTTGATAGGACTTGAGGATTTTAATCCAATACCAGAGCCTGTATTCCAACCACAAGGCACAAGAATATTATTAAATACTTTCCTTTTGACTGGCACCCCATCTAATGCCTTCAACATTCAGTCCCTCCACCATGGTAACAGTGTATACATAATGTACTGCAACAACTCACCAAGGCTCTTTTATAGCATTTTCTAAACTTGTGACATCTACCATCTGGAAGCGAAAACAGCAGATGCTTGGCCTGCAAATTCATCTTCAAGTAATGCACAATCCTGACACAGAATTATATTGCTGTTTTCTTCACTGCTGCTGTGTCAAAATTCTGGAAGTCCTTCCAAACAGCACTTTGGTTTGTGACAAATGTGGTAATACAAGATATTTATATAACTAATGATTCAATACTGATTGTGCACTATTGTATTTTTACAAATTGTAAAACCTTCAAATGAAATTTTCCAGCATTATAACTGATCCTCTTTCATGGACATTTGGGTAGGCTCCCTGAATAGTATTGACAACATGATAGATTGGTTGGATATGGCTAAATTAAGACATTGCCTGCCCTCAAGATGGATGCGAAGGATCTCATAGCATTATCTGGTTTTCTTGCCAATGGTTATCCCTCGAGCAACGTGACTGAAAATGTTAACCATCATATTGATAGTTATGATTAGATTAGATTCCCTACAGTGTGGAACAGGCCCTTCGGCCCAACAAGTCCACACCGATCCTCCGAAGAGCAACCCACCCAGACCCATACCCCTATATTTACCCGACTAATGCACATAACACTGCGGGCAATTTAGCATGACCAATTCACCTAACCTGCACATCTTTGGACTGTGGAAGGAAACTGGAGCATCTGGAAGAAACCCATGCATACACAGGGAGAATATGCAAACTCCACACAGACAGTCGCCCAAGGCTGGAATCGAACCTGAGACGCTGATGCTGTGAGGCAGCAGTGTTAACCACTGAGCCTCCATGCCGCTTTGAAAACTTGTTCGAGGAATACTTGCCACCAACAGTGACTTGACATTAACTTTTAGACTGTGAATGGCTTTGGAATATACTGAGCATTGAAAAGATCTTTCATAGAATAAAACAGTATCATTCAAACCATCAAGTCAGTGTTGGCTGTTTCAGTTGCCCACTCATTATGTAACTTTTTCTCGGTCAAGAATGAACCTAATTTCTTTCTGGTGGCCACTATTCAATCTGTACATACTTAGCAGGTAATATATTCCAAACTCCAATAATTACATGTTGCAAAAAGAACTGTTAACTTTGATGCTTTACAAATTGCCTTAAATCTGTCTGTCGCTTTTGGTTATCAGTCCTTGAGCCTTTGAAAATATTTAATCTTTATTACTTTTTGTCAAATGCTGGTCTTTACACAAACACAGGACTGTATGTTCCAACAGAAGGATCAAGTAAAATTGAAGCCAAAATGTTACACCAAAATGGACCTGCTTTATTATAAAATTGCTTTATTGATCATAATTTCAATACTGTATTTAGTTTCAGATGCAGTACACTGCGAAAAAAAATCTTTACTTAGGCTTCTGTCATCTTTGTTTTAAACATCAACTACGTTATTTACAAGTTTTCTGTATACATACACATAAGCACCCGTCCCCTTGATATATGCTTTTGCGGTGGTGGTTGTTTGATGCA
Source organism: Chiloscyllium punctatum (assembly GCF_047496795.1). NCBI lineage: Eukaryota > Metazoa > Chordata > Chondrichthyes > Orectolobiformes > Hemiscylliidae > Chiloscyllium > Chiloscyllium punctatum. The sequence goes on along the minus strand of NC_092742.1, from coordinate 85,400,878 downwards.
TGAGTGAAAGGGTTTAAGTTGCACGACCTGTGAGGAAACACTGAACTGTATCCAGTCATTTTGCAATTCAGTCCAGCAAATCTAATGCTGAACCCACTTTTAACTTTATCTTAAAATTTCTTTTCCCTGAATGTACAGAAACAAAAGCTGTTATAACAAAAAAAAAATTCACAGTAATAAATATTTTAAAAAATTATACAACTGTATACAAGGTCTATTGAAACAAAATAAATTCCAAGTTAAAATAAAGAGAGTAAAGGCGAGTCTGGAGCATGACATGAGCTGATGATTAATGTCCTCATCCCGAAAGGCATTTTAAAATATAATGGCATTTGTATAAATAAAAAGCTCTGAGCAATCTCAGAAATATTTAGTGCATTGTTGTTAATTAGTGCAGTTGTCTTCAACACAGTTACAACTCAGAAGGAATGAGACAGTAGTGAAATGGTTAAACTGGACATGAGAGTTCTTTTGTATGGTCAATAGAATTCTAACCTATCAATAACTTCAAAAACAATATTTTCTTTTAAAGAGTTTTTAAACGTGCACTGCATGAAACTAGGGCATTCTCAGTATTGGCAAATAAATAAACAGACAAAATACTCAACAAAATCTACTTAACAACTTAAGAAAAATGTTATTTAAAGCATATGAAATGCATAGAATTTCTTATAGGTTTTTAAAAAAACAAAATATAATTTTAGATCAGAGTTCTGCCTCCGTGCAGTTTTCCTTCTTCCTGTCAGTTAGCTCTGACAAACGCAACATCCCTGCTGCATGAGTTTACATTCTGGATAGTCTGATCCAGCCTCCAGCTGTTGCAGTAATGCATTCTGACCACAGGATGGCAGAGAGAGATTTACTCCCGTTTCTATCTTCCGCACTTGAGCGACTGCTGCAAGTGTTTCAAACTTTAGCTCCAAGTTCCAGGACCCCACACTCAATGATGGGAACATACTTGTCTTCAATCTGAACCAGCAGGATCGTCTTGTCTATGTGGGATCTGCTACTTGGCTCTCTGCTACAAGGCACCCAACGGTGAATCACCTAATATAGAAAACACACAATGAATTGGTTGACAACAAAGGAAGATGGAATAAAGAATTTTTCATGGTCAATAGAACAAATTATTCTGTCCAATGTTTTCACTGACCTCAAATATACCAGTTCTATACTGAAACTGCCTTGGAATATATTTAAGCTGTTTTGTGTTTATTTTGTTACTTTTTCTCCCCCCTCAGTTCTGTACATTACATGTCATTTTGAAACTAACTTTATAATTTGATTTATTGTTTTTGATTTATTATATTTAGTATACAATAAACTTATATTTAGTAACAAGTTTTGTTTTGCGAGCAGCATAGGCAGATGATAGCAAACAAGGACATACAGATCATAGGACACTTAGAGTGAGGAGAATATTGGAGGTCCAGAGATCACCCTCATTTTCCTTCCCCAATTACTGGCCCTCCACCACTGAGTTTGAGAGATCCATATTGAACCAGCTATTCTGGCTATTCAATAAAAATAAAATTTCGCGCTGAAATCAGCTGTGAGAAATCTGATCAATGAGCAAATCTTACTGTGCTTATTTGAATGATGCCCAGTTGTAATTACAGTCAAACCCCATGCAAATATTCTATCAAAACAATTCCTGAAATTAGACGTTGAGGGCAGTGCCAGTTGTAATGGTCAAGGTCTTGTAAGCAGCTCATTTGCAACCTCGCATTGACCCTAAGGCTATCTTTTCACGAAAGCTTGCACCAGACAATTGATACAACAGTGAGTATAACAGTTTCAGACCTTAAGATGTGCCCCATTTTGTTTCTTGTGCTCGTTTTTAGTCAGCAGCACACCTCCTCCATTGAGTTTGCTTCTATTCTTGTCTCATTACTATTTACTTTGGCACTGGAAGACTAGCTGTCTTGTCATTCAACCTCTACTGATTTTCATGCAGACATTCCAATTGTTCTTGTCCCAAGCTATCCCTTGCTCCACACTTAATACAACGCTAATGTTTTCCAGTTCTGAACAAAGGTCACAGAAGTGAAGTGTAACTCTCGTTTCTCTCCACAGCTTTTTGCTCAGTGTTCCCGGCATTTTTCTGTTTTAACTGGATTGTATTGTTTGGTACAAAATAAGCCAGGATAAGGAATTTAGAATGTGTGTAAGCAGGTCCCTGGCAGAGTTATAAGTTACTGATACCATAACAAATCAAACTCAGTTTAAATAGTAATTTGGTACTCAATAACCCTACCACCATATTCTTACAGTGGAGTTATTGAGTACCAATTTGAGAGACTTCAGAGCTGACCTGACCCTAAAATGCAGCAAACTTGGTTGGAGAGAAAACATTTTCAATGGAAACCAAATAACTTTCGTTCAGTCTAACTCAGTAATTATATATAACACATCTTCGGGCTGTAGTTATGTGTCCAGAATTTACAACAGAATTACAACTGATGAAGTGTAAATAATATAGCTGTGTGAGTTCACAACAAAAAAGGTGCAATTGTTTGTCTTTTGTTTGTCAGTGAAGAGGAGGCAATGAAGCTGTAAACAGGATGATCTGTCTTAAAGCCATAATATCATCACATACCAATCAGAGAACATCTTAATAATCTGTTTTTGTGATGTTGATTGAAGAGTAAGTAGTGGTATGCATCTCGGGGAATACCCCTGCCTTCCTTGGAATGGTCGAGGAGAAAGTGAGGACTGCTGATGCTGGAGATCAGAGCTGAAAGTGTGTTGCTGGAAAAGCGCAGAAAGTCAGGCAGCATCCAAGGAACAGGAGAATCGATGTTTCAGGCATCAGCCTGAAGAAGGGTTGATGCCCGAAACATCGATTCTCCTGTTCCTTGGATGCTGCCTTACCTGCTGCGCTCTTCCAGCAACACATTTTCAGCTTCCTTTGAATGGTGTCACAGGATCTTTTACATCACCCTAAGACAAGCAATTTGAATTTAGGTTATGAACAAAAGAGAGAAACACTAAATAAAAGTCTTGATTGGAACTAAATTTGAAGAATCGCAATACTGCAAGTTACAAAGAACATAGACTGTAAGACTTGCACAGGATGAATGAATTATGATAATGATGATGCATTTTGCATGGTCTAAAAGGCCAGGGCTGTAACACTTTGAACACCTGCAATTTGTTTTTGCAGTTCTTTTCTATTAATCCCATTTCCTGCTGTCAATTTAGTCAAAGCACATTTTAAAAGAGTTCCACAATTCTGTTAACACAATTCAGTGGTTGCACTCTTGGTCAGTTTTTTTTTTACAACTGAATAAGTGTTGCACTGTCCAGATGAGACATTAAACTAAGGCAACATGTGTCTTAGGGTGATGTAAAAGATCCTGTGACACCACTCAAAGGAGGCCAGGGGTATTCCCTGAGATGCATACCACTACTTACTCTTCAATCAACATCACAAAAACAGATTATTAAGATGTTATCTGATTGGTATGTGATGATATTATGGCTTTAAGAGGTATACTTTGTCCTGGCTTTTATATGAAGAGACGTTGACACAGAGGTGCCAAGTGGTCTGTTCCAAGCTAATAAATGACTTGTGAAGCCTTGGTTGTTTCGTTTAAGTTGGAACAACTGAAGCAGCAGAAATGGGTGGGATAAAGCTCACACACCAGGAATTTAGTTTTAGCTCTCAATTGTTGTTGGAGTTTAGAAGCTATACATCTCTCCCTGCTATAGTAAAACGTTCGAGTTCTCTCTCTCTCTTTCTAGACTGGAGAATTGCATGTGAGACAAGATATGTTACTGAATTTGCCTTTGCCAAGGGTGTGTTTATGGGATGTTACTACACTGGAACAGTTGCTCTTCAGTAGGTAAATAAGCTATTATTTTGTTAAATTTTCAAATAGCATCGTTATTCCAATGCATCTTTCTTTTGTTTGTATTTTAACTATAGTGTAAGATTAAAGTGTATTTTGCTTCAAGCCTGGTAGTTTGATCAACTAAATTGCATCTGGAACCCAACACCTCACACTTGCCTTTAAAAATAAGAAAAGGTTGGGTATAGGCTATCTTTTTAATACATTTTGAAGGGGTTTGGTCTGGTGCATAACACTAGATGCATCGACTGTCACAATTCCAATATTACAACAGTGGACAAACTTTACAAGTACTTCATTAGGCTGTTATGTTTTTCAGCACATTCTGAGGGCTGGTCACAGTTAGAAATAAATACACAACACTGGCATAGTTTATGTATATATTTATTCAGGGAACCTCTATTATCCGAATGAAATGGGTGGGCACTAGTTCGTTCTGATAATCGATTATTCGGTTAATCAATTAAATATCTTTCCTCTGAAGCTTGGAGTTTTTAAAGTCTGCTCCTCGTTCAGAAGATTGCAGCAGCAGCACAGCACGTGAGCCTACCCACCTGTGTGCCTCCCCATCCACCACTGCCCCCTCTTGGGGGCAGCTGAACTGGATACCAACAATAAGACTGCTGGTGCTGCCTTTGTGGGCTAAGTCTCCAAATAGTGCGTGCACACACACGCACATGTAGCCACAGCCACACAGCCACACACACACAACTTTTTACTGCAGCGTTTTGACAGGTTCCACGTTTGCACTGTACAGGACAATGATGGAGAGATTATCTAGGGAAGGGGGGTTTAGGGTACACCCCTCTGTGGAACTTCAGAGAAAAAGTGTGGGAGGAGAGAGAGGGCGGGAAGTCAGTCATTTGGAGATGGTGCCTGTTTAATGACTGTAAACAAACAATGCGATCACTGTTGGAAACACGTCTTTGATGTAATGTTTCTATCGGGACCTTGAGATCTCCTTTGGATAATCCGATTTTCAGATAATTGGTATTCGGATACTTGAGGTTCCTCTGTAGTTGTTATTAATAGCTTCTAGACTAGTTACAGATTCAGAGAAAGATGAAAAATGCATTAAGAAACATCTCCCTACCACAATATACTAAAGCTGTTTGCAACACCAACATTAACTCAAGTTTTTCAAACTTACATTATATTTCAATTCATCATGATACTGATACTGCTTCTTGATTATCAACAGTGATATCCTTATTTCACTTTACTACTGTCTCAGCCTTTTGTAAAATCAAACACATAAAACCGTCTTAAATGCATCTCAGGGAATACCCTGTCCTATTTTGAATAGTGGCATGGGATCACCCTAAAACACATGTGGCCTCATTTTAATGTCTGCTTTGACAGGCATCTGGTCGTTCACAGGCATGGGTTCATGAAGGGCAGGTCATGCTTATCTAATCTACTGGAATCCTATGAAGACATTTCGAGCATGGTGGACAATGGGGACCTAGTGGATATGGTGTATCTAGATTTCTAAAAGGCATTTGACAAGGTACTGCACATAAGGCTGCTGCATAAGATAAAGATGCAAGGTGTTACGTCAATGTATTAGCATGGATAGAGGATTGGTTAACTAATAGAAAGCAAAGAGTGGGGATAAATAAGTACTCTTATGGTTGGCAGTCATCCATTTTGGTAGGAACAGTAAAAAGGACTATTATTCGAATAGTAAACAAAATTGCAGCATGCTGCTGGATGTCCTTGTGCATAAATCACAGAAGGTTGGTCTGCAGGTTGAACAGGTAATTAGGAAAGCAAATGGAATTTTGTCCTTCATTGCTAAAAGGGTTGAGTTTACAAGCAGGAAGGTTATGTTGCAGCTGTATAAGGTGCTGGTGAAGCCACACCTGGGATACTGCATGCAGTTTTGGTCTCCTTACTTGAGAAAGGATGTACTGGCACTAGAGAGGGTACAGAGGAGGTTCACTAGATTGATTCCGGAGGTGAAGGGGTTGGTATATGAGGGGAGACTGAGTAGATTGGGATTATATTCCTTGGAATTTAGAAGAGTGGTGGGAGTGGGAGTGGGAGTGGGGGTGGGGTGGGGTGGGGTGGGGTGGGTGCGGCAGATCTTACAGAAACATATAAAATTATGAAGAGAATAGATAAGATAGAAGTAGACAGGATGTTTCCACTGGTGGGTGTAACTAGGACAAAGGGCATAGCCTCAAAATTAGAGGAAGCAGATTTAGGACTGAATTGAGAAGGTACTTCTTCAACCAGAGGGTTGTGAATCTCGAATTCCCTGCCCAGTGAATTGATTGAGGCTTCCTCAGTGAATGTTTTTAAAGTTAAAGATAGATAATGTTTTGAACAGTGAAAGAATTAAAGGTTATGGTGGGAGGGCGCGTAAATGGAGCGAAGGTCATGAAAAGAGGAGAGATGGCCTACTCCTGCTCCTAGCTCTTATGATCTTGCTGCTCTCCCATATACCAACTTAAAGTCATAGAGATATACAACATGGAAACAGACTCTTCGGTCCAACCTGTCCATGCCGACCAGATATCCCAAACCAATCTAGTCCCACCTGCCAGCACCTGGCCTATATCCCTCCAAACCCTTCCTATTCATCTACCCATCCAAATGTCTTTTAAATGTTGCAATCAAACTAGCCTCCACCACTTCCTCTGGCAGCTCATTCTATACATGTACCACCCTCTGCATGCAAAAAATTGACCTTTAGGTCCCTTTTATATCTTTCCCCTCTCATCCTAAACCTATGCTCTCTAGTTCTGGACTCACCTACCCCAGGGAAGAGACTTTGTCTATTTACCCTATCCATGACCCTCATGGTTTTATAAACCTCTATAAAGGTCACCCCTCAGCCTCCGACGCTCCAGGGAAAACAGCCCCAGTCTATTCAATCTGTCCCTATAGCTCAAATCCTCCAACCCTGGCAACATCCTTGTAAATCTTTTCTAAACCCTTCCAAGTTTCACAATATCCTTCGGATAGGAAGGAGACCAGATTTGCATACAATATTCCTAAAATGGCCTAACCAATGTCTTGTACAGCTGCAGAATGACCTCCCAACTCCTGTACTCAATACTCTGACCAATAAAGGAAAGCATACCAAAAGCCTTCTTCACTATCCTATCTACCTGCAACTCTGCTTTCAAGGAGCTATGAACCTGCACTCCAAGGTCTCTTTGTTCAGCAACACTTGGCTGTTCATCAATTCTTAATTCACCCTTCCAATGTGTACCTATGAATTCTGTGTCATATTAAACAGCTGCTAGAGAGTCATGTGCTATTTATGAAAATATGAAGGAAATCTTGATCGACAGGGGAACTTACATAGCCTTCCATGCCCTCCTGAGGGCTCCAGTCTTTCCAGCTGATTCGACCAGCTCTCATTCGGATGGCTTCATCTGGCCAGTGAAGCTCCCTCCTCTTGGATACGTTGATGGCTTCCATGACTTGGCCAGTGTCAATTATCTGCCAGAATAACCAGGAAAAAAAAAATGACACAAGCATCACTAATTGGCAAACATTCTACACTGGGATATTAATCTGGCACTCAGGCTGAAAATCCATTTATATTCCAAGCTGCAAGTTTCAATGTTCAGTTCAGAGAGTGACTAAGTTCCAACACAGTTATAATGCTGCACTGTAACCATCTTTACCATGTTTGGTAATGCTTGGTAATGCTTGATACGATCTACAACTGATTGAAGATCCTGCACCAGAACATGTGTCATTTTTCTTACATGTGAGTCCAATGTGGAAGCTCAATTTTTTACAGTAGCTTCCAAGTTGCAAAATTAGCCAGCACCAGACTTTTGAATGATGCAGAAATATTTGATCACTTAACATTCAAACGATACAAAGGGCTACCTTTGTATCCGTGGCTTGTGTTATATTTTATCCCTGAGGCATCACCATTTAATTTACTGACAAGCATTAATATACATCAGTCCACAGGAAATCAAAAATGTCAATTCCTGCACTACTGTTTAGCCTTCAGCTGTGATCAGCTTAGAGTTACCAGGGGAAACATTTTCCTCAATGAGCTGCACACTGGGAAGCTAGCGGAAAACTTCTGAACACACTTGATTGCTCACACGAGAATGAGCAGATTCCACCCAGTGTTATACTGCACCAGCTGTAAAATCAGCAGTTCCAGAACTACATTGGTTTCACTGATGTGATAAGACTGTATCTTAACTGGGCTGCATTGTGAGATCACTCTGCAAATCCAAATGTATGGATGAGGTGCTCTGACTTTTAGAAATTCATATTTCAACTTAATACTCAGATTGCAATTGGTCATATATTCAGGAATGGATTTCATTTTATTATTATTGATCCATTGCTATAGTTCATGTTTTGAAAGCAATACCAATTCACAAGGGGCTCAAGAAGGAAACAAAGTTGATCTTTGAGTGGTTTAATAGATGACGTCACTCTTGGGTATAAATGTTTTGTCACCCATATCGAGTTGCCATTGAGGTGATGGTGAGCCACTTAAACCACTTAAGGTAGTATCCTCCACTATGCTGTAAATAAGGGGGTTCCAGGATTACTATGCAGACAATGAAGGAATGGAGATCTTGTTCCAAGTCAGGATTGTGACCTGAAGGAGATCTTGCAAGTTTATTCCTATCTGCTGCCCTTGTTGCTTCAGGTGGTAGAACTCATAGGTTTGAAAGGTATTGGTTTTGGAGTCAGTGGCTGTGTGGTATTGTCACTAGACTAGTCACTCAAAAGATTATCACTATAAAATGTAAGGGTAGAAATAGGCCATTTGGCCCATTAAGTGTGCTGCACCATTCAATGAGATCATGGTTTATCTGATTATCCCTAACTCCTCTTTCTTGCCTTATCCCCATAACCATCGATTCCCTTGATGACTAAACATCTGTCTAGCTCAGCCTTGAACATACCTAACAACACAGCCTCAATAGTTCAAGTCCATAGCTCCCTGAAAGTGGCTACTCAAGTAGATAGGGTAGTAGAGATGGTGTATGGCATACTCGCCTTTGTTGGTTGGAGAATTGAGTACAAGGCTCAGGATGTTGTGTTGCAGCTTTTCAGGCTTTGGGTAGGGCACACAGAGCATTACATTCAATTCTGGCTGCCACATTACAAGAAGAATTGTGAAGGCTTTGAAGACGGTGCGGAAGATGCCTGGATTAGAGGGTATCAGCTATAAAGAGACACTAGAAAAACTCATGTTGTTTTCTCTGGAGTGGCAGAGTTGGAGGGGAAACTTGAAAGAAGTCTATAAAATTATGAGATGTATAAATTGGGGAAAAACGATTCTGACTGTCAACCCCAAGTTGAAATGTGTAAAACTAGGGGGCGTGCATTTAATGTGAGAGGGGAAGTTCAAAGGAGATGTGAGGAACAGGTTTTGTTTTAACACAGAGTGTGGTAGGAGTCTGGAACATACTGCCAGAGGTAAAGGAGGAGGAGGCAGGTACTATAGAGCCAGTTAGAGGAACTTTTAGATAAGCACATGAATATGCAAGAAATGGAGTGATATGAACCAAGGGGATGAAGAAGGGATTCGTTTAATTTGATGTCACGTTTGGCACAACACTGTGGGCCAAAGGGCCTATTCCTGTGCGAAACAGTTCTATGTTCTGTAGTTCTTTGTATAAAGAATTTCACAGATTCATTACCCTCCCAGGAGAAAAATTCCTCCTCATCTCTGTCTGAAATGGGTGACTGTCATTTTGACACCATGCACATTAGTCCTAGACTCTCCCACATGGGGGAACAATCTTTCTGCGTCTACTCTGTCAAACCCCTAAGAATCTTTTGTGTTTCAATAAGGTTGTCTAATTATCATTACTTGAGATTACTAGCAAATTCACAGGACCCATGGGTTCAAATTATATCACAACGGTTGTTGAAATTTAAATTCATTGTTTAGAAAAAAATCTGGATTTGAAAACTAGCCTCATTAATGGTACCATTGAAAGTACCATGTTTTATACATGGCCAGACTGCGTTTGTTCTGCTTTTTGTGATCAGGAGATCCCTGGGCAATTTTCACATTGCTGGTTAGATGCCAGTGTGTAACATATTGGATCAGCTTAACTTGGAATGTGGCTAGTTCTGGGTCACACCTTCAGTACTACAGCAGGGATGAAAACTGAGAATAGATTTTTATTCATCGACATTACATGATTTCGACAGTACTACATAATGAAATACTGACATTGTCAGAAATTTACAAAGACGTAAATATATTTCTTAGTTTCTGCTTTTCATCAATTTGACTAATTATTTTCACGGGCAGGCTTTCACTTCCATTTCTCTCTAATGTTTATAGATTGTTATCTCCAAATATTTCCCTGAATGAAATAATGTACAGAATTCAGGTGCATACCGATACACTTCCTACCCTAGGTCTTCTGCCCTTACTATATTAATTACAGCAGTAACTGGGTTAAGAAAAAAAAGCAAAAGTTATTCACACTGCAGTGAATTGCCTTAAGTTGAAAACATCCTGCTGCTGTCTCCTTAGACTTGTCTAATGCAGTGTTTTATCACCTGTTGCTTCCTGCAATCATAGCAGTTGCCTGTAAGGATGTGTGTTGCAGCTCATCCAAACCAACAGATAACTTTCCACATGGGAAATGAGTAGAGGCACACAAGGCAAAAGACAGTAACAAATCACATATAACTGCACATACTCCAGTTATATTATGGATCTGTTACTTTTGAGAGACTATATTTTGTTTCCTCCAGCAGTTTTATAATGCAAATGCAGTCTAAATTAATATATGTGCTGTTTGAAATTTGAGTCTTTACAGGAGACCACAGCGAGCTCTGGAACGGTTTTATGATCCAATGGTTGCGAATTAGGAACCCAGCAGCCAACAAAAGCACTATTACGTATTTGAATTTTGTTTATGATGAACAGATAGAACTCCCCGACGAAAGTTTAATCTTCAAAAGATCTTATGGCCTTGGTGATTTTTTACCATGATTTTAGAGAAACCTAACAAATTTAAATATAAAAACCCAGTCAACATCAACATACAAACTGTACAGTTTAACACAACCATCCTAGTTGCCTAATACTTGAACAGAATATTCCAGGACAATTGGATGGATCATTCAGCTGCCCCCAAGTGATAACTGTAAAATTGTCTCAAAGACATCAAATTTACAAAGTGCTTCATTTCCTCTTTAAAAAACTTCACAAAAAACTAAATTACACAGAGACTCATGATACAATACTCAGAATTGTTTCTGTAGCACAAAATCATTCATATTTTCCAATTAGTTTCCCCACATTAAATCCATGCATTTGAACCATTCTGATTGTTATGACTGTTCATTTGACTCAGTAGAGACCATTCTTAAACTCACTAAACATTTCTATATTTTACAAAAATTCTGGGCATTTCCCAGTTGGACATGAAAAATTGCTGAAACACTTTTAATTCATTCCTGTTTCTTGTAAACCATACCTGTTTATAGACAGCTTTCTACAATTCTATTATCTGAATTACATGTAAAACTATGGTCCCAGACGTGAAAGAATAACAAGAATATTTTAGTTGGATAGATAAATATAGATTGGTAGCTCAGTACAGTAAAATATACATGAGGAAACATGCTCCCTGACACCTGCCCAACTTTAACACGTCTTTTGTTGTATTAACTTTTGCAATTTGTTCTCTCCCCAAGTAAGTGCATCAGACTGATATGCCCACATATGTATGGAGTTAAATGAGGTGATTATGTAGGGAGGGAGTTGAGAGAATCCTATTTGTGAAGGTCCAATAATCTACATGAGGCATAGCCTAAACTTCTGACTTGTGCTCGTAAAGAACGGACCGTTATGAGCCATTCATGGTTCTAACTGTCAAAATCATTATCTTCATGCTGCAGATGCTAAAAGACCTATACCAGTTTAATATTTATCTACTATTCAGGCAACAGCAGTAAAGCAACCCTTTCCTGTAATATCAGCTAATGATAAAGTAAACACATTTAAAACAAAATTGTTTTGGCTTTGTCAGTGGGTTCAAGGCTCAGAGGTCTTCACCTAGAGTGGCTTTTTTTGGATGGCTCTAAAATAAATCTGACTTAAGTGGAGTAAAACATAAAAAAAAACTATTTCATCTCCACCTTGTGAGGAACAGAATATTTATAAAAGTGTATGTACCTGGACTTTGTAGTTAACTTCATCCTTCTTGGCAGGGGTATTAAACGCTGTGCTCGAGTTGCTGCCTGGTTGAATGTCTACACTGGTGACACCTTCTGCTCCAAGAAGTCCTGCCAGTGTGTTGCGTTTGCAGATGGGAATGCTCTGGCTGGAGCTGCTGGAAGAGGGCAGACCGCATTGTATGCTCAGAGTGCCTGTCTGACTTGACGGTTCTATCTGATTCACCATGGACAGTCGGGACTGGATTGAGCTAGGCAAGTTTCGCAAAGACAGCTGGCTAGTGGACGAACGGCGGCATGGCACCAGACCGGTGGCAGATGTCCGTAACGAAGAGTGACGGGTGTTATATCGATATGAAGACTGGCTGGCAACTGAGGCACGGGCAGGGGAATGTCTGACGAGGCTGGATTGCACTGAGTGGCTGCTGTGACTGGTGCCTGTTGAAATCAAGAACAAATCTTTTTTTATACATTACAGAATCAACTCAGATTCTGAACTCAATTAAACTATGATATGTTTTGCAAGAATAAATGTTAAAAGAGAATTTTGATATGCAATTACTTCTATATTAGTCTTGTAATAAATCTCTCATCAACAATTAGTCACAAATTATTTTAAGGAACCATCCTCCTGGAATAGTGCCTTAACTAATGGATCGTTACATTTTTAAATCTAGTGATAATCGCAAACGTAATTATGCTGGATACAGTGTCGAATGGATTTCAGTATTCAACAATTTGGTTTTCAGAAAATAATTCAAAATGAGGAGGAAAAACATTCTGGTTTCTTTCTATTGCACAGCCTTAAAGGAAATCTTCAGGTATAGAGAATAATTCAAACATCATCTCAAGCTTAAGAAATCAATTGAGTGCAAACACTAGTTCATTATGGACATCTTTTTCTTTGTCCTTTGCTCAAGACAACAGGCTTCACCTACATGTAAATAAAAAAATGTTTCTTTAATTAATCACTTGAAACTGATTCTGAAGTTGTTCTTCAAACAATTGTAGCGGACACAAATTAAAATTCGATTGATGCAGCTGGTAATCATCCACATGTTCAAATTGCAGCAATGTCCTTCTTTAAATATCAGGTCCAAGCCCAGATTTTGAAAGAAGCTGAGGCATTGGTGAAAACTATAATGAAACAATTCAAAGGTTCACCTTTTGCCGCATTGTCCAGTGTCTCAAAGTTAAAATTTATGTTTGCCTTTTTAAATCCCTTTATGTCTTTGCCCCTCTCAACCTATTCACATGGCAGTAGGGTTGGAGTTCATAAACTCTTACCATCTTTGATTCCTTCCTCTGTACAACTCACCTCCCCACTCCCCTTTGATAATTCAGGGCTGCTGAAGTCCTACACTTTGAGTTTCACTCCATAAATACTTCTGCCATTCCACCACCCTGGTAAGCTTTAAGAAACTTCCTTAAAAGTTACCTCTTTTCATCAGCTTGCCTCATACTTCCTTAGGCTGTGTAGCCAGTTTTCCCCATTCACCTTTATGAAGCACCGTGGGTTATTTTTTACTACATTTAAGGCCCTATAAAAATGTTCTTGTGGTAAAAATATGACATGGAAGGTAAAGTTTATTTTACGGGAAATTCAAGCTGGAATCGAGATTTTAATTTGATATTTACAATAGATAAGCAAACTCCATAAACATTTATTCCTCTTTCTACCTCCCTTACAAAACTGCAAGAGTTAAGAAATTTATCATTTATTTATTTGATGCAGTCCCACTTCAGATTATGCTTTTCTCATGTATCCCTCAGCAGTTGCCTTATCTTCTTCAAAATTCATTGCTGCCAGCCCTATTCCAAAAAATAATTGATCATATCTATAAATGAACCAATTACAAAATCTGCATATCTTTAAAATTAAAAGAGACTCCCTCTAAAATCTATTACCCGGGAAAGAGTGACTTGTATTTATATAACAACATTCCACAAGTAGTGAAGCTTGAGGAGCAGTGTGGATCTTGCACTGCTACTGGGATTGCAGGTTCAGTTAAAGATCTATTACAGTTTTTTAAAAAATGTTATTCCAGTCATTATAGTTTACTAAAATAATATTTTTACATAACAGGCAACATTTTTATACATGTGGAATGAACTTCCTGAGAAAGTGGTGGATGGCAACATCGATCTGCAGGTACAAGTAATTAGGAAGGCAAATGGAATTTTGTCCTTCATTGCTAAAGGGATTGAGTTTAAAAGCAAGGAGGTTACGTAACAGCTGTACAAGGTGCTGGTGAGGCCACACCTGGAGTACTGTGCGCAGAGGTTCACGAGGTTAATTCCGGAGTTGAGGGGGTTGCCTTATGAGGAGAGACTGAGAAGAGTGGAATTATATTCATTGGAATTCAGCAGATTGAATGGAGAATCTTATAGAAACACATAAAATTATGAAGGGAATAGATAAGACAGAAGTAGAGAGATTGTTTCCACTGGCAGGTGAAGCGAGGGCAAGAGGGCATAGCTTCAAAATTAGGGGAAGCAGATTTAGGACTGAATTGAAAAGGAACTTCTTCACCCAGAGGGTTTTTAAATCTATGGAATTCCTTGCTTAGGGAAGTAGTTGACAGTTTTTACAGCTAAGGGAGGTTTTTTTTGATAAATAAGGGAATTAAGGGGATGCGATGAGAGTGCAGTTAAGTGGATCTGAGTCCACAAAAAGATCAGCCATGATCTTGTTGAATGGCGGAGCAGGTTTGAAGGGCCGGACGGCCTACTCCTGCTCCTAGTTCTTATGTTATTTAAAAGACATTTGAATAGATACATTAATAGGAGAGGTTTGGAGGGATATGGGCCAGCAGTAGGCAGGTGGGACTAGTTCAGTTTGGGATAATGTTTGGGATGGACTGGTTGGACAAAAGGGTCTGTTTCCAAGCTGTATTACTCCATGACTAACTTGCAGAATCTCAGGCCGTTTCAAACTACTTTAGAACAAGCTAGGTACTTTTAAAGTGAGAGGCAGGAGCCACTTTGTGCATTGCCAGATTCCACCTGCAACAATGAGATAATAATCAGATAATCTGTTTTAATGATGCTGGCTAAAGTATAATATGGTCTTAGACACCAGCAGAATGCTAAAACAAAAACAAAATACTCTGGATGCTGGAAATCTGAGACATGAACAGAAAATGTTGGAATAACCTGGCAAGATGGAGGCAGAGGTTGTGATCTAAAGTTACTCTTCAAACAGCCCTGAAAAAGCCTTCCCTCCATGTGGCGTCTTTCTGTGCAATCTAGCCTTTTAACCCCTCACTGTCCAAGGCCGCAAATATTCCTACAGCTGAATCAGTGTTTTCATGAAGTTCTTTAAATTTAGCGTTCGATATTCACTGCTAATGTAGTCTCCTTCGCATTTGGGAAACTGCAGTCCACGTTTCTGCTCATTTAAACACTTTAATTTACGAACATGACTCTGAGCTTCGGGTTGCTTGTCATTTTTGTTCTGTGCTTTACTCCTATGCTGATCTTTCTGTCCACAGCTTGCTGCAGTGATCCAGTGATCTTGAGGAACAGCAAACTTACCTTTCGAGCCAGTATTCTACAGCTTTTTTGGACTCAACACTGAGTTCAACAACTTAGACCACAACCTCTGTCTGTATTGTGTAGCGTATTTGTTTTAAAAAAGTTTGCGGGGTTGCTCTTTGTCTTAATTCTTTCCTTATCCATTCATGCTGTATTCAGATAGTTTTTATGGCCATTTAGCCATTCACGACTCATTTGGTCACTATCTTTGGTTGTTTATCATGTCCATTACCACTCCCTTTAGCTGTTCTATCATGAAATCTTTTGTTATTTAATACGCTGAGCATCAAATCTGTCACAGACTTGCTCCTTTGTTTTTTTCTGACCCCTGCCACATTTGTTTAAAAGCAATTACATATCTATTTCTCTGCACAGGTGATGAATGGTCATGCAACTTAGAGAACTTCTTTAAAGCAGTGCAATAGGATCATTTTTATCTACTTTGGAATACAGGCAAGGCAGGTGGTGGTAATTAACAGCACGTTTGCTCTAATGTCATTAGACTTCATGCAGGCCCACATTCAATGTCAAGAACTTTCAGGGCAATGTCCAACTCTGTGCAATTAAACTGCCACCTCTGCTGAGCTTGTCCTGCTAGTGAGATAGGGTGTAATCAGAGATGGTGATGGTGCAAATTGGGACTCTGTAAGGTATGATTCTGTGGGTCGTGGAAAAGGGCCCCAGATGTTATCAAAGAGAATATGAATATTGCTGAAAAAGACGCATTCTGTTGAAACTATTCATCTTGCACTCATCAGACCAAGACAATAAGCTTTGGCAAAAGGTGTCGGTTTTCAGCAGTACTCAGGTTCTTATTACCAAACCACCAAAGAGGAATTTGCAAGGCTGGATTTTGCCCGAAACGTCGATTTTCCTGCTCCTCAGATGCTGCCTGACCTGCTGTGCTTTCTCAGCACCACTCTAATCTGGACTCTAATCTCCAGCATCTGCAGTACCCACCTCCCCTTACATTTGACACTGTCATTTCCAGTGCATGAATTGCTGCAAGTTGTCTATCCAGGTTCATTCCTTTTCGTAGATTTCTTAACAGTTTGATACAACTGAGTGGATTACTAGGCCACTTAAGAGAGCATTTGAAAGTCCATAACATTGTTGAGGTTCTCGAGTCACAGGTGGGCCAAAGCAGATAATGAGGACAAATTTTCTTTTTTAAGCGATATTAGTGTATCAGGTGTGTTTTTATGACGATCAAACTCCATATTTATGAAATGAAGTAAAATTGCTCAAGCGCCATGGGGGAGTTTGAACCCATGTACAAAAACCAATCGTCTGAGCCTCTAGATTACTAACCTACCTGATGGTATTGCCTCTAACATACTGGCTGGACTGTTGAGGTGTCAATTTTAATATGGCATGATTGATTTAAAGGGTCTAATGCATACTTTGGGTGAATGTCAGTAAATATTTGCCCTTGAAATTAAGCTGCATCAACAGCTGCTGAAACATCTAGCAAGTTCAGTGTATTCTGACAGTTCACTGCTTAACACACTGGCAATACTCTATCAGAGAAACGAAATCCATTACAATTAATATGCAGTCACTGCACCACAGTGAATATTAGCCTAACAAACAAATATTGTAGAAATGCACTCAAGTATAATGCAGAATAACAAAACCTTACCTAGTATAGGTGGGTTAGATGTGACTGGAGGCTGGAGACCTGCTCCAGGCCCATATCCAGCTGGTCCACAGCCTCCATGGGAAGTACTACTTTGGGACTCATTTGTAGTTACATTATTACTGGCACTGGAAACTCCACCTGCATCGGAATCCTCAATATTTCCACCACTGTTACAACCGGCACCACATCCTTTGCGTAACCTGGAGAAGACAGATACAGTTAGAGTTGGTGGTTACTTGTGTTAGTGTTTCTTCAGCAAGAGTATGTCACCTTCTGTCATTCTAAACATAACATAGGGATTTCTCACATGCATTGTCTACAGATCTGGTTCAGAAAAGAAAAAGGACTGGAGTGATTGATAGCTATTTCTGCCATATTCTCCACTACCATTGACAGCATTATCTGTTAGAGAAAGTGAGGACTGCAGATGCTGGAGATCAGAGTCGAAAAGTGTGGTGCTGGAAAAGCACAGCAGGTCATGCAGCATCTGAGGTGCAGGAGAATTAACGTTTCAGGCAAGAGTCCTTCATCAAGAAGGAGCCCTTCATCGGGATGCTGCCTGACCTGCTGTGCTTTTCCAGTGCCACACTTTTCGACTCAGCATTATCTGTATTCCAGGCTTATTTCTCTTACATCTGTTCCCTCTGGAAACCTGCACTGGTTTGTGATACAATAGATAAAGTGACAACACAATTTCTACCATGTTTGGACACAGTAACTAAAGAGCCAACTATTACTAATTATTATTCATTAGAATTAATAGTTATAATTAAACTCATCTGCCTTAAAACCAGCTTCAGTATTTCCATCGTCTTTTTCCTGTCCAAGGTTTGTGCCAAGTACTGCGAATATGTAGAAGACAGAGGGTGGTGGTGGAGGGTTGTTTTTCAGACTGGAGGCCTGTGACCAGTGGAGTGCCACAAGGATCGGTACTGGGTCCTCTACTTTTTGTTATTTAAATAAATGATTTGGATGTGAACATAAGAGGTACAGTTAGTAAGTTTGCGGATGACACCAAAATTGGAGGTGTGGTGGACAGCGAAGAGGGTTACCTCAGATTACAACAGTATCTGGACCAGACGGGCCAATGGGCGGAGAAGTGGCAGATGGAGTTTAATTCAGATAAATGCGAGGTACTGCATTTTGGGAAACTCAATCTTAGCAGGACTTATACACTTAATGGTAAGGTCCTGGGGAGTGTTGCTGAACAAAGAGACTTTGGAGTGCACGTTCATAGCTCCTTGAAAGTGGAGTCGCAGGTAGATAGGATAGTGAAGGCAGCATTTGGTATGCTTTCCTTTATTGGTCAGAGTATTGACTACAGGAGTTAGAAGGTCATGTTGCGGCTGTACAGGGCATTGGTTAGGCCACTGTTGGAATATTGCGTGCAATTCTGGTCTCCTTCCTATCGGAAAGATGTTGTGAAACTTGAAAGGGTTCAGAAAAGATTTACAAGGATGTTACCAGGGTTGGAGGATTTGAGCTACAGGGAGGGGCTGAACAGGCTGGGGCTGTTTTCCCTGGAGTGTCGAAGGCTGAGGGGTGGGTGACCTTATAGAGGTTTACAAAATTATGAGGGGCATGGATAGGATAAATAGACAAAGTCTTTTCCCTGGGGTCGGGGAGTCCAGAACTAGAGGGCATAGGTTTAGGGCGAGAGGGGAAAGATATAAAAGAGACCTAAGGGGCAACTTTCTCACGCAGAGGGTGGTAGGTGTATGGAATGAGCTGCCAGAGGATGTGGTGGAGGCTGGTACAATTGCAACATTTAAGAGGCATTTGGATGGGTATATGAATAGGAAGGGTTTGGAGGGATATGGGCCCGGGTGTTGGTAGGTGGGACTAGATTGGGTTGGGATATCTGATCGGCATGGACCGAAGGGTCTGTTTCCGTGTTGTACATCTCTATCACTCTATTTGCCCATAAAGCAACATAACTTTATATGAGTGCAAAACATTTTACTAATGTCAATGTTGACTGCAAACGTTTGGCACTGAAAACAATTAGATCATGTTCTTCTTCGTCATTCAAGCTAAGATGGTCACATGCATGACCTGGGGTGTTCACAGTTGAGTGTTAAGGCTGGTCTGCAGCTGAAAGGTTCTGCTGCAAATAGGAAAAGACTGTCGAGTTTCTGGAAAGTTGCTGGCTCAGGGTTTCCTCTTTTTACATCTTCTCTCTGGCTCTGATATCCACCAATTAAAAAAAAAGGTTGTACCATTTTTAAAATTTAGTTACAGCAGGTGCAGTGATCCCATCAGAGGTTCACTCAGAACTTGAGGTCGATATCAAACTCCCAGAGTGTCCTCGTAACACTTCCTTTGACTACCATGTGAGTGTACCTCAGACTCAATGTCTCCACATAAGATTTGCTTTGATAAATGAGAGTCAGTTGTTCTAACTTCATGCACTGAAATATTAGTGGCAATATTGTCGGTATCATAAATTTATATTATTAAATCATCCATTTTTCTGTTAACTTGGCAGTGGATCACCTGGACTGGGTTGATTCAAACTCAAATTTGTTTCCAAAACATTTTAAAATGGCATGTGGCATCACTGGTTGCGCCAGCATTTATTGCCCATCCCTATTTCCCTTGAGTGTGGTGGCTTTGCAATTCTGAAAGTAGTTAAGAGTCAACCACATTGCTATGGGTCTGAAGTCACATGCAGACCTGATTAGGTAAGGATGGCAGATTTCCTTCCCTCAAGGACACTAATGCACCATATGTTTTTTAAAATAATAATTATATTATTGCCACTAAACATGGATATTTAATTCCATATTGATACTGTTTTTAAATTACATGATCTACAATGGTGGATTTCAAACCCATGTCCACAGAACCTTAGCTCTCTGGAGAACTCATCCACAGACATTGCAAAAATGCCAACCCTAACCCATCTCCCAACACACTTGCTGCAAACAACCTTGCACTGTCTAAAACTGGTAGCTTATACTTTCAAATAAACCTGTTAGACTGTAACCTGGTGTTGTGTAATTTTTAACTTTGTCCACCCCAGTCCAATACTGGCACTTGCACATCGTGGTAGCATGATGACAGGGAACCAGCATTATTGTAATTAATGACTATTAACAGAGAAATTTATTTTGACAAACTTGTGCGTATTCATCAAGGTAAGGGTTGCATTAATTAGTTGATTTGGACACATCACAAAAAGTTCCAGATCAGGGAAACTCAGCTAATACAGAGTAAAACTGTGAAATCTCATTTTGAAATGAAAGGTTAATATTTATCTAACTCAAGAGGGAATAATGTTAGTTTCAACTGGGAAACAATACTTTGTTCACACCCTACATTCATCGGGAATACACTGACTTTTGTCATTTTGCATTACTTGATTACATTTTGTATTATTTGCATTACAAGGTATATCAAACCTTTTTATTTGAAAATATCCAATTTTCAGTGCTACAGCACTTACCTGTGCCATGTAGACACAATAAAATTCTTTATATTCGTGATACTTATGGGTCCTCCCAGGATAGTTTTTAGCTGTTCATGCGTATCAGAATAGGATGTTGTTAGTGGAGAAACATAAATTGGGTAACCAATTGGCTGGTCACAAGAAGAGTTTATCATGTTCCTTAAGGCTTGTTTTGCGTTTTGGATACTTCCTCGTTCAGGATTGCGGTTTCGCAGGAATACCAGCTCCTGCTGTTGCCCAGCCCACAATCCCCGGACACATTCCTTGTTAACCTGCACAGACATATGAACAGAGTGTGAAAAACTGCCGCAGAGTGATCACTCATTAGTTCTTTCTCTAGCTCTTGCCCTTCACTTTAGGTTTAAGAGTCTGACAAGATATTACACAATATTTTTGCACAAATTCAGCAGCTCTTTTTGATAGTCAGTGACTCTTTTTGCATTTAGTGACAATAATGTACACTACACAACCTGCCATGTTCTAAATCTTAAAGCATCTCCATGTATGTTTGTGCATACAGAGGAACTGCTGACACGAGCCTTAAGTAGTTAGACCAATACAATGTCATGAAAGCTAGCTTCCATCAGTAGGTGGCTTCTTTGTGGTCAATGAATTCTCCAGCACTCTGACAGGTCTTCGCTACTAACATATGAGTTTCAGTCTAATTGGGTGAAAGCATCGTCAGCAAAAGAAATACTGCTCTGAAAGCAAAATGCTGTGGGTGTGATTCAGCACAGTGTAAATACTTGTCACATGTCTATCTTTTGAAAATAAATATTTGTTAAGAAGAGGCTGTAAAATTCCAAACGTTTGTAGTGATTTATTGATATGATGGCTGTTCCGAGAGCTACAAAAACCTACACAGGTGATGCAGATTATATTGAAAAGTACTGTACTGTCCTACGTACAAGTTGTTGATCCTTGCAAACATGAACAATCTCTGTACAAAACTGTGCCATTTCCCATTCCAAACTCAAAATCTATGGATATTTTCTGTGGCAGGAAAATCTGAAACAAGATCCATTTCAGTTTCTAAAACAGTACCCTTATGTAAAAGGTGAAGTCACCATCGCTGTACCAGAACATAGGGGCACTCTTTCATTAGAGAGAAAGAGCGATGACAGGTGGTGGTTTAACGCAAGAGTCACCATACACCAGCCAAGTGGAAAGATTGAGAAGGGGAATTCTTCATGGTTACCTCAGTGTTGCAGTTGGCATTATTTGCATTGCAAACTAGCTGTCCAGCTGCCTGAGCCAGCCAACTCCCATGAATATTCCTCAAAGCAGTAGTGACAATTTCTAAAAATTATGTAGAGTTCCTTACTCTGCTTTTCCATAAGGCTTAAAAGGGCACTGTGTTTAGAAGAGTTGGTCAGTGAAATAATTATCCTACCACTTCAAAGGACCACCATCTTTCTACATAGGAGAAAGTTGCAAATGCTGTGTCAATTGTGTTTGATTCACTCAGAATGTAGGGGTCATTTGCTGGCTAGCATTTAATGCCAATCTCTAGTTTCCCTTCAGAGATGGTGCTGAACTGTCTCTCAAACTGAAGCAGTCCTTGTGCTTCAGGTAGACCCACTATGCCCTGTGAGAGGGAATTCCAGGATTTTGACCTAGAGACAATGAAGCAGGGGTGGGGAATTAGATTAGATTAGATTACTTACAGTGTGGAAACAGGCCCTTCGGCCCAACAAGTCCACACCGCCCCGCCGAAGCGTAACCCACCCATACCCCTACATCTACCCCTTACCTAACACTACGGACAATTTAGCATGGCCAACTCACCTGACCTGCACATCTTTTGGACTGTGGGAGGAAACCAGAGCACCCAGAGGAAACCCACGCAGACACGGGGAGAACGTGCAAACTCCACACAGTCAGTCGCCTGAGGCGGGAATTGAACCCGGGTCTCTGGCGCTGTGAGGCAGCAGTGCTAACCACTCTGCCACCGTGCTGAATCTGTGGCTTTCAGGCTGCATGCGGCCTTCTAGGCCATTGTGTGTGGCCTTTGAATGAATCCAAATTTTGCAGAACAAATCTTTTATTTTTTATTATTATGTTTTTTTTTGTCCTTTATTATTTTTATTTTAATCTTAAAATGAATGTATTTAAAATACCAGAGAGTTAACTTTAGAAGTATCACTTTTTTTCATTTTTTTTAGTTCGTTACTACATAGTTAGATTTTTACAAAATAACGTGAATTTTGAAGAATATATAATTGAAGTTTCTTGGATGCGGCCTTATTAGATTACAACTAACATAATGCGGCCTTTCAACATGAAAAAGGTTCCCCACCTCAGCACTGAGGAAAAGGCAATATTTCTCCAAGGCAGGACGGTGAGTGGCTAGGAGGGGAACTTGCAGGTGCTGCTGCTCCCATTTATCTCTTCTTGCTGTCCTTCTAGATGGTAGTTGCGGACTTAAAAGGTGCTGTCTAAGGAACTTTGGTGAATTTCAGCAGTGCATCTTGGACAAGTAAACACTGCTGTGACTGAGTATTGGTGGTGGATGGAATAGATGGTTATGGATGCGGTACCAATGAAATGGGTTGCTTCATCCTGAAGGTGTCAAGCTTTTTGAATGTTGTTGGAGCTACACTTATCCAAGCAACTGAACTGTATTCCACTACACTTCTGACTAATGCCTTGTGGACTAGCTTTGGGGAGTCAGAAGGCAATTTACTCTCTGTATTCCTACCCTCTGACCTGTTCTTGCAGCCAGTGTATTTATATGGTGAGTCCAGTTCAGTTTCTGATCAATGATAATCCCCCAGGATGTTGATTATGAAGGATTCAGTGATGGCATTGCCATCAAGGAGTGGTGGTAAGATTGTCTCTTATTGGAGATGGTCATTGCTTAACATTTGTGCCCTACAACTGCCAAGACCATAAGATGATAAGAAATAGGAACAGGAGTTGGCTGTTCAGCCCCTTGAGCCTCCTCCACCATTCAATAGGATCATGGCTGATCTCATATTCCTCACATCCACTTTCCTGCCCTTTCCTTGTAACCCTGTGCTGTACTCTTGCAAAATAACAAGAGAAGATAGAAAGATCTACTGAATTTTCTTTTAGAAAGCGGAGTATTCATCAACTGAAATATTCCACAATTAAGGAGATCTTGAGTTTTGCATTGACATTGCAAAATTTCAATACTTATGTTGCTGGTAATGTATCAGAGATGACTGTATATACTGATCACAAACCCTTAATGTTTTTGAAAATTAAGAGATAAAAAACCAGACTGTTTACATGGAGTTTACAGTTACAGCCATTCAATTTGGCAATTATACAGGTCACAGGACAAGAGAACATAATTGTCAATGCTTGTCGCAACTTTGGTGGAAGAAACGGATTGTAATGTACTGAATGTTTACATGCTTAGGGTCAATGTTGTACTAATAGTATAAGACTAAAGGGTTTCAAAAATGAAGCCATCTTTGTATATTGATAGATCTTCTTTTAAGGGGGGGTGGTGTGACAATACTATGGCTTTGAGCAGTGTATTTTGTCCTTTACTTTATGAAGAGAGGTTGAGACAGAGGTAGTCAGCGGTCTGTTCCAAGCCAATAAACAGTTTGTGAGGCAAGTTGGAGCATACAAGCAGCATAAATGGGTGGAGTCATGCTCCAACAGAACCAAGGTTTTAGTTTAACTTTCAGTAGTTCCTGGGGTTTTGAAGCTGCCAGACATCTTTCCCTTCTACAGCAAAACTCTTTCTCAGTTTCAGCAGTTCTCTCTCTCTGCCAGAATTTTCTCGATGTTTTTTTTCCTCCTGGACTGGAGAAACATTGCATATGAGACAATCTATTTTAGATGAATTGCCTTTGCCAAGGGATGTAATTATATTGGAACAGTTGCTGTTTAGTTTTCAATAACCTGTTATTCCTTTCAGCTTTCCAACAGAATTAAGTTATCCAATTCTACAAAATTATGAGAGGCACAGATAGAGTAAGACAGTCAGGTTTTCTTCCCAGGGTGGAAAGATCAACTACAAAATGGCACAGGTTCAAGGTGAGATGGGCCAGTTAAGGGGAGAAATGTGAGGAAACTTTTTCACACAGAGGATGGGGAGTGCCCCGATTGCACTGCCAATGGCAGTGGTAGAAGCAGGCACATTAGCAATGTTTAAGAAACATCTTGATATACACATGAATGAGAAGCAAATAGAGGGGATAGAAGCTGTGTATTTTCAATAAATAGTAGGTCTAAATAAGGATTAGGAATCGACGCAGGCTTGATGGGCTGAAGGGCCTGCTCCTGTTGTGTACTGTTCTTTCGTTTGTTTGTGTTTTAACTATAGGGTAAGAATAAAATGTGTTGTTTAAAGCTGAGTAGTGTAACCAATTGAATTACATCTGGAACACAGCACCTTACACTTGCCTTTAAGATAAACGTTAGGGTCTATGATATCACCTTGATATATGGGGCTGGGGGTTCTGGGGGCTGGCCTGGTCCACAGCAGGAGGTGCTGGATACTGTAAAAGCTTTGGGCCATGACAAAATTCCAGCAAAACTTGTGCTCCACAACATGCCCTTCCCCTAGCCAAGGTGTTCCAGTACAGTTACAACACTGGCATTGATCCGACAATGTGGAAAATTGTCTAAGTATGTAAACAGAAATCAGGACAAATCCAACCTAGCCAATTACAGCCCATCAATCTACTCTTGATTGTCAGTAAAGCGATGGAATGCATCATCAATAGTGCTATTGAGGAGCACCTGCTCAGTGACATCCAGTTGGGTTTTGCCAGGACCACACAGCTCCTGGCCTTTTTATAGCCTTAGATCAAACATGATCAAAAAAGGGCTGAATTCCAGAGGTGAGGTGAGAGTGACAGCCCGTGACATAATCTAAAGTGATCTTGTTATTTGCAGTAGACTAAAAGGTCCGGGTTAAAGTCCCACTTGCAAGAGAGGTGTGTCATAACAGATCCTAACAGGTTGTTTAATTTTCTATTTTAACACAAGGATAATTTCAACCACAGTGTTGAGGAATGAAAACCAAGTCCACACTTGTGCTGTACTGGTCATCATGAATAAGCAAACCTGGAAGACAGAAGGACTCCGGCTTCTTCATTTGTCAAATGCACATTTACCAAATTAACTGCACGAGTGGAATAACAAACACTGACGCCTTTGATTCCAATAAGAAGGTTTGCAGATACCTTTACCAATGCACAGATATTGGCCGATTTACAAATGTGACATTGCTGAACAATTGGCCATCAAAACCAACTACAGCCGTTACAATGACAACTTGCATTAATAACGCACCTTTATGGTAGAAAACTGTCCCTTGCTACTTCAATGGAGCTTGTTAAAACTTGATGCCAAACCCCACAAGGAAATGTTAGTGCATATGAACAATAGCTTGGTCTAAGAAATAGATTTTAAGTGAATGTCTTAAAGCAAGAGAGAAGGGATGAAGAGAACCTGAAGTGTTTAGGGAGGGATGCCACAGCTTCGAGCCTTTGTAGCCAAAGCTATAATCATCAATGGAAGAATAATTAAAATTGAGGGTGTGCAACAGGCTCCAATTCAGCAGTGCAGAGATGTTGGCTGGTTACAAGGTTGGAGAAAATATGAAATATACAAAACTGAGAGCAATGCTGATTTAATTTGACCTTCAGTTGCCATGTTCAGTAACTCAAATTTCATACATTTCATTCATTTATTAGTTTGGCTGACAGTAAGATCCAGGCTTTTCTACCAGGTTGTCATGAGACCAGTAAACCAGCTATTCAAAAGCAACATACTTCCACTGTTTGTCAATGAATCGACGTTATTACACATGCATTCAACTTGTCTACAGTATGGTATGATGTCTCCACTTCGTGCATGCATGCTTTTTAAAATGTCTGTTTGTACAAGCGAGATGTGGTGTACTGTGTACCTCCCCCTCTCTTGATAAGCAAGAGAAACAGCTGCATATCACAAATATGAACTACTATAAAATTATATATATATATATATATATATATATAGTTTGCTTTCCCAAAGGAAATGTTGAAGTGTACAATGCAACTGAGAACTAAGGCCAATGACTGCAAGATTTGAAGCAAAGGGGACAAAGGCATCATTTTTTTCCAATATAATGAAACTCATGCACCTATTAATCCATCACAAGCTGCCAGTTAAACATGAATACAGAGCCAGATTCCTTCATTTTGAGCAAGGGAAATTGCAAGGGTCCAGATTTGATGCAGAGAAATTACAGGAGGAAGAGCAAACAGGGGTGGAAAAGCATACAAATTTTGAGGGCAAAGTCTGAGCTGCATTTACCAGGGCAAGTTCGGTAAATGAGAAGTAATTCCAGGATCATGCTGAGTCTTAAGGTTAAAGGCACTGGTTGCTGACCAAGAGGCACTGGATTTCTGATATTGGGGACTGTTGATTTACTGGTTACTGACAATGACTCTTCATTGCTTTATTCAGGTTTTCTTACAGATATATCAAATGAAGGACAGCACAATCATAGCCCCCACCTTGTCTCCATAGGAATATTAATTTTCATAAAGAATGAGCATTTGCAAACTGATGACTATAAGCCGTTGAAGTGCATCTGTGAACCTAATGAGTTACATTCCATCATCTGGCTTCCAGTAAGATCTAATAGTGAACCTATGTAAATGCTACATTCTATGGTGTGAAACTGAAAGTGAAAAAACAATCGAAAAGCACATTCTGTCAAATGCTAGACTCTATGTAACAAACCTCTATGGTTGTATAATGTCCCCAATGATTCCAAACACATGATAGAATATCGCAACTCAAAGCAATATACCTTAATGACTCGGAAGCTGAGATATCGCTTATTCAGCATAATGATTTTATATTCATTGGTCCCGTCATCCATAACATGTCGCAAAGCCAACAGTGAGGGGGAGTTGGATAGCACAGCACTTCGCCAGGCTGGATCTCCTTCGTGAGCTATGACCAAGTTTTGCTCGTGGGATGTTATGGCGTCAAACAACACTGCAGGATCATCATATTCATCAGGTGAAGTAAAGTGGTCCTGGAGATACAAACAGACCAAACTTAAAGAAACTCTTGGAGTGTGTGCATCACTGAAATGATAACGTACTAATTAATAACGACCTTAGAAATTAAAAGGCAGTGAAATTCAGGGAGGCTATTATATGCCTTCCATTGACAATTCAAACAATACCAATCTTAGCGTTTAAGATGTTTTTAACTTCTCTCAATGTTGACCCATAAGACATAGGAACAGAAATTAGGCCATT
Source organism: Chiloscyllium punctatum (assembly GCF_047496795.1). Taxonomy (NCBI): domain Eukaryota; kingdom Metazoa; phylum Chordata; class Chondrichthyes; order Orectolobiformes; family Hemiscylliidae; genus Chiloscyllium; species Chiloscyllium punctatum. The sequence goes on along the minus strand of NC_092742.1, from coordinate 85,372,996 downwards.
CAGTCCTCCATTCAATCATGGCTGATAAGTTTCCCTACCCCATTCTCCCACTTTCTCCCCATAACCCTTGATCTCCTTGACATTCAGGTAACTATCTATCTCATCTTCAATGACCTGGCCTCCACAGCTTTCTGTGGCAATGAATTCCATAGATTCACCATGCTATGGCTGAAGAAGTTTCTCCTTATTGACTCACTGGACCACTAACAGACAGTGTAGTGCTTTATCTGCCAATAATAGTTCCATTGACTGCCATAGGAATTGGGTTCAGATCAGCCTGGGACTGATTCTAGATATACCTACTCCTGTAAGCATATGTTAAAAATGGGATATTCTGCAGAAGCCTCCACTCCAACCCATAAGTACCATTCTGGGATGCAAGGAGTAAATCCCCCAAAAAGCACTGCGCATTTTGAGTCATGGTTTACTTCTTAAAATTTTCTCTTCAATGCACAATATGTAATCATCCCAAATGCTTAAAAGTATTTTTAAAATTAATGGAAATTTCTTATACTTAAAAGTCATTTACTGCAATTATTATTCTGATGGTTTATTATATGTGAAGCAACTTCCCCAATTAACGTCATTGCAAATAGTGTTTCTAGCATTTTTAGCATCAGTGTTAAAATCCCATAAAACGGTAATGACTCCAACAATAGCGGAAATCAATGAACTGTATCATAAAGGACAAATGATTTATTTTGTTAATAAGCAGGATTCAGTGCTATTATCCCAAAATTATAATGAGGGAACCTAATGAGAGGCGTGAAAGGGTCAGCTAGATTGTTAACTTCTGCTTCAGGTATTACTAGGCTTTACATTTTCAGACAATTTATGGCAACCAATTATATATTTGAAGGCTTTTGAGTAGTGAGGCAGTTAATGCTTCAATGAGTAAAGCATTGCAGTAAATTGCAGATCTCTGTACTGTGTCTACTATTTAAATATGCTTTAAAACATTTAATCAAAGGTAGCATATTAATTAATGCTTGTAATGGTTTCCATCTAAGCCACAACATTGGAATTTTAAATTCAGATAACTGCAACTTCTCCAAATAGTAAATGGAGAAAAATGTTGCAACATAGCTCATTAGGACAGCTTGATTGAGCACAGCATTACATGGATAAAATATTGTCCATTCACTTAAAAAGCGATTACTGAAATAGGTTCATTGCAATTAGGACCAATGAAAATAAATTTAAATGTACAAATATCCTTTTTATAGAATATCTTCCATGTTATACTGCAGACAGCTACATTTGTTCTAGCTACTCCACAACACTTCTGTAGAGAACCGTGTGCAGTAAAGCACACACAACTGCTGCGCAGATCATGGATTATTTGGAACAAGGTAACTCAAGCCCTGCAAAATGTCTTCAGTATTAAATGAATGGTTATGCATAGATTTTACAGAAATATTTTCCTTCTGCATCCTTAAGAACGAATGATTAAGGTATCTATCAATTTAAGGTCAATCTGAAGATCAGACAGATTTTCTCAATTTCAAGTGTGCACTGATTTACAAAAACAACCAAACTAATTGTTCTTTTTTATAGGAGGCATTGCGGCCTTCACCTGTCGCCAACTTTAAATTGTGAATAGACTGACAGTTGCTGACAATTTGGTTACCTTCTGTTCTCATTACAGTGCGCTGAAATGTCAATATATAGTGAACTACAAGATTATCTTTTTGTAGTGGTTAAGTAACTGAAAAAAATCTTACTTTCATACCAACAGTACAGGGATATGTGTAACGTTAAAAATCACACAAAAACCGGCTATAATTCAACAACAAGCTTTCGGAGTGCTGCACCTTTGTCAAGTGGGGCAGCATCATAGGACACAGAATTTATAATAAAAGATCAAAATGTGGATGTAGGTTTGCTCGCTGAGCTAGAAGGTTCATTTTTAGATGTTTTGTCACCATACTACGCAACATCTTCAGTGAGTATCCAGACGAAGCCTGAAAATGAACCTCCCAGCACTGCAAGCAAACCTACATCCAGAACCTCAACTTGAGCTACAAGTATTCTCAAAAGATCAAACTGTCATACAACTGATGCGATGTATTGAACAAACCTAAATTGCTGTTAAGTCTTTAATCACTTAGCATGGGGATGCAGGTTTCAATTGATTAATATGTAAATCACAGAACTTCTTTCAAGTCACAGTCCCGAGATAACTTAAGGTTTATTCAATACATTGCATTAGTTGTATGATATTTTTATCTTTTACGATAAATTCTTCATCCTATGATCCTGCCCCTCTAGCTACCTATCGAAGGAGCAGCTAGAAAGCTTGTACTTTCAAATAAACCTATTGGACTATAACTTGGTGTTGTGAGATTTTTAAACTTTGTCTCCCCCAGTCCAACACGGACACCTCCACATCAAGGATATGTGCAAATAGGCAACTGATTAAGAGGTAGGAGACAGGGGTGGGCTGCCTGCTGAAGTATGTCAGATTATGTAATTCCTCAGATAATGAATGCTGTATCATCTGATAAATATCCAGACTTGGACTGATAAATGGCACAAATGTTAATTGCCATGGAAGTGTCAAATAATGACCATTGCTCATTGGAGAACCCAGGCATCTACTAACAATATTGCTATTGCCAAATCTGCTGATATCAAGATCTTAAAATCATCATTAATCAGAAACTAGGGGTCCAGCCACATAAATAGTACGGCATCTAAAGGATATGAGAGTCCTGTAAAGACTGTCCACAAGGCACAAGTCAGGACTGGTGGAAGATACCTAACTGAATGGGTAAAGCTGCAATAACACTTGTTGTTTGAGGCTGTCTACAACTAAATAGTCTGCTAACAATGGAAATTCGGGACAGTATTACATCCAAGGGGCATAGAAATTTTCCGAAAAAAGCAGGAGACCCGAGGATTGGGAGTAGTTTAAATTTCAATAAAAGAGGACAAAGGGATTGATCAAGACCAGGAAGGGAAAGGAGTATGCAAGTCAACTCACGGGGAATGTACACACCGACTTTCTTAATTCGCTCGTGGGACGAGGGGATCACTAGCTGGGCCAGGATTTATTGCAGTTTCTTGTTCTTCTTGAACTCTGGCTTGCTAGGCCATTTCTGAGGGCAACTGAGAGTCAACCATATTGCTGTGGGTCTGGAATCACATTAAGAATGGCAGATTTGCTTCCCTGAAGGACATTAGATTGTAAAATCTTCTATAGGTATGTGAAGTGAAAAACAATTACTCAAGAAAGATGTAGATCCCTTACAGTGAGAAACAAGGCAAGTTATAAAGGAGAACTACAAATGGCAGACTTAAATAAATATTTTGTTTCTGTCTTCATAAAGCAGGATGCAAAATGTTCGGAAATGCAGGATCTAGTGAGGGGGAGAACGGAAGGAAATCAGTATTAATTGGGAAATGGTGCTGAGGAAATTTGTGGGATTAAAGGCCAATAAATCTCCAGGGTCCAATAATTTAATTCCCGGAGTAATTAAGGAAGTGGGCCCAGAAATAGTGGATGCATTGGTGGTCATCTCTCAATCTGTAGGAACTGTTCCAAAGTTGAAAGGGAGCTAATGTATAAATCCACTACTTAGGGAAAAAAAAAGTGCTTCAGGAACTTTAGGTTGGTTGACCTGACATCAGTTGTGGGTAAATTGCTGGAGTTGATTATAAAAGAATTAATAGCAGAGCACGTGGAAAACTGTGAGAGGGTCAGACAGTCAGCATGGATTTATGAAAGGGAAATCATGATTGACAAATCTACTGAAATTCTTTGAGGAAGTAAGTAGCTGATGTGAGGCAGCCAGTGAATGTGGTTTATTTGGACTTTCCAAAGACTTTCAACAAAATCCTGCAGAGGAGATTTGCATGTAAACTTATAGTGCATGGGATTAAGGGTAGTATATGGAGATGGATAGAAAACTGGTTGGCAAACAAAGAGTTGAAATAAACGGGTCGTTTTCAGAATGGCAGGCAGTAACTTGTGGAGTAATATGGGATCAGTGCTAGCACCCCAGCTTTTCGCAATGTATATAGTCATGATTTAAATAAGGGAATTAAATGTAATGTCTGCAGATGTGCAGATGACAAAGCTGGGTAGGGACTGTGAGGAGGATACAGAGATGCTGTAGTGTGATTTGAACAATAAGAGCGATTGAGCAAATGCACGGCAGGTGCAGTATAATGTGGATAAATATGAGGTTATCCACTTAGTTAGCAAGAGCAGGAAGGCAGATTATCATTATCTGATAGATTGGGAAGTGGGGAGGTGCAATGAGATCTGAGTGCTGAAAGTAAGCATGCAGATGCAGCAGGCAGCGAAGGCAGCAATTGATGCTTTGGCCTTCGTAGCAGAAATATGAGAATAGGCACATTGTACAGGGTCTTGATGAGATTTGAATACTGTGTGCAGTTTGGACGACTTGTGTGAAGGAGGATGTTCTGGTTATGGAGGGATTGCGACAAAGTTTTACCAAACTGCATGACATATGAAGGGAGACTGGAATGGTTGGGAACATATTCATTGGAGTTTAGAAGAATGTGGGAGATCTCACAGAAGCATTTGAAATACTATCAGCACTAGGCAAGGTAAACACAGAAAGGATGATGTTCTCGATTACCAGTGAGTCCAGAATCAGGGGTCCAGTTTAAGGATACAGGATAAGACATTTAGGAGTGAGATATGGAGAAATTTCTTCATTTCTTCAGTGGTGAGCCTGCAGAATTCCCTGTCACAGAAAGCAGTTAGGACCAAAACACTGAATGTTTTCGAGGAATTAGATATAGTTTTTAGGGCTGAAGGGATCAAAGAGTATGGAAAGAAAACTGAAACAGGATACTTATTGGATGATCAACAAGGAGTGACCAAATGGCCTGTACCTGCTCCTATTTTCTATGTTCCTATGTTAAAAGCCTGTCACTCAAATAGACTTTAGTTATTTGACTAAGTGGCTGTTCAAAGCTGTTAACTTTAAGAACATCATTTTAGATATCTTATAAATTATCTCCTGATAGAGATCGTTAAAGTTATGAGAGATGTGGAAGGATATTTCCATTTGTGGGATGATCAAAATCCACAGGAATTTATTTGCTCAAGTCTTAGCAACAGCATGAATATTTTCATAAAAGGAAAATCATGAGAATAGATAGGAGAAAAAAGTATAGAAGGATTTGAGAGATTGAGGTGAGGCACATAGAAAGGGAGGAGATTTGTATGGAGTATTACACCAGTGTAGACTAGCTCAACCAAATGGACTGTTTGTGTGCTTTACATTCCTAACAATCTCAACAATTTAATGACCTCAGAGTCATGTCACTGGGATGCTCAATACACAGCACCCTCTGATTTGCAACCAATAGATAGTGCTTACTGCCTGACTCATTGACTGGCTGCTTTCCTGTTGATTCAGTGAGAAATATTTTCTTCATTCAATCGACAGCTCGAATCTAGGTAAATCAAGATTTATTGGATTAAGTTCACAGCTGAAAATGTGTTGCTGGAAAAGCGCAGCAGGTCAGGCAGCATCCAAGGAGCAGGATAATCGATGTTTCGGGCATGAGCCCTGAAGAAGGGCTTATGCCCGAAACGTCGATTGTCCTGCTCCTTGGATTCTGCCTGACCTGCTGCGCTTTTCCAGCAACACATTTTCAGCTCTGATCTCTAGCATCTGCAGTCCTCACTTTCTCCTGGATTAAATTCAACCCAATCAGAATGTGTTAGTTTAAAATGGATTAACAAACTAAGTCAGGCTAATTTTTTAGCTTCTTTCCTATTGATTCTATAAGAAATATTTTCATTCACCAACAGCTTGAAAGTAGACAAAACAAGGTTTAATAAGTTAAATTCATCCCAAACTGAATGGGCCAGTGTCAGGTGGCTCAGCAAATCAAGATAGGCAACATTCATCCCTAGACTTGCACAAGGAGGCAAAATCAGAAACAGTTCCAAATAAATAGTTAAAGGATGCCATCAAGAAATTATCTGTTTCCTTGGAAGTGTGTGTTGGGCAGTTAAACTCCATAGATAACAGGTGGAAACTCTTGTACAGTTCAAAATAGGTTGCTTTACCTGATGAAGTTTAAGGGACATCCGTATTCCAGGAACTACTACTTTCCGCAGCAACTCCATATCAGCAAATATCCACTCATCTCGTACTGAGGAAATTCGAAAATCTCCCTTGAATAGTGCATGAAGGCCATATAGAAAGGACTCTAGATTACTAAAAGGAAATATGTTATATAATAATCATATTCAAATTAAACTACAAAATGGTTCAGTATCAATAAATCCACAATTTTAAGATTGCAATTGCAATGCACTAAAATATCAATATTCAATACAGTTAAAAACCACACAAATCAGGTTTGTATTTCCAAATAAACCTGTTGGATCATAACCTGGTGTTGAGATATTTAACTTTGTCCACCACAGCCCAACATGGGCACCTCCACATTATTACATTCAACATAACATGGTCTCAATTCTTCCTCATGTTAAATGATTTGTCTCAGCTCTAAAGGGTAAACAGCGTTTTCTTGGGGAAGATGGTGGTCTCAATGAAATACATTCACTTAGCAACAAAGCACTGTTGACCCAGTAATAGGAAGAGAGTGAGGTAGCTTTGAAAAGAATCAAAATTTCCCTAAAATGCAGCTACAGCTGGTTTTGCTCAGAGAATTGTAGTTGAATTGAAGTCATTGTTGTTTCTGTCCTCCTTACTTTGTGCAGGCTAAATAACTCTACCCTGAATCACAACTCCAGTATTAGTCCAAATAGAACCAACCTACACTGTGATTATACAGGCAGAGCTGCCTTTCTTTCTGGCACCTCTTGTTCCATCTCCTTGCAGGAACATGGCACTGCAAACCTGTATCTCTGTGCATGCACAAGCACTGCACCAGCTGACAACAGCATTTCTGAGAAACTGAGCCTTCCTTTAGAGCAGAGAGTCAGACTCTGTCCAAACTAATTGTACACATATGCAAGGGGGCATAATTTCCTAATTTGCTTTCTGTTGAAGTTTAACCTTACACTGCCTTTCTCCATTTTATTATGGCCTTATTAATCTATTTCTATTGTTGAGAATTTGTGTACCTATCCCATTCACATTCCCATTATCCAAGCAAAGTCCTTAGTATTCCTACCAAAATAAACTAGTAACTCATTTACCAATTCCAAGCCTATTCTGCAAATTTATCAATAATTCCTTGTCTTTTTTGTGTTATTCTGTTCTAATGGCAACACTTAATGTCATTTTGTTTTATAAAGGGGAAATTGAGTTTGAACAATATATTAGGAGTTGAGGTTACAACAAAATGGCTGGCTGAAAGTGAACTAGTGTACTTTTAGTCCAATATAAAAGGGTCCTACACAAGGTAAGAATTCATGGTTCTGGGTGTAACATATTAGCATGGATATAAGATTGGCCAACAACCAAAGTTGAGATAAATTGGTACTTTTAAAATTGACAAACTGTAAACAGTAGAGTTTCCGAAGGATTTGTGCTAGAGTGCGCATGCATATATGTGCAGGGTGTGTAAGTGCAATGGGTCAAGTGCAGTGTGTGGGAGTGAGAGAGATTTTTTTTTTGTGGAGCCCTAGTGGAACTTTCTGATGTGGAATGTGATTCACAATGACCTTCTGAATTGATTAGGCCAAGTAAAATCCAGCTACCACAATCCTCTGAATAAAGGGACAGCAAAAACTATTTTGGTACAAAGCTACAGGGTTTTCCAAAGCAGAGTGTGTGATATCAAATTGACCGCCATTGTTACTATATTGATTAGACTAATTAAAATTTAGCTCCCCTAAAAATAATCTTCTTTGTGTCTTCTGTACAAGACATTGGTGAGATCACATCCAGAGTACCATGTACAGTTTTGATCCCCTCATGTAAGGAGGGATATTTTTGAATAGGAAGAATTTCTAAGAAGGTTCACTAAATTATCTCATGGGATGAAGGTGTTATCTTATTAGGAAAGGCTGAACAAGTTGGACCTGTACACACTGGAGTTTACACGAATGAGAAGTGATCTTACTGAAGCATATAAAATTCTAAGGGAGCCTGACAGGGAAGATGATGAAGCAATGTTTCCTTTTACAGTACTGGCTATCCAGAATTAGGGGGACATAGGGTCAAAATTATGTTTTTTCTCAAGAGAGATGTGATGGTATTTCTTTTCACACATAGCAGAAGATTCCAAAGATTCAAGGCTAAGAACAGTGAAGACTCGACCATTGATTATATTCAATGCTGAAAGAGATAGATTTCTGATTTACAAGGGAGTCAGAAATATGAGTTAAGGCCTCTATCAGATCAGCTGAGATCTTAATGAGTTGTCAATGTGTTGGAAGGTCAAATGGTCTACTTCTATTCCTTATCCACTGATTTTGAAATTGCATTTCTTATTCAAGAAGCTAAATCATTAATATAAATTACCAAGAACAGTGGTTTCAGTACCAATCCATGCAGAGAAATTCTGCCCATAATTTTTATATCTGGGTTTCTACTCATGACTTTGACTCAGTTTGGTGTTATTTGTCTCCTGTTACATCATTTAAACTCAATTCTAATTCAAACATGCATTATCTTATTTCTCTTTTCAAAAATTCTTCAATATTTGATTACTACATTATCCTGTCAATGTGTTCTGTTACCTCTTTAAAGAATTCATTAAGTTTAATCAAGCGTGGCCGTATCTTAAAAATATGTGCTGACAACTCAGAATTACAGTTTCATTTTCTAAATGTTTTTCGGTTATAGCTTTGATTAAATATTCCATTTTCTTTCCTACCATTAACTTTAAGCTAACTCTTTTGCAGTTTCTTGCAATTTTTCTATCTCCGGTTTTAAATATAAGAATAACGTCAGCAGTCAGCCAGTCCTCTGGCTCTATATTCTCTTGTAATGAATTGTCATATTGTAACTGTGTCTCTGCCACCTCTTTCTAAGCTTTTTTAGTACTTGAAATCCATTTAGTTGTTCACATTAGTGTCTTTGACTCCCAATTTCAAAATATGTAACCTAGCTGAGGAATAGTTAATAAATAATATAACCTTGCTGGCTGATAAAGCTTATCAAATATTGAACAGAATAGCTACTGTCTGATGCCTGCGCTTTAAAACTACAGTAGTTAAAATATCAATCAATTGCATTCAGATGGAGTCTTAAAATCCTGAATAGAGAACAATGCATTTCATTGGCATTCTTTCAGCATTGATGCGCAATTTATTAATCTTCAATTTGTCAGTGAATGCATACCTGGACATGTGATGGGAAGCTGTTCCAAGAGCTCTTCTGCCAAGCACACTGAGCCCATAGCACAGTGTCACCAATGTGGAGTCTCTGTCTGAAGATAGAGGCTGACATATTTTTAAAAAGAAATCAAGCCATCAGAATATGTATTGTATAGATGCACAGTTCATGACTGTTTCACTCAGCATGCAGCTTTTTTGATTTTTTTTGACATATCTATTTTCTAACCAACTTTTTCAGAGACGCTTTGACACATCTTTGGAGCAGCCATGATGTGAATCTGGGTCTCCTGGCTCAGAGTTAGGGCATTACCACTGAGCCACAAGAACCCTTGTATGCAGGTTTTTTAAAAATTAAGCTATTTTCTAACCCACCTGTTCAGAGGTGTTATGACACATTTCTCGAGCAGGTGGGACTTGCGCCCAGGCCCTCCAGGCTCAGGAGATAGGGACAGTACCACTGCACCACAAGAGCCTCAATAGCATGCAGCTTTTTAACCATCATGAATCATTAAAATCAGATAAAACTAAAATAAGATTTACCCTTCAGTCTCACAACAGGAAGTCCTATTACTATTAACCCACGTCCTCCTGGAACATGCAGACTCTCTCACAAAATTACTAAAAGGCTTTGTTTTGAAAAAAAAACAGATGCGGACATGAATACCATTTGCAGGGTTCATATATTGTTTATTCACACTCTGTTCATTTACCTCCTCACATATGTTCTATATAAAAAGAAAGCTTTGAACCTGCTCCTGCCAGTTAACATTTGGGCTTGTGACTATCAAGACCTGTCACCAGTCTTTTGCAAATTCCATGGAAGCATCCCTTATCTTACCGTGCAGAATGACATGAATATCCGTGGTAAGAACATCAGGAAAATAAACTGGCTTTCTAATTTCTCTATTTGTCACATAATCCGACCAACAGAATGGTGTAATTAGTAGTCGGATCAACCAATTCAATATGTAACACAATGGTACAGGCAAGGCTTGTAGCTGCAACCAAGGATCCCCACAAACCTTTCAATTCAGAAATTTGGTTGGCATGGACAAGACTTTGAAGTGTCTGTTTCATGCTGTACATCTCTATGATCCACAATTACTCTTTTTTGTTTCAGATTTCTAGCATCCACAGTTCTTTGTTTTATTCCAAAAATCACCTCACTTTGTAGTAGACTCAGCTAAGTTTAGTAAAGGCAGCGACTTACCCACAGCATTATACAGTTGCAGAAGTTGACTAGGTAATATAAGCAAAAGAATTATGCAAGAGAATCTGACCTTTTGCTTAATGAAATACAACCACAGACCTGTAACACAGCTAAAAGGAGGCTTTTCAGCTCATTGAGCCTGCAATGCTCCTTTGAAAAGCAACTTATTCGCTACCAACCCCTGTTTTGTCCCTATATATCCGCATTCTCTTTCCTCTTGGTCAATTTTCTTTTTGAAAGATACTCTTGGAACTCTTTTCACTACGCGACCAGGTTTTGTGGTGCTTTTAATACCTTTTCTCTTCGAGAAGCACAATATTGGATCCAGTTGAGATAAACCCCACAAAAACTTTCCCTGGATACTCCAGCCAATCTATGATCGTAGTCCTCATCAATGTTCGGGTTAAAGGTGGGATCGACATCAACATAATTGTGGCTGGTACATGCTCGAAGTCCATCCTGCATGGTTTCATTTGCAAGCCAATCCTCTAGCTTTGGGGAGCTCGTTACATAGAATAAAATACTCTAGTTGCAAACATGAAGACAGAGGATGAAGACATTAAAATTAGTCATTACCCACAAAATAGCAAGCACATGAATAAAATTTCATTAACATTGGTCATTCCTGACATCTTCAAAATCAGTATCAAACTAAACATAAGCTCACTATCACTGTGCACACCTTTTTACAGGTTGAGGCCAGCTTTGACATTATTTTCTTTCCCTGTCTCTTGCATGGTTCTTATTTACCAATGCACCAACCTGGTTTAATTTGCACTCAAATCTCTGCCAAGGTTGCATTGTAACTTGTTGGCAGCTCAAACATTGTTAATCTAGCCTGACTGGCAAGTGCTTGGTCTCTTCTTGGTGCGCCCTCACAGTAGCACAGCTGAAGCTATGAACTCAGCAAGTGGTGTCCCTGGTGACGAGACAGACCCTGCTGCTTAGCAGAGTCATATTAACTGTATTGGCAAGATATCAGAACTCTAAAAATGAGAAAGCAATGGTTAAAACAAAATGGAGGTGACAATGTTTCCATCTCCTAATTCAATTTCTCTGTAGTTCTGTTTATTCAAATAGTTTATTTTCTACTTTGCTGTATATTTTCTTGCAAAAACAAATGGGAACCAAACTAAGAAAGTCAGTGCATAAGAAAAGCACCAATGATAGCTTGAACCTTAATTTGAGTACAGACAGGAATTCTTCAAAGCAAGGTTACTTAAGAAAATAAGTATGAATTCATTATTTACTTCTATCATTTTTCCACTTTGTTCTTCCATTATATTTTTATCATTTTCGTTGGCAAACTGTTTTAGTGATCAACAGGAAAGAAAAGTTCAACACTGTTTCAGTGTCACCCAGCATCACAATCAAGAACATCCAGGTTTATACAGCTTGACCGAATGCAGAATAAAACCAAGGTCCAATAACATTACAACAATATAGAATTGCTGAAGTTGCTTAAGAGCTATGGGTTTGTGAACCAAGATACAGATGACAAAACATGAAAGATAAGGTCTACAGTTAGTTAGCTTTTGGACAGTGAAATTCGACTGATCAGGAATTTTAGTTCTCTTGCCATATATTCCACCAGAAAATCCCATAAAGTCAAGAACCATGAAAGATGGAAGCACTTACTTTTTCATAATAACTATATACTGTTAAATAGCACTGGATTATTGTTCAGAGATAATGCTATTATACGTTAAAATGTTAATGTGGTTGAGGTGACAACGTGCAAAATGCATACCTTTACATAGTAAGTTGTGAGAATCTTTCTTAGATCAAACACCTGCAGCATGGATGCAGCACTGTTGTCAGTGATGCTGTAGCCCTCCAGCACATACTTGGTGACTAGAACTTCCCAAGCAAGCCAGCGCTGACCAAAAGCAGCATTAAATGACAATATGTGAGGAATGTGGCCTGGCTCACAACAGCAGAATCCTTCATCTTCCTCAACCCCTTCTGTGATAGCTTCCACCTCACGCTGTTGACAGTACGTGCCTACAAGGAAACAAGCATGATCAAGGCTGACACTACAACATCAAAATCATTAATAAAGGGTCTAAATCCTGATTGTAACTTTCACCCCCCTTTCCAAAATATTCAAGGGTACCAAGCAGTCTCCTCATGCTACGCTCAGGTGGTTATTCCAGCATTGCATCAGATGTGATAGGTATAAAAACCAAGCTTGCCTTAATCTCGATCCAAAAAAACAGAGATGCACTTTCTTTAAAGAAGCATTGGAAACAATCACGGGCCCGACTCACTAACCATCTCCCCTGAAGCCAATTACTGAAAATGAAGTTAGCTAGTCATCTGATAATTTCAGTTCTGTCTGGAACTGTGCTGTCTCCATTCAGACTAATAATTTAAATTCTCCATATCTGATTGCAAACTAAACGTACATATTACTTGTTCATGGAGATTACTGTATATTAGTGTTGGTTTTGGTTAAGGATGTTCTGGATTGAAGCTCCCCCCAAAAAGAAATTTTAAAGGTAATGCTGATTTGTGATTTTGCTCTCAACACCAAAGGGCAACACTGAATGCTAAATTTGATGACATCTGCCCAGTTTTGCAAGCTTGTCAGGAGTGAGATTTACAACATCTCTTACGTAAGGCGAGTTCTACAAGGGATTTGCCATCCATAAGAAACAAAGAAAGGCTGTTGAGGAATCTTCTATCAATCACAGAGTTAAAACTAGAATGTGTAAAACAGAAAGTTAAAATAATATTTTAACAATGCAAATGTAGTAAAAATTGAGGAGTACAGATGCAATTAAGGAAGAGAGATCAGAATGTACAAAAACATAAACAAAATGCACTGGTTTTGGGGCTATGGCACCTTTTCTGAATGAACCGTGGACTCTCGGCTCCATCTTCAATCCTTGCGCTTTCAAGACCATTGCAGTGGCATTGCTACACATTTCATCAAATCAATAGCAGAAATAGAAATAAGTAGATATTATGTAATATTTGTGACAGAGACAGCAGCAGGATAACCGACTGGGATTTCAATACTGAAATGGTATAGGACCCTTCGGAAGGGCAGGAAGCTAGGAAAAGGTGAAGGCAAAGCTCTGCCAGTTAATTATGGTATTTGAATGATAGAGAAATAACCAAAATTTAAGAAACTAGGATATAGAAATTGTGGATAGAGAGAGAGAAAAAAAAAATCAAGGTGAGGTGGTATATAGGAACTATAACAAATACCACAATAGAACAGACAGTGCCAAATACCACATGGTAGGATGGACTATCAAGAAAGTAATAATGGGAATTGCTCAGAAAGAAATGCCACTAATCAGGGGGAGTTTTAATGTACAGGTAGACTGGAGATATCAGATGGTCAAAGGTAGTCCTGATGGGGAACTTACAGAATGTTTTTGAGATAGATTCTTAGAATAGCATGTTCTTCACTCCACAACCAAACAGTATACTTGATCTTGTATTGCATAATGAGATGGGATTAATTAATTACACAGTGAAAGCAGGTAAAAGTAATCATGATATGATTAAATTTTATGTTTAATTTGAGAGACAGAAGAATAGATTCAGGACCAGTATTTGAAATGTAACTAGGGGCAATTAGAGTCATAGAGATGTACTGCATGGAAACAGACCCTTCAGTCCAACCTGTCTACGCCGACCAGATATCCCAACCCAATCTGGTCCCACCTGCCAGCACCCGGCCCATATCCCTCCAAACCCTTCCTATTCATATACCCATCCAAATGCCTCTTAAATGTTGCAATTGTACCAGCCTCCACCACTTCCTCTGGCAGTTCATTCCATACACGTACCACCCTCTGCGTGAAAAGGTTGCCCCTTAGGTCTCTTTTATATCTTTCCCTGTCACCCTAAACCTATGCCCTGGACTCCCCAACCCCAGGGAAAAGACTTTTCGTCTTTACCCTATCCACGCCCCTCAATTTTGTAAACCTCTAGAAGGTCACCCACCCCTCAGCCTCCGACGCTCCAGGGAAAACAGCCCCAGCATGTTCAGCCTCTCCCTATAGCTCAAATCCTCCAACCCTCGCAACATCCTTGTAAATAGTTTCTGAAACTTTTCAAGTTCCACAACATCTTTCCGATAGGAAGGAGACCAGAATTGCACGCAATATTCCAACAGTGGCCTAACCAATGTCCTGTACAGCTGCAACATGGCCTCCCAACTCCTGTACTCAATACTCTGACCAATAAAGGAAAGCACACCAAACACCTTCTTCACTATCCTATCTCCCTGAGACTCCACTTTCAAGGAGCGATGAACCTGCACTCCAAGGTGTCTTTGTTCAGCATCACTCCCTAGGACCACGAGTGTATAAGTCCTGCTAAGATTTGCTTTCCCAAAATGCAGCACCTCACATTTATCTGAATTAAACTCCATCTGCCACTTCTCAGCCCATTGGCCCATCTGATCCAGATCCTTCGCTGTCCGCTACACCTCCAATTTTGGTGTCATCTGCAAACTTACTAACTGTACCTCTTATGCTCGCATCCAAATCATTTATGTAAATGACAAAAAGTAGAGGACCCAGCACCGATCCTTGTGGCATTCCACTGGTCACAGGCCTCCAGTCTGAAAATCAACCCTCCAGCACCACCCTCTGTTTTCTACCTTTGAGCCAGTTCTGTATCCAAATGACTAGTTCTCCCTGTATTCCATGAGATCTAACCTTGCTAATCAGTCTCCCATGGGGAATCTTGTCGAACACCTTCCTGAAGTCCATATAGATCACATCTACTGCTCTGCCCTCATCAATCTTCTTTGTTACTTCTTCAAAAAACTCAATCAAATTTGTGATTTCCCACGCACAAAACCATGTTGACTATCCCGAATCATTCCTTGCCTTTCCAAATACATCTATATCCTGTCCCTCAGGATTCCCTCCAACAACTAGCCCACCACTGAGGTCAGACTCACCGGTCTATAGTTCCCTAGCTTGTCTTTACCGCTCTTCTTAAACAGTGGCACGTTTGCCAACCTCCAGTCTCCCAGTACCTCACCTGTGACTATCGATGATACAAATATCTCAGCAAGAGGCCCAGAAATCACTTCTCTAGATTCCCACAGAGTTCTCGGGTACACCTGATCAGGTCCTGGGGATTTATCCACATTTACCTGTTTCAAGACATCCAGCACTTCCTCCTCTGTAATCTGGACATTTTGCAAGATGCCACCATCTATTTCCCTACAGTCTATATCTTCCATATCCTTTTCCACAGTAAATACTGATGCAAAATATTTATTTAGTATCTCCCCCATTTTCTGTGGCTCCACACAAAGGCCGCCCTACTGATCTTTGAGGGGTCCTATTCTCTCCCCAGTTACCCTTCTGTCCTTAATATATTTGTAAAAACCCTTTGGATTCTCCTTAATTCTATTTGCCAACGCTATCTCATGTCCCCTTTTTGCCCTCCTGATTTGCCTCTTAAGTATACTCCTACTTCCTTTATATTCTTCTAAGGATTCACTCGATCTATCCTGTCTATACCTGACATATGCTTCCTTCTTTTTCTTAACCAAACCCTCAATTTCTTTCTAGTATTCCCTATACCTACCAGCCTTCCCTTTCACCTTGACAGGAATATACTTGCCCTGGATTCTTGTTTTCTCATTTCTGAAGGCTTCCCATTTTCCAGCCATCCCTTTACCTGCAAACATCTGCCTCCAATGCAAGGCCCTTCAAAGAGCAATTGGATTAGTGAGGTACTTTCACAGGACAGAATGAAGTCATCTGAAATCATTGTATCGCGTATGCAAAATGCATGCAGGGTCTAACTGTGGCAAACAAATCCTGATCACAAGGCATCGATTTGGGATTAGCAAGAGGCAACTTGACTGAAACACACAATATCCATAATGGGTCTTCACAGCCTGGATGCAGAAAGAATGTTTATTTACTCTTGTGGGGAAAATTTAAAAGTACATAGTTACTGTGTAAAATTAAGGGGCCGCCGGGAGGCGAGCGTGGGAGCAGGCAGCCCGAGGCAGCAGTGGGAGTGAGGTCAAGCCCTTGTCAGGAGTGCTAACCCAGCAAAGCTATGGACTACTTATGGACTGTGGTGTTGAACTATGAACTGTGTTTCTTTGTCTTTCGGCATTTTAGTAAGACTAACTGCAAAGTTTAACAAGTTTATTTTCCTTATTTTTCTGCTTTCAACCTAAGAGGGTATCGTTGAGTGGCAACTTGTAAACTTTTCACTGTACTCATCTGAGTACATGTAACAATAAAGTAGCTCAATTCAATTCAAGACATAAATGAGGAGATTTATTTTCTCAGAGAGATGAATGTCTTTGAAATTCTCTTCCTCAAAAGATCGTGAAAACAGAGTCTTTGAATATTTTTCAAGCAGAAGAACAGATTTTTAATAGAAAAGGGGTAGGTGGGAATGTTGAGTAATCTTATTGAACAGGAGATCAAGTTCGATGGGCCAAATGTCCTACTTCTGCTCCTCATTTATATTTTAGTCTACATGTTAATATCTCCCCTCCCTATAATCTGAGGGTCGCAAGCTTGAACTGTTATGGTGAAGCTGGTTTATGTATTCAGCTGCAGATCAGGATGGACTACATAAATCATCATCAGCTCTTGCACTCAAGATAATAAGAGAGAGTCATATAATACAGAAGCAGCCCTTTGGCCCATCAAATCTGTACTACCAAAAACATACTACTACCTACGCTAGTCCCATTTTCCACTCTAGGGACTTGTGCCTTGAATAAATGACATTTCAAGTGCTCATTCAAGTACATTTTAAAGGTTGTAAGGTTTCCCACCTCAAAACCAACTTCCTAGGTAGTTCATTCCAGACCCTCATCACTCTCTGGGTGCAAAAAGGTTTTCCTCAAATCCCTCCAAGCCTTTCACTTTTGCCCCCTTGTCATTGAACCTCTGACTGAGGGAACAGCTGCTTTCTACTCACCCTGTCCATGCCCCTCATAATCCTTTACACCTCTATCAGGTTCGCCCTCGCAACTGTTCTGCTCCAAAGGAAACAACTTGAGCTTACCCAGCATTTAGACACAGAGTCATCGGTATGTACAGCAAGGACCCAGACTGACTCAACTCGTCCATGCCGACCTGATATCCTAAATTAATCTAGACCCATTTGCCAGCACTTGGCCCATATCCCTCTAAACCCTTCTTATTCGTATACCCATCCAAATGCTTTTTAAATTTTGTAATTCTACCAGCCTCCATCACTTCCTCTGGCAGCTCATCCACACACACACCACTGCATGAAATGTTATCCCTCAGGTCCCTTTTAAATCCTTCCCCTCTCACCCAAAACCTATGCCCTTTAGTTCTGGACTCCTCCCCCCACACCCTAGGATATGTACCCTATCTAAGCCGTTCACGATTTTATAAACCTCAGCTGAAATACTCCATTCCAGACAATATCATAGCCTATGTGCAGCTCCAACATGACCTCCTCTCTCTTTTAATCTATGCCCCCTATTTGAGATAATTTTGTCCATGACACTTATTTCCCTTAATCCTGTTCACATTAAACTGCCAATTACCCAACTACACCTCCTGCCCTCCATCTTATAATAATAAACTTGTGTATTAGTATAGACAGTTAGCGAGTTTGGAGATTTTTAGCTCAGGTTAAGGTCTTGGAGGGGAGTTTGCTCATTAGGCTGGAAGGTTCATTTTCAGATGTTTCGTCACCATAACATCATCAGTGAGCCTCCAGTGAAGCACTAGTGTTCTGACCTGCTTTCTATTTCTGTGTTTAGGTTTCCTTGGGCTGGTGATGCCATTTCCTGTTTTTTTTTTCCCCCTCAGAGGATGGTAAATGGGACCCAAATCAATGTGCTTGCTGATAGTGTTCCAGCTAGAATGTCACACTTTTAGGAATTCTCATGCATGTCTCTGTTTGGCTTGACCTAGAATGGATGTGCTGTCCCAGTCGAAGTGGTGTCCTTCCTTATCTGTAAGAATACTACACATTGGCAGTTTAATGGGAACAGGATTAAGGGAAGTGAGTGTCATGGACAAAATTATCTCAAATAGGGCGTGCAAGATAAAAGAGAAACTAGAAAAAGCTGAAATTTCAGCACTTGTCAAGGTCTGTGGTGAGGGTGAGCATGAAAACTGATCATGTCGTTTTGTGGCTAGTTGATATTCGCGTATCCTGGTGGCTAGTTTTCTGCCTGTCTGTCCAATGTAGTGTTTGTTACAGTTTTTGCAAGGTATTTTGTAAATGACATTTGTTTTGCTTTTTGTCTGTATAGGGTCTTTCAAGTTCATGAGCTGCTGTTTTAGTGTGTTGGTGGGTTTGTGGGCAACCATGATGCCAAGAGGTCTGAGTAGTCTGGCAGTCATTTCTGAGATGTCTTTGATGTAGGGGAGAGTGGCTAGGGTTTCTGGACGTGTTTTGCCTGCTTGTTTGGGTTTGTTGCTGAGAAATTGGCCGACTGTGTTCATTGGATACCCATTCTTTTTGAAGATGCTGTATTGGTGATTTTCCTTTGCTATTCGTAGTTCCTCTGTGCTGCAGTGTGTGGTGGCTCAGTGAAATAATGTGCAAATGTAGCTTTGCTTGTATAGTTCAGTATTTGGTCTGTGAAATGAGAGTTGAGACGGGGCATGCTGACATGGGGCACACAGACCAAGATGGCCACTGAGCCATAAGTTGGTCACTTAGCACACAAGATGGCCGCTGAGCCCTTACGTGGAAAAGTACAGTGAAGCATACACCTATGCTGCCTGAGGTCAACAGGATACCAGCACAAAAGACACAAAACATAATTACTTTAGGGCGGGTGGAAAAGAGAATACACATCAGTAACATCAACTGTCCAGCCACCACCTTCAATAGAAATGTTAACTACTGGAGACTGCTTGTATGCAAGTGTTAATACCTTAGATTTGCAGTAATGGAAAATGATCTTCCTTCTCAGGATGAACAATCACATTACTGCAGCAACGAACGTAGCTACTGAAACTGACAATGAATCTGTAACATTCCTCTGAAACTGACGATGACTCTGTAATGTTTTCTGTAAACAAACCATGCTGCACACACAAAGACTCGATATCTGGACCATTATACCATGAACTGTATAAAATATTGTGACATGTGCTCAGAGCGTGAAAGAAGGCTCGCAGCTGACAGCCGGGCTGCCAGACGTCGTTCTCTCTCTCTCTCTGGAGCTCCGGTTTCTTTGTACAATAAATTCCGTTGTTGAATCCAGATTCTGACTCAGAGACTGGTGATTTTTCCCACAACAGCCCGCATGTGTTGTTTTCCTGTAGACGCTGGTTTGAAGTTCCCTATTGGCTGATCGCTCTACTGTGACATTTAGGAATGGCAGTTTGTTGTTGTTTTCCTCCTCTTTTGTGAACTTTTGCCACTAAGGACATTACTGATGGTGTTATAGGCTACTTCTAATTTATTTTGTTTAGTGAGAACAAAGGTATCATCCACATAGCGGACCCAAAGTTAGGGTTGGATGGATGACAGAGCTGTTTGTCTCTGCAAAAACCCTGTTATTGGAGATCCCGTGGGTGTTCAGTTGGTTTGTCAGTAGGTTTTGTTATTGAAAGTGAAGTGGGTGGTAAGGCATAGATCCACTAGCTTGATGATGTTGTCCTTGCTGATGAAGTTGAAGTTGGTGGTGTTTGGTATATGTGCCTTTGGTTCTTCTAATAGTGTGGTCAGTATTTCTTTGGCCAGGTTGATGTTGATGGATGTGTACAGGGCAATTACATCAAAGGAAACCATTATTTCATCCTCTTCTATCGTGATGTCTTTGATGGTGTTCAGGAATTCTTGGGTGGAGAGAATGGAGTGGCGTGAGTCTTCTACTAAATGTTTTAGTCTTCAATGCAATTCCTTGGCTAATCTGTACATTGGTATTCCAGGTAGTGAGACTAGCAATCTGAGAGGGCTCCTGGTTTGTGAATGTTTGGTCATTCATAGAAACGTGATGTGTTGGATCCGTCTGGTTTCGTTTTTTGGATGTCTGTCTGTCTTGTTTAATTCTCCAGACTTCTGAAATTTTTTTTGAGTAGGGCTGTGATTCGATTCTCGAGTTGTGGTTTCAGGTCTATCGCCACTTGTTGGTAAGTGTCCGTATCTGCAAACAGTGTGTTCACTTTCTCATTGTAGTCTGTTTGGTTTAAAATGGCTGTCAAGTGTCCGTTGCCTGCAGGTAGGATAACAATATTTTCATCTTTTTTCAGCCCTTCGAATGCCTTCCTTTCTTGTGTATTGAGTGTGTTTCCTTCCTTTTTCCTGCTTAATGTTGCTGTGTCTGTCTGTCTGATGGTTTGCTGAGTTTCTTCTATGACTTCATTTTCTTTTCAGTGTTGTTTCTAATGCTGCTAAGGAATTTTTCTTGTCTGCATCCTGGAAGTTATAATTTAATCCTTTTACTAAGATGGCTTTTTCGGTGTCTGTTAAGGGTCGGTCAGATATTCTTTATCCATGCTTTTAGGTTGACTGTATTGTTATTTTCTGTGAGTTTGTCGAGTTTTTTTCTGCAGGTCTAGATTTTTTCATTTTCAGTGTTTGTTGCTGTCTAATGTCTTTGGCTCATTTTACAGTGTGTGTCCACTCATGGCACTAGTGAGTAAAGTTTTTTGGTCCAAAATTTCCCAGTTGCATTTATGGAGTCTGTTGTGGGAATCGTTAATCATTTCTCTAAGCATTCTGTGGCTGTTTTGCTCTGTTATTCTTTTGGCTAGTGGTGTGTTAAGGGGAGGTTTGTGTTTAACATAGAACATAGAAAAATACAGCGCAGTACAGGCCCTTCGGCCCTCGATGTTGCGCCGACCGAAGCCTACCTAACCTACACTAGCCCAATAACCTCCATATGCTTGTCCAATGCCCGCTTAAATGACCATAAAGAGGGAGAGTCCACCACTGCTACTGGCAGGGCATTCCATGAACTCACAACCCGCTGAGTAAAAAATCTACCCCTAACATCTGTCCTATACCTACCTCCCCTTAATTTAAAGCTGTGTCCCCTAGTAACAGCTGACTTCATTAGCGGAAAAAGGTTCTCACTGTCAACCCTATCTAAACCCCTAATCATCTTGTACACCTCTATCAAATCTCCCCTAAACCTTCTTTTCTCCAATGAGAAAAGCCCCAAGTGCCTCAGCCTTTCCTCATACGATCTTCCTACCATGCCAGGCAACATCCTGGTAAACCTCCTCTGCACTCGTTCCAATGCCTCCACATCCTTCCTATAATATGGCGACCAAAACTGCACACAATACTCCAGATGAGGCCGCGCCAGAGTCTTATACAACTGCAACATGACCTCAGGACTCCGGAACTCAATTCCTCTACCAATAAAGCCCAGTACACCATATGCCTTCTTCACAGCACTATTTACCTGGGTGGCAACTTTCAAAGATCTGTGTACATGGACACCAAGATCCCTCTGCTCATCCACACTACCAAGTAGTCCACCATTAGCCCAGTAATCCATCTTCTTGTTACTCCTACCAAAGTGAATGACTTCACACTTAGCTACATTGAATTCCATTTGCCACCTTACTGCGCAGCTCTGCAACTTATCTATATCCCGCTGTAACCTGCCACATCCTTCTTCACTGTCCACAACTCCACCGACTTTCGTGTCATCCGCAAACTTGCTCACCCAGCCTACAAGCCCCTCCTCCAGGTCATTTATAAAAATGACAAACAGCAATGGTCCCAAAACAGATCCTTGTGGAACACCACTAGTAACTGCGCTCCAAGATGAACCTATACCATCAACTACTACCCTCTGTCTCCTTCCAGCCAGCCAATTCCTAATCCAAACCTCTAATGCACCCTCAATGCCATACCTCCGTAGTTTTTGCATTAGCCTACCATGGGGTACCTTATCGAACGCCTTGCTAAAATCCATATACACCACATCTACTGCTTTACCCTCATCCACTTCCTTGGTCACCTTCTCAAAGAATTCAATAAGGTTTGTGAGGCACGACCTGCCCTTCACAAAACCACGCTGACTATCCTTGATCACATTATTCCTATTCAGATGTTCATAAATCATATCCCTTACAATTCTCTCTAAGACTTTGCCCACAACAGAAGTGAGACTCACTGGCCTATAGTTACTCGGGCTATCCCTGCTCCCCTTCTTGAACAAGGGGACCACATTCGCTATCCTCCAGTCTTCTGGCACTATTCCCGTAGACAACGACGACATAAAAATCAAGGCCAATGGCTCCGCTATCTCCTCCCTAGCTTCCCAGAGGATCCTAGGATAAATCCCATCAGGCCCAGGGGACTTATCTATTTTCATCCTTTCCAGAATTTCCAACACCTCTTCCCTACATACCTCAAAACCGTCCATTCTAATTAATTGTGACTCAGTATTCACATCGGCAACAATGTCCTGTTCCTGAGTGAATACTGACGAAAAGTATTGATTTAGTGTCTCACCGATCTCCTCCGCCTCCACACACAACTTCCCACTACTATCCTTGACTGGACCAATACCTACCCTAGTCATCCTTTTCTTCCTGACATACCTATAGAAAGCCTTTGGGTTTTCCCTAATCCTACCAACTAAGGACTTTTCATGTCCCCTTCTCGCTGCTCTTAGCTCTCTCTTTAGATCCTTCCTGGCTACCTTATAACTCTCAATCGCCCCAACTAAACCTTCACGCTTCATCTTTACATAGGCCGCCCTCTTCCTTTTCACAAGGGATTCCAATTCCTTGTTAAACCACGGCTCCCTCACAAGACCCTTTACTCCCTGCCTGACTGGTACATACTTATCAAGGACACCCATTAGCTGTTCCTTGAACAATCTCCACATATCATTTGTGTTCTTCCCTTGAAGCTTATTTTTCCAATCCACGCATTCTAAGTCATGCCTCTCCGCATCATAATTTCCCTGCCCCCAGCTATAACTGTTGCCCTGCAGTGCACACTTATCCCTCTCCATCACCAGAGTAAAAGTTACCGAGATGTGGTCACTGCCCCCGAAGTGTTCACCTACCTCCAAGTCTAATTCCTGGCCTGGTTCATTACCTAGAACCAAATCCAGTATAGCCTCACCTCTTGTTGGCATGTCTACATATTGTGTCAGGAAACCCTCCTGCACACATTGGACAAACACCGACCCATCTAACGAACTCGAGCTATAGCTTTCCCAGTCAATATCTGGGAAGTTAAAGACCCCCATAACAACCACCCTGCTACTTTCACTCTTCTCCTGATCATTCTCGCAATACTTTCCTCTACTTCTCTCGGACTATTAGGAGGCCTGTAGAAAACCCCTGACAGGGTGATCTCACCTTTCCTATTTCTAACCTCCGCCCAAACTACCTCAGATGGCAAGTCTTCCTCCATCACCCTTTCTACTGCTGTAATACTATCCTTGACAAGCAATGCCACACCTCCCTCTCTTTTACCCCCACCTCTGACCCTACTAAAACATTTAAACCCTGGAACCTGCAACAGCCATTCCTGTCCCTGTTCTACCCACGTCTCTGTAATGGCCACAACATCGAAGTCCCAGGTACCAACCCATGCTGCAAGCTCACCTACCTTATTTCTTATACTTCTGGCATTGAAATATACACACTTCAAGCCACCTTTCTGTTTACAGGCACCCCCCTTCGAGATTGATGCCATGTTCCTAACCTCCCTACACTCAAGGTCCTGTACCCTAAAGCTACACTCCAGGTTCCCATGCCCCTGCAGAGTTAGTTTAAACCCTCCCAAAGAGCTCTAGCAAACCTTCCCCCAAGGATACTGGTGCCCCTCAGGTTCAGGTGTAGACCAGAAACCCTGGCGAGCATAAGAGGTACAGTTAGTAAGCTTGCAGATGACACCAAAATTGGAGGTGTAGTGGACAGCGAAGAGGGCTACTTCAGATTACAACAGGATCTAGAGCAGATGGGCCAATGAGCTGAGAAGCAGCAGATGGCGTTTAATTCAGATAAATGTGAGGTGCTGCATTTTGGGAAAGCAAATCTTAGCAGGACTTATTCACTTAATGGTAAGGTCCTAGGGAGTGTTGCTGAACAAAGAGACCTTGGGGTGCAGGTTCACGGCTCCTTGAAAGTGGAGTCGCAGGCAGATAGGATAGTGAAGGCGGCGTTTGGTATGTGTTCCTTTATTGGTCAGAGTATGGAGTACAGGAGCTGGGAGGTCATGTTGCGGCTGTACAGGACATTGGTTCGGCCACTGTTGGAATATTGCGTGCAATTCTGGTCTCCTTCCTATCGGAAAGACGTTTAGAGTGCAACAGCGGGCGCACAGAGAGGGGAGCCAGAAGGTAAGCGGAGACCAGTTTAAATTAATGTTTTTCTTTACGCAGTCTGTGTTTTTTTTTCCAACTAGGAGCGGGAACCCGGAAGTCATCAACAGAGACTTCTGGGAAGGTTAGAAGTTTGAGTGGAGAAGGAACCCGAGACATTACACGTGCAGTGTCTCCCACCCTCCCTCCTCCTCTAACCTAAAAAAAAGGACTCAGTCGGCTGAACAGGTAAGCTACTTAGTGTTCTTGTTTTGGAGACTAAGTGTAGAGTTATGGTAGCGCAGGCAGTGGAATGTTCCTCCTGCAGGATGTTTGAGGTAGGGGTGACCACCGATGCTCCTGCCGACTTCACCTGCAGGAAGTGCAGCCAGCTCCAGCTCCTCACAGAACGCGTTAGGGAACTGGAGCTGGAGTTGGATGAACTGAGGATTATTCGAGAGGCTGACAGATAGAAGCTACAGGGACAGCGTTACGCCAGAGAACAGAGGTAGCTGGATAACAGTTAGAGGTGGGAAGAGGAGGAAGCAGGCAGTGCAGGGATCCTCTGTGGTCGTTCCCCTCAACAATAAGTATACCGCTTTGGATACTGTTGGGGGGGACAGCCGAGCAGGGGTAAGCCTCAGTGATCGGGTCTCTGGCACAAGGTCCGACTCCAAGGCCCAGAAGGGAAAGGGGGAGAGGAGGAGAGCGCTAGTTATAGGAGACTCTTATAGGTAGAGGGACAGACAGGCGGTTCTGTGGACATGGGCGAGACTCTCGGATGGTTTGTTGCCTCCCAGGTGCCAGGGTCCGTGACGTCTCAGTCTGTGTCTTCGGAATCCTTAAGGGGGAGAGTGTGCAGCCAGAAATCGTGGTGCACACTGGCACCAATGACATAGGCAGGAAGAGGGGTGGGGAGGTCATTCAGGAGCTCAGGGAGTTAGGCTGGAAGCTAAAAGCTAGGACGGACAGAGTCGTCATCTCTGGGTTGTTGTGACAGTGAGGCAAGGAATAGGGAGAGAGTGTAGCTGAACACGTGGCTGCAAGGATGGTGTAGGAGGGAGGGCTTCAGGTATTTGTACAATTGGACTGCATTCTGGGGAAGGTGGGACCTGTACAAGCAGGACGGGTTGCACCTGAACCAGAAGAGCACCAATATCCTGGGAGGTAGGTTTGCTAGCACTCTTCGGGGCGGGGGAGGGCGGGTTTAAACTAATTTGGCAGGGAGATGGGATCCGGACTTGTAGTCCAGCAAGTAGGTTAGCTGTTTGTCAGGATGTCCAAGAATGTAGGGAGGCTGTGGAGAAGCTGGCACTAATAGGGAATACTTGCGGACACAGATGGGCTCAAGTGTGTATACTTCGACGCAAGGAGTATCAAAAATAAGGTGGGTGAACTTAAGGCATGGATCGGTACTTGGGACTACGATGTTATGGCCATCACAGAAACGTGGATAGAAGAGGGACAGGAATGGTTGTTAGAGGTTCCTGGTTACAGATGTTTCAGTAAGATTAGGGAGGGTGGTGTTGCTAATTAGAAATGGTATAACGGCTGCAGAAAGGCAGTTTGAGGGGGATCTGCCTTTGGAGGTAGCATGGGCTGAAGTCAGAAATAGGAAAGGAGCAGTCACCTTGTTGGGTGTTTACTATAGGCTCCCCAATAGCAGCAGAGATGTGGAGAAACAGATTGGGAAACAAGATTTTGGAAAGGTGCAGAAGCCACAGGGTAGTAGTCATGGGCGATTTCAACTTCCCAAATATTGATTGGAAGCTCTTTAGATCAAGTAGGTTGGACGGGGTGGTGTTTGTGCAGTGTGTCCAGGAAGCTTTTCTAACTCAGTATGTAGACTGTCCGACCAGAGGGGAGGCCATATTGGATTTGGTACTTGGTAACGAACCGGGACAAGTGTTGGGCTTTTTAGTGGGTGAGCATTTTGGTGATGGTGACCACAATTCTGTGACTTTCACCTTGGTTATGGAGAGAGATAGGTGCATGCAACAGGGTAGGTTTTACAATTGGGGGAAGGGTAAATACGATGCTGCAAGACAGGATCTGAGGAGCATAGGTTGGGAGCATAGGCTGTCAGGGAAGGATGTCGTTGAAATGTGGAACTTTTTCAAGGAACAGATATGACGTGTCCTTGATATGTACGTACCTGTCAGGCAGGAAAGAGATGGCCGTGTGAGGGAACCTTGGTTGACGAGTGAGGTTGAATGTCTTGTAAGGAGGCTTACATAAGGTCGAGGAAACAAGGTTCAGACAGAGCGTTGGAGGGATACAGGATAGCCAGGAGGGAGATGAAGAAAGGGATTAGGAGAGCTAAGAGAGGGCACGAAAAATCTTTGGCGTGTAGGATCAAGGATAACCCCAAGGCCTTTTATGCGTATGTGAGAAACATGAGAATGACGAGAACGAGGGTAGGTCCAATCAAGGACAGTAGTGGGAGACTGTGTATTGAGTCGGAAGAGACAAGAGAGGTCTTGAATGAGTACTTTTCTTCAGTATTTACAAATGAGAGGGACCATATTGTTGAGGAGGAGAGTATGAAACGGACTGGTAAGCTAGAGGAGATACTTGTTAGGAAGGAAGCTGTGTTGGGCATTTGAAAAACTTGAGGATAGACAAGTCCCCGGGCCTGACGGGATATATCCTAAGATTATGTGGGAAGCAAAAGAGGAAATTGCAGAACCGTCTTCACTATTAATGGGGGTGGTACCAGGGGACTGGAGAGTGGCGAATGTTGTGCGCCTGTTCAAAAAAGGGAATAGGGATAACCCCTGGAATTACAGGCCAGTTAGTCTTTCTTTGGTGGTAGGCAAAGTAATGGAAAGGGTACTGAGGGATGGATTCATGAGTATCTGGAAAGACACTGCTTGATTAGGGACAGCCAGAATGGATTTGTGAGGGGTAGGTCTTGCCTTACAAGTCTTATTGAATTCTTTGAGGAGGTGACCAAGCATGTGGATGAGGGTAGAGCAGTGGATGTAGTGTACATGGATTTTAGTAAGGCATTTGGTAAGGTTCCCCGTGGTAGGCTTATGTGGAAAGTCAGGAGGCATGGGATAGTGGGAAGTTTGGCCAGTTGGATAGAGAACTGGCTAACCAAAGTCAGAGAGTGGTGGTAGATGGTAAATATTCAGCTTGGAGCCCAGTTACAAGTGGAGTTCCGCAGGGATCAGTTCTGGGTCCTCTGCTGTTTGTAATTTTTATTAATGACTTGGAAGAGGGAGTCAAAGGGTGGGTCAATAAATTTGCAGACGATATGAAGATTGGTGGAGTTGTGGATAGTGAGGAGGGCTGTTGTCGGCTGCAAAGGGACTTAGATATGATGCAGAGCTGGGCTGAGGAGTGGCAGATGGAGTTCAACCCTGTCAAGTGTGAGGTTGTCCATTTTGGAAGGACAAATAAGAATGCGGAATACAGGGCTAACGGTAGGGTTCTTAGTAAGGTGGAGGAGCAGAGGGATCTTGGGGTCTATGTTCATATCTCTTTGAAAGTTGCCACTCATGTGGATAGAGCTTGTAAGGAGGCCTATGGTGTATTAGCGTTCATTAGCAGAGGGATTGAATTCAAGAGTCGTGAGGTGATGTTGCAGCTGTACAGGACCTTGGTAAGGCCACATTTGGAGTACTGTGTGCAATTCCGGTCGCCTCATTTTAGCAAAGATGTGGAAGCTTTGGAGAGGGTGCAGAGAAGATTTAACAGGATGTTGCCTGGAATGGAGAATAGGACATACAAGGATAGGTTGAGAGTGCTAGGCCTTTTCTCATTGGAACAGAGAAGGAAGAGGGGTGACTTGATCAAGGTTTATAAGATGAGCAGGGGAATAGAGAGAGTAGACAGTCAGAAACTTTTTCCCCCGGGTACAACAGAGTCTTACAAGAGGACATAAATTTAAGGTGAAGGGTGGAAGGTATTGGGGGGGGGGGGATGTCAGGGGTAGGTTCTTTACCCAGAGAGTGGTGGGGGCATGGAATGCGCTGCCTGTGAGAGTGGCAGAGTCAGAATCATTGGTGACCTTTTCGCAGATAGGTACATGGATAGGTGTTTAAGCTAGGACAAATGTTTGGCACAACATCGTGGGCTGAAGGGCCTGTTCTGTGCTGTATTGTTCTATGTTCTATGTTGTGAAACTTGAAAAGGTTCAGGAAAGATTTACAAGGATGTTGCCAGGTTTGGAGGATTTGCGCTTTGAGAGAGGTTGAACAGGCTAGAGCTGTTTTCCCTGGAGTGTCGGAGGCTGAGGGGTGACCTTATAGAGGTTTACAAAATTATGAGGGGCATGGATAGGGTAAACAGACAAAGTTGTTTCCCTGGGATCGGGGAGTCCAGAATTAGAGGGCATAGGTTTAGGGTGAGAGGGGAAAGATATGAGAGAGACCTAAGGGGCAACTTTTTCACGCAGAGGGTGGTACGTGTCTGGAATGAGTTGCCAGAGGATGTGGTGGAGGCTGGTACAATTGCAACATTTAAGAGGCATTTGGATGGGTATATGAATAGGAATGGTTTGGAGGGATATGGGCTGGGTGCTGGCAGGTGGGACTAGATTGCGTTGGGATATCTGGTCAGCATAGACAGGTTGGACCGAAGGGTTTATTTCCATGCTGTACATCTCTATGACTCTATAACTGTAAATGACTGCCAGACTACTCGGACCTCTCGGCATCATGACAGCCCACAAACCCACCAACACACTAAAATGCAGCTAATGAACTTAAAAGACCCTAAATGGACAACAAGCAAAACAAATGACATTTACAAAATACCTTGCAAGAACTCTAACAAATACTATATTGGACAAACAGGCAGAAAACTAGCCACCAGGGGGCATGAACATCAACTAACCACAAAAAGACAACTATCATTAATAGCCCAATATACAGATGAGAAAGGACACCATTTCAACTGGGACAACACATCCATCCAGGACAATCCAAACAGAGAGATGCACAAGAATTCCTAAAAGTATGGCACTCAAACTGGAACACTATCAAACACATTGACTTGGACCCTGTTTCCCACCCTCTGCGAAAACAAAACAGGAAATGACATCACCAACCCAAACACGAATAGAAAGTGGGTCATAACACCAGTCCTTCACTGGAGGCTCACTGATGATGTTATCTAGTATGGTGACACAACGTCTGAAAATGAACCTTCCAGCTCAGCGAGCAAAGTTACCTCCAGTACATACAGTTGGTAGCCCTTTCATAAATAGCGCTCTCTTCAGATGCTGTCACACCATCGTATTTCCACTGGATGGGCAGAAATTTACATCAAATAAACATTTTTTTCAGTCTTTGTTCCAAAATCCCTTTCCATGATAGCAAATCCACCCCTTTACCTATCAACGGTTTAAGGTTAAGCAAGACTTCACAACTTTGGTGTACACAAGATTCTGAGATGAGCTTCAAACCTCATTTTCACACCATCACGAAGACTGCCTAATTCTACCTCTGTAACTGCTACACCACTGTCTCAGCTCATCTGTTGCTGAAATTCTCATTCATGCCGTCATTACCTTTAAAATCGATTATTCCAACCTTCGATGGGTTTTCATGCTTTTTCCCCTTCCGTAAGCTTTGAGTCATCCAAAACACTGCTACGCATATCTTAACTGGTAGAATGTCTACGTGCTCACTGACCTACAGTGGCTCCCAGTTGTGCACTGTTCTGATTTTAAAATTTTTATCCTGGTTTTCAAATCCCTCCATTCCCTATCAATGTAATCTCCTCCATCTTTACCATACTCTGAAAGGTCTGTTCTGCTTATATCCTGATCTTTTTAAATTCTTATTTTAATTGTATCACTATTGGTGGCTGTTTCTTCAGTTGCCTAGGCTCAAGTCCAGGCACTGGAATACCCAACATACCTTTTTGATTCATCATCTTGTATTCTTTCTTTGGGATGTACATTAAAACATATCTCCTCTACTACGATTTCGATCATCTGATGTAATATCTCCTTATATGGCTCATATCACAATTTGTATAATACTCCTGTGAAATGCTTTGGGTCATTTCATTATGTTAAAGGTGCTATATAATATGCTACTGTTGTTGGATATTAATAAAACTCCAACCTTAAATTTTTTGAGGGAATGAGACGCCACACTAAAAAAAACACATTTCCACGGTTGGAGTGGTTGCTCATTTATTGTCAATTTCTATCTTTAACTAATAGAACTAGTGCATAAACACAGGAGATTTACATTGTTGCAGTCATTTCCATGTTTACTCTATGGTGTGACCTGCAACACCACATTGTGTGGAGGAGCAGGATGTGTCTGACAGCAATATTTGGATTTCTTATTTAGAAGTGGGCATCTAATTTTCTCCTTTATAAAACCGAGAACTGATAATTTATCTGTTCATTCTCTGGACCGATATAGATGAGCTTTTTTTGTAGTACTGAGGGACTGCTCTACTGTCACAGTCTTTCCTCCCATACTGAATGTAAAAGAGTGCACAACACAATTTAACAAGGTGCAGGACTGTGACCTGGCTAATATTTATCCATTATCAAAGGAGACAATTTGGTCACTTACCTTCCTGATGTTTTGTTGCAAAAGTTGTGAAACAGACAGCAAGAATTTCCACTCTTAATTGGTATTCACTAAGTTTTAAACGGAAAGTATCTTTGCATGTATGTACAGGAATTTGAGAGAAAGATGAGGATAACAGTGATCTCAACCTTTATTATCCCTTCCCTTCTTCTGAAGCTTGTGTGATCTCACATTGAACTAGCAGTGACTGGTACAAGAAGGGATTTCATAATCAGTGGAACTGTGCCTTTATGATGAACAAATTAAAAGCATTTACAAAAAAAGAGGAATGGCCACTTTATCCCAAACATAAAAATCTAGTTCCTAAAGATTAGTGAAGAAAAATTGCAATATTCATTTCATACAAAGTCAATACAGTTTAAAGATTAAAAAAAAAACAAAGTTAATAGAACAGATGTGTGTGTGTCAATTTAGAGGATAAGACAGAAACTTTTAGAACTTTTACACTTCCCATTCCGAAAATGATTGTAAAGCTTGAATCCTCACCTCTGAACTCCAGGCCTCGTAGCTGGTAGGTGACCAAGCCATTTCCTATTTCTATGAGATGAACCAGTGCATTGAGGTAGTCGGAGGCAAGAATGAAGCAATCCCCTGTATTGAAATTGCCCCAGCGTCCCAACATCAGGTCCCCACAAAGACTGTGCTGCAGAGATCGTGTCAAATGTTCGTAAAAGATGGAATTCAGATTGTTGTCATCTGAACCTATAGAAAGTGATTAAATGGTTACAGTATAAGGTCTGTCTTGGGTTATGAATTCACTTCAAATTCACAATAATAATAGTGATGTTAGAATCAATCACCAGGTTACAGCATTTCCTCCACCAATAACGATTCTGACTCTTCAACCTAACGGGTCAGTACAAAAGACGAAGGAAATTGAGGGCTGTTCACAAGTTAGAGGATGAGGAATAGATTTCCAAATATTTAAGTGTTGCTTTGTTTAGGTACCTTAGCATCGTATTGAGTCTAAATACTATCCTATGGTGTTAGAAATAAATGCTAAAGCATCCGCATTATATGGCTCTGTCCATTTAAATGAAGATGCTGATCCTCATATTTGGGTTTAACCTTCAGAGAGAAAACACAATTATGTAAAATGGACTACCTGTTGCAAACCCACATGCCAATGAAAATACAGTAAATGTGCATACAAAGCAGTCAGGATTTGCTCAACCAAGACATCTGTACATCAGAAAATCTATTTGTAAGGGAGTTACAAACAACCAAATAGATTGTGAAATTCCCTCACTAATGGCATTGTGTGTACCGACAGCACAGGAACTGTTGCGGTTCAAGAAGGCAGCTCACTACCACCTTCTCAAGGGTAACTAGAGATGGGCAATAAATGCCAGTCCAGCCAGCACTGCCCATGTCTCACAAGTGAATAAAAAAAACATGAAGTTTGGCTTTGCTCAAGTGAAAACTTTGCTTCCTTTCTCCTTAGTAATGTTTGAGTTCATCTTTGCAGTGCCCCCAGGCACCTGACCAGGTGATTAATCCCAATCCATCCCCAATATTTCACTGAAACAGACCATCAGGTGAATGCGGGGTAGCCTCTGGAAAGTCTCCTATCCTGTGCATGCCTCCTCCTGCACAGAAAATGGACATTTGGAATTCAAATCTATGAAAGTATTTTTCTCCACATGAATCTTGTCTGATGCCAATTTTCTGCTCTTTCCTCATTCTCCTTAATATTTCTTATTCCTTAGTATTAAGTAATTACTTAATTGCTTTAATGTGCTCTGCTTCAATAACTTAGCAGATAATTTCATTTTCTAATCACCTGTTAATTGGAAACATCTTTCGAACTCCCCAAGTAACTATTTTCATGTAACCCTGACAGTTGCAAAGAATTGTTTGTCTATTATCCTATAGAAACGCTACACATTCTTGAACACCTTTACCAGATCACTCCTTAAACTTGACAAAAGTCCTTCAATTTTTCAAGTCTCCCATCAAACCAGTAACAGCTTCTCTCTGGAATCATTCTTTTCAAACTGCTATGCACTTTTAAAATTTGTTCTTATATATTTCCGATAACAAGTTGCTTGAAACAGTGTATCATATTTTAACTGTATCTTAACTAAACTGAACATTACCTATATGCTTTTGTACTCATGCTATCAAACGCCAAACCAAGGATTTGATTTGCTTTAGTTGAGAGCTTACCAATCCTTGCAACATCCATCATAAAGGTACTCTATGAACACAACTTTTCATTATCATCTGAACACAACTTCTAATTCTGAGGAAGGGTAACTGGGCCCAAAACTGTAACTCTAATTTCTCTTCACAAATGCTTTTCCAGCAACTCTGGTTTTTGTTTCTGATTTACAGCATCTTCAGTTCTTTCAATTTTTCTTGTTATCTACTTACAGGATCACTTACTAGGTTTCTGCAACTGCAGTCAGTCTACACCAGCACACAAATACATGGGGTGCAGATATCACACCTGTGCCCAAAGCCTCCAAAATACCTACAAAAAAAACTGATGGAGACTACCAATCAGGAGAAGTTGCTCCTGCACATGGACTCACTTCTGCAATCACAATGGTTCTCTCCTGTGTGTGCGCTGATAGGGGATGCAGGAGAAGACAGCCGCAGGGATGAGGGG
This sequence comes from Chiloscyllium punctatum, assembly GCF_047496795.1. Taxonomy (NCBI): domain Eukaryota; kingdom Metazoa; phylum Chordata; class Chondrichthyes; order Orectolobiformes; family Hemiscylliidae; genus Chiloscyllium; species Chiloscyllium punctatum. The sequence goes on along the minus strand of NC_092742.1, from coordinate 85,339,126 downwards.
TAAAAGGAGTCTGCAATAGGGTGGAGGGAGAAGGAGACTGCATGATAGGACATGGAGAAAGCAATTGCTGGGAGTGGGAGGGCTACAATTGTCATGGGGAAGAAAAGGAGGCTACATGAAGTAGTATGAGCGGTGTAGGAAGATTGCAGGGGATCAAGCCACAGGAATTTGCAAGAGGGTTGGGAGAGGAAGGTGGCTGCAGGATGCATGGAGAAAGAGAAGGAAGAACACAACACCCAAATGGGAGGATTATAAAGACACATAAGAATGGTTGGTTTTAAATGTGGTAACAGGCAATTTGTCATTTATGGAGTAGCAGTCACCCGTAACTAAAACGTTGGTTATATTACAGCACAAATATCAGTGCTTTTGTTCCTCATGGCCAGAAGCACTCTTAAGATCGATTTATAACACAGGTACAAGGAAATCACTATTGTCAGGGTTTTCTTAAAGTGAACTGATCAAATAAAAGCGTTGCAGTTATATGTCAGATGATTACTTTTTCAGAAATTCTACATTACACATAGTGAACCACTATATATCAGAGAATATACTACACAGAAAAATGTAGCAACCATTTTGTAGATGGCATGATCTCAGAAGAATCAGTAAGATGAACAACTGTTTAATCCATTTTTGACAAAGTAATGTTGGGCAAGAGACTGAGAAAACTCAATTGTAAGTTTCAAAGAGTTCAATAGGACTTTTGACATCAGCAATAAGACAAGACTTACCTTTATGCCAGGCACTCCAGAAATGAATGAGGATAAAAGTTACACTTGGCAGAGACTGAAATTCGGAAGGTAACCAAACTCTTTCCAGAGATTAGGATCAAAGTGGCATGTCAGGCAACAGTGAGCAAACAAAGCCGAGACACAAAAGGATTCAGGCAAGAGTTTGGGCTAGAATAGTACTTGAGGAAAATACAGACAGTATGCATAAGCCATTTAGAGATCTAAAGCTAGATCTTTTACATATGCAAGGGATTCACTGTCAATGAAGACTGAGTTGATATACAGAAATGTATGTAGACATTTGTGCAAGTTGGAGTTTATGGAAGGTGGAGGATGTACAGCCTGCAAGAACAACGCTGGATTGCTTATTCTGGTCATGGAGAAGGGTTTCAGTGATGGAAGAACTGAAGTGGGGTTGATGATGATGTGAATATAAAAGCAAGAAGTCTTTGCGTTGTAGTACTTAACTGGGGGCTAAGCAGATGCCAAAGTTACGAACAGCTTGGTTTGACTAAAGAAAATGACAAAGTAGCATAATTTCTGGCTGAGGCTGAAGACAATGACCTTGATATTCAGTTGGAGGAAGACAAGATTTACACAAGTCTGGATGTCAAACCAATCCAATAAAATGGTAGAGGTCAGGGGTTTTAAAAAATGCACTGGACAGGTACAGCTAAGCATCATCTGCTTAAGCATTAAATTGACCCTAATGTATACTGGTGCAGTATATGAATGAGATGCTAGAATAAGCAAATGACAAATCTTTATGCACTTAAGAGATGATAATGCAAGATTGCGAGGGAAGAATTTTGGCAGTTAAAAGCTGAACTACACAACAGAAGTCCCAAATAAATAAATATTTTAGTAGGTGCAATGGGTGGATGATAGTCTACCCATATTGAGTACAACAAAGCAACTACAGACAGATTAAGTAACACAGTCATAGACAGAGTCATACGGCACGGAAACAGACCTTTCAGTTCAATCAGTCCATGCTGATCATAATCCCAAACTAATCCCACCTGCCTGCTCCAGGACTGTATCCCCCTAAACCTTTCCTATTCATGTACTTATCCAAATGTCTTTTAAATGTTGTAATTGTATCCACATCCACTACTTCCTCAGATAGTTCAGTCCACACTCTAACCAGCCTGTTTTAAAAACTGCCTCTCAGGTCTTTTTTTTAAAATCTCTTTCCTCTCACCTTAAGAATGTGTCCCCTGGTCTTGAAATCCCACAACTGCTGTATATACTTCTTGTTATTTTACAAATTTCTATCAGATTGCCTCTCAACCTCCTACAGTCATAGCTGAAAAAAGTTCACGATTTCAGTTTATTTGGATTTTACAAGGATCAGAAAGCAGACTTGAGGGATTTGGGAGATGCAATGAGAATGAAGTGAGACCTGAAACTACAAGATGACGCGGAGTCAATACAGCATAGAACTTGCCCCTGACTACAACTGATGAGCTGGGATTTGAGTGGTCTTTACACTACTAGTCTCAGGTTGACTGAATTACTCACCATGTAACAATCAACATTATGCCACTGTAAACACACCAAGAAAACCCATTTAGCATCAACCATTGGATGGTCAGATATAAAATGGGACAGAATAAACACTATATTCACGTTCTCGAATGCATCTCAACTCCAATCTCACAAGAACACAACTTAATCTAACTTTCTCATTTCCTGCACCAGTAATCTTGATAGCCTGAGGTTAGCTATCAATACTTCGCTGACTGCAATACTCACTAGAAATTGAACTGAAATAATTCAAATTCATTACAGTTGAGACCTTAAAAGGCTTCAGAGAAAAAGGCTTGTATGAATTAGCCTGGGCCAAATCTGAGGGGAGGTAAAAAAGTGATGAACCGCATCATCCAATTTTCTTTATGGAGATATTGTATTGAACTGCTCATTGTATGTTTTTAGTTTGCAAGTTTTATAATAGGTCTTATAATATGAATTGGGATTATCAGAGCATAATTTGAAAGGAAGGTATTTTTTCACGGCTTTTGTGGAGACGTGACATAACTTGCAGCATTGCATTGCAGTGATGCCATCTACAAAGTGACAGCCAGAGATCTTTCATTGTTGAGAATGGAAATGACGCACATCATGGCAAACCTGCATATGCAGGCTGACATGCACCATCATCACTTAAGCACATCCCATTATGATGAAGTGGTCTTTTGCTTCGCTGAATATTGTGAAGGATACATTGTATTATCACAGTACATGGTTCAATTGGCTAGACCTGCTGGCTTGTGATGCAGAGTGATGCCAACAGCATGGGTTTAATTGTTGTATTGGCTGTGGTCACCATGAAAGTCCCACTTCTTCAACCTCGGCCCGAGCCGGAGGTGTGAAAATCTTCAGGTTGAATTCACCACCAGTTGTTTCTCTCTAATGAGACAGCAGTCCACTGACCCCCGGGACTACGGTGACTCTACTTTTACATCCAAATTCGTTAAAAACTATAAAATGCTGTTTAATAGACTGGTGCAATATTTTTAAATTGGATGTGCCAAAAAGTGTTAATCTTATTTAAGGTTTCTGTACTCAGAAGAAGCATATATTGACAAAAGAGGATAATTCAGCAAACACAAGAAGAAACTTATCTAACTTGAAAAATTAAGTGACTGAAAATAAGATTGCAACTTGTATTTACAGAATGTCCATTTATGTAATAAATTATCCCAAAGTGCTTCAGAATCTTACAAGCAGAATTTGACATTGTGTCACACAAGATTAAATCAGGTCAGATGGCCAAAGGGATATGCATTATGGAGTGTCTTGGAGGAAAGACAACTATAAAGATTGAGAGGTTCTGTGAGGGAATTCCAGAGGGATTAGCCGACAAAGGCTTCAGCCATCCATCATAGAGGAATTAAATTGAACATGCTCAACAGAATAAACTTAGATCAGCGTAGATAACAGAGGGCTGGAGAGGAGATGTTAAAGTAGATTACAAAGATAGAGGTTCGAAAACATAGATGAGAATTTTAGGATCTGGGATACTGATTAAATGGAAGCATAAGGGCAATGGATGAACAGGATAGGAGCTAGGACATGCAAAGCAGTGCACTGGGTGACCTCATGTTTATAGAGGGAAGAATGGAGGAGCTTGGTCAGAAATGTATTTAAGTAGTCAAGTCTGGAGGTAATAAAAGCATGGATGGAGGTTTGGGCTGAAACAAAGGTAGACTCAGGCAACGCTACTGACTTGGAAATAGGCAGCCCAGCTGTTGGCATGGCTAAGTGGTCTGCCAATGTACTGGTGCAACTAAGGTCAGTGGAAAGAGATGAAGTCAATAGCTAGGGAATAGAGATTGTATAGCAATTAAAGGGAATGACTTTGGTTTTCACAATACTTAACTGGAGAATATTTTTCAGCCGGTATCGAAAGCCAGACATCTAGCCTGATAATTTACCAACACTGGGGGAGTTGAATGAGGTTGTGGTGAGGGAGGGATCTTAAGTGAAATTGGAAAATTATGAATTATGGATGGGCATGAAATCCACCTGATTGTCAGTAGCACAATAAAACATTACAGAAGCATTATAAAACTGTGGCACTGAGCAACACAAAAGAAATATTAAGTCAGAGATGTGGGGTTTTAAGGATTGTCTGCTGTTGCTCCATATTTCTCCATAAATTTAATAAAATCGGAAGTGAAAACATCAACTTCACCAATGGTGAAGCAAAACAGCACTTGTAGAGGGAAGAAAACTCCAGATTCCCATTGGTTGGAAAATGTGTCAGCTGATTTACCCCTTAAGCAGCCTTAACTCTACTTTTAAGATTATGTCATTGCATTCTTCATTCCTCCATTGCTGAAATTATTTCCTTTGTATCTACCTCATTGTATCCTTTAAACATTTTAACCACCATAGAACAATTAATCTGCTGAATTCCAATAGAATTAATTTGCCTAAAACACTTTGTGCTGCTGTAGTATTGCTAACAATAGTGCAATACCATGACAATTTCTCAGATAAAACTGACAGTCATTGCACAGTTACACTGCCTTGCTTACAGATTATTTATGAGTTCTGAAAAGGTGTATTGTTCTCAATTGAACTCTACCGGTTTTATTTGGCAAATGGGCAACATTGAAGTACTTGTTCCACTGAAGCCTTCAATAACACATTAGTTCTAATGAGCTGTATAAAATGAAAAATGACTGACACAAGTAATTGAGCTGAACCGAGATGAAGATCGATTCTGAATACTTTAGAATTCTACCTTGTAAAAACCAACTCGGACTCACGCCTCACCTGAGGTGAGCATATTGACAAAGGGCAAAATCAGTGTTAGGAATGCAAACAGCAGCAAGTTAAGGATTTGAGAAATAATATGTTGGGAAACATTCAGCCCTGTCCTTTGCATTGTTTGGAGGTGGGAGGCATTTAATCAGGTAAATGGGTTCCTCACCACTTTCCTGACTTCATCCAATTCAATCCACTGTGAGAAGCTGATAGACGGCATTCACCAAGAGTATTGACTGAGGCCTACTTAAGGGCCTCATCCATCTGCCTTGGAATCACCGTGCCTGAAGTCCAAAATGCAAATCCTATCGAGATGGCTTGTGGGCATCTGCTATTGTCAGGTATTAGAAGGGGTGGCTCTGCTTAAGTCACTCCCTTGCCCTTGCATCCGGTCACTGTCTCCCTTGAGCACCTCCCCTCTCTCCTCATGACTCCCATTCTGCCCTCAATCACCTTGGGTTTGGGGGCCACTCTGTGATCCTGGGTGTCTGGTCAGTGTAGCAGTGGAAGCTATCACTTCTCCCAGTGGATGTTGATGCGAAAGAATAGCTTCTGGCCTCTGACTGGTGAGTTGATTCCAGGGATCTCCGAGGGGTCCTTACTCCAGGGGAAGACCTAATGTCACCTACTTAAGTATCTAATACTACAATGCTGTGGGGTTCCCACCAGGTCTTCAGCCAGTGGACATCCTCATCATACATGTCAATTTCCACATATACCATCAGACCTATACCAGGGCTTAGAGATAGAGGATAGACTGTGTAACGTTGAAGATTAAGGGGTAATCCAGTGAAGATCTTGCTTGACTTACATTTATATAATAAATCAGTTTCTAAAAAAAAAGCATCTCATATCTCACCTGGGTTTCTGTCGAGTTGAGAAGCCAGCCTGGTGTTTGAATGGTCCACCCGCTTCGTGCTACAAAACAAATTGAAGTTTTAACACAGAATCCTGTAGCACAAAGTAAAATTGCAAAAGTCAGCAATAACACACATTAAATCAACCAGAGAATGTTAAGGGTTGGCTGGGGGTGTGGGGGGCGGGTGGCAGGTCCTTCAGAAATCAAAATGTCAGCCCAAGAGAATGCTTGCTGCTACTTGAGAGGGAAAGAGAGAAGGTATAAAGCATTTAAGTGAGGATGACTCAAGCTCCAAGGGCTGGTTATAGAATGCAACTGGAAGTAAACAGGCGAAAGGAGTAGGATTTAGTCTTCTGTTTCTGATATCAGGTTTCAAGTTCATTTTGAGATGTTTAATTGAAAATCTCTTCTGCCTGCCAGATATAAAATGCTAAGAAAGTACAGGTTTGAGTAGTTTCAATGCAGTGCCTAGTGGTTACATTTTGACAGATCAACATAGTCCTCTAATTCTTAGAATGTGCAGTCTCACAGGACAGACGGGGTAAAAGGAAACACATTTGGCGTTCTCATCTAGTATGATAGATGTGGCACAATGTCAGAGCAAAGAGTGCGATATTTTGTGTCTGACGGTGTTAGAGATGTTTTACCAGTGCCTACTGCAGTCACTGCATGCCTGAAATGAGAATTCATTAATTTTACTTGTGGCGAAATTTCAGCCCTATGGATAATAAATGTCAACTTCATAAATTAGATGTCAGTGTACTGTTAGCATTACGCAGTATCAATAAAAAGCCGAATGCAACCAAGGAAAGAAGAATGTCAATATAAGATAGACCAAAAGGAAACTTGTTTTTATTTTTAAATAGCATACCTCTTTTACCAACATGTGCTGAATCTATTAATGCACCATATTCTATGCACTTACTTATAGTCTCTTTCCCAGAACTTAACCGGGCGTACATATGAAGTAATGAATATTGCACTTCCAAGGAATGGGTTTAAAGGAGTTGAGAATAAAGCTGATACCACTGCCTGGACGAATAACATGGCTGAATCTAAAGAAAGGCATGTTAAGGAATAAAAGATACACATCATAACCACAATGCACAGTGAAACCCTTGAAATGATGTCATACAATGAGTCACTGGGTTTTCTCCATCAAAACTGTCTCTATTTGTCCAATAGCTGCACCCCTTCAGATTTGGCCTCCTGCTGTGTTAACAACATCACTGCATCTGCTGGATTGATTCCTTAGTACAGTGTTTAGTGTTTAGTGTTTTAATTCCTCAAAGAACAATATAAAGCTCCAAACAACAGTCGCAACAAGAAACTGATCAGCTCCACCCGTTCAAGAAATACTATTGAAAGTACTGAATGAGCTCACGTACGCATGCCATTATTTCTTCCAAGTTATATTTATGTATGGACTCTTTACTGATGACTTGAAAGAGACTATACAGCACTATGGTTCAACACCTCTAGCTCTCTGTAACTGTACTGCAACACATTGTCCTATTAACTATGTCAAATGTTGGCTCAAATACGTATCATGAACACTTGATAAAATGATCTCCTTTTGCAATTCAGCTTTCAGTCAATGTAAGTGATGACCTAGTGGCATTACCGCTAGACTATTAATCCAAAGACCCAAGTAAAATTCTGGGAACCCAGGTTCAAATCCCACCAGGACAAATGATGGAATCTGAAGTCAATAAAAGCCTGCAATTAAGAAGCTAATGACCATGAAACCATTATCAATTGTCAGTGAAACCTATTTGTTCACTAATGCTGTTTAGGGAAGGGCATTGTCATCCTTACCGAGTCTGGCCTACAGACCCACAGCAATATGGTTGACACTTAAGTGCCTTTTGGGCAATTTGGGAAAGGCAATAAATGCTGACCTAGCCAGTGATGCCCTCATCCTATAAATGGATAAAAATATATTTTAAAAGGTTGATTTTCACAAAACAGTACTGGTGGCTTTCTTCTATGAACACAAAGCAATCCAATGTAAATTGTAAAATTGTCAGAGTTAAGTACAGCATGGAAACCAGATTATAGGATGCTCTTAAAAGCTGTAATATCTGTAATGTAGATCACAAAATACAGGATTGAACTAATCTGAGCACCTTACCACTTAAAATAAATGGTCACACTGGTGTATAATAATGTAAATTGCCTTTGTGATTAGATTTCATCTAATGTCCTCTGTGTGGTTTATTATTCTTGAATTGAAGCTCTCATTTTGGTTTCACTATAACAGGAAGTTAACTACACTTTTGAGCATTAGGCTAGCCCAAGTTCACAGCTAACACTTACTTCACAAAAACTGACAAGCAGGTGTCCACAAAATCCTGTGCTACAAGTGCAGTAAATAGTTTAATCATAAAAATAAAAGTAATCATTCCTAAATTATGAGTACAGGATACGAGGTACAGCAAAAGGTTGAGCAAAAGCATGGAACGCTGATCCCCACGTGATTTGCCAAGGAGCAATGTAAGTGTAGACAAATCTCAATTTGTAGAAAAGTTCCCATAACTAAAATCAAAAAGAAAAATATTAAGTATAGACATTAACACTCAGCATTTTTATGTTATACTTGAATGGAATACTGGTTGAAGTTGGATTGCTAAAAAAACTCAATCTTCTTCCAGTTTAATGACGGTTTTGCTGACTCAATTACATGACAGCATTACTAAGTTTTTGCATTTTATTTCCTTAGTTAACAATTTGCTTAGCAATATTTCCCCTAGTCTCTGCCGCACAGAATTCCAGATGTCAAATAAAGATCATGAATGTCTAACTAAACATTTAATATGTTCAGTGTCAAGGATGCGTAAGTCCACTCTATGATTTTGGTGTTGTTTCATATTGCCTCACTAATCATTTGTGTTTTGCAATTATGCTCCAAGAGATCGAATAAAATCATGAGTAGTATTGACCTCACTGTTCATGAAGATGTGAAAAATAGTCAGAAAAGCACTTATAACTCTGGGAAACTGCAGCTAATATTTATGTAGCTGGAATCAACTGCAGCTGACAGGATTCCTGCTGAAATTCTGAAATGTAGTCGTGACAAGACTACACAACCTCATATTCCTCATCAGGGGATAACAGCTCATACTGGGGAGCTGAGAGACACATTATGACACTGAAAAAAATTAGAGGACAACAACAAATCCAATTGCATTAATTACAGAGACCACAAGTTCTCCTTGTGATCTGCCCCAGGGACAATCATTGCAAGGATTCCCCCTAAACCACCTCTTGCAGCAAAGAACTCCTTCAAGAGTCACAGAATGGTTTCACCCACTGAGAGACAGAACAGACCTTCACTGAGTAGCAAAGTCACAAAGTGTGTGAAGAACAGAACCAACCACTGTCTGTGGTTTTTCTCTGACACCATAAACTCCTTGTAAACCACAAAGGTTTATGCAGTATTCTCACAAAATGTGGCAGACCTCAGAGATTTGTCACTACCATCTTCTACTTGAACCATGAAGATATACAAGCTGTTTCCTCATCAAAAGAAACACCACAGGCATTTCAATGAAAACTAGGTTCAAATGACTTTGAATAAACTCTCCTTTTCATTTCCCAGCTGCAAATTGTTCAAGCTATGCTGACTTCCATCCAAAATTGAACACATGTTCAATAACTCACTGAGCCTCAGATCATTGGTAAGTCCTTCACCAAAACATATGAAAAAAATTAGCCTTTTACTAAGCACATGGGAAACGAAGGCTTAAACAGCTCCACAGCACAAATCCTACAGATTTAGGATCAAAAGATGAAAACCTTGAAATGTGGAACATTTTACAAGTCTTGGGAGCATATTCTTGCGAAGGCAGGAAATTTAATCAGCACCTCCAGTTTACCTAGTCAGCCTTTCATTGACTGAAGAGAGAACTTGAGGACCCAGGATCTCAAACCTCAGACTAAGATCTGTGCAGTGAATTACTTTAGAGACTTGAAAAACCTACAGAAGGCACCTCAAAATCCTGCAAACCTCATAGCAATTTTCTCTCCTAAGGCAACCTGCCAAGCATCAAGACACTAATTATTCAAAACTGGCTCTGCTGGGTTGGACATTGTAATTTGTATGCCTGACAACAGGCTCCTAAAATAACTGCTCTACTCAAAACCTGTTTGCATCAGAAGACTTCCAGGTCATATTAGGGATGTCCTCAAAGCAACCCAGAAGAGGTCAAACATCACTGCCAATTTACAGGAGTATCTGGCTTGTGACTGTCTAAATCAGAGAAGGCAGTGAACACACTGAGACACTTTGTTGAAAATGTTCAAAACGTGAGGTGGAGACATCAAAAAGAATGCACAAACCTCAAAAAAAGTTCATTGACCCAAAACTTCAAGCACCACGTACCTCACATGTAACAGATCACATGAAAATGATTAGTAATTTCAGAACCTATTAAACTGGAGTGGAAATAATTAATCCTCAACCCCGAGGGACTACCTAAGATGACAAAAGAGGACTCCCCACTACCAAGACCAATGAAATCGTAAGACATATACAGCATAAATAACGACCACCCTTTCAACAACCTGACAGCAGCAGTACATCGAGGACAGTGGTTAGTGTTTAACCAAATACACATACTGCAAAGTTGACAGAGAGCCACCATAAATGGAAGATGAAGGATGGCATGAAGTGTGACTGTGGTCAGCAGTTCCAAGAACTGAATATATCAGATCAACTTCTCCATTAAACTGTGTTAATGGAGGCACCCCATTCTATCACTTGGTGTCTCATGAGGCCTGCAAGGATAGCCAATCAAGACACCTCACTGAGTCATATGAACATTGTAATTAATAAATAATAGGCAACTAAATTTTATTAGAAATTAATCGCTATAATTCAATCTATGATACAGTTAACACATGCAAAATCAGAATTGCACAAGATCCATCTCTGTTTAGCTCTCAGTCAAGACCAGAAAGGTCAGCACACCTGTTTATCTTAGGTCAGCCACTTGTGTATTTGTTCTGATAACATACCTTACTGAACAGTATAGACATGAAGAAAAGGTCCAAAAGCAGAGTCTCTGAAAAGGATTTGTAATCAAAAGTGAAGAACAGTACAGTGAAAACAACAGTTACATATTGATATGTGGGACTGCTGTAAGAAGATCGAAGCAATTTCATCCCTGCGACGGTGATCATTAAAGCACCAAACCTAGGGGAGAGGACAGAATTGGTTCTTGAGAGTACCATACATAAAGCAATCAAATACAACCAACAAGTCAACAAAAATATGACAAAATCATTCAGATTATCAAAAATTCTATTCCATACTAAAATTGTCATTTTCTATTAAATTGATGTATTCAGTAATAAATAAGTAAATCTATGCATTTTTGCACTTCCATGAATACAACAATATAACTACCTAATTGTGCTGTACCTTTAATATGGTATTAAAGCTGTTAATCAGATGAAAGAATCCCAGAGTACAAAAACAAACCTGATGGGATCCATTACAGTTTCACTTGAAAAAATAAAATTTACGTAAGTTAAATGTCTTCTTTAAATAATTTTAGGAAGGATGGCAACATATTGTATTGTCAATGGATTAGTAATCTAGAAGCCCATACAAAAGCTTTAGGGACAGGGATCCATATCCCACTATGGCTCTTCCTGCAATCTGAATTCAATTGGTGAGTCTAGAATATAAAGCTGGCCTCATGACTGATGGTTGTAAAAACCCATCTGGTACAGTAATGTCCTTTAGAGAAGGCAGGAAATCTGCCATTCTTCCCTAGCCAGGCCTACACATGTTTCCAGTCCCAATGCAACGTGGTTGACATTCAACAGCTCTCAAAGGGCAATGTTGGACAATAAATGCTGTCCTCGCCAATGATGTCCATATCCTGTGGAAGAATTATAAAAATGGCAAACATTCCAAATTGAAAGTATGCTCAAACCCAATGTGTCTGTACCAAGTTCAAAATTTGTATATGAGAAAATATAGGAGCATAAACAGTTTGAAGTAATTCAGCCTGTCGAGCCTGCTCTGCCAGTCAAAATAATCACAGCGGACTGAACACATCAATTGTCTTTTACCTTACAACTTGTCTTATCCCCATCTCCCTTTATGCCATTGACAGTCAAATGAGCTTCAAATGTACTCAAAATTGAAACTTTCACAGTCCTCTGGGGTACAGAATGCTAAAGGTTCATTATTCTAAGGAAAGAAATTTCTCTTCCACTTAATCCAAAATATCATCCCTTTATTTTAAACCACCCTCGATCAGGGAGTACATCCTATCTGCATCTACCCTGTCTAACTCTTTGAGTGTTTGTTAGCTTTCAATGAGATGACCATTCTTTGAAACTGGAGAGAACATGCACAGACTGACCCATCTCTCTTCATAACACAGTCCCACCATCCCAGTTGTTAACCAATCCTTAATCCATCGCATTACATTACCTTCTATCTCACATGCTTTGATTTTCCTAAAACATATGAAGTGGAGGATCATATCAAAAATCTTCTGAAAATCCAAATATACTACATCCAGAGTCTCATCTATCATTTTTTTAAGTAACAATCTTATAATACTGTGATAAATTCATCAAACATAAGCTTCCATTTGCAAATGCATGCTGACGATGCACAATCTGACTATTTTTACTCAAGTGTTCAGTCACTATGATGATTCTAACATATTCCCTAATGATGTAAGGCAGGTAGGTCTACAATTCCCAGACTATTTCAGAAAAGAGCAAGGGAAAACTAAAATAAAAGATAAAAGGCAAAGTCACCATAATCACAGCAAACCAAAGGTCTGTTCTGTCATTAAGAGAAAGATGACTGGTGATGGTTTAACCCAAGTGTCATGACTCCTCAGATGAAGGGATAGATTGAGGAGGAAAGTTTTTTATGCAACCTCAAGTGGTGCAGAACCGAACCCACATTGTTTGCATTGCAAACCACCAATCCAGCAACTGAGCTAACCTACCCCTTATTTTTAAATAATGGGATAAACATTTGCAAGATTCCAATCTACAGAAATCATTCCAGAATTCATAGAATTTTTGAAGATAATCACCAATGTTTTAACTCTCTCTGTAGCCATCTCCCTCAAAACTCTGGGATGTAGACCATCAGGTCCCAGGGAGTTACCAACTTTCAGCCCCATTAATTTCTCTAGTACTACCTTAATACGAATTTCTTTCAACTGTTCATTCTCCTTAATCACTTGGACCTCTAATTCAGGGAGCTTTCCTGTATCTTCCTAAGTGAAAACAGACAGAAAGTAATCATTTAGCTTCTCTGCCATTTCTCCATTCCCCATTGTAAATTGTCACGACTTTACTTCATTCATCTCAGCCAAATGTTTCTTTTTTTTTTTACATACTTGTAGCAGGTGTCACAGTCCATTTTTATACTTTTGCCAGATTGCAATTGTATTTGTTCTTCCTTACCAGTTTCTTGGTCTGCCTTTGTGATATTTTAAAATCTTTCCCATCCTGAGATTTAGCACTATTTCTGGCCATCTCATGAGCTTTCTCAACAAAAAAATCTCTAAAGTCTTTTGTCAGGCACGGTTGACTGATCTTTATTTCGTTTTTGCTCCTTGGATGAATATACTGTTACAGTAAGCCAATAGTGTTTTAAAACTGCCCATTTCCTTTGTATAGTCATGCCTTCTAATGTATTTTCCCTATCTAGTCAAAGACATTGAAATAAAAATATCTGAGTAACAATTCTTGCACAATGGAAAGGCTATGAATACTGTATAGATTTACAGTTCCTTAACGTTTCATAAGTAGTTACCAAATCTCCACGGACAGCCCAGAACAAATAGGCAAAAGCAAAGCAACACCCAATCTGTGAAATTGGATCTAATAAAAAATGTACATCAGATTTTTGGACATTCGCATTTCTGAAGCTTCTTGAGCTGTCAGGTTTGGGAAATGGCTAAGAACTACCAGTGATCAAATATCCACTGCATTTGTCAAAAACTTTATTTCGCCAAGGCAACTTTAAAAAATGGGGAATAAAACTAGGGATTTAGCTGAGGAAAGTAATAATAAAGAGAAACACCTTACTCTGCGTCCAGTTTCTTTGGGCTAGCTATCATCTTAGCACTGCTGCTCAATTCATTGAGAACAATCAATGGGTAAATAATGTTCTTTTCCACAAAGAGCAGCCAAACGTACATCTTTTCAAACCACATGACATGTGCAGCATCTGTGAGAAAAAAATTATTAAGGTTGTTTTCTGAACCGCACAAATCCAAACAATCCATCATTAGTACATGACAGGTTCCAAGTGATAATGTTGCAGGTGCTTTAACAAAAAAACCAATAATAATAATCATCATAATAATAATAATATTAATAGGACTATTCATCTTTGCAGTGACCAGGATGTCAGCAAAACTTGCAACCAGAATATGTTTACAGATACACACTTAGCAATGAAAATATCATGTTACCCAAATCAAATATATCTTTGTAATGCTTTGACCATTTTGAACCAGTTCCTAATCTGAAATGAAAAGCATTGATCCAGATGTTTTATTTACCAAAAGTATGAAGAATTTTCCCTTCTGAGGTGAAACTTAAATGTTAATTGCACTAAATTGTAATTACATTTCAACAATCATGGAACTGTTCCTTCCTTCAAATTCAGTTTTAAAAATTGACCCAATTACATGCTTTAGTGTACTGGCAGTGGACCCATGCCAATAAAGTGAAATATTAGCAAAGGAGCTTGGGATAATAACCTCAACTAAGGCTAGTTAATAGCACATTCACTGTTTTGTTTATCCTTTATTATTTCCCTAAAGATATTTCTCAGGTCATTTTTTAAGCTGCCTCTCTTATATTTTTAAACGACCTTTTGAATTCTTAATAGTTAATTTTCATTTTGAACTTGCTCCTTCCTGAAAAATGGAGCTAATATTACAGCATTATTCTGGTAAATCCCATATCGACATTATTGCCAGACTATTTGGAAATGCATTATTTTGAGATAATATAATATAGTAATTAAATTAATTAACCATTCATTATACCTTTATGGATAGTCACAACTCATTATAATTCTTGGTTATATAGCTATTAGAGGAGTACCTACTTCGCACTTCAAACTGATAGTACTCCTTGGTTTTCAGCAGTGGATGAGAGAAACAATGCCAAGGGAGTTGTTTTCTGAGCTGAGGCAGCAAGTAATGTGTTAGAAATCCTACTGCACCTATCAGGGTATACAGCACATAGCTGAGGACAGGCTGGGAGACAAGAGAAATACACAATCAATATAGTACATTTACTTCAGTATAGTCAGTTGGCAGCACTCAACAGCAATTTAATGTAAGGCAATCTGAGATAATTCAACACTGTAGCACAAATGCAAATTTAATTTAGTATCCTACTTAAACTGAAGACCAAGCCCATCAGGTGTTAAATCCCTTTTGTTGGCATTACTCTTGGCTTTGGTACAGCCATCTCTTCTGGCAACAGATAAAAGGCTAAAATTCAACAGGTTTTGAAATGCAAAAATGAAGATTAACACAATGCAATTCACAAATGTAGAGTTACATTGTCAAATATTAATAACAAGCAATTTTTCCAATATTCCTCAAGGCTCATATTCTGTTGACTTTCTCCACTACCCTGGCTTACCACACCAAAAATGCACCCACAATAGTAGCAATCTTACATATCTGAAAAAACAGTTCATGGCAGATACAAAGTTCTTCCTGCGTTGACCACACTTACATTGCATAAACTTCATATATAGATCAGATGGGCCAGTTGGCCGAGGAGTAGTAAATTGGAGTTTAATTTAGATAAATGAGAGGTGTTGTATTTAGGTAAGGCAAATCAGGCAGGACTTACAAACTTAATGGTAGGGTCCTGGGGAGTGCTGCTGAACAGAGACATTGGGTTGCAGGTTCATGTTCCTTAATGGTGGAGTGACAGGTAGACAGGGTAGTGAAGGCGGCATTTGGTACACTTGCCTTTATTGGTCAGTGCATTGAATATAGGAGTTGGGGTGTTATGTTGCAATGATACAGGACACTGGTTAGGTCACTTTTGGAATACTGCATTCAATTCTGGTCTCCCTGCTATAAAAATGTTGTTAAAACTGAAAGGGTGCAGAAAAGATTTTCAAGGATGTTGGAGGATTTGAACTAAAGGAAGTGTTGCTGAATAGACTGGGGCTATTTTCACTGGAGAGTCAGAAGCTGAGGTCTTACCTTATAGAGGTTTATAAAATCATGAGGGACATGAATAGTGAACAGCCAAGGTCCTTTTTTCCCAGGATGGGGGAGTCCAAAACTAGAAAGCATAGGTTTATGGTGAAATGGGAAAGATATAAGTCAGACCTAAGGGGAAACACTTTCATGCGGACAGTGGTGCTTGTATGGAATGAGCTGCCAGAGGAAGTGGTGGAGGCCGATACAATTGCAACATTTAAAAGGCATCTGGATGGGTACATGAATAGGAAAGGTTTAGAGGGATACGGGCCAAACACTGGCAAATGGGACGAGATTAGTTTAGGATATCTGGTGGGCATGGATGGGTTGGACCAGAGATTTGTTCCCATACCGTACAAGCCTATCAATCTGTGACTCTTTTGCAATCTTTTCTCCTAAGCTGATTGCAAATTTAAGAAGTTGCTCACTTCTTCTTGAGCAACTAGCACTGCAGCCTTAATTCTAGCGGAATTTTAATTCTTCACTCATTTGCACTCACTCATGGAAAATGATCAATAATTTATACCTACTGGAAAAGACCTGGTATTTATTAATTCTACAAATACAACCAAGAGCGTTTAACCATGAGTAATATTTCAACCATAACAGTTGACATTGATTATTCTTTCCTGCATACAAATACTTCACAAAGTATTTTTTTCTATGCACAAGGCATGTTATGTGCAATTAACTATTAACTGGTCAATTGTATGTGCTTTCCAAATTGTTTATTAAAATCATCATAGTTTCCAGAAAACAAAAGCACTAGCTTAAAACATGAAAATGCTGAAAATCTGAAATATTGCACTTTGCTTTTCTCAGTTGCACATTGCACAGATTATAGGTGGAATCCAAAATTCACATTTAATAACAAGAATGACGGTGGGACAGAGATGGTCAAAACTGGAGCATTTTGTGGTGTGTCCAGCTGATTACATTCTCCAGCTCAAGTTTACTTTGTAGTGCTATTTGCTGCAAGCAAGAGCTGAGAATGTTATGGCATTGTTAACAGGGACCTGGACTCAGAGGAATGGGAGCAACAATGCACTTCCTGAATCAAAATGACTTAAATGGTTAAAGCAGAACAGAACAATTAATGTGAAGAGAAAATCACATACTATTTAAGAGTCAAATAAGGTGCAGAAGCATAAAAAGGAACGTTCCATTAAGAGACTGAAAAAAGACAAAAATTAAGAAAACAAATACAAAATCTAATGTTTTTAAAATCTCCAACAAGTGTAAGTTTACAAAGCTACAGATCAAGAATTAGAAAGTAGGCCAATGGCTTCCTTCTAGATATTTTTAATAGACCTGTTCAGGCACATATGACACTGGGATTTGAAACTGGACCTTTTAGCTCAGAATTAGGGACACTGCACCACAACAGTCCTAATGGTTTCCTTCTAGTTATTTTTTAAATCAATATGTTTGGACATGTTATGGCACTCACCAGGGCAAATGTGTGAACTCAGACCTTCTGGTGCAAATAGTTGGAAGACTACCACTATGGCACAAGACCTCAACAGCTTCCTTCTATGCTGTCAATTTCTATAATTCTAACAGATACTGGTTACAATTGTATTAATAATCATCATGTGTGAAAAATGCTTACTCTATTATTTAGTGGACTTAACCTTCTGTGGCAAGTTTAATGAGCAATTAATGTGCAAATCTAGACAGGTTTTTAAAAAGAACAGAGAGGCTGAGGGTGAGATGTGTTTGTGCAAAGCAGCTTAAATTGGTCAATTAGTCCTACAGATTTGCCAACTTAAGCATGCTCTCTTGATCTGCAAATTGATAACGCCATTTTTTTTTCAGCAAGGTCAAGCTCACAGACGAGAATTTCACCAGCAAAACAAGTCAAACAAATCCAAATTTTTTCACTTTTCTTTCTGGTTACTTTATGATTTGAAAAGTTAATTGTAAATATCAAAGAGTTGACGTTTTGCCAATATTACCCTACTTAAACTAACTGGTCTCAATAGGGTTATTACATCAATAATGCAAGGAACACTATCACTCTAAGTCATGGTAGATTTGGATGGTTTAAGCTGCTCTTGCACCATTGTGGATTGGTTTTAGAATCATATCATTTTTATCACATAGTTCAAACAGGAGATTTTAAGTCTCAAAGGAAGCAGATAATGGCACTTGGCCCCTCAAACTGGCTGGATTATAAGTGATCTATGACTTAATGCCATATACCCTCACTTGCCCCACGCTCTTTAATATTTTTGATGGATAAATTTTATTAACCTATCTTGGATTTAAAAATATACAATTTATCTAGCATCAATGACAGTGAAAAAACACTTTCATACAACAAATGGCCAAAGTCTGGAGTACACTGCCTCAGAGTTCGAGGTTCACTCAAGCCATTCAAAAGGCAATTGTTCTCATTTGAAAAAGGAACAGTACATGGTGACAGGGAGAAAATAGAAGAATGGCACTAAATGCAATACTCATTGGGAGCTGGCACAAACATAATGGGCAGAATTACATTCATCTATGCTGTAACAATTTGGTGATTCTGGATGCTATGGTTGATAAATTACTAGAAGCCAGACAGAGGAGTACAAACTCCCTAACTGCCAATCAAATAATATAATACATGATGATGCTGGAATCAGCTGAACTTTTACATTTTATGTATTACCAAAAATCAGTTAGTCATTAAATTCTAAACAGTCTTTTTTTAAATAATTCATTCATGAGATGTGGGTTGGCTGGGATAACATTTACCACTCAGCTTGCATTAAATGAAGAGATAGGGCTTTCAGTTAACAGCAGTTGGCAAAGATTTTAAAGTGAAGAGGGCTTCTAAAATTATACATTTTGAAAAGGTTAGTGGATAAATACTGCTTACAAAAGTAGACAATTTGTTGACTGACAGCGAACATAACTGGAATGAAGGTCACTGAATAGCTTGAGTCTGCAGACCAATTGCAGATCTATTCAGATAAATACTGAAATTCCAGTTAGTCATTCTGTTTCATTCCCAAATAAGAAACCTCATAACATTGCATGATAATTTGCCTCTTAAATGAAGCACTGTCTTATTGAGGGTGTAAAATATTAATACATACAATACAATTCTGCCCCGACAAGTGAACTCCACAGGAAATGAGCTGTGGAATTAACAATCATACCTTACATATAAAGTTGCGAGAAATTATATTTCTTTTTGACTCTGGTCATCGTTCAACGTGCTCAATTCAGCAAAGTTCAATATTTAGATCAACTAACTAACTGCAAAAATATTATGCCTCTCAAGGAGATTTTACACAACTTGGCATTCAACAGCAGAGTGTGGAACATTCCATAAATGTTTCCTCTGGCTAAAGGACTCAGTGACTTTATATTTCCTTAAATCAGTTCTAAAATCTTCTTTCAGGCACTCAAAATGGTCACTGGACATAGCTTTGGAAAACCGTGGTTTGTTATATGTTATTCCACAGAATAAAAACTCAAGCTCTTTACCTGCAGGGCAATGAAGACTGTGCTGACATGGATTGCAAAGTATAAGATGGCAATGACTATGCAAACTATCAGATCGGATTGTAAACGTTCACTCTGGAGAAGAAGCAACAAAAAAAACAATAGCTATTTTCAGAACTGCTTGTGTCAAATCATTTCAACAATTGTATTTAATGATCAAAGTCTGTTAAATTTTTTCCCTAAAATAGTCACTTCATTATGGGGTGCTGTTTAGTCTCTACCTTCGCCAGTCCAATAATTACTTACCAAAAACAAATTACAAATGTTCAGACAAGTCACAAATTTTGAATCCTGGTCAATGACAGATTAACTGGACAAAGAAGGCTTTATAGAAAAAGGAACTACCAAGATTCCTGACCATTATGGAAGAATATACACATTAGCTTTGGTTAATGACAATTTTAGACTTAACCATAATGCTCTACACCTCTCACAGAATGATCAGACAAATTGCCAAGAGTGGGTGAAAATGTGGTGGCTGTGCTGAAAGTAATCCATGTCACACTGGGTTTGGGGAGTGGGGGTGGGTAAAGGACCTGGAAGGTGGTGATTAGGTTCTATACTTAATGAGCTCATTGCTGAGGTCTGCAAGCTGCAGGTTCCCCAAGTGGAAAACAAGATGCTTTGTTTCAGATACACAGCCTTTGCAGTTCTTTATGGAATTGTAGTTTGATCTGACTCTGTACCTTCAAGTGAACACTGGAGGAAATTGCCAGAACAGGGGGCTAGTTGAAGAAGAACAAAGCGTAGGTGGACTGGCTACACATATGAACTTGGAAATGCTTCCATGCTAATAGATTAGATTGGATTATGATTGGATTCCTTACAGTGTGGAAACAGGCCCTTTGGCCCAACAAGTCCACACCAACCAGCCAAAGAGTAACCCACCTGGACCCCCCCATTTCCCTCTGACTAACGCACCTAACACTAAGGGCAATTTAGCATGGTCAATTCACCTGACCTGCACATCTTTTGGACTGTGGGAGGAAACCGGTGCATCCGGAAGAAACCCACGCAGACATGGAGAGAATATGCAAACTCCACACAGACAGTTGCCCGAGGTGGGAATCGAACCTGGGACCCTGGTGCTGGGAGGCAGCAGTGCTAACCACTGAGTCACCATGCAGCCCCGATTATAAATTCAGTACTTAATCTATTGGACCAACATTTCCTTTGTGGTGATTTGTGACACTGAATTAAATGCAGGCAGCAATTTCTGGGGTAGCAAGAAGAATAAGGTGACCATTGCTGGACTGTTGTAAAACTCAACTTGCTCATTCAGGTTCTAGTCGAAGGGATCGGTCATCACAAAGTATCCAATATCTTATTCGGTCACACTTATACAAATATAAACACATAAAGCTGTATATGTTAAAATTATTGTTGCACTGTAAAGTTGCATATAAATTAAATTAGTAAGTAATAAAAAATATAACTTACAACAGACTGCTTCAGCTTTTCTGGTAAAGGATCTTTTACCTCTGCTAGAGGATCTTCAGGATTCTTATCATCAGTAGTTGGAAAGATTTTTGACTTCACTAAAGACCTGCAATTTCAAAGCAAACAGAACAATATTTACTTAAACGCTGACTAGGAGATCTTCACTGTTCATTCTAAATAACTCTAATTCTATTATTTTGCCTCTGTAAAACTTGTCCTCACTGTGGAGATGAATTTAAGTAAAACAGAAGACAATCTGCCCAGCAGTATTTTTGTTGTCACAGCTATGATCACTCATTTTTTCATATCAAAAAGTAGTCATCACCATAAAAATGTTTAGCAATGAACCTTTGTGTGATTATCTGCATAAACAGAGCTCATTACCAAGAGAGTCAAGTTATGATCTACACAGCAATAACTAGGTCACATTCTGATTCTTTGCAAACAATTTTCCAACAACTAGGGTGGCATAGTGAACTCAATGGTTAGCATTGCACCTGACAATGCCAGGGACCCGGGCTCAATTCCATGCTAAATTGCCCATAGTGTCCAGAGATGCACTGGTTAGATGGATTAGTCATGGAAAATGCAGGGTTACAGGGATAGGGTATGTTTGGTTGGAATGCTGTTTGGAGGGTGGTGTGGACTTGATGGGTCGAATGGCCTGTTTCCACATTGTAGGGATTCTATAATTATATCTGTTTTAATTTTAGTGTCATTCCCTCTTCTAGGCATGCGGCATCTTGGACACAGTTCCAAGGTTGTTAAGCTTCCGACAATTCCTTTAAACAATTAAACAAAAAACTGTGAATGCTGGTAGTCAGAAGAAAAACAAATGTGGAGAGCTAACATTCCAGCTCCAGAGTTCTCTCCACATATGCTACCAGACCTGCTGTGTTTTTTCTAGTAACTTCTACTGTTGTTCCAACAATTTTTATTCAATTGACCAAATCCTCATTTAGTCATTCTAAAGTCAGAGAAAAGACAAACGTCAACCCAATGACCACATCCAAATTTTCTAGCAAGGGCCAATGGACAAAAATCAGCTGTACTTAAACACTGGACAATTTTCACCATTTTAACTGCACCAGCAGACAACATTGAGTTCTCAAAGAAATTTCAACTTAAATCGGATCATTTGTATTGATGGGGCGGCACTGTGGCTCAGTGGTTAACACTGCTGTTACGCAGTGCCAGGGACCTGGGCTTGATTGAAGCCTCGGACGACTGTCTGTGTGGAGTCTGCGCATTCTCCCAGTGTCTGTGTGCATTCCCTCCAGGTGCTCAGGTTTCCTCCCATAGTCCAAAGATGTGATTAGCTGAATTGGCCAAGCTAAACTGCCCCAAGTGTTCAGGGAGGTGTAGCTTAGATGCATTAGTCAGGGGAAATATAGAATAAGAGGGTAGGGGAATGTGTTTGTGTGGGATACTCTTCAGAGGGTTGGTATGGACCTGCTGGGCCAAATGGCCTGTTACCACACTGTAGGGATTCTATGATATGATTCTATGGTTCATTTGGACCTTGAGGAATTGTTGCATGACATGTTGGAACTAGGATATTCAGTATCCAACAACCACAAATATTGAACCTCCATTTTTCGTTATGACTCGAGTCAGAAGAGTAATTCCCCAATACCAATGATTTCAATTTTACAATTATTTAAAATTCATTCGTGGGACATGGGCATTGCCAGTTAAACCAGCATTTATTGTCTATCCCTAATTGCCTTTGAGAAGATGGTGGTGAGCTGTCGTCTTGAACTGCTGCAATCCTTGGGGTCTAGGTGCATGCAGTATTGTGAGGTGTAAAGTTCCGACATTTGGACTCGGGCAAAGTGAAGGAACAGCAATACGACACCAAGTCAGGAAGGAATGTGATTTGGAGGTGATGTTGCAGATGGTAGTTGCAATAAATTATCATTTGGGAATTTAGATTCTAAAGTAGAGGTAAATGGATTTTAAGTTTCAATTCTGTGAAAAAGATTTTCCTTTCAAAGTCAATTTGTCATTTTTTTTAAACAAGGATTTCAAACTAGGCTTCAAACTTGAAGTGTTTACAAATTTGAACTTTTATGATAACAGAAAAACAGATGGCCCGGGACCGCACTGGGTCAAAGTTGAGAAAAAAGATTCATACCAGTGGAGGGGCAGTTCAGTTTGTGGCACTCTCCAGACTATCAAAGCTCTGTAAAGAAGTCCTAAGTTGCTTGAACAGTTCAGGCAGACAGGGCTTTTCTTAAAGTCCACTTTGGAAAAGTTAGTGTCTGCATATCTTGGGTACAGCCACCAATGTGGTGAACATGCAGGACACAAGCAAGAAAACTTTTGCAACCGTGTCAGGCGAGGTTTCACTCTAGAATTTGACATGCCCAGCATTACAATCAACTGGGATCATAACAGTGACATTCCAAAGCATCTGCTACCCTTGGCCTTCTTGGTGATACATTTGGAAAGTACAGTCTATTGCAGTTCACCTTCTAGATGATACAACTGCTGTCATTGTAAATGGTTAGTCAAGGGAATGAACACTGAAGGTGGTAGACAGGATACCAACCAACAGGATGCCTTGTAGACTTGTGCAGGCATTGGGAGTCTGGATTTGGATTTTTGGCACACAATACTTAGCCTCTGACCTACTCTTCTGGACACAGTACTATATTTCTGAACAATAGCAACCTGCAAGGAATTGGTAGTTGGGGATTCAGAGATAGGTATGCTATTGAATAAGGGGGGAGATGGTTATATTCTATTTCACTTAAGATGGCCATTGTCTGGCATTTACATGGCATAAATGTTACTTGCCACTTATTAGCCAAAACGTGGATACTGCCTATTAACCTGAGGAATCATAAAAAACACTAAACATTGTACAATCAACAGCAAACATCTCTGTTTATGACTTTGAGGAGGAGGGAAGGTTATTAAAGAAGCAGCTGAAAATAGTGAATACTTTGAGAAACACCTGCAGTGATAAACTGGGGCTGAGATGACTGACCTCCAACAACAACCAACAATATTCCTCTGTGATAGGTATGACTCTGATCATCAGAAAACTTCCCCCTGATTACGGATGTCTCCAATTTTGACAGGACTCATTAATGCCATATTCAGTCAAATACTGCCTGAGTGTCAAGAGCAGTCACTTTCACCACACTTCGGGAATTCAGTTATTTTGTCTATCTTTGGACTAAGGATGTAATGAGGTCAGGAGCTGAGTGGCACTGGCTGAAAACAAACTAACTGTGAGTGAGCAGGTTATAAAGTGCCACATGATATCACTGCCAAAAACTCTTTCCATTTCTTGTTGGTCATCAAGAGTAGACTGACAGGGCAGTAAATGCTGGGTTGGATTTGTCCTGCTTTTTGCAGAACAGGACATAGCTGGACAATTTTCCTCATTGTTAGTGAGGAACTCCAACAGAATTGTTTGGCTTGGCACAACTAGTTCTGAAGTATCAGACTTCAGTATATTGGCTATAATGTCGTCAGCACCCATCCTTTAACTATTTCTTAATATTGGAGTGAATCAAATTGGGTGAAGACTGGCCTGTGAGATGCTGGTCATCTTAGGACACTGGGTTAGATCATCCACATGAAACTTCTGCAATTGCATCAGCCTCATCTTTTCCACTGACATGCTGGATATGCTGTCATTGAGGATACAGATATTTGTGGAGCTGTCTCCTCTGGTTTTTATTTTATTAATTGTGCACTACCATTTCATGACTGGATGCAGCAGGACAGCAAAGCTTAGATCTGATCTTTTGGTTGCGCAATTGCTTAACCCTCTCCATTGCATGGTGTTTCTGCCTTTTGGCATGTAAGTAGCCCCATATTGTAGCTTATGGCCAAATGCCTCTTTTTACTTACTAACAATTCAGTGAATTTCTCTATGGCACAGTATAAAAACATTAGAAATAGGATCAGGAGTAGGCAAATCAGCCCCTCAAGCCTGCTCCACCATCCATTATGATAATGACTGATCTCACCTTGGCCTCAACTCCACTTTCCTGCCCACCTTCTCTAATTTTTCAACCCAAAATTAACTGAAAATCTGTCTACCTCCTCGCTAAATTTACTCAATACCCAGCATCTGCTGGGATAGTCAATTGCAGATTCACAATCCTTTTAAAAAAAAAAGTAATTCCTCTTCATCTGTTTTAAATCTGCTACCACTTATCCTTAAGTTATTGTTCTCATTCCAGACTGCCCCACAAGAAATGTCCACTCTACACCTGCTTTGTCAATCCTCTTTAGCATCTTATGTATCTCAATTAGATCTCTTCTCATTTTTCTAAACTCTAGAATATAGAGTATATATACTGCTCAATCTCTCTCCATTAGACAAACCCCTCACTTCAGTAATCAATTGAGTGCACATCCTCCGGACTGCAACAATGCAAATCCAATGCAGTAGCGGTTTGACAATGATTGACAATCGCTACATTGCCACCATTACGCTAGCTTTTTCAAATCTAGATTTTACTGAATTCAGTGTTACCATCTGCCATGGTGGGATTGAAACCCATGACCCCAAAGCATTAGCCAGGAGCTCTGAATTACATTAGCACTCTGTCTACCCAGCTGCAACCTACTGATGGCAAATTTCTTGGCACTCAACAAAACATCATGGAAAAAGCTGGATGTCCCCTTGTTAAGCTCTGGGCTGCAATACATCATAGAATGGATACAAACAAGGGATTATCTGTCTCATCATGTCCATGCTGACTCTTTGGGATAACTCCACACTGCTATCTTTATCTTTGCAAATATTTTCGCAAAGCAATAGGTCTGAAGTGAGCAGTGCTGATGGAATACAATCCAGACATTAAGGTTGGTGAGTTGAAGTGGTTAGTGAGATCCACTTAATAAGCACTACAATTCCATTATTCCTCTGATTAACAATAGACTCTGGGCAATAACTGTCCAGATGAGATTCGTCCTGCTTCTTGTGGACAGGACGCACTTGGGCAATTTCACGCCATGATTTTATGGAGGTAATCATTATGCCTGTCTTTATTTATTTCATCTGATGGTGTCAGTATTATGCGTACTTTAAGTCTCCCATAAGCCATCAAAAACTTCATTACTTTAAAAAAAAAAGTTAAGCTCAGCTAAATTTTCACAAACACGTTTAACTTCCTTGCTACAAAATGTGATTCTAACTTTATGCATTAGGTATCCGAATGTATAAATGGCAAGGAGCTTCATTTTACTCTCTCCACTTCTGAATTCACCTTGCTTTTAAGTAATATTCTTTGCTCCCAAAGATATTTGGCCCTTAAAGTTTCAAGGGCACCTTTCATGTTAGAAAATGTCAACAAAGTATTCAATCATGGGGCATTATTTCCATATCTTCACCTGTGTCAGCAAAAATAAACCTCTGGTGAGGCTAACACTTGAAGGAACCCGAAGTGATTACTCCCATTTGGTGATTAAAAGTATTTCCTAGTTCAATGCAAGGTAAAAATCGTGAAATATTATCTCTATTCTCTCGTCACTAATAACGTGCTGAGCATACCAAGCATTTTTGTTTTTACTTCCAAATTATAGCAATTTGTTTCCTCGCTAAAATTAATTAAATAAATTATATTCTGCATCTGTTCACTTGTTTAGATCAGCCCAAAACTGGCGGACTGTGATGGATGTGCTAAGACAATGAACAGATGTGCACGATATTTATCCATTCAAGTCTTAAATTGAGTTGTGTTGAAATAAATTAACCCACCACTAAAACAACAAAGAGGACTATCACAAGAATGTGACAAATATTCATATCCAATTATGAAAAGTATTTACTTAGCTACTTTAACTTTATTTATAGGTATAAAGTGCAGAATACCATATCAGTTTTAAACACAGGTTGCACATAGATCTGTGAAGAGAGAACTCTAGTTCTAATGACATGACATTGACCTACAAGAGTCATTAACTTTTCTCTCTCCTTAAATAGTGAGTATTTCTCATCTTATGTTTTTATTTCTGAGCTCTATTTGCATACTTCAGTGGTGCTGGTGGAGCTGGGCTGGGAAGGGGTGGGGGTGGGGGGTCTTGCAGATGGAGGTTATTCAGCCTCTGAAATCTGTTCCTCAACCCAATCAGATTACACATTGTGAGGCATCTTCTAACCCAGCAACAGTGAAGATACCACAATATAGTTGCAAGAGTGGATGGTGAGTGCTTGGAGGGGAACTTAAGTGTTGGCGTTTTCCGTGTAGCTGCTGTCCTTGTTCATGTAGGTGCTACAGGTCATGGGCTTGGAAGATGCTGCCTCAGAAACCACGGTGAGTTCCTGCAGTGCACCTTCTAGGTGATACGTACTGCTCCAATATGTGTCAATGATGAACAGAGTGAATGTTGAACATATAAGAAAGGATGTCAATCAAGTGGGATGCTTTATCCATGGTTTTCAACGTTTTGAATATTGTTGACACTGCATCAACCCAGGCAAGTGGAGTATTCTGTCACATTTTGTGTGCTATGAGGATGGTGGACAGGCTTTGAGGAATCAGGAAGGAAGTTACTTGCCATAGGACTTCTGAATGATGATTGATTTTATTGTCATGAGAAAAACAATAAAATACAGTGAAAAGCTTTTCCTCTGTCATCATTATCCAGCATCATTTTAAATAGTTTTTAAGAACAAGAAAAAAAAGGAAGAAAAATCTTTGAGAGTCCTTCAGTCCTGAGCTAGTTCACTGTCAAGGACTCTTGTGCCATTATCACTCCTCCACCACCTTGCCATCATCTCCACCTGACAACCAACATTGAAAGCATCACTCTTCAGGAGGCATCATTTGCCACTGGACTGATTCTTTTCTGCCACCGCCTCACCGCCACCTGCGCCAGACACACCAGCGTCACAATCACATCTCTCCTGCTGGACCCACCTCGATGACACCTGTTGTCATTCTGTCACAGCTTAGTCACCGCCAGCACTAGGCCCAAATAACAAAATCGCCAAGCTCCAGGTGCAATCTTTCACCACTGGCCCTTATGTGCCGACATCGCAGCTGCTAATTCCGATGCCAGGGTTGCGTTCTCGACCCAGAAAAGTAAGTAGGGGCTCACTTGCCAGCATCACGATGTCTGCACTGGGTCCACTCGAGTCAAGCTGGGCTCCCTTACCACTGCCACGAGGTCCAATCTGGGCTCATTCAATTCCGTGCCTCTAACTTGCTCTTGTAGCCACAGATTTTATTTTATTTTTACCAATTCAGATTCTGATCAATGTTAAACCATAGAATATTGATAGAGAGAGAGAGATTCAGTGATGGTAATATGACGAAGGTTGGATTCTCTCGGATGGTCATTGCCTGGCAGTTATGTGGCATAATAGTCACCTGTCACTCATCAGTCAATTCCAATCCCGCCATATTTGGACATGGACAACTTCACCACCAGAGGAGCCATGAAAAGTGCCAAACATTGTATAGTCATCAGTGAACGTCTCAAGTTCTGACCTCATGATGGTGGGAAAATTATTGATAAAATAGCTGGAAATTGTTGGACCTGGGAATCTACTACATAGAACTTCTACAGTAAAATCCAGTGGCCAAGATGTTTGACCTCCAACAACCACAGCCGACGATCATTAGTTTGGCCAGTCAGGCACTTAAAGTCTTAAGAATTACCCCCATGGGTGTTTCTTATTTAACCAGTGAAATGTAGCAAAACAGGTTCAGGTTCATGAGCCATTCTTCAACAGGCAATATGGAAGGTGCAGAAGTTATGAATAATTCTTATACCGTTGTACTAATGAAATTCTCAAAAAAAAAGATGATGCATTAACAATGACTAATTCTTCACAAAACTATTCTGACTTGAATCAGCTTATATACTTCCAAGTCAGTCTGTCTTTGATGATCAATTTAGCAATTACCCAAGAACGGACACTAAAACTAAATTGTTCTTTCTCTCAGTATTTTATCTATTTATATAATGCATATATCTTATGCAGTTCAGTCCAATTACGTTTCTCTTTACTCTTTCATGGGATGTGGGTATCACTGGCATAGCTGGCATTTGTTGTCCATCCATAATTGACCTTTAACTGAATGGCTTGCTAAAACATTGACTTATCAATCACATTGCGGTGGGGGTGGAGTTACATGGAGGTCAGACCAGGTAAGAACGGCAGATTTCCTTTCCAAAAGAACATTAGCGAATCAGTTTTTTTTTACAATTAATGGTAGCTACATGGTCACTATTACTGATGCTCGCATTCAATTCTAGATTTTTTTAAAAATAATTGAATTTAATTGATATGAGCCTTGGTGGTGGGATTTGAATCAATGTCTTGACAGTATTAGCTTAGGCCTCTGGACTACTAGCCCAGTGATCTTATCACAACGTCACTGTTTCCCTTCTGAAAGGAGTAGATTGTAAAGTATCTATTGAAGAAATAAATTCAGTAAGCAAAGTAGTTTCTTTTTCTCATGACATTAGCAAAATGTTTTTTTTAAACCATAGTCACAAATGGAAACTCTTCTATTTCATGTTTCTCAGCTTCTCTGTATCTTTTGATACTGCTGACTGAACCAGCCTCCAACACATCTCCACTTTAGTCCTGCATGTCCTTGGCGGAGTTGGGGTTGGGGTGTTAGGTTGAAGTGTTCAACCACAGGGTGGTGGGGTTGGTTGGTGCAGGTATCCTGGAGATGTTCTCTGAAGTGCTCTGTGAGTAGGCAGCCTTTCTCCCCAATGTAGAGGAGACCACATCGGGAGTAACAGATAGTGTAAATGGAGGTGGAGGTGGAGGTAAAACTTTGATAGATGTGGAAGGCTCCTTTGGGGCCTTGGACAGAATTGAGAGGAGAGGTATGAGCGTAGGTTTTGCGTTCCTGTGGTGGCAGAGGACGGTGCCGGGAAGGGAGGGGGAGTTGGGGGGCATGGGCATGACGAGGGAGTTGTGGAGGGAATAGTTTCATGGAAAGCGAATAGGGTGGGATAGGAAATATATCTCTGGTATACTTGTAGGCAGCAGAAATGGCGGAGGATGATGTGATGTATACGGTGATGGGTGGGGTGGAAGCTGAGGACCAAGAGGGCTCTGTCCTTGCTGCGGTTGGAGGGGAGGGTTCAAGGGAGGAGGTGCAGGAACCACCACAACATGGGATGGGAAACTGCAGTCTTTAAAGGAGGAAGGCATCTGGTGTATTCTGTGGTGGAACTGGTCCTCCTGGGAGCAGATGCAGTGGAGGTGGAGGAATTGGGAATAAGGGATAGCATTTTTACAGGAGGCAGGGTGGGAGGAAGTGTAGTCCAGGTAGTTGTGGGAGTCAGTGGATTTGTCGACGACATATGTGTTGAGTCAGTCACTGTTGATGGAGAAGGAGGGGTGCAGGAAGTTACACCATTGTTATGCTCTACTGCCAGCAGTGATTTATGTTGAACGGAGGAACAAGGAGCTGAAAGCCTGCTTTGGAGTAACGGGGTATAAGTACAAAAACCATTGAAAAAGTTTATGCAATGTCCAATTTAAATTTGTGTCCTCTTCAAACTCTCTCTCCATCTGATGAGCAGAAAGAATTAATCACTGCCGATTCTATCCTAACTTGCATAAACAAGTGTCTCTTTATGCAGAGTCTCTTAAGTGTTCTATCTCAACAATTCAGGACACTTTATCCATTAGTTTTATATCCTTCTAAAAGGAAGTGCACAAACAATAGCACATATTGCTCCAAATCTAACACAACTATGATATGGATACATTTGTTAATTATTTCTGTATTCTGCATAGCAAGATACAAAAATCAACCATGCTATTATCTTTAATGGTGTTTCTCACACCATATCAAAAACAGAAATTGTTGGTTTAGAAGAAAAATCATTGGATTTGAAACATTAACTCTATTTTCTCTCCACAGATGTTGCCAGACTTGCTGAGTTTCTCCAGCAATTTCTGTTTCAGCTTCAGGTTTCCAGCATTCACAGTTCTTTTTTAATTTTCTTATAGCATATTCCTTAGTCCTCAAGTCTTTGCAATACCTGATCACTTAAAATGTACATAATTTCCCTCTTGTTACTTACACATCTTTCAATTCTCTGCATTGACATGCATCGATCTGTTTACCTTGTTTATCTATTTGTCTGGTTTATTGTGCAACTAGATAGAATTAGTTAATGCCCTCATAATGCAGTGGTCTTAGGTAGCAATCTTTATAATATGATTAGATTTTATATTCAGTTTGAATGAGTGAAGAGTGAGTTCAAGCGTAACAGTTTAAGCTTAAATAAAGGCAATTGTGAAACTATAGAAAGCTAAAGTAACTGGCAAATTAGACTGAGGGATATGTATATAGGAATACAATGGAAGACATTTAAGGGAATATTTTACAACACAGATTTTACACATTCAGCAGGAAAGAAAAATTCCAAGATAGTATTGTACAAAGACGGGTGGTAGGGCAGAAGACTGGACAGCATCAAAAAAAGGATAAAGGATAAAGTATAAATGTGGGAAAAATCTGAGGTTATCCACCTTGATAGCAAAAACTGTAAGGCTGATTATCTGAATAGCAATAGCTTGGGAAAGGGTGCGGTGCAGCCAGACCTGGGTATCTTGTCCACCAGCTGCTAAAAGTAAGCATGCATATGTAGCAGAGCACGAAGGTGGTGATGCTGTGTCTATGAGGTTATTTTGTCTTGGTTTCTTTGAAGAGAGAAACTGAACAAGAGATGCTGAACTAGCTAGTAACTGTTGAATATATAGCTTGGAAGGCTTTGTTTTTTTTTAAAAGAACAGCCTGAATGGGTGTGGCCAGCTCTCGCATATCAGGATTTCTGCGTTTTGGTCTTTCAGTAGCATCTGAACCTGTTGGGGATTCAACAAAATTGGAGGCTTCAGCGGATGTTTCCTGGCAGCTACGCTCTCTGAATTTTCTCTTGATGTTTTTTCCTCCTGCAATGGAGAATGTGTGTCTCAACTTTTGCCAAGGAGTGTGTTTATAGGATGTTACTATATTGGAACAGTCAAATTGCATTGGGAACATAGCACTCCCCATTTGCCTTTAAAATAAGAAAAAGTTAGGATCTAGGCTATCTTCTTAAAATATTTTGAGGGGGTCTGGTCTGGTCCATAACAGCATATTGAACTTCACAGCAAGAAAATTTGAGTACAGAAAGAGGGACGTCTTGCTATAATTGGAGCGGCCTTGGTGACACCACACCTGTAATACTGTGTGCAGCTTTGGATTGTTCTAGCTATGGAGGGAATGTAATAAAGGTTTACCAGGCAGATTCCTGACATGGCAGGACTGATGATTGAAGAGAAACTAGATCAGTTAGGACTGTATTCACTAGAGTTTAGAAGAATAAGTGGGGAATCTCAAAGGTGCATATAAAATTCAAAAGGACCAAACAAGGTAAATGCTGGAAGTACAGAAATGTTCCCGATAACCAGAATGTTTCTACTTTAAGCATGAGCAAAAGTTTCGACACCTCTTCTGCTTGAATGTTAGCCTCCGCCAACAGTCCTGTGCTCACAATCAGTGGCAGTCCAAGCACAAAACGTATGTCATGTTTGAGTGTTTTATTGCTGATTTACCTCAAAAAACTGGAAGAGTGCAACTACCAGATAACTGATAGTGTGTCACAATACATGCCTAATAAAAACAGTGTCACAACGATGTACATGTATTGCTGAGGCCATGTGCTATTATACATTCATCAAGAATAAAATTCAAGATTATTTATCATATGTGGAACGAAACAATTAATCAGTTATTCACAGATTTGTCAAATGGTAGAAGCAAACCACAGGATTTTTATCAACACTGCTGACCTGCTAAGCATGCCTGCTTTTTAAATTGGATTTCAACTTTACACCTCACTTAATACTTCTTCACAAAATTTCCACTCAAATATTGCCTTGAAGGCACTTTCTTCTGAAATGAGTCTTTATATTCTGCTCTCATTCCAAGGCTGTATAATTATGTAGCACATTTCAAAATTAGAAAGAATATCTTGTCACTCAATATCTGGTTTTGATACATCCAGTCACCCAGATTCCTTGCTTGCTCATTCTTGCACACAACCACATCATGAAAATTTGCATGATTAAAATCTAGAACGAGAACACTAATTAGAAATTATAATCCCACCTCAGCTTGAGAAGTGACACATTTTACCAGTCGACTTGATGCAAAAAAAACCCCAATTATGGCTTCAAGCAGCACACCTTCTGATGAAAAGTAACGGTCCTTAAATTGAGTAGATTGATTCTTCAGCTGATAGGATTACCTTATAAAAATGATTAAGTAGAATAAACCAATACACTGGAGTTCATAAGAATGAGATGAAATGACTGAAACATTCTAAAAGAATTTGATAGATAGATGTTGAGAGGCTAATTGCCTGGTTGGAGAATCTAGAACACTGGGACATAGGATGAGGGTTCAGCCATTTTGGTTTGAGATGAACAGAAATGAAGACCTTCAAAGGATTGTGAATCTTTGTTATTCTTTATTGCAAAGACGATGAATGCTCCGTTCATGAAAATGTCAGAGGCAGAATTTGGTAGAATTTTAAACTTTTTAAGGGAACCAAAGAGAAGCAGGCAGACAGGTTCAGCTCATGTCAAAACTCAAGTCATAATCGTGAATAGCAGAGCAGACTCAAGGGAACATACAGCTCATTCCTGACCCTTATCCTACATTATGACCTGATAAATTAACTTTGTTTTTCCCTTTACAGATGCTACCTGACCTGCACAGCATTCCCAGAATTTTCTCTTTATAATACACATCAACCTGATCCTTTGGATTTGTACAGCTATTATAAAAACTTATGACGAGTTGCTTCTTGAAATGGGACAACTTACATCAGTACACAAGGATCACTGCTTTGTCTGCTCAGATGGTAGGAGACAGCAACTAGGAGGCCACAAAAGACAGAGAAAAGAACTGGAATATGTTGTGCATCCCAGGAATCCTAAAAGGCAGCAGTAAAAACAACATTATTTAAAACTGTTGAAAACTGGATGATAGATACCTTTTTTTTGTCATTTTCAGTTGCAGCACATTCAGTTAACGATGCTTTGTTTAAAATATAGAATTGGTTTGTAACACCAAGTTAAACAGGCAAGATCCACTAATAAAAAAGGTCAAGATAGATCTTATTAAAGAAAAATATATTCAAAATAAAGCTAACAAAACATCAGCAACAGCTGAAACGATCAAATGGATAACATGCATAAAAAAAAGCAAATTAGTGCAATAAAACATCAAACATTATTTCACAGTTAATCATTGAAGAAACTGGTTCTTTGAAAAGTAAACCAAACTAAACAATTTGTTTTAAACACAATCATTGAGGTGATGAATAGAAGGAGATCAATGCGTACACTTAAAACAAAAACCTTTCAAAGAAACTTCACTAAAATTAATGACATAGAACTGGAGGCAATCTTGTGGCAGGGAGCAGAGCAGCAAAAAGATAGACAATCTGGATTGATGAGCAGTGTCAAGTATTTCTTCATAGGGGCCCAAGATGTCCATGCTCTGGACAAATAGGCATAATTTTTTTTAATAAAAGGAGGACATATCCAATTTTGCAGATGATATTAACCTGTGAAAATGATAGCAAAAGTTGCTCATGGTTATTAAAAGATTAAGCCAGTGCATATTATGATTATCAATTCAGTTTAACATAAGCATGAAAGAGTGCACTTTGGTCATAAGATAACAGCATGGCAATATTCTTGTTGTGGAAATACTGGAAATAGATTAAAAAGGAATTTAAAGGTTCTGATTAAATAATCTATTAAAAACTGGCATGCTGGTGCAAAGACTAATTAAAAGGACTAACTGCACAATAGGTTTCATCACAACAGGAATAGAACAACAAAAAAATATTACTGCAAATTACTTATCACTCAGACCTTACTCATAGCACTGTGCTCAGTTGTTTTTGCACTGCACCTCAGGAAGGATACAGTGGCCTTTGAAAAGGCAGTAAACCAGCAATAATTCACCACATTGACCTTAGGGATGAAGGAAGTTAGCTATAATTAATGACTTTGGTGGTGTTCCCTTCAGGTGGAACAACTGAATGATTCAAGCTTTTTAAATAACAAATGGTTTGTAACAGAGTAGAACAATAATGACAAATGACAATAATTGGGAAATTCAGGAATAAGGGAATGCAATCTTAGAAACTACATGAAAAATACAGATAAGCTATTTGACCCATGTGAACAAATGCATCCAAAACAAGCCTCAAGCATCTTCACTACTCCTTTTGGAAGCTTATCTATCTTCTGGAAAGGCAGCAATTGTATTTTCATTATGAATTTGGTGGTCATTAAGGTGAAGAACTTTAACACTGGAGAAGAAAACATTTTCAATTTTGGGAAATCAGTGTTAACGAATTGGGTTTAGCAGCCAGAAAATGTTTCCTCTATCTACTATGAAATAAATGCAAAGATGAGGATGTTTCATTCCATCCAACTGATCCTTCAGTAGAAAAAAAATCAAATTTCTCCCTGCTCCTGCCTTCTGCCAGTCAGTCAAGCCTCGATCCATGCCAGTACTTTGCCTCTAACACCGTGGGCTCTCATCTTATTTCGCAACCCTCTGCTGCACTTGTCAAAGGCCATCTGGATTTCCAAATAGATCATGTCCAATGGCTCTCTTCCTTCTCAGTTGCTCAATAGCTCCTAAGAATTCGAACAGATTTGTCAAGTACGACCATTCTTTCATGAAGTTGTGCTGTCTCTGTCTATACACTTCCAAGTGCTCTGCAATCTCATCCTTCACATTGGACTCTAAAATCTTACCAATGACCAAGATCAGACTAACCAGTCTATAGTTTCCTGTCTTCTGCCTCCTTCCCTTCTTAAACAGGGTGTTACATTAGCCATTTTCCAGTTCTCTAGGACCCTCCTTGACGCCAGTGATTTCTGAAAGATCACCACCAGTGCCTCCATAACCTGTTCAGCTATTTCTTTCAGAACTCTGGAATGTAATCCATCAGGTCTGGGTGATTTATCCACTGTAAGACCTTTCAGCTTCCCCGGCACCTGCTCCTATCAGATCTTCAACTAGTCAACAAGGTCCCATTGCATGCATTAAATAGCTTCTTATATATCAGGAAAGGATTGACAGACTGACTATGTTCTCTCTTGAAAAATGAAGACTAAGGGACAATCTAACAAATCAAATTATGAAAAGTTTTGATAGAATGACTATGGAAGGAATATTTCCTCTTGTGGGGAAGAGCAGAACTAGAGGCCATCCATAATAGGGTGATTACCAAGAAATCCAAAAGGAAATTCGACAGAAACTCCTTCATCAAAAGATAGGTTACAATGTGGAACTTGCTCCCTCAATGTATGTTTAGAGCAAATATAAAGGAAAATTTTTAAAATGAAGGAAGAAATTAATAGTTACAAGATAACAGTCTCCCGAGTGAGTGCATTAATAGCAAACACAGTCTTTCAAGAATATTTTAAAGTTGTCTTCCCTATTGCACACGATCAGTATAAGCTCCACATTTACTATGCCAGTCCTGCATCTGTTCTAGTTTTATTTCGGTTCATTTTGAAAGTCTCTCACCGACAGGAGAAAGCTTTATTTACAGCTTTCTGCATCCACTGCAGAATGGACAATACCCATTAAAAGATTTGGAAATGAAAAAAAAAGTAAAATGCGACTCAAAAGGAAACTGCTTTTTTGCTTGTCAGCAAGTGCTGGGGCACTTTTATTTGGCATGGGCAAAACTCAGGGTTTATACCCCAGCGAGACTTGTAGCTCCTGAACTGAACGAGTAACAAAGAGTAACATGGACACATACAAACAGCTGAAAAATGACTCCATGGCATTTAACATTATCTCCCATATGTCTTATGCAATCCAATAAATGAGTTTAAACAATTTCAACCAATCAATCAGATAAGCTCACAGTACAAAAGTGCTCTTTATTTGACAATGATTGAGAGTTTCACTTAAAAAGAACAAGGAATAGCTAGTTTAAGAAAGTTTCACAGGGCTGCTCCTGGAGATAATATTTAACTTGAAGGTCATTGAAACCATATTATCTTTTTTTGTAAGTCTACTTCCCAGTGTTAGAAAATGGAGTGAGACGGAATAGTCTTTCGGATACTTTAGAGAAGCCAAATGGATTGTGGAGTCATTGAGCAGGAGCAGGGAGACATTTGAAGTTTTTACTGAAGGATTAGTTGGATAGAATGAAACACATTCATCATCTGTACTTATTTTATGGTTGAGGAAACATTGCTAGCTAATTTGTTAACACTGATTTTCCAAATTAGAACATGTTCCCTCCTCCAGTGTTAAAATTCATCACCTTTACGACCACAAAATTCAAACAGAATACAATTGCGGCTGTTAAAGATCACCTTTGTGATACAAAGAGATTGATATTAAATAGAACGACTTACCCTCAGGGCACCATAGCACAGCCCGTATAACAAAGCTACCGCCAAGATACTACGAATGAAACTGTAAAGTGCTGCAAGGAGGTTTGTGGTAGCTGGAAAATACAAAATTTAAGAGATGGCTGGATAATTTTCTGAAATCAAATATTTCATTAGAAAATTAAGTTACATATTGTGTTTAAAATTCACATACTTTTGGTTACACATGAGTCAATGAAGACATTAAAAAAAAACACTACATTCAAAGTTCTGCTTGAGTATTTAGTTTTCATATTTCTCATTGGTAAGAAAGTTATACTTAAGAATTTTTAATATATCCAAGCGTTTTCCAATATTTATCCAAAATTTTTACCATTTCATAAAACAAATGCTTTCATCGTCCTCATTGCAATGAAGTACAAATTTGGTAATATTCTTGCATTGAAGTTAAAATATTATGGGTTTAAGTACCACCAGATTTTAGCACAAATCTACTCTGGCACTTAATTACACCGGTGCAGGAGAGATCAGTGATGTTATTCTTCAGACTTGCAGTTAAACTAAGTCAATCTCTGTCAATTCTTAGAATCACTAGAGTGTGGAAGCAGGCCATCTGACCCATCAAGCCAACACTGACCTTCCAAAGAGTATCCCACCCACACTTACATCCCCTACCCTATCCTTGTAACCCTGCAATTCCCATGGCTAATCCACCAAACCTGCACAACCCTGGACACTATGGGCAATTTAGTATGACCAATCCACCTAACCTACTCTTTGGAGTGAGGGAGGAAACTGAAGCACCTGGAGGAAACCAGGCAGGGAGAATGTGCAAACTCCACAGGGACAGTTACTGAGGGTGGAATAGAACCCAGGTCCTTAGCACTGTGAAACAGCAGTGTTAAACACTCAGCCACCAAGCCAGCTTAGAAGACCCCGTCAGTTCCATTGCATTATCCAAAGCAGAGCAGTTAATACCTTCCCTATTTCTGAACCAACATTTATTCCTCAAACAACACCAAACTAAACATATCAACTGATTATCTACCTTCTTACTCACAGTCAAAGTGAATATCTTGACCAGATTCTGTTAGAATTTGAAGATTAAGTTTGCAAGGGATGAGATCAAATTTCCATCGGCATCATGATCGCACAGAGCAACCTGAAAATGCCCATGTAGACTTTGTTCAAGTCATTCCCATTAAATCTAACAGATGTGCGTGTCCATGCAAAAGATGTAAATAGTTTGAAAACTTAAATAAGTCATCTGTAATTTCCAACAAAATGGGAGAGTGTATTGGATGTGACACAGAAGATACTCTCTGAAAGCAATCACATTCTGAGCAGAATAAAGGTACACAGGAAATATGTTAAAGAAATGTAGGATAGGGAAGGCTGAAATGTTTGTGGACCACCCTACCAGAACTGCTGGCTGAAGTAGAGATAATTGCAATATTTAAGAATAAGTAGTTGAATAAGGAGATATAGAAAAGCAGAAGTAAGATTGTGCGTAAATGATAGACATCAATCTTGAACTGCCCGTTTCTGTTATGCTTTAGACTTGAAACTATGTGAGAACTTGTGGGCAACATGGACTTTTCAGAATTAATTTGTTGGTTGTGAATTGTTTTTCAAAGACCTGGAGGGTTAAAAAGTTGAGGCATAAATGTAAGTAGAATTCTTTGTTCATATGAAGTGAATACATTTTAAAGCATGCTCTGGATTGTTGTGTGCGTGGTGGCACTATATTAAACTAAGTTGCCATTTGTGAGAGGCATGAAATTGTCACTCTCCGTGAGTTATGTTGAGATATTAACCTTCGGAGGAGATGCAGGCAACAGGTAGAGGCAACAGTAATCCACAACATTGGTACAACTCTTCCAGTCACTGTAACCTTGGAGATAGGATATATTATCTAAAATGCATCAAGAGTGAGAATTGCCGAGATAGTTTGAACTTGCAACAGGAAAGTCCCCTTGCTTCCCAGGACTCCTAACAGTTCTGACATTCACACTTCAACAGTTGCCCAGGAAATGTTAGACATAAAAATCCTAGTCTAACTTCTTATTAACTGACCCCCAAGTCACTTACAATGCCTACCACCCCTCAAACTCTGCCACTATACCCCGAACTGAAATAATTGCACCCCCAAATCACTTTACCCACTCTAACCGCTTACTTCATCCATTACTGCCCATTCACTCATTCAACCAAATTTATCCTTTCACCCACTCAATAAAGATCACACTGGACATTCAGTTAAGAACTGCAGCCAGTGCCTCAAAAACAGGGTTTCCCTCCTCTTCACTCAAACTCTTGTACTTTTCTAAAGAACCAAAAATATGGAAATGGTCAGGAGCACACAAAAGTGGGGACACAGCAGCAATCTACTGGTGACTGTAGCTTCATGGAAGAGCTCAGTGAACATAAAGATTCAGTAAGTGCTTGTGAGCAAGAACCTTCATTCTAATTAGATACTATGCAAAGAGATGTTTTCTAATTTTCACTTGCTTCCCTTTGACATCTTATATTTGCATGTTCACTTTACTCTACTCAAATCAAAAATCATCGAGGACATCAATGCAGTGAACTACAGAACATACTGGCACTCGCACGTGGGGAATGTTTAATATGGGTCTTTGAGCATACTGCAGATGAATACTGAACAGGCAAGAAGGTCTGATAATGCAAAAGATTTTGATACGAACGTAAGGCCATTTGTCAATGTGAGTAGAATTTACGCAATGACAAGGAAAATAAAAACAATATATGGTGATTACACGGTAGCTTATTTTAAAGACCCTGAAGCATGGCGATATCAGCATGAGACACATCTGGAGTATTAAAAAGTCCTGCAAACATCAGAATACTCACCATTTCCACCAAACACGTGGATATCAAATTGCTCACAAAGGTACATCACAAATGTATTCACTTGTGGAAGCAATCCAATGAAGAATATGATTGGGAAACACAATGTAAATGCTGTAAAATAAAAAGAAAAAGCAATAAGAGTTGCGGGCATGATTAAAATTAACCTGAAATTAGACAATAAGTTTGAGACTAATACGCATTCCGTATAGCAGTAATGAAGTCAAAAAGCAAAGAGGATTACAATAGTTCTTATACTAGAAGTTAACAAAAATGACCAAACTTTATATGGATCAGTTAGAGGTGCCCAGATATTGTTACCTTTAAATGCTGTTCCAAAGGTTATCAGTGCTGATCCACCAAACACTACACAAATTAAGCTACACAGATAACGAAAGTATCCTAAACACTTTACTAGTATCATGACTGGCACTGAATATTTTATAAAAATATCATCAAAACAGTAGAATTATTGAAACATATTAGTATGACATAAAATAGTCTGTTCTAACTTCTCAAGTTTTATCATGGTATTTGTTTCTCCACATGTGCCACCTAAACTCATTCGCGCTTTTGTTTCTCTGTTGCCTTCAATATTCTTTTTAAACAGCCACCATTCCCTTACTAAAACTAAATTAGATAAAGATTCAGTAAGTGCTTGTGAGTAAGAATCTTCATTCTAATTAGATACTATGCAAGATATGTTTTCTAATTTTCACTTGCTTCCCTTTGTCATCTTA
The DNA here is from genome assembly GCF_047496795.1 of Chiloscyllium punctatum. Lineage (NCBI taxonomy): Eukaryota > Metazoa > Chordata > Chondrichthyes > Orectolobiformes > Hemiscylliidae > Chiloscyllium > Chiloscyllium punctatum. Next base: position 85,298,096 of record NC_092742.1, on the reverse strand, counting down.
TATTTGCAGCCTCTTGTCTTCTCATTTAAGTTCAACCCAACTGCTACAGCACACATTATCTCGAACCTACATAATCTTGAAGATGTCCATCAAGTCACCTTTGACGTTCTCAGCAACAATTTAAAACAAAGGCCACAACTTTCAAGACTCTCCTTATAATAGTAATTCCTCAGCCTGGGAATCATCCAAGGGATTTAATTCTACAAATCTTTCACCATCACTATCTTTCCTATATTGCAGTGCCCAAAATAATGCATCGGCTTCGACTATATCTCAAATTAGTCTTATATCATCCTTTTGATTTTGATATACAAATCAAAGGATTGATCAAGGTCTGCGTAAAGATTTGTAGCATGGATGCTGGTTGCCATAGTTGTGGGTACGTTCACTGAGCCGGGAAGTTGATGAGCAGACATTTTGTCCCCTTTCTAAATGACATCCTCAATGCTTTGGAGCATCCTGTGAAGCACTGCTGTACTGTCTCTTTTGGAATTTAATTGGTGTCATTTTGGTTACAAAACCAATTAAGTTCAATAAAACACAGTATAGCAGCGCTTCACAGGAGGCTCCAAAGACAGAGCATATCAGTAAGAAAGGGGACGAAATGTCTACAAATCAACTTCCCAGCTCGGCAAACATGCTCACAACTACAGCATATTTGCTTCATGTTATTTTCTATTTTTGCCTCTTAAAAATTCACGCACCTGCACAAGATTCCTCTGTTTCTTTATTCCAGTTAAAAGCTGTTCCTTCAAAGTGGACATCCACTTTTTCACATCTTTAAACGTTGAATTGCATCTGCTACCTATATTCCCACCCTGACAGCATACGTCCCCCTGAAGTAATGACCACCATTGAAGGTGATTCATCATACTAAACCTATCCTACGCCCTTCTCCCTCCATCAACTGGGCTTCACCAGCAAATTTCAAGTGAATTCCTCAAATTCCAAAATCCTTTTTTTTTGTCAAGAAGAAAATGGCAGAGGAAACAGAATGAACATGGATGAAGGAAGGAACTATTATAATAAGTCAGGTGCTGCTTACTGATAATAATCATTACAACCAAAACATTCACGTGATCTTAGTGACTGAAAGCAGAGCCTACTAAATGACTGGGTGTTGCTCTGTCTCTCAACATGTCTTAGGAGAAAGCAAATGATTATCTCAACTCTAAAAACTGGCTCAGACAGATGAAATGATGGTGCAAGGTCAGCATGTTGGAGTGTTTTTTTTAATCCAGGCTTCTTTCAACTGGAATTTACAGAGAATATATTTAGCAAGTTAAATTTCCTAGGTTTATACACATAAGTAAATCCTGAGCAATCTCCATGAAAAAAATGTTATAACACCGGATTTACTCACTACTGCTTTTGTTTAAAGTACTTACATCTGCTATTCTTGCAATGGTGCCTAAGAATCGCAGCTACAAAGCAGCAACCTCAGTCTACATTGTTCCTGTAAACCAGCAGTTTTCTCATTAGAATATACGGGGAATTAATCTGTGTCTGAGTAAATGATCCTTTTCAAGAATAACATCTAGTAACTGATGAGTTCTATACTGGTAGAAAAGTCAAAGAAATTAATATAACCAGGTTGGTAATTCAGATCAGTTTCTACAATTACAGAGAAAGTCTGGAACTAATCCATTACATTGCTATAGATCTGCCTACCTAATTAATAAATGCTTAGTTTGCACTTAAACAATACTACAACTTTATTTGCTTAACTATATATGCTTTCATTCTGCCAATATCACACTGCTTTTAACACTTGGTGTGGGGGCAGTGTACTTGTTAAGAGAAAGCAAACAGAATACAGGCTACATTTGGGTGTAAATGTGAGAATTAATGTCTGCATTTACTTTACTGAAATCAGCAACCTTTACCTGACAACACAACAATGACACCATTTTAATGAGATAATGATTGTGGCCGTTTTGAACATGCTTATTCTATAGTGTCCAATTGTAGCTGGCAGAGAGGAACTTAATTTTTCGAATTATCTTCCCTTCGCTAATACATACACACCTGGTAAATCAAGTGATGACAAAGAGGTTTATTTGTGCTTGGTGTCACTCATTTGAGTTTGTTTAGTGAGCAGAATGAAAAAAAAAAGCAAAGATTAATTCATCAAATGAAAATGATTTTGTCCAAGGTTTCCCATAAGGTTGTCACATATTGTCTAATCAATGCACTGTGTAAATAAAAACTCTAAAATAAACAAAACTGTTCCACTTTCACATTTGAACAAAAGCGGTTCTTCGCAAAGTCAGGGCTATGGTAATTAAAAATGCAACTTTTATTGTCCAGCTAGCAATGACGTAACTTATTGTACACCCATCCCAAAACAACAGTTGATTCAAAATTTGCCATACAGCCAGATTGTTGCACACTAAACATTACTATATTCTTTTCCAGCAAAAAGTAATAAAGGCCTACATAGTAATGTGAAGTACTCAAAACACACCAGTTAAGAGAGCAAACAAATTACCTTAATATTCCAAGTTAACTATTTCTGCTTAAAATGGTTTCTTTGGTTTTAACATTGAAAGCTCTTCATGTGAATTTTCTTATTGCAAGAAGGTGATAGAACATGTATTACGTGTCAGAGAGGAAATTTTGTAAAAGAGGTGTGCTTACACTAAATCACCATATTGAAGGCTGGTGAGCAACATGGCAATCAGACTACTTTGAAAAATAATAGCAAAATCCATCTCATTGTTTCCCAGTTGGAAAGCACATTCAGGTGACCCTTTAACTGAGTCTTAACTGGTTTGCCTTGATTTTGTAAACCTTTTAAAATACCTTTGAAGAAGGGTTCAGTTGTTTTTAATTTTCAATTCAAATAATCCTTTGATCCAATGTTCCTTACCCATGACAAGATCTCTGGCAGAAGTCAAAAGTGAAGGGCTAGTAAAAGCCACTCCGTACATCTTAAATCTTGCTGTTGATGTATGTTTACTCCCGTAATTCAACAGCCAGATCAGGCTACAGCACACGCAGAAATAGACCGGCCTACTGTAGGCTATAATGCGATTATGCCCCTAAGGAAAATAAAAATTCAAAATATAATTTCACTTCATGTACACACAAAACCACAATACAGATTGGAGGCTGATCTCCAGCTGCAAAAATCAAAATCAATAAGGTCCTTGCATTAGTACCTAGCTGAATTATATTGTCAAACTCACCTTGAATGTTTACACTGTACGAGTAGAAGCCCAACTCCAGCCACAAAATATTTAATCTTATGAATGTGTGGGTCACCCAAGTATGAAGCAATGCAATTACTAAGGCATAGCTCCATACAGTGCCAAACTAAACAGTATGAGAATGGTTTCTGAATGCCACTTTTCAAGGTCAGATTGGGAGCTGACTTCTGAGCTAAATTGCAACTTTTATGTTGATATGCAGCAAGAAATGTGACACCTTGACATTAAAGTGACAACATGACTTCATCCTAAGATTGTCTGAAACTGTAGTTAACCCAAACATAAACCTCCAACAATTATGAGAAATTCTGCATTTTGGTGAGAGGAACATAAAGTATTTGAGGAAGCAAAGAGTTCATTAAATGACATTGGCACGCCAGAGACCTGGGTTCAATTCCCACCTCAGGTGACTGACTGTGTGGAGTTTACACATTCTCCCAGTGTCTGCGTGGGTTTCCTCCGGGTGCTCCGGTTTCCTCCCCTAGTCCAAAGATGTGCAGGTTAGGTGAATTGGCCATGCTAAATTGCCCGTAGTGTTAGGCGAAGGGGTAAATGTAGGAGAACGGGTCTGGGTGGGTTGCGCTTTGGTGGGTCGCGCTTTGGTGGGTCGGTGTGGACTTGTTGGCCCGAAGGGCCTGTTTCCACATTGTAAGTAATCTAATCTAATCTAAACTGATCTCAGTGCACAAAAATAATCTCATGGAAATTAAATTACATGACCAAGCAAATGTTACTACGTTACTAAAGGGACTGGCAAATAGGATGCCACATGCCTTATTCTGGGTTCATAAATTTTAACAAGCTTGATATTTTAACTATATCAATAAGCTAAGTGTTATTATAGGGTGTTTCACAAGCTATCAAATGCCATTTAATGAACATCATTGTTGCGTGGATACCCCCTTTCCGAGTGAGTGTATAAACACCGCACCAAATTAAGTGGATCTCCAAGCATTTAATGACCTTGATGTCATACAGGATAAGCATTCAATCATGTATTTTTACATATAGCAATCCAGACAGTTAAATACACTGTTTTAATGAACATTTTGTAGGGAACAAAACAAATGCTTGGGAAATATACATGAGATTGGGGTAGAAACTAAAATATTTCAAATCATTTCTCCCAACATTATATATAAATGTGACTTCATCCTGATGGAGAAATTTGGCACACCATGATTTAAAATGAGATTCTTCAGCAGTAATTATGAAACTAGTATATTGTTTAAAAACCCAATTAATTCAACAAGGTGCAATATTAACAAGAACTTTGCATTGGAACGAACAGTATAAAAGGGGCATGTTTGTTAGGGTACTGATTTCAACTTGACTGTGTTTCGAGTGGACTTCACCTGTACATCTTGTAAGGTATGACAATAATGACTGTCAGCAGCTTCTGGTTCCATGTTTAATTGCACATTATAGGCTTCAAAAGCTGAATCATGCTGTCAGTTCAGGGAAGTAATGGCAGCAAACACTGAATATTTCGCCATTGCTATGACCGCAGAAGTCCAGGTCAATATACTACAAAGGTACCTATCATGATACTTTCCCACTAAACGATGGTTAGTGAAATGAAAAACTTTTTTCTTGTTAATTGTTTAAGTGGAATAAAATATATGGCTTTTCAAACAAAAAATAGTTGGAACTTACGTGTCTTGGAGAGGAGGAATCAGGCTGCACACTCTATTAAAATAAGATGCAGTAATTGTAATTCATTAATTAATTGATTAATATTTTGTCATATAATGTGTAATAATATTGACAACAAAAAGCCCATACCTTCAGAAGAGAATACTGGCAGCTGGCAATAACAAGACAAAACTGGAAGACCCAAATATCTTTAAAGAACCCATCTATCAACAAAACAGATCCAAGGAAGGCAACAAGAATTGCCAAAACAATGGCCAAAACATTCTCCATAATTTCCCGATTCCTAGGAGTAAATCAAAAATAAAATATAGTTCCAGTATAAGAGAATAGGCAACTCAAAATTAGGCACACAAAATATAATGAATTCACTTAATTTCCCAATTTTGCACAAACCTGTTTGTATCTTTAGCCGAAAGGGACAATACTCAACCAAGTGCCATTTCACCTTAAGATTTATTTTTGTTCTCCTGGTTTACAGGCATTTGAATTTGCTAAGTACAATCTTCATTCTGTCATTTTTACCTTTGGAGCAGGACCTGCTCCAGATTTCAAACCAATTCCAAGCATAAGTTTGCAATGAGTATTTATGAACCTTATTTGCCATATTAAAAAGATGATCTCAGGTGTAAAGGTTTACTAATCCTGCTGTTTTGATGCAAAATCTGAGCAAAATTCACTGAACTCAATATGTAGCCAGGTATAACTGTTTTGACACAGTGACAGGTTCCAATAACATGTGAATGCAATTTATATCAAATATTCTGGAATATTAATGATAGCTATCCAATATCATCTTTCTAAATGTGTGTTTGGAGGAAAGCAAGTATTTTCCCCTCAAGTAACATTGTCAAAACCTCTGAAGAATAGACTAGCTCATACTTGCAGCTGAGACACAACTGGGCATCTCTAAGAAGCTGAGAAGTGACACAAACAGTTTCAAACTGAACAAGAGGAATTCACTTAAAAAAAATTTACTTTGCTATCTCTTTGGTGGCATCAACTCATGGAATGTGAATCTCAGTCAATAGTACACAGTATTAATTGTCTAATCTAAACCATTTCAATAACACTTTTTTTAAAAAAAATATCTATCTGGATCGGTTTTTGGAACCACTCCTCTGCATAACCAATTCACCTGGTGTTAGAGGTCAAGTCTGACATTAAGAATGTAGCAGGTCAAGAGCAAAGCAGACATTTTTTTCCACCCTCATCAGCAGCAAAAACTTTGAGGTCATATAACACAGAAACAAACCCTTCAGCCCAACAGTCCACACCAACCATGTTCTCAAACTAAACTAGCCCCACTTATCTGCACTTGGCCCATATCCCTCCAAACCTTTCCAATTCATGTATTTATCTAAATATCTTATAAACATAGCTGCACCTGCATCCACCACTGAAAAGGGGCCCCTCACATCCTTTTTAAATCTTTCCCCTCTCAGCTTAAAAATATACCCTCTAGTTTTAAACTCACCCAACCTAGGGAAAGACCCCTTATTTATGCCCTTCATGATTTTACAAACGTCAGTAAGGTCACCCCTCAACCTCCTATGCTCTAGTGAAAAAGTCGTAGCCTTTCTTGTCTGTTTTTAGATCTCAAAACTTCCATTCCCATAAAATCCTGGTAAACCTTTGCTGAAGCCTCTCCAGTTTAATAATATCCTTCCCATAACAGGGCAACCAGAACTGCACACAGTACTCCAGAAGGGGCCTCACCAATGTCCTACACAACATCAATGTGATATCCCAACTCCAATATTCAAAGTTCAGAACAATGAAGGCAAGCGTGCTCAACACCTTCTTAACCACCCTGTCAACCTATGATGCAAATTTCAAAAATAGACAATAGGTGCAGGAGTAGGCCATTCAGCCCTTCTAGCCTGCACCGCCATTCAATATGATCATGGCTGATCATTCCTAATCAGTATCCTCTTCCTGCCTTATCTCCATAACCCTTGATTCCACTATCTTTGAGAGCTCTATCCAACTCTTTCTTGAATGAATCCAGAGACTGGGCTCCACTGCCCTGATAGAGTTTTTAAATGAAGTAATGAAAACATTTGAGTGCAGACTGGTAGATGTTGTTTACTTGGAATTTAGTAGAGCCTTTGACAAGGTTTTGCATGGTAGATTAATTAGAAAAGTTAGATCACATGGGATTCAGGGTGAGTTTGCCAATTGGCTTTATGTTAGGAGACAGAGGGTGGTGGTGGATGGTTGTTTTTTGAAGTGGAGGCCAGTAGCTAGCAGTGTCCACAGACATCGTTACTATCAAAAAGTTCTGAACCTGAACCTCTAAATGTCTCTATTCCACAACACTAACCGGGGCCCTACCGTTAGGTGTTGCCCTTGTTTGTATTATCAAAATGCAATTCTTCATATTTATCCAATTTAAACTCCGTCTGCCATGCCTCAGACCACTAACCCAATTGATCAAAATCTCTTTGCAATCTTAGATTATCTTCTTCACTATCCATTATACCAGTAATTTTGGTGGCATCTGCAAACATACTGATCATGCCTCCTATATTCTTATCCAATCATTTATATAAAATGACCAACAAAAGTGGATCCAGTAACGATATCTGTGGAAACTGTTAGCTACTGGCCTCCACTTCAAAAAACAACCATCCACCACCACCCTCTGTCTCCTAACATAAAGCCAATTGGCAAACTCACCCTGAATCCCATGTGATCTAACTTTTCTAATTAATCTACCATGCAAAACCTTGTCAAAGGCTCTACTAAACTCCAAGTAAACAACATCTACCAGTCTGCACTCAAATGTTTTCATTACTTCATTTAAAAACTCTATCAAGTTCATGAGACATCAATTCAATTCCTTCACACAAATCCATGTTGACTAATCCTTCACCAATACTTGCCTCTTCAAATGCATGTAAATCGAACTGTGTTTCACATTTGTGTATAGAAACATAGAAAACAAGAGCATAAGCAGGCCATTTGGCCCTTTGAGCCTGCTCTGCCATTCATGACCATGACTGACACCTTCATCAAATTCCATAAGAACGTCATTTTATATCCATTCCATCATAAAATGCTCAAGAACTAAAGAATTACTTTATAAACGGTTCTATGACAACTTACTTTATAATTCAGATTTCAGTTCAAGCTTTACAAATATATTGCAAAATACATTCCACTAAGTGCACAAACTATGCATGTATTAAGTATAAAATGTACAAAATTATTTAGCTCAATTTACATAAAATGCAATTATAATGACAGTGATAAATCATTGCATATTTTTATCACAGCAATATTAGCCAAAGGGATTATTTTCTACATTTCCTTGAGGCTTTGCCCAACATATAGAAAGCCTAAATGTCAAGCATGAAACAGTTTCAGTTTGTGATGCAATAAACTACCTTACATTATTCATACCATTTTGCAGATTCAATCATTCTGACTGTTGCACAACAAATTCTGCTGTTCGATTAAAGCATGTTAAAAAAAAACAAAATCATGATTATCAGAATCAACTAATTAATGGACAGAAACTAATCCTTGCCATTGCAAACAGTGAGCATACTGTCTCATCAAAAGTCATGCATTAATGATCAAGGCTACAACCAGCAGTTCAAATAGTGTATGGCAGTGTGCCCTTTAAAATGGGTCCAATTTTATGATGTTGCCTTTATACAGTAAACAGATATTGCAAAGAGAAACAAAGTTTTAACTCACATCAGAACATGAAGCTCAAAGCAGTTGGAGTTTAATTCCATTCCATCACAAACCTGACATTTTATAGCAATAATGTTTAATTTATTAGTTTGAAATTCCTCCATCTACCACTTATTTTAAGTAGGATTAAGGCCAAATCTTTTGAGACCAAGAGTCTACCATGAGAAAATTTATGAACATAACAACAACCAGATTTCACTGAATATGCATTTTCCATAATTAATGTCCTGGCGCCTTCGGTTCTCTCATTTTAGAATTCATGAGGGCTCAACAAAATCTTGGTTTGAACCTACAGATTGCATTTTGGAATAGGAGATGAAGTAATTAGGTGCTATGCACACCAGACAGTTCTACCACTTTTTGAAATGTTTGCTAACATGAGGTGGAATGCACAATTTTTTTAAAAATTCATTCACAGGATTGCTGGCTAAATGTGCATTTATTTGTCCATTCCAGAGGGCAGTGAAGAGTCAACGACAGCGTTGCGAGTCTGCAGTCACATGTAGGCCAGACCAGGTGAGGATTACAGTTTCCGTTCCTAAAGGACATTTAGTGGAGCAGATGGGTTTTTCCTTAGAGTTGACAATGGATTCATGGTCATCATTAGACTCTTAATTCCAGATTTCTATTGAATTCAAATTCTACCAGCTGCAATGGCAGAATTTGAACCCAGGTTTCCAGAACATTACCTGATCTCTAGATTAGCAGTCTAGCGATGATACCACTAGGCCATCACCTCCCTTTGATCTTAATGACGCTGGTCTCACGACACTAAAAAATTATTCAGAGCCCCCGTTCTTCATCAGTCTGTAATCGCACATGATAAAAACCACGCCCCCATAGGTGCAGATACAGGATGAGAACAATATTTGAGAATTATGATGCTTTCCATGATTGAATAAATGAATTAATGCTGTCATCCTAAGTTTGCAAATAAAGAATAGTCAGTTGAGACACTGGCAACTAGAGGTTTGCTGCAATCACAGAACTGAACACCAAGGAAGAGAACGTAAATTCAGAAAAGTGGAGCAGAGAGAATAAAACAGTCAAGACTTTACTTCAAATCAAAATTTTTTTTAACTTAGCTACCATAATATGTGAAGCACCATGTGAATCCACATCTCAGTCAGCTCAAACAGTTATCAGCTCTTACCTATCAAACAATGCTAATAGCGTTAGGCGGTCAAAGTTCACTCCAATCCATATTTTGGGAAGGATCCAGAACCTGTAGTAATGCTTGATTTTCTGGGCCTCCTCTTGTGGCTGGATGTGATCTTGTAGATCTGGGCTGAGATCAGTGTCCTGTTGTTCCAGGAGATCAGGATCAATTGTCAACAACCTGTTCAGTCGAATCTGTGGAAGAGACAACTGTAACTGGGTTAGGTCAAAGCTGCGCTTAAAATGTGTGCACGCAAAATTGCATTAGGTCCTGGATTTGAACAAAATCTATGTACTGATTTAATTGTTAGCATTATTCTTTTGAGTCAAACAAGTTGGCACAATCCAGCATGTGAATTTATAAGTTTAAAACAAATGAGCTCCTTCCCAAAACAAACTGGGTGCCCATCAGCAGGAAGATTTAAAATAACAGAATTTAATTGAAAACTGAAATTTGAATATTTTCCAACATTATTATTTGCATTTTTATTTCCTTGAAAATAGGAGGAGTTTCTTTGTCTTAAAAGAAATGAAAGAACTGTGGATGCTGTAAAATAGAAACAAAAACAGAAATTACTGGAAAAACTCAGCAGGCCTAGCAGCATCTGTGGAGAGAAATCAGTGTGAACGTTTGAATCCAGTAACCCTTCCTTAGAAAACTCTGAGGAAGGTTCACTGGACCCAAAATGTTAACCCTGATTCCTCTCCACAGATGCTGCCAGACCTGCTGAGCTTTTCCAGTAATTTCTGTTTTTCTTCAGTGTTTTTTTGCCTATTAGCCTACAGTATGTGGTTTTTCAGCTGTCCTGTAAGACTATTTAGTAGCATAATGTAAAATTATATTAGATCCAGTGAGTGGAATAACGTAACTAGGATGCATTAGTTGCTTGTCCACAATAGTCAGAGACTTTAATTAGGCCCAGAGCAAAAGTCATTTGCTTTAACAGTTTTATGTTCCAGAGGCATTTATATGCCATTTATATGACCTTTCTATGATAATAGAGAATCAGAATGCAATAAAAGATGATTTGAGATCTTTTAGACATGCGTTTGTTATTTCACTGATAAAATCCTACCTGGATGATCAAAGATTATTCAGTGTTATAAAATACTCTCATCCTGCAATTCAGTCAAAAATGCATCTCTTGATTAGTTAATTAGAAAAGCCACAAAATCTAAAACTGGACTTTAAAATTTTTAAAACTAAAAACCTTTAGAATGTATTCCCACCCACACACTGAATAGATCAAAACATTTCCTGCTCTTGTAGTAAATCGCTAATGACATATTTCCATGACTGTTGAAAATTGCCAAGTATTCTTTACAGCAGAAATAGCATTATACCAAATACTTACTAGATCATGTGGATAAAATCTAACTGAGGTAGAACTTGATAGATGGGAATCTGTGTCCCTGTAAAGAAAAGTAGTAAAACTGCAATCATTTCTAAGAAGGATAAATCTTATTTGTTTTGCAAATGCATGAAGCTGTATCATAAGTCAGCAATCTAGTTGATTTTCAATTTTTACTTTGTTTTAATCTTAGGTAGTAGAATAGATAGCTTAAATGTCTCAAGAGAGTATAAGAGAAAGATTTTAATCTTCAGAAAATGTTGACATTTTACAGTTGAAATGCTAAATAGCCTGCAAGATGCAAATAGTAGGCTAACCTTGAGCTGAGGGACGACTAAAAACATTGCTAGTGCTCTGTCCTATATTCTCTTTCTGACAAATATGGTCAGTCATGATTTTTATCTGTATCATATGTGGGTTGAAAGATACAACCAAATGCAGGTGAGGAAGTGGTTAGAACTGCTTCCCATCTCAACTGTGGTTGGCCATGCAGACAACTCTTCAATTGTGACAACCTAATGTGATGACGAACTGCCATCTTTCTGTTAGATCTCACATTAAAGGAAACATTAGCAATCTCTCTGTTCTGCTGACTAGCTTATTTTCCTAAGTATACCAATACTGCAAACACCTCCTCTAAATTAAGAGTAAATTATCAAAACAGTATCAAATGATTTAAAAACGATGGGAAAATTTCCAAATTCTGTGCTGAGCTAGTGTTCTTAACCAGCATGCACTACAATGCCTTGAATCTTCCTGGAATAGGGAGCGAAAAGAAACTGACTGGAGTTTCCGGTCTTGAACAGTATCTAATTAGTCTTTTGCCAAACACATGAGTGATGTTGGATAAAGGGAAGAACTGAACTTAAAAGCTGTGATTCCATGCATAGCATACAAATCAAAAACCTGCAATTGCTTACTCCCTCTCTTTTGAAGAAAGGCCGCCTGTGCAATGTATTAAGCATGACACACAGAGAAGCACAAACTATATTCGCAAGCAAAATAGACTATACTAACAAGAGAATAAATGACAAAAATATTAAATGGGAATAAGGAACACAAAAAGAATTCAGAGGTACAAATCAGTCACAATTGAAATCAAATTAGATCAAGCTTGAGGGCCTTATTGGTCAATTGGTTTCTCTATGACTAAAATTTTCAAGACTGAGACTGGTGGACTTTTGAGTTGAAAAGGGTGTCACTGGAAAAGTACAACAGGTCAGGCAGCATCCGAGTACAGGAGAGTCAAAGTTTTAGGCATAAACCCTTCATAAATGAAGAGCTTACGCCCAAAACGTCGTCTCTTGCACCTCGCATGCTGCCTGACCTGCTGTGCTTTTCTAGTGCCACCCTTTTCAACTCTGACTTCTCCAGCATCTACAGGCCTCACTTTCTCCTAACTGATGAATTTTTGTTTGCTAAGATGTAATAACGGGATATCCAAAAAGGCAGGATCATACAGTTAAGTCACAAATCTACCATAATTTAATACAACGATTGAAGACCTCAATGGTTTACTGTCACTAAGCGTCTATGCACAGATTTTGAAACTGAATTGTTATACATATTGTGGCTATGTCAGCCATAAAAAGAGTGTTATCTAGCTTAATGCCATTTTCTAACTCTTAGTTTGCAGTACTGTAAACTATAGGACTGCAAATGCATATCCAAATGTTTAAATATGTAACAGGTTTCTGCTTTTACAACTCTTGTACATTCTAAAACCCTGGAGTATAAAGAAAAAATTACTGCCAGAAGGCTCAGAGAATTTAAGTCTAGATTTCCTGGTAATAGAATTCTCTAAGGGAAATGCTTCTAATCTTTTCATAACTTTATACCAATTAAATCCAATTAAATTTTCCATCAGCTTACTCTGTTTCATAGAAAACAAAGCCAATCTATCTTATCTGACTTTATAGTTAAAATTTTCCAAAACTACAATGTTGTCAAAAACTCCTCTGCTGTCTCTCTCACGCCACCACATTTTTCATGTTATGGTGACAAGAACTGTATGCAGTACTTCAGCTGAAGCCTGACTAATGTTTGATACAGTTCTAACATAATAACTTTATTCTTATACTCATTGGGCAGAATTTTCAAGTGGGAAATTGCAAGTCATTTGGGAAAAGATGGCAAGATCATAAAAATAAGATTCATGGCACTAACATCTGCAACCACATTTTGAACAGAGAAGAAAACCTTGCTAGCAAGCAGCAAAACACTTCTTTGCATCTCATTAGTATCTAATTTGGAGCAGGGTGGTGGTTAAACTTAGTTGGCTAGATGGCTAGTTTGCAACACATTGAGACGCCAACATCAGTTCAATCTCTGCACTGGCTTAGGTTACTTTGAAGGACTTTCCTTCTCAACCTCTCCCCTTGCCCGAAGCAAAGTGGTTCTGAGGATAAAACACACCAGTCATCTCTCTCTAATGAGAGACCATCTTGATGATCTGATAAGACTATGATAACTTTACGTTTAGTATCTAATCTACCATTTCATTAATACGATAGTTTCCTTTCTCCCATGCACCTCAGAGTCAGAGATGTACAGCATGGAAACAGACCATTCGATCCAACCTGCCCATGCCGACCAGATATTCCAACCTAATCTAGTCCCACCTGCCAGCACCCGGCCCATGTCCCTCCAAATCGTTCCTATCCAAATGCCTCTTAAATGTTGCAATTGTACCAGCCTCCACCACTTCCTCTGGCAGCTCATTCCATACATGTACCACCCTCTGCATGAAAACGTTGCCCCTTAGGTCTCTTTTATATCTTTCTCCTCTCACCCTAAACCTATGCCCTCTAGTTCTGGACTCCCCAACCCCAGGGAAAAGACTTTTCGTCTTTACCCTATCCATGCCCCTCAATTTTGTAAACCTCTATAAGGTCACCCCTCAGCCTCCGATGCTCCAGGGAAAACAGCCCCATCTTGTAGCTCAAATCCTCCAACCCTGGCAACATACTTGTAAATCTTTTCTGAACCCTTTCAAGTTTCACAACATCTTTCCAATAGGAAGGAGACTAGAATTGCACGCAATATTCCAACAGTGGCCTAACCAATGTCTTGTACAACCGCAACATGACCTCCCAACTCCTGTATTCAATACTCTGACCAATAAAGGAAAGCATACCAAACTGCCTTCTTCACTAACCTATCTACCTGCGACTCCACTTTCAAGGAGCTATGAACCTGCACTCCAAGGTCTCTTTGTTCAGCAACACTCCCTAGGACCTTACCATTAAGTGTATAAGTCCTGCTAAGATTTGCTTTCCCAAAATGCAGCACCTCTCATTTATCTGAATTAATCTGCCACTTCTCAGCCCATTGGCCCATCTGGTCAACATCCTGTTTTAACCCGAGATAAACCTCTTCGCTATCCACTACACCTCCAATTTTGGTGTCATTTGCAAACTTACTAACTGTACCTCTTATGCTCGCATTAAAGTCATTTATGTAAATGACAAAAAGTAGAGGACCCAGCACCGATCCTTATGGCACTCTACTGGTCACAGGCCTCCAGTCTGAAAAACTGGTTAGAAACTGATGATAATTCTCTAAATGAGAGTCAGAGTGGGTACCTAGTTATGCCAGCTCACATCTTGCTCCTCCATACCTGTATCTTGGACAGCAGTCTCCAACATCTCAGTTTACGCTCCATGAACAGCAACCACATGTGCTAAACCCTCATGGAACATCTCTGACCCAGCCAGAATACAACTTGCCACTTCTGTGCTGCACTTGGAAACACATTGTTGCCTTTCACGTAACGTTGCGGCCAAAAGACTTTGCACACAGCGACAAGCACTCACTTCAATGAGTGCATCAGGGTACATCTCAGGCCTCCTTGCTTGCTCTCTTAACTCAGCTTGCACCTACTTGAATGTTTACAAAATCTCTTCCCTGGTCCTTTTTTTGCACATTGTCACCTCATTCAGAACTTAAAGGCTCACGGTACATCTATTTTGTTTTGGTGTTTAGCGTAGACATAAGCCAGGCAACTTTTTGTGGTTGTCAGCAGTGATCATACAAGGGGGTGAACATGTCGCAGTATGGCATTGTACTACATCATGTCATAACTCCAGCAGCTCATGAAGTAAACACATTGCATGATATTCAGCCGAATGGCCATTTCTCAAATTTTGAAGGGAGTAGTCCTCAACCAGGTCAAGGGAGACAGCCTTTAGTCAAAGGCAGTGCCCAATCTTAGTCCACACACTTGGATACACTATGTCAACCATTTGGGGAGGCCAGGGTTGGGTATCACTGCAAGCTGGAGAATGGCCATGGTCAGCCCTGCCTGCAGGTCCAGTGCAACCAGTTTTGAGATTCACAGTCAATCATTCAGGGAACTTCAGAGATCAGCGAGGATCTGATCACTCTTCACTTGAGGCTGACTGTCCAAGTCAGTAATGGATGGACCAGGGTCAGTCCTGGGGAGAGCTCAAGCAAATTCAAGAGGAGTTATCATTATTCACTGCTGTGGTGGAAAAGCTGGACAAGTCCATTCTGGGGATTGGCAGCACGTTGGGTTGCTGAGGGGTCAATAATTGACAAGTTGGCAATTTAATGTATAGGGCTGGGAGACAACAGTATGTCCAGGGGTGTGAACATATGGAAGTTCAGTACTGATGAACTCAACAGGGAGTGCAGGGAAGTACGGAACATAGAGATTGGATGGAGAGGAGAAACTCCTTGATCATCACTGAGAACATGACTGAGTCTGCCAAGCGCAACTTGAAATATCTTCCTTACTCATGGGAATCATAAGTACATACTGACAATGGAAAATGGCTACGACAAAGGAAACACTAAACCCTGTCCAATTCTCTGGCAGAACAGAACTGAACAAGAGACCAGTGTACAGTCAAGCAATGTCACGAACTAGCATCCCAAAGCAGATTAAGTGCTAAGCCACTGCTTAAAGCAGCACTCGACATGCTTTATTTTGTTGGGTCAGACAGAGAATCGAATTTGACCAAAAATCTCTTAGTATCAATTTCAGGGAGTTTCACAGAGGGTTTCTCTCTGTGAGTTATCTCATGCAACTCTTTGCAGTTCACCTCATTCCGTATGTACGACCATTTATTTTTAAAGCATCATTTTGTACTTGTTATAACAAACTTAGAATTTTCAAAACTTGTGAAAATATGTTTACACTTGGAATGAGTCTTGAAACTAATCAGGATTAGTAAACATGGAGTTTGAAAGACCCGATCTACTCATTGTAGTTGATGAAGATGTTTCACTGAGTTAAATGAATGCCAAAATCATACAGTAAACAAATTACAAGCATGTAAACGTGCTAAGTATCATTGATTTCTTGCAATTCACTGACTGGGTCCCCTCAATCCACACATCTTCCGGCTTGCACACTTTGTAAGGGGTGGCATGGTGACTCAGTGGTTAGCACCACTGCCTCACAGTGCCAGGAACCCGGGTTTGATTCCACCCTCGGGCGACTGTCTATATGGAGTTTGCACATTCTCCCAGTGTCTAAGTGGGTTTCCTTCCATGGTCCAAAGATGCGCGGATTAGGTGGACTGGCCCTGTTAAATTGCCCATAGTGTCCAGGGATGTGCAAGCTAGGTACATTAGCCAAAGAAGACATAGGGGTTCAGGAATAGGGCAGTGAGGTGGGTCTGGGTGGGATGCTCTTAGAAGGGCCAGTGTAGACTCAATGGGCCAAATGGCCTGCTTCCACACTGTAGGAATTCTATACCATATTTAAGAGTTATATACTCTCGATCAGAAGTCGTCTTGATACCAAGAACCTAGCCAAAATCACAAAATTTAGTTAAGGGGTATAGATAACAATCAAGGAGAGAGCTAACAGTAGAAACAGATCAGCTTGAAAATGACTACAGTTTAAGAAGAATGTAAACCTGATAAAAGATAAAGCAATAATACAGCAATTTCACAAAATAACCAAGGCCATGTTTCAAATCTCGTGATGGAACACAATCCAGATAATCTCACTGCACAAATAAATATAAACCTAATATCAGTAACTTGTTTTGTAGTTGAAAGTGAGGACTGCAGATGCTGGAGATCAGAGTCGAGAGTGTGGTGCTAGAAAAGCACAGCTGGTCAGGGCATGATGAAGGGCTTATGCCTGAAGCATCGATTCTCCTGCTCCTCGGATGCTGCCTGACTGGCTGTGCTTTTCCAGCACTACACTCTCGACTTGATTTATAGTTGCCTACCTCTTGTCAGCAATTCTGTCAAATCAGAAAGCAATGATTTCCATGACAAAATTACAGTGCTTAGCAAGCAATGATGTGTATAAAACAGAATACCACAACATGCATATATTATATGGAATTAACTTAATTGAGAGATTCACAGGATAGAAAGCATCAAAGTGAACCTCCACAGATGTTACCAAGGGTTTCTCAGACCTCCTACCTGAAGTAGGCAACAACGATGTCTTTTTTTGATAATTTGAAATATCACAGTGGTTTTCCAATTAGGATAATTACTTCTCTTTCTCAGCCTAGTTACTTACCAAATATTGTTTGATGTCCTTCTTGCAGCAGTTTCAAAGTTCACAAGTGACATGTCACAGCCCCCTGTTTCATATAATTTGCCTGAAATAAAAAGACATGATGAAAACAAAACATATCTGGAGATAAAATCTTTTAAAATATTTCTTTAAAAATGTCATTTGAATACTTGTGATGAGCACAGATTGGTTCACAAATGAACAGCAGAAAAATAAACTACTTCAAAACATTCCAGATCCAACCTCCAATCTGTGATATAGTTACTACCTGCATGGATAACATAACCCACAAAACAACCACCTACTCCACGAGGCAACATTCACAAAAGCAACTTAAGCAGCAGCCCACAAAGCTAAACAGTAACAACCTGACCACCATCATTTACAAACAGATTGTTCCATCTTTTTCATAGAAAGATAATGTTTCAAGTTCTTGAAATCAGGTGTGAGCTTTTGTCAAAAAGAAGTCAGATCACTTTTAAAATAAAAAGCAACTCTGGCCAAACCAGCCCATTCATTCCACAGAAGTTTATAACCAATCTAAATTCCTAAGCAAAGTTCACATTAATTCTACCCACTCCCAACAATTCCCTTCCCTTCCCTCCTCACCACACCTGTTCCCAAAAAGACCATCCAACTACAATGGACACCAGCAGGTTGCGTTTATAATACATTTGCATACTTCCTTTGTGAAAAATAGCTATTAGTTGGTTGACTCTCCTCAATAAATTACTGTTCAATTTAAATATTTCCAAAATACATATACTACTCCCTGGAAAACTAGGAATTAATGCTCTTATCCTTAGTTGCATTAAACTGAAATCATTGGGATGGCACGGTGGCTCAGTGGTTAGCACTGGTGCCTCTCAGCACCAGGGACCTGGTTTCAATTCTCAGGTCTGGGTGGGATGCTCTTTGGAGGGTCGGTGTGGACTGGATGGGGCGAATGGCTTGCTTCTACACCATAGGGATTCCATGATTCTGTGTACACAGTGAGACTTACTAAAATTAACAGCATATTTAGTTGATAAAGGGAGACACTTTGTAAAATCATTTTACAGTAATTAGGTGGTTCAGTGTTTCCAAAATCAATATTTTTCCTTCTTTCATGTGACTTTTATGCAGGCAGAGACTGTCAACTATAAATCCTAATCCCCTAGCATGATGCAAAACATCCCAACTATTATTTTGTACAAAAACACTGCTTTGAGGTTAGGTTAAAAAAAAACGAGGAATACAAACACGTATAATATATTTTGTCAGTCTTGCTTGTTGCATCCCCCCTCATCTTTCTTTTAGTAGAAACAGTCCATTCCTATTTCCCTTGGCCACTATTTTCCTATGTGGTAATGAATTACTGTTCTTTTCCTTTCAAGCTTGAACAAGGACAAGCTTAGTAAGAAAGTAAGGATTTAATCAGAAAATCCAAGTTGCAATTTGTTGGAGGTTCCCAAATCCAGAACCAAACCAGCTACAACTTACTTTATTACTCAATTATATGTTAGTAACACGGTCAATTCTTCAATTATTTGCCTCTCACATATCTATGATAGTCAGGAATTGTTTGGAAAAAAGAAATGTTATCAAAGCTTTTCATCTTAGACTCATCAGGTAAATTTGCAGGAACACCAATGACAATGAAAATTATATCAATACTTTTGAGAGAACAGTGCTGAGTGGTCGGCAAGCAGACTCCGAAGGATAGAGGCACTGCTATGGAATATGCAGCATTTAATGATGATTGCCAGTTAAGTGCCAAGTTTTGGTTAAATTTTAAGCCAAGTAGGTTAACTCTGTTTCATCATTAGTCAAATGAAAAGCTTTAATAAAGCTTTTGTTTTTCAGCAACTCTCAAGTTCTACACCAACTAATAATTATTTATCAGTGAAATATTGCTCTTTAATACTTTTGTAAGCTACATGCCACTTTTGGATTATTCCAAAACTTCTGATAGGTTCTGTGCACATCTGAACAAGTTACCCTCTCACAATCCATCACCAAAGTGATGTCCAAGGATATCTGCTTCCCTCTCAGAGTATTTTGAGTTGCTTTGGGATATGTTATGTTAAGTATACAAGAAGTTATAGTTGAATCACAGTCTGACTTTTTCCATCAACTCAAATGGTCCATCAGTGTTCTGTCCTTCCTATTCAATTCCTTCCCCAATGTAGTTACTTCTCATATTTATCATATAAGGACACAATTCTCTCTATATTTGGTTTGCTACTTTGTTTTTCCATTCATCCACAGTTCTTGGTACAGGTAGAAGATCTTTTATCCAAAATGCTTGGGACCAGCTGTTTGTGGAAATTAGAATTTTTCGCTTTTCAGAATGTGACAGTTTAATGGTGAAAGTTTTTTAAAATCTTACCAAAGAAGCAGACTTCTAATGAAGAACGTGCTTGGCCACGCCACACACCCCCCACCCCACATTGCATCTGAGTGACACGCATCAAGTGGGATTCAACTTGGGTTAACTGTTTGCTCATCAATCAACCTTGTTAGTGAGAAAAAAAATCTTCTCAAAAAAACTGATTTTGGAGCTTTTCAGTTTTGGGATGTTCAGATAAAGGATCTTCTACCTGTATGAAATCTGAATCATTGTAGTTTGACCTACTTTATACACTTTGAAAGGTCAATGAAAATGATATGTATTCTATTTTTGCAAAGACATAGTTCTTTCACATTCCTTACAAATTTATTCTCTGCAACTAATATCTTTTCACTGCTGCATCTTTGGCCACTTCCTTGTATCTTTGGAATCTTACACCGTTCAAACCAGGAACCCCCCTCAGACCCATAGTCTCATTATCTGGAGCACCAACGGACAGACTAGCCAAGGAAGACTAAAATACTTAGTAGAAGACTTATGCCACTCCATTCACTTCACCCAAGAATTCCTAAACACCAAAGACACCAAGATAGAAGAGGATGAAATAATGGTCTCCTTTGACAAAACAGCCCTGTTCACATCAATTAAATCAACCTGGCCAAAGAAACACTGACTATACTATTAGGAGGACCAAAGACACAAACACCAGGCAGCGCCAACTTCATCAGCAAAAATAATATCATCAAGCTAGTGGACCTGTGCCTGGCACTTCACACTTAATAACAAGATTATACAAACATATCAACAGAACACCCATAGGATCGCCGATATATAGGTTCTTAGCGGAAGTATTAATGCAGAGACTCCAAAAAACAGCCCTCCCAACCATCCAACCAAAATTTTGGGTCTGCTACATGGACGAGACCTT
Organism: Chiloscyllium punctatum; assembly: GCF_047496795.1. NCBI lineage: Eukaryota > Metazoa > Chordata > Chondrichthyes > Orectolobiformes > Hemiscylliidae > Chiloscyllium > Chiloscyllium punctatum. The sequence goes on along the minus strand of NC_092742.1, from coordinate 85,277,245 downwards.
TGTCATCACCAAACAAAACAAATTAGAGGAAACCTACAACACCATCAATGATATCTTCACGGGCATAAAATGCACAAAAAAAGAGAAGGAGAACAACAACAAACTGCCATTTCTAGATATCACAGTACAGTGAACACTCAATGGGGAACTTCAAACCTGTCTGCAAGAAAACAACACACATGGACCAAACACTTAACTATAGAAGCAATCATCCCAACACATACAGACGGAGCTGCATTAAGACATTATTTCAACGAGCCACCACACACTGCAGCACCAAGGAACTACGCAGAGCAAAAGAGAAATACCTGTACAGCATATTCAAGAAGAATGGGTACCCAGTAAACACAGTCTGCCAATTTCTCAACAACAAACACAAACAAGCAGACAATGCACCCAGAAATCCGAGCCACTTTACCCTATATCAAAGACATCTCTGAAATGACTTCCAGACTACTCAGACCTCTTGGCATCATGGTAGCCAACAAACTTACCAACACACTAAAACTGTGGCTAATGAATGTAAAAGTGACTATACAAACAACAAGCAAATTAAATTTCATTTTGAAATACCGTGCAAGGATTGTAACAAACATTACTTTGGACAAGCATGCAGAAAACTAGCCACTAGGATACATGAACATGAACTAACCACAAAGACACATGACCCAATACCACTAATATCCTTACATACAGACGAAGAAGGGCATCATTATGTCTGGGACAACACATCCATCCTAAGACAAGCCAAACAGAGACATGCATGAAAATTCCTTGAAGCATGGCATTCCAACTGGAACTCCAACTAACACATCAATATGGACCCCATCTACCATTCTCTGAGAAAAAGACATGGAAATGGCATCACCCACCCAAAGAAATCTAAACACATGAATAGAAAGTGGAACATACCACCAGCATTTCACCGGAGCGCCACTGACGATGTTACCTAGTATGGTGACGAAACATCTGAAAACAAACATTCCAGCTCAGTGAGCAAACTTACATCCTGATCAATTCAAACCTTTAGGATGGAAATTTGCTGATACACCTCAGTCAACCATATCCCTCATGCACAATGGTCTAGAATTCATAGGGAATTTTGATGAAAACTTTCCTCTTCACTGTCATTACTGCTCTGAACCTGACCTCAACTTAAGTATGGAGCATAAGGATCGATAATCACAAACATCTTAAATCTGAAACCAGTCATTCACTCCTCTGCCATATGTTACACTTGGAACAGACCAGCCTAGTCATATCAAACTGCACACCCCACCCTCCCCATCCAACTTATGTGTATCCAACTCCAGCAAAAGAGATTGATTTGGTAAGAACTTGCCCTTTGCGCTCAAAGTAATCAAGTTAACTGGGTTTTTAATTGTATCTGATGAGTAACTACAATTGAGCAACAACCCTGGCCCTGAAATTATAATGATTTGTGGATTGATGTTAAATGTCTCCATTATAAATAATTATTAGTTTATTTTTTCTGATATCTCAGTTTCTACTTTCACCCAAGTAGATGTTCAAATCCTTATTTCACTTTGCTCTGCTGGTGACAGCAAAATCAAAGAAACACTACATTGTAGAAAGAGGCCATTCAGCCTACCAGGCCCGCACCAACTTTCCAATGAACATCCTATCCAGACTCACCCTCTCCCCGTGGCCACACATTTACTATGTCTAATCCTGGCCATGTGAGCAATTTAGCATGGCCAATTCACCTCACTTACACACCTGTAACAACCCAGTGCACACACACGAACGTGCAACCTCTACACAGACTAAGGCTGGAATAAAACCCGGGTCCCTGGCAACATGCTGCCCTATAAAATCTGGATTAATGCTTATCAATTATTAATCAAATGCTAGACAACCAGCAGGAATCATGGAGGCATGAGTAATTTAACCAAATTTAAGTAAATATGGAAGTGGATAAACAATGGGAACAAAGTAAATCAGTTCTACTTGGACCTTAAAAAGTATTTGATAAAATGTCAAACACAAGGTTTGCAATAAAGAATTTCCTAATGACCCAGAACCACTGGTCGTAAAGAGTCTCTGTCAAGAGAAAGCTGACCTAAATATTGATAGCACTGAGCAAGATTAAGTTGCTATTTCTTCGATTTGTGAGATGTCACTGGTGCACTAGGGTCTGTTCGTTCTAAATACATAAATGAATTAGACATAAGCTGAAAGGGAATTTCAAAATTTGCAGTTGATCCAAATTGAAGATCGAACAAACTACCACAAAGAATTGATTACAAAGCAGAGGGCACTGATAAGTTTGAGGAATTGAGATAAATGTTCACTTTCCAGTAAATGTGAAGAGATATATTCTGAGTTGAAAAATAGGAAATTGAAATAAAAAACAAACTAGTAGCTACTTAGAGACTAAGAGAGAAATTTATAAATACAGATTTAAAGATTTTACAAAGCAGGACTACTTGCAGAAAAGAAGAAATGGTATTCTGCTTTAGCTAAGTGCAGTTAATAGTGAAGCAAGGGGGTAATGACAATAAGGTGCTAATAATTTAAGATAACTAAAATAAAACAAAGTCTAGTTAGCAAAAAAAAAGTTTGGCAAATGAAAAGATTAGGCAGAAACAAATTACAGAAATTATATTTTTGTTAGAAACTTGCCTTTAAAACAATCATAACATTAAAAGAACAAAAGGAAGAAGTAGATTGAATGGCTCATGGATTCACACAGGACTGGAGGCCATTTCACCCAGCTCTGTTGAAGAGCATGAAAATAAAACAGCAGCACAGGTTTGTCATTTCTGTGCAGTAACATTCTAGGATTTGATTAATAAATAGATCAATGATGTATTTTATTCAGCAGATTTTGGCAATCAACCTCTTAAACCAAAATGGTGATGAAAAGTTTTTAAAAAGCCATAGGAGTAAACTGTGATAGTTAATGCAGAATTTAACAACACTGGATATTTGTTTAATCTATAAAATTTAGAACATACAAACCTGGTGCCAGGTAAGTTACAACAAATGTTTAATGTTCATATACATAAAGCTTATTAAAACATAAGCATAATTAAGTTCGGACTTGCTAATACAAATAAGAAAGAAATGGCATAAGAAAATTGATTCTGGAATTCTCCAGAATGTGCTGATAGGTCAAAATTCTTGTGTATACCACAGCGTGTCATGTTTGTGTGCATTTTAAGAATGGGAGCTAAAGCAATTGGAATTCTCATCCTGTACATGCATCAGAAAGAATCTAGTTTTGATATTCCTTTCTCAGACCACAGCTTTTTCAAAAGAATGTTACAAATGAACATCATGGAGATAGTAAAACTAGAAGGATATTCTTTAAAATGGTGCATGTAGATAATTCTTGGAAGTAGCTTGCTCTTAAATTTAAAGGTAAGCACAAATACCAGCTTATTCTTGATGTGAATCACGTGTATTCAATATAGTTACCTATTGCATTTGTAATGCACAACAGCACTTGTACCAGAATGACCAGTGTGTCCAAATCTAACTTCAGACGGACACTCCTTTCAATTTTCTAGCCTTTTGTTTCCATAAATCAAGCAGCATTTTTCTAAAGTCCATTCTTTAACAGCACTGGACTTGACCTCACTACAACGTTCCTTTGTAATTCATAGTTTTATTTTCTAATTCAACAAGTATGTAAATGCCAATGATAGATAATTGGGCAGATTAAAAAAAAACTCACTTCAGGAGTCTAGCTGGGTGGAAACGAACTGGAGAGCAGTCTGGGAAGGTAAAAGTTTGATTCTGAGGGAGAAACTAAAACATGATGTCACAGGAGGGCTGTGATTTGATTGGCTAATAGGGAGTCTGCTAAATTTGAATCTGTGTTAAATTGAACCTTGTGAAATTATTGGTTACAACTTGTGCTTAGATAGAGATAATATGCAGAGATATTAAAAAGTTAATTTTTAAAAATTCAAATAAGGATGGAGGGTCAAGTGATGTGCTGCTCCTGCATGATGTGGGAGCTGGGGGGGACCCACTGTGGTTCCCATTGATGTCTGTCGTAAATGTTGGTTGTTTGAGGAACTCTGGCTCACAGTCGATGAGCTGCAGTCTGAGCTTCAAACATTGCAACACATCAGGAAGGGGAAAAGAGTTACCTGGGCATTGTGTTTCAGGAGACAGTCACTCCCCTTAGTCTAACTAACTCGAACTCAGCCAAAGATCAGGAACAAGTGGGTGTGGCTGTGAGTGAGGCAGGTAGAGGGATCCAGGAGCCTCAGCCCTTGTCCAACAGGTTCAAGAGTTTTGCTCCGCGTGGGGACAGGAATGGGGTCTGTACGGAGGATGAGCCAACTAACCACAGCATCCTCGTACAGGGAGCCAAACAAGTGGGGGGGAAGAGAAGAGAAATATCATAATTGGGGCATAGACACTGATCCCTGTGACCAGGATCGAGAGTCCCAAAGAATGTGTTGCCTACCTGGTGCTCGGGCTCAGAATATCTCATCTGGGCTGCAGAGGAACTTGCAGTGGGAGAGTAAAGATCCAGTGGTTGTGGTCTACCTAGGTATAATGACATACATAAAACTAGGGCAGAAGTTCTGCTGAGAGAGCATGAACAGCTAGGATCTAAATTAAAAAGCTGAACTAAAAAGGTAATAATCTCTGGATTACTGCCTGAGCTATGAGCGTATTGATACAAGGTCAGTAAGATTAAGCAGATGAATACATAGCCCAAAGAATGGTGTGGGAGGAATGGGCTTCAATTCATAGGACATTGGCACCAGTACTGGGGAAGAAGGGGCTTATTTCGATGGGACAGTTTTTATCTGAATCATGCTGGTACCAGAGTTCTAGCGAATTGCATTAACTAGGGCTGTAGACAGGGCTTTAAACTAAGAGGAGACAGTTATAGGAAACTTAGAATACCCAACTTAAATGAGGTGGTAAGAGTACAGGTTAGCAATTGTGAAATTATTGGTTACGCACTTAGATAGAGATAATATGCAGAGATATAAAAAGTTAATTTTAAAAATACAAATAAAATAAGGATGGAGGATCAAGTGACTACCAGACAATAAAGGTGAGGGACAGAACAGGTGAATATCTTTATGCACCATGGAATTCTAAAAAAAATGAAGGAACATTTAACGGTGGAACAAATTTAAAAGCTTGTATACAAATACATAAAGTATTTGAAACGAAATTAATGAGTTAATAGCGCAAATAGAAACAAAAGGATAAGATTTGGTAGCGATTATTGAGACATGCTTACAAGGAGACCAGGTCTGGGAATTGAACATCCAGGGGTACTCAGCACTTCAGACAGATAGACTGAAAGGACAAGGATATGGAGTGACCTTGCTGGTGAAGGAAGAAATCAATGTTGTAATGAGAAATGACATAAGCATGGGAGATCAAGATGTGGAATCAGTCTGGGTAGAAATAATAAATAGCAAAGGGAAGAAGTACTTGGAAGGAGTAGTCTGTAGGTTCCAAACAGTGGTTCTGCAGTAGGGAACAATATAAACCAGCAAATATTAGAGGTACGGCAATAATCATGGTTGATTTTAACATGCATATAGAGTGGAAGAATCAAATTGGCAAGGGTAGCCTGAAAGCAGAGTTCATGGAATGTATGAGAGATTGTTTCTTGGAGCAGTATGTTGTGGAACCAATCAAAAGCAGGCTACTCTCGATTTGATGTTGTGTAATGAGGAGAGCTTAATTGATGACATAATCGTTTAGGTTCTTCAAGGGAGTAGTAACCATAGTATGATTGAATTCAAAATTCAGTTTGGGGATGAGAAAGTGAAGTCCCACAGTAGTGGTCTGTAATTAAACAAAGGAAATTATATAGCCAGGAGGGCAGATTTGGCCCAAGTAGATTGAGCAGGAAGGCTAAATGGTAAGTCAGCTGATGAGCAGTGACAGATGTTTAAGGAGCTACTCAATTCCTCACAAGCACAATATATCCCAGTGAGGAAGAAAGATGGTAAGGGGTGTAAAAAAACATCCATGGCTGAAAAGGAGGTCAGGGACAAGATAAAGTCAAAAACTCAGGTAAACCATATTGCAAAGGCCAGTGGTAGGCTGGAAGATCAGGAAACCTTCAAATATAAACAAAGGGATACCAAAAAATTAATTTAAAAAAAAAAGAGTTCAGGTGAATTACAAACAAAAAACTAACACAATCTACTTGGGCCAAAAAGAACAGCAAAAGCTTCTACAGATACAGAAAGAGAATCGCTAATGTGAATGTTAGTCCCTTGGAAGATGAAACTGGAGAGTTAATAGTAGGGAACACTGAGGTGGCAGGGGTGCTGAATCAATACTTTGCCTCAGTGTTCAGGTGCAGGACAATAGTACCACGCTTGTTGAATAGGGCAAGTCAAAGGCAATAAATATGGTAGAACTTACAATGATAGGGAAAAGATACTAAGCAAACTATCAGGATTGAGGACAGACAGGTCCCCCAGGCCTGACGGCCTACATCCAAGGGTATTAAAGAAAGTGGCAGCAGAGATAGTAGATCCATTGGTTAAAATATTCCAAAATTCCCTGGACACAGGAAGGGTTCCAGTGGATTGGAAAATGCCTAATATAATATCCTCATTCAAAAAGGGAGGGAGATAAAATGTGGAAAATTACAGACCAGTTAGTTTAGCATCTGTTGGTGGGAAAGAGTTAGAATCAGTTATCAGGGAAGCAATATCGGGACATTTGGAAAATCAAAACGCTATCCATCAGAGTCAGCATGGGTTAATGAAGGGCAAATCATGTTTGACTGATTTGTTAGAGCTCTTTGAAGACATAACAAGCAAAGTAGATAATGCAGATGCAGTAGATGTAATTTATCTGGACTTCTGGTAGACATTTGATAAGGTGCTGCACAAAATGTTAACTCACAAGGTTGGATCATATGGGATTGGGGCAACTTATTAATTTGGATAGGTGACTGGCTGATGGACAGAAGACAGAGAGTCGGGATAAATGTTTTTTTTTTCTGGATGGTAAGAAGTAACTTGTAGGATTCCACAGGTTTCGGTCCTTGGACCCTATCTATTTACAATCTACGCTGACAACTTGGATACAGGGATAAAAGACTCTATAGCCAAATTTGCAGATGACACAAAACTAAGTGGGACAGTAAACTGCAACGAGGAAATGAGAATCTTAAAAATGGAAATAGATAAGCTATGAGAGTGGGCCAAAGCATGTCAGATGGAGTTTAACGTGGACAAGTAGAAGTCATGGGGAGACACTTTGGGGTGCTCCTGTGCACAGGGATCTCTGCGTACTTGTTCATGAGTCACCAAAAACTAGCATGCAAGTACAGCAAAGAATGCGAATGGAATGCTGGCTTTTATAGCTAAAGGAATAGAATATAAAGGTAAGGAAGTATTGTTGCAACTATACAAGGTATTGGTGAGACCGCACCTGGAGTACTGTGCAGAGTTTTGGTCCCCTTATTTGAGGAAAGATTGTCGTGGCATTGGAGGCAATTCAGAGGAGGTTCACTGGATTGTTCCCAGAGGTGAGGGGCTTGTTGTATGAAAAGATTGTACAGTTTAGGCCTATACTCTCTGGAATTTAAAAGAATGAAGGGTGATCAAATTGAGGTATTCAAGATGATAAAAGGTGTAGATAAAATAGATGTGGAGCAGATGCTTCTTCTTGTGAGGCAATTGATGATGAGGGGTCAGTCTTAGGATAAGGGGTAGCAAATTTAAAACAGAGTGGAGGAGAAACTACTTCTCCCAAAAGATTGTGAATCTGTGGAATTTGCTATCCCAAAGTGCGGTGGATGCTGGGACAGGGAATAAATTTAAGGAGGAGTTAGACAGTGTTTAATTGTTAATGGGTTGAAGGGATATGGAGAGAAGGCAGGAAAATGGGGGTGAGGAGCATATCAGCCATGATCAAACGGCACAGCAGACTCAATGGGCCAAATGGCTTAATTCTGCTGCTATACCTTATGAACTTATGAATACTGGTCTCCACTCTTCCAAGTATCTCCATTCTGAGGGGAAAGGTTGGGGTTTGGATGCCATTGAGTATTTCAATTATTGAAACAAAGCCAAAATGAATTGTGTCAACACCAGTTCTTCAGGGCATATTTGTAACATGAAAGATTCACAACCCTGAAAAGCAATTAGTATCACATGCAAGCCAGCCTGGTTTTAAAAATGCAATGAGCTACTAAACATCCTTTGAGTTTATCATCTGCAGTACAGTATAGAGTATACAGTATACAGATTCCCCCTCAACTTCACAACATGAATTTTCCAGAGTGTACAACATGTTTATACAGACCTGACATGAACCTAATGTATTTTGTCAATGGCCAATTCTACCATACTGGAATACATTTTAAAAGGTTTGGGAGGCCACTACTCAAATTATAACTATGTCATTGAGTCAACCCACAGCAGGTGGACTGCAGCAGTTCAAGATGAGAGCTCACCAGCAGCTTCTCAAGGGCAACTAGGGACAGGCAATAAATGCTGACCAACCAATGAAACCCACATAACAAATTTAAAAAAATTAGAAGTACCAAAAAACATGGAAAATTAAGCACAAAACGTATGCACTTACTAGTTTTACAGTATTTCTAAATGCCACTTTGGTACATAAATTTGGTACATAAACCTCTGTTAAAGAGGTCAAAACAGTTACAGGTTATGCACGGATCATGAATTTTCATGAACTTTAGTCTGAATACTGAATGGCGTATGAATCAGAAACAAAGAAATCCCTTAAATGAGTTCAAGCAAAGCACATGTTCTAAACATCTTTATAATGAAAATTAGCTATACTAATAAGAGAATGAAGTATTATAGACTAAATACATGTATTTGAAGCACTGAAATGATAAAATAATTTCTTGCACTGACTTGCATATAGCAATTATGGTTAACAAGAACACAGCACAAACTCTGGTATTGCATCAATCATATTACATGGGTCATCAAGCAGGCAACAAAAGCATACAGTGAATTTAGACATATGAAGTGAATGTTTACAAGTCCATGTAAAGCCAGTATACAAAACTAATTTACTCATAATTTGAATTCCAATTCAATTATTCTGCTATTGATGCCATGGAATAAATTACATAGTTTAACTCTGTTTTAGGATTAATGAAAGATATACAGAAAAAATGAACTTAAACTGATTTTGTGATTCCAAATGAAAACCTCAATCTCATTTTCTTGGTATGTAGATTGTGCATTTTTTTCAAACTTACACTGCTCATAGACATAGCTTTACGTCAAGAAACTGAACAGTAGGGTAGCCACCAATAGCTTGCCAATGTTCCTTTCATGTAAAAGGTCTTTACATAGGGACAGAAGACAAGAATTAAAAAGGCCTGTTTGTGGTTAGATATCTCCCACATGTGGAATAGTGCATAATGTGGGAAATATGGCAGCCACTTTACCTATTGGAAGGTTCCATAAACAACACTGATAATCATAGGATTATAGAAATTTGAAGCACAAGTGCAGGACATTCATATCATTGTGCCTCTGCTGGCTCTTTGGAATAACTGTCATGCTTTGCCTCAGAGCCTCACTTTTTGCTGGCAATCCAGCTGCCAATTTATTCATCTTTAAGAAATTGTACAACTTCCATATATAACTATATATGGAATCAGCTTTTATGGTCTTTGCAAAGCATTGAGTGAAAACATTTATTCTCATCTTCCCTCTTGACCTTTTTCAAATAATTTTAAACCTATGATCTCTGCTTTTCAATGTATTCAACAGGAGAATTTCTTTTTCCTTCAACTATCACCTTGAAAACTCTCTTCACTCCTCTAGCCCCTCAGCTCTGTAAAATGCTGTCAAGTCTCCTCTGAGGTCCTTATACTGTTTCTGAGGTATAATACTAACAAGTGACCTCTAGCTGAGGTCTAGTCACTAACACACAATATTTACACATGATCTCCTAGCCTTTACATTCTATATTCCTTACAGTACTCAGTTTTCTATATTTGGACCTTCAAAGTTACCACTTTCTTGTGTTGAACCCTATCTACCATGTTTCGTCATCCTGTAGCCTGGAATGATGATCATCATAAATCGACTACACTGGCATCTGCAAGTTTTATATTGCTGCCTCCATTCATAAAAATTGTAGAGCAATGGGCATAAAATTGAGCCTTCAGGAAAAGAACTAAAATGTATCCAACCTTCATCGCCTTTTGCTTCCCATCAATGAGCTATCTCTGTGATACATGCTACAACTTTCCAGATTAGAAAATCAATGTTTACAGCTGCTGAGCAGTGCCCAGGAGAAAGTGGAGAACTCACTGGCTCTTCTTTGAAATACTGACACGGAATCTTTCATATCCACATAATAATATCTCACCTAAAGATGGTACCCGAGAGTGTACAGCACTCCCGAAAGCATTGTTCTGATGGCTCAGCCTGTACTTTGTGCTCAGAAGTCTTGCATGGGATTGGAACTCATTCTTCTAACACAATGCAAGGGTACTATTGCCAGGCCACAGCAGACAGAGTGAAAAAGATATAAGTCTAGGGTTGGGGACTACCATTACGTATCACCAGGCTGTGTTTTTCTCTCTCGTGACACAGGCAATTCGTAAAAACAGAAAAGAATAAATTGTCGTGGTGTGAGAAGTAAGCGGAAATGGAAGAAGGTTGATGTATTTTCTGTATTCTTTAGTGCCATGGTTTGACCACTTAAAATGATTCCTACCAGTCAAATTCTCAAAACAACACTCTTAAGAACATACCTATGTGGTTCACTGTTCCGACAAGTCTAAATATAGAATAAATTCAACTTTGGCAGGGATGTAAACTAGGGACAGTGGATGGGTCACTTATTTTGCATTCCAATCAATTTTCAATAAAAAAGAATGACTTTTATGAAGGTCAAAAAGAAAATGAAGGTCAGTCAGCAAGAACAGCGAGTGGTAATCCACTGAAAGTCATTATGTGTTCTCGCTGAAGTTTAATTTCACCTCTGCTTCATCAAAGATTACAGATTAAGGAGGTCCATTCCATTCATGCAACTTTGTGGTGGATGCTATAATTAACACAAGGGTGCAGACAGTTTCATTTGCACAGTGGGAGGGTTGGGAGACCCTGAAAAGGACTCAATATTGGAATAAAGAGAGAAATGGGTTGGGTTTGGGGGCCAGCATTTTCTGCAGAGCAAGATAGTAACTGCAAATGAAAACTGGGGACTTTATTGGTAATAAAGAGTGTTTTCATGGGTGGAAAAGCAGGGAAGTAAAGAACAGATACCAAACATCTTTCCCTGTGCTCAAAGAGAATCAAGCTCCAAAACGGAGGTGTCAGATGCAGGAAGATGCTAAACTAAGCTGGCAGTAGTCCATAAGATTGCTAGAAGTAAGTGTGCATCAAGATAGGAAAGGGAGTGTAAGATAAAACAATCATAATCGTTGGCAAAAGGGTAATAGGAAAGTTATTAGAACTAAAAGCTGACAAGTCTCCAGGTCCTGTGTGACATCACCCAAAGAAGGGACTGCTGAGATTGTAGATTAAAATATTTTAATTTTCCAAAATTACTTCATTCTGGAAAGGCTCCATCAGATTGGAAAATAGGGAATGCTATTCACTGTTCAAAAAAAGTCAAGAGCCAGAAAACAAGACACACATCTGTCACAAGGAAGATGTCAGCATCTATAATAAAAAATTGCAGCAGAGCACTTAGACAATCTAAATGCAAACAGGCACAGTCAACTGGGCTTGGCAAAGTAATGAATGACATGAATAAAGAACAACTAGGGAATGTGGTGTACTTAAAATTTCTGGAAGATATTTGACGGTAATGCACTTAGGTCGAAGAAACATGGTTGCACTATATAGGCTGAATGGTCCAATTTTGAAAGAAGTACAGGAGCAAAGGGACCATGGGATTGAAATGCATAAATTCTCTGATGGTGGCCAAGCAAGGTGAAACCATTGTTAAAAAGGCTTATAGGATCCTTGGGTTTATAAATAGAGGAACAGAGTATAAAAACAAGGAAGTGATGCTACATCTTTACAAATCATTTGTCAGAGCACATTTGGAGTCGTGTGTTTAATTCTGTGCACCTTACTTAAAGAAAGATGTTGAAGCCCTGGAGAAAGTGCAAAGGAAATTTATGAGAATGCTAACAGAAATGAAGGATTTTAGATTCCTACATAGAAGAAAAGATTCGAGAAATTGGGCTTATTCTGCTTAGGGCAAGCAAGATAAAAGGGGTGACCTCATTGAGGTGTTCAAATTATGAATAATTGACAGGGTAAAGAAAGATATTCTGTTTCCACTAGCGGGTATGTCAGTAACGAGGGGATCATAATTTCACGACTATCAGCAAGACAGCTACGAGTGAGATGAGGAGACACTTATTTACTCAAGAGTGTGGCTAGGATTTGTAATGCCAGTCTGGGAGAGTGGTGGCGGGAGACTCCATAAGAGGTTTCAAAAGGGTGCTGGATATAGAACAGAACATAGAACATAGAAAAATACAGCGCAGTATAGGCCCTTCAGCCCTCGATGTTGCGCCGACCGAAGCCTACCTAACCTACACTAGCCCAATAACCTCCATATGCTTGTCCAGGTCATTAACTTGGAGGGCTATGGATTTAGGGCTGGAGAATGGACTAAATGGGTAGTTCTTTGAAGAGTCAGTACAGAGCTGGGAATTTGTGTTGCAGATGTTTCGTCCCCTGTCTAGTTGACATCCTCAATGCTTGGGAGCCTCCTGTGAAGCGCTTCTGTGATCTTTCCTCTGGCATTATACTGACCACTGCAACGGACAGCTGGCACTGACAACCGGAAGCGGCAGATTCAAACCACTACAAATGCCGGAGGAAAGATCACAGAAGCGTTTCACAGGAGGCTCCCAAGCACGGAGGATGTCACTTAGACAGGGGACGAAACGTCTGCAACACAAATTCCCAGCTCGGCGAACAGAACCACAACAACAAGCAACCGAGCCACAAATCTTCTCACAAACTTTGAGTCAGTACAGAAACGTTAGGTCAAATGGCCTCCTTCTGTACTGTAAAATTCTATGATTCTATGATCAAAGGTTACTACACAAAATAAAAGCTATTATATAGGGAGTAACAAATTAAGATGAATCAAGGATTGACTAGCTAACAGGAAACCAACAGTAGTCAAAAGCTGATCATTTTTGGATTGACAAGATCTAACTAATAAAATTCCACAGGGATCAGTGCTAGATCCTCAACCATTTAGAATTTATATTAATGACTTGGATGAGGGCAAATTTATAATTGATAATTTCCTATTCATCTTTGTCTTCAGCAAATTTAAGTTGTGAAGATGACAAAATGAGTCTGTAAGATATATTGCGTGAGTGGAAAAAAAAAGTTGTCAGAATTACAGAAACCCTACAGTGTGGAAGCAGGACATTCAGTCCATCACACAATCCCTCCAAAGAATATCCCAAGAGACTCACCTCATCTCTGGAGGCCTGTATTTCCCATGGCTAATCCACTTAGCCTGCATACCCCTGGACACTATGGGCAATTTAGCATGGCCAATCCATCTAACCTGCACATCTTTGGACTGGGGGAGGAAACTGGACCATCCAAAGGAAACCCACGCAGACATAGCGACAACGTGCAAACTCCACACAAACAGCTGCCTGAGGATAGAACTGAACCCGTGCCCTTGACACGGACAGGCAGCAGCACTAACAACTGAGCCACTGTGCCGCAGTAGTGTAACGTGGAGGAACTGTGAACTTTGAGAGGAAGAAAAAAAATTTATTTAAATGAGGAGAGACTGCAGAACTCTAAGGTACAGAGGGATCTGGGTACCTTGGCACATGAATCACAAGTTAATCAGCAAGTTATTAAGAAAGAAGTAGAATGTTGTTGTTCGTTGCATGGGAAACAATACAGAATTAGGGAGATTTTTCTGCAGTTGTATTGGGCATTGATGAAGTCACATCTGAAGGATAGTTTTGGTCTGCTTATTGAAGCAAGGAGACAATTACGTTAGAAGTAATTCAGAGAAAGTTGACAGGCCTGACCTCTGGGATGAGGAGTTTAATCTTATAAGAAAATGTTCTACAGATTGGGCGTACATATTTTGGAGTTAAGAAGAATGAGAGGCAATCTTACTGAAAGTATAAAGTTGCAGAAGACACTTGACAAGGTGGATACAGAAAGGATGTTTCCCCTAGTGGGAGAGATTTTCTTTATCCTCTAGTTTTAATGAGTCCTTTATTCAAGACAAAGGGGTAATTCTTTTCTCCTCAAAAAGTGGAGTGTCTGTGAGAGTCTTTTCCCCAGCGTGCAGAGGAGGCAGGTTAATTGGATGTTTCAAGGCAGAAATAGATAAGATTGTTGACTAATATGGGAGTCAAAAGGTATTAGAAAAGGCAGGAAAGTGGAACTCAGACTACAAATAGATCAGTCACAATTTTATTGATTGACGGAGCAGTTGAGAGGGGCCAAATAGCGTACTGTTGTTCTTAGTTTATACATTTAGAGATTTATTCCCTGACAAAGGAACAAGCAGCAACATGAGTGGTTAGCATTTGGAATGCCTGTTTGGTTTATGGATACAAATTTGCTCACAACTGTATAAAGTAGGATTAAATACTTGAAGGACAAAGACATTGCAGGGATGTGGGGTGCAAATAGGGGAGTGGGACAAACTGAATTGCTCTTTAAAACAGCCTGTGTAGACTTATAGAGTCATCAGGTCATACTGCATGGAAACAGATCCTTTGGTCCGACTCGTCCATGCCAAGTTTTCCAAACTAAACTAGTCCCACTTTTCCACATTTGGCCCATCTCTCTCTAAATCTTTCCTAATCATTTTAAATGTCTTTAAAATATTGTAACTGTACCTGCATCGAACACTCCCTCCCATTCCACATATGAACCACCCTGTGTGAAAAAGTTGCCCCTCAAACTTATTGAATCTGTTTTGAACTCCCTGCAATGTCAGGATATCCTATTTTAAATATGGGACCAGACCTGTACATGATACTCCAAATGCAGCCTCAAAAACACCCTGAGCAGTTGTGACAGCACCTTTGCGTACTTAAATTCCAACCTCCGAGCAATAAAAACCAAAACGCCATTTGCCTCTTAATTACTTGCTGTAACTGCATGTTTATTTCATACACAAGCATACCCAGATCAGTGTGCTGCAATTTTGTTTGGAGTTTGGCTCAATTTAAATAATAATTTGCCTTTCGATTCTTCCTACCAAAGTCCACAATCTCACACTTTGCTACATTCAACTTCATCTGACAAGCTTCTGTCCACACACTCAACCTATTTCCCTTGTAAATTCCTTAACTTCTCATTACAACATGCCCTCTCACATTTATTTTTGTATCATTAGCAAATCTGGATGCGTTACAATCTGCCCTTGCTCCAAATCATTGATAGATAGACAGCAAATCATTAAGGCCCTAAGACTAACCCTTATCTGCACATGGATTTCCAGAAGGCTTTCATGTAAAAGGTTATTTCACAACAATAAAGCCCATGGTTGCGGGTACTGTATTAGCATTAATTAAGGATTGATTAAACAGTAGACAGTCAGGATTATGAGCTTTTTCAGATTGGAAACCAGTTGACAGGTTGAATGGCCACCTTCTGAGCTGTACTGTTGTAAGATTGTTTCAGTTTGAGTAAATGTAAGTGCTTACACCTCCAAAGTGTTTTCAGCCTATTGAGTCAGAAGGTCAATGTACCAATATGCAAATTTCTGTAAATGTTTTCAAATTTTAGCTTCAATTAAACCAAAGTAATTGGGACTTCTAAAGAAATTTAAATTTCAAGGACAACTTGCCAACTTAATGCATCATGCTCATAAAAACAAGTCAATCACATTGCAAGAAATTTAAGAGTAATCTATAACACACCTGCTTAGATGGCCTAAATGCCTAAATCATTTAGGGTGCACAAATAAATTAAAATTTTAATCTACAGTTATTCTAAAAAGTCGACTTTCATTTTTAAGATCTATGGTCCATGCCAGCACAAACTGGTCATTGGCAGAAAAGCAGAACAATTACATTATAACCAACACAACACTTAATGAATTGGGCTCCTTTTTTACAAGTCAAAGCTTCCAAAACAATTCTGAAGTTACTACTCTAAACTAATTTTAATAGACAAGTCTTTTTCCTCTTCACCTCATTTTCAGAAAATGTACACATTTTTGCTATGGCACCTGAGATATTGCAATTAAATCTGACCACAAAACTAGTAATGGGAGCCACATCTATACTGCTCATGTTCATGAATCATATAAAACCACACACCACAGCTTACTGCTGAAAAACCTTATTTAGAAAGTTTTACCGAAGAAATGGGGATTGAATAACACTGTGCTACATGTTAAAGCCAAGACCACAAATAATTGAGTGCTGAGCAAAATAAAGGGGGGCATGACTGAGGAAAACCTCAATGATTCCATACAGGACTAAAACATGAGGCTTAAACTTCATGACGGGCAAAATGGCTCCGGTAGAAATACTTGTTTTTTCAACAATGTCAAATTATTTCCACAAACATCCACCGTCTTCCCCACTGATGCTCAGTTGCAACAGTGTATTATGTACAAAATGTACTGCAGAAATTCACCAAAGATCCTTAAACAGCACCTTCCAAATCCACAACAACTTACATCTAAAAGCACAAGAACAGCAGATGGATAGGAACACCACCACCTGTCGGCTCCCCTCCCAAGGTAAAAATAATGACTGCAGATGCTGGAAACCATATTCTGGATTAGTGATGCTGGAAGAGCACAGCAGTTCAGGCAGCATCCAAGGAGCAGCGAAATTGACGTTTCAGGCAAAAGCCCTTCATCAGGAATAAAGGCAGAGAGCCTGAAGCGTGGAGAGATAAGTTAGAGGAGGGTGGGGGTGGGGAGAAAGTAGCATAGAGTACAATAGGTAAGTGGGGGAGGGGATGAAGGTGATAGGTCAGGGAGGAGAGGATGGAGTGGATAAGTGGAAAAGGAGATAGGCAGGTAGGACAAGTCCAGGCAAGTCATGGGGACAGTGCTGAGCTGGAAGTTTGGAACTAGGGTGAGGTGGGGGAAGGGGAAAATGAGGCTCCCCTCCCAAGCCATTCACTACCCTGACTTGAAAAATATATTGCTGTTCCGTCACGGTCGCTGGGTCTAAATCCCGGAATTCCCTCCCTATCAGTATTGAGTGTCTATCATGTACACTGTAGTGGTTCAAGAAGGCAGCTCATGACATCAAGGGCAGTTAGGATTGGGCAATAAATGCTGGCCCAGTCAGTCAGTGGCACCCAGGTCCCATGAGGGAATTGAAATAAAAATCTACTCTAAATAATTTGGGTAGCATTGCTTCAGTTTAAATTAAAATTAAAAAAAATTATTTCCAAGAGACCTAGAAGCCACTGAATCAAAATCAGTGAGACAGTGCAGTTGCAAAATTACTCAATTTTTATAAATGTTCTGTTTGATAAAGTTATGGTCGCCAGAATGTGGGATGATAATGCCAGTACTGTTGCAATCAATTTCAAATTTCTGTAGATAAAATTATTAATTTCTACAATTAGTCTGTCACTAGTTCCCTTCTTCAACTTAAGCAGGTTCCACATCAAGGCTTTGGCATGGAGGTCTAGAATATGGCCCCAATAATAATTAGCTATGTTACCATTGATTATTTTTTGCCATGAAATTTAGATATGCTTTTTTTTAAATCACCTTCATTTTACTGTGCTTATATAGTCACATCCCATCCTTTGCTCCTGATAAGATGTATTGTAAACTGTTTATATCCTTCAAAACAAATGCATCGCATTTGTCACAATTATTCCACAATAACTGTTATGGGAATATATCCATTCAATCTTTCCCAAGACCATTCTGGAAGATCTTATTTGTTAGAGCTCTTTTAGTAGCACATGCACAGCTCCAATGCTTTTCACCACTCATATTTACTTTCTGAAAATGTTTACAAAGATAGTTTGATGTGGCCTCACAAGCTCTTTCGGAGTAGTTTCTTACATCTATGATAATGGTCGCCAGATTTACTTTAAATTTACTTCATGACTCTATCTATCCAGCCTGCCTACACTGATGTGCCACCAGCCATCTTTACCAATTGTTTCATATATTCTGCACCTATAAACACCTAATATTCCAAAGGTTTTTACGAATGTACAAATTTGTTAGAATAGCAGGCCATTCAGCTCCTAGAGGCTGCTTCACCATTCAATAAGACCATGACTGTTTCAAATTCCACATTACTATCTACTCTTGATAAACAGTGATTCCCTTGCCCAAGACAAATCTATCCTGGATAACTGAAGCATAGGATCCTTACTTTTATATTCATTTTTTTTTCTCTCTGCTTGCCCCATCACCACTCCTTGTAACTCTTCCGTAATTTAATTTTTCATGTTTCTAACCTTACCTTTATCTTTTGCTCTTTTACACAAATTCCCTTTGCTCAAAACTGGTAACATTTTTAACTTTTGCCAGTTCTGGTGGAAGTTTATTACCCTGAAACATGAATTCTGATTTGCTGTCCCCAGGTCCTGCCAGAAGAGTGCATTTCAAACTTTATCTCACTTTATTTTCTTCAGTAAAATGCAAGGTTGTAGTATTCAACAAATCCAATCATCTTTGATAAGACATGCAGTTAATGCAATTTCACATACCAGCCCTCAGGTTTTGTATGCATATGCCAACAAATAACAGAAAGGACTGCACAAAACGCTATGTAGGACAAACAGGAAGACAGCTAACGATCCGCATCCATGAACACCAACTAGCCATGAAACGACATGACCAGCTATCCTTAGTAGCCACACACTCAGATGACAAGCAACATGAGTTCGACTGGGACAACACTACTATTATAGGACAAGCCAAACAGAGAACAGCCAGGGAATTCCTCGAGGCATGGCACTCATCCACAGATTCAATCAATAAGCACATCGACCTGGACCCAATATACCGGCCACTGCAGCGGACAGCTGGAACTGACAACCGGAAGCGGCAGATACAAATCACTATAAATGCCGGAGGAAACGTCACAGAAGCGCTTCACAGGAGGCTCCCAAGCACTGAGGATGTCACCTAGACAGGGGACGAAACGTCTGCAACATAAATTCCCAGCTCGGCGAACAGAACCACAACAGGAAGACTTTAATTTATACAGCATCTTACAGCAAATCCCAACAGGTTTTACAACAACCTACATAAATATATCTTCTGTCATAAAATAAAATGTCCAAAGGTGTGTAAGAACAACACTATAAAATAAAGAAATAGAACACTAGAACAGGAAGATTTTAAGGGGTGTTTGGAGGCTGAAAGTGGAGAGAAAGAAATGTCAGGGAGGTAAATCCAAAGCTTAGGACCTAAGCATCTGAAGTTGTAGCGAACAACGAAGTGGATAAAACTAGGGATACACTAGAGGTCAAAATTAGTTGGCTGCAGACATCCTGACAGGGTGATAAGACTGTAGAATGTTACAAAGATAGAGAGTACTGAGGTCATGAAAAAAAATTGAAAACAAGGTTGAGAATTTTGAAATTAAGATGATGTTATTCTAAAAGTCATTGAGATCACAGAGTACGGGGTGATAGTTGAATAGTGTATTGTATGAATTAAGACCCTGGCAGCAGAGGTTTGGATAAAGTCAACATTAAAGCGAGTAAAATGTGGGAAACCAGCCAGGAGTGCTCTCGAATAGTCAAATCTAAAAGTAGGAAAGGCATGAGTGATGGTTTCAGCAGCAGATGAGCTGAGACAAGGGCATAGTTGTGCAATGTCATGGAAGTGAAAGTGGGCACTCTTAGTGATGGAGGGTAACAGATGGTCAGAAATCCATCTCATGGTCAAATATAACATTGGGTTTATGAATATCGTAGGTTAGTCAAAGACAGTTGCCAGGGAGAATGATGGAAAAGAGGGAAATTCTGAAGCAGAGACCAAAGACAATGGCTTTACTTTTCATATACTTAAATCAGAAATATTCTTGGTCTATACAGTACGAGCTGGCAGATAAGCAGTCGATAATTTAACAACAGTAGGGTAGTCAAGGAAGGAGTGAGGTAGAACGGGGTTTATGCGTGAAAACCAATGTTGTGATTTGGATAATGTCAGAGAGAAGTAGGATGTAGATAAGAAATAGGAGAAGTCATGGATAGAGCCCAGTGGGGTGCAGTTCAGTATAGACAACAGTGTGGGAAGAAGAGCAGCAACAATTGCAAACCTTCTAGTTTAGGTTAAGAGTGGAACTAGGTAAGAGCAATCTTATACAACTGGAAACCAGGAAGAGGTGGTGGAGGCAAAGAGCATAGTTAACCTTGTCGAAGGCAGCACAAGTCAAAAAGGGTGAAGAGGGAACATTTACCTTTGTCACAGTCATGCAAGATGTGACTTGTGATTTTGTTACAAGGCATTTCAGTGAAATAACAGAACAAAAACCGTCTGCAGAAATTAAAACTGGGGTTCCTGAAAAGATAGGCATGTATTTAGGAAAGGGACAACACATTCGAAGATTTTGGAGAGGAAAGAGAGATTGGAGGTGTGTGGGGTCAAAGGATTTTTTTATTTAAAAAGGATAGCAGTGATATGAGCAAATTTGAAAGAGAGATGTTAGCAAATCTGAAGGAGGAAAATTCCTAATAATTCACCCTACTAGGAGGGGAAGCTAGAAGAGCAGGTCAAGTGATAAATAGTTACGTGGAGACAGAATTGAGGATGCCATTCTAAGTGATTAACTACTTAACAACCATCCAGATTTGTCTAATACATCACAAAGTTGCATGACATTTTGATCTTTTACTTAAAAATTCTGTGTCCTCTGTATACTCCTGGCGCACTGGCAATTTGATGAAGGAACAGCATTCCGAAAGTAAACTTGTTGGACTACAGCCTGGTGTTATGTGATTTTTAATCCTGTCCATCTCAGTCCAACACTGGCACCTCCACATCATAATGGACAAAAGAAGCTCCAGAGAACAGGAGGGGAGATAGTTTGGAAAAGAAAGGAGAAAGTTTCAATTCCAGAGACAGGGCAAGGAAAATTTGGGAATGTTTGGAGGAGCAAGCTAGTGGTAGGGAGGTTTAAATAAAGCAAAACAATCAATCTGAATGTCTCAATTCTAATAACAAATAAGTCAATGAAATCCTTATTTCTGTTTGTTTTCTTGGCCAGTGAGGGAGAGGGGTGATTTACCAGAATGAGGCCTGGGATGGAGAATTTTAGTTCTGAAGAGAAATTGGATAAACTGGAGCTGTTTTCCTCAGAGCAGAGGAGACTGGAGTTGTGGCATGGGGGAAATTATTTGCCTTATGGAAGGATCAATAAATAGGATCATGGATTTATAGTAAAGGACAGGAGAGTTGGAGGAGATGAGAGGAAAGATTTTGCACCCAGGGAATCTGGAACTCACTGCCTATTAGGGTGGAAAAGGCAGAAACCCTCAAAACAGTTAAGTAGTATTCGGGTGTGCACTTGCCATACCAAGGCATACAAGGCTATAGGCCAAACGCTGCAAAATGGAATTAGGATGGTTAAGTGGCTGTTTTTGACTGATGCAGACTCAATGGGCCAAAGGATCTTTTTTTTCCTGTGGTGCAGTCTTCCATGACTCCTTGTAATTTAGTGACTGTACCAAGGTCAGCCAGGTGAACCTGGTTGGCTGGAATGGGCATTTCCTGATTTGACCAGATTAACAGCCTTAAACAGGGATCCTTGATTGACTGGCAAGGACAGAAGTTCACCCACAGGGATGGCTCAGATAGAGTGGGATCAGTGTCAAGGACTCCCCATATGTAAATAAAGAGTGAACTGGTAGAGGAATACTAGCCTCTGTGAAGTTATTTCAGGGAGAAGACAAGGGAAAGGGAATGAAGATGAGGGTCACAGCCAATTAAGCACTTTTGAAGAATAGATATGCATAATCTATCTCCGCAAAGATTCTCAAATAATAAGGTAATAACAATCAGATAACTTGTTTTATAGTTTTGTTAACTGAACGCAAAGATTGTCTTAAAAAGAAAAGGAAGATATTGGACCTTTGAAACAGAATTAGTACTTCAGTTGTAATAAAGAAGATTCTTTTCAACAATTAATTTGAAATGTGAATATCATCCCAAGGGAACAAAACAATGAGTTCCTTGTCAGTGTTTTCTTTTTCTGATCAATGATTGTAACCACCCTTCATGCCAATTTTTGTCTTATGTATGAGTTTTCAAGCAGTCCAAAACATTAAGAAAACACATTTTTGACACAAAGATCCATTCGTTTTCTTAGAAAAGATGATGCAGCTCACTTGTGTTAGCACAAAATCTTCAATCTTGCCAATTAAATACTAACTGGCCTGATCACACTTTGACATTTGCTGCAACATTGAAATAGCTGCCCTTTTTCTTTCTTTCCTTCCCTTCTTACTTTCAATTTTCTGAACTGCATCTGTTCCATTTGTTTTCCATGAAGAAAATGTAATAGATATGCTATCCAATTGATCCTAACAAAATCCAAGGATTTGAAATACAAATCAAAATATAGGCATGCTCAATCCAGAGGTCTTTGCGCTCAATCTTTATTTATATGCTTGAGCTGCTGAATGCTCATAACGTGCATCATCTTTTTTAAGTTTGAAGAATCTGAAAAGTAGCAAGTTAAAGAGACAGTACATCCTTTTAAAAGTTGGGTTGAATATTGCACCCGATCAAAATTTACTTAGAGCATTAAACAAATGTTATTAATTTAGGCAAACTTCCTACAATAGTGTACTTTTAGTAGACAAGTATCTGGCATCACTGCCAGCTGCTTCATCTAAAGTACTGAGGTCAGGAAAAGACTTTGCAGCACATGTAACACTTGTAATATTGCCAGTTTTAATTTTGATTTGAATTGGCTGATGCAGTTCTCTAAAAGGAATACTATCTCTTTACTGATGTGTTAATAACAGGATTTTATATTATTACAGCACAGTAAATAATTTGGGTAGTCTTCCAAGCTGCCTACCAAACCCATCCTGTAAGCTGCAGCCACCAACAGTAGAGGCATTGTCATGTGATGCTTCCAGATGGACACTTCCATTCCTGACCAGTAGGGAGGCGCTAGCACTAAGTACAGCAGCTTGTGACGGGGGACGGGACTGTATTTTGATCTGAGAAGTAGCTGGCTGACCCTGCTGACTATCTTGAAGGCTATGGTAAAAAAGAGCGAATACCAAGACATCACGTCAAAAGACAATGAGAGTTAACATGAATATAATAGAGTTAATCATGCACCGATTAGCACGGAACCAAAAGCAGCACACCGATTGTTCAACATTTGGATAATTCATGCAGTTTTATGCTTACAAAAACAAAGAAGAAAACCCATCAAATGAATCATTGCAAACAGTATCAAGCAAGCACAAGGCAGAAAATTTCTGAAGCAGTAAATAGCTTTAAGACAATGAGTCAGCATCCACAAAATCAGCAGGTGTAATTTTCTAAGTTACATCACAAAAAAGTAATAATGCTAATTTATCTCCCCAGTGGAAATGTCCAACTCTTACGTAGCTGTAATTTAAATGCTTTGCGTGTAATATAGTATAAATTCTATGCACTTAAACAATTGTGGTACATAAAATGGAGAACACAAACGTGGAAATTGCATTGGAAAGCTTGAGATGACTTGTAACGGGACTGGTTAGCTAAGAACTGATTCAACATATTAACAGGTGAACATTGTGGCTCACTGCTTTGCTGAATCCTAATTACAAAATTATTGCAAAGTCTATCAATAATTTCATTTTAAAAATCTGCATTAAAATGGTGTACACTGCAATATAAATACTATGGTCATGTTAAAAACTAATGTTCCCCCACCCCCAACCTCCATATAGTGTGAATTAGAAAAACCAGAGGGAAATGAAGGGGATTAGTTTAGTTTTAAATCTGAATGGAACCCTTACCAGTATACTATGCAAAAGATTAAACAAGCTTAAGTCAGTTGGTACTTCATGGGAGCATGAAGCAGGATTCTGGATAATGTATCATAGACTCCAATGCTAAGAACAGCTATTCCCCAAAGCTATAATACCCATTGCTCAGAAATAGATTTATTTTGAGTGTGCTTCCTTATAAAATTTAGTTGTTCCATTTATTGTAGGACTGACTAAATTTGGGAAAGTGTACATACAACATCAATCAGAAATAGCAGCCTTCAAGTACATGTTGTACAAGCACAAAGAAACAAACTACACTGTCCATTTAGAGCATAGACATGTACAGCACAGAAACCAACCCGTCGGTCCAACCCGTCCCACCACATGTACTAAATGTCAACAGTGACCACCATTCCTTTACTTTTGGGGTGTTATTTCTAATATGGTAACGTGCAACATCTGAGTTATGATTTTATGCACATTTAATAACTCAAATCTTTCACAGGGATTACATGACCAAGGGAATGCAGGCAGCTGAGGCTAATAATGCATATGTTGCACCATGTTAGGAGAAGAAACATTTGATGAAATAACTCATCCTTCTTCTGTTTTCTTAAAAAAAGTCTCCTTAAGCTTTATTTATCTGGGTTGTCCAGACCTATCTAGATTTGGGGAGGCACTGGTGTGGTGGTAATGAATTAGTAAGCTAGAGGCCCAGGAGAATATTCTGGGGACATGGTTTCAAACGCTACCACTAAATCTGGAGTATGAATAACGACCACAAAACTATCATTATAAAAAACCCATCTGACTCACTAACCTTCTTGAGGGAAGTCAATCCACCATGCACACATGGTCTGACCTAAATGTAACTCCATACCCACAGCATTGTGGCCCACTCTAAACTGCCCTCTGCAATGGTTGAACAAGACACTTAGTTCAAGGGCAATATAGGACAATTAACAAATGCTGAGCTTTCAGCAGTGTTCCTGCTAATTTCTTTTAACATCCTCATGGATGTTAAAAAGAACATCATCAAAGTTCTGAGCATGGTAGCCTTCTGGAACAGAAATTCAATGCTGCGAACAGCATTTGTACACTGGTTACCTTGGAACTCTATGCATGCACACACTTCTTAGAATATTGTTTAACACCAATGCATGAAAAGGAACACGAATTAGTAATTATTATTTGTACCTGAAACTAAGATTATAATGAAATAAGTGATTTTTGTTATCTCTCAGACTCACTCTGAAGTTGCCATTTTAACTGTATGCATGGCTCGTTAATAAGCAGTTCTCATGAGGAAAGGCTAGACAGATCGGGCTTGTTTTCAATAGACTTTAGGAAGAATGAGGGATAGCTGGATTGAAACATACAAGATTCTGAATGACTTTAAAAAGGTGGATATCGAAATGACATTTCCTCTTATCGATGAGTCCAGAACTTGGGGGTAACTGTTTTAAACTAGTAGATGTCCTTGTACGACAGAGATGAGGAGACTTCTTTTCTCCCAGAGAATTGTGCAAATTTCAAATAGTGCCTTCTGAGACAGTGGATGCAGATTTTTGACCTGAGGCTGAATGACCCACTTCTGTTCCTAAATCGTATGTTTGTAATCTAAACTACAGATACTAAGGCAGCAGATCGTGCTACTTGCAGTCAGTGTAAAAATTTGCAGGATATTGTATCACACCAAATCATTAGTTGAACAACTTCAGAGAATCAATGTGCCCAAGAACCACAATTCAACATAATTCCCTATAAAAATAAACCAGTAAAATTTATTTCCTATTCTATGCAGGATGATCTTAGAAAACACATAATTGATAAAGTTTTTCAAGTTCTAGAATTGCATGATTAATTTATTTTTCTTTGGCAGGATCTTTCATAGAAAAGAGTTTTCTATTGATAAAAAAAAAGTTTCCACCTCCCTAAATCACAAGTTTTAATGCTAAATTTATTTAGTGTGGCTAAGTTAAGCTGTCCTGACTAAGTTAATAAATTATTTGAATACCCGATGATTTAACAAAGTCTATAAAAAGGAAGACTACATTCATGGCAAATCTGACCGACTACTTCTCTCCCTGTTGCTTTTATTTTAAGAAAGATGAAGTTCTATCTCTGATCTTCCTTAAAACAAAAAAAACAAACTGTTCATGTTCTCTAAACATTCACAACAAATATTCATTCATCTGTGTGCTAAAACAGGAGAATTCGTTTTTACCACATACCCAAATCTAATTACTAACTTCATTTGGGAACTTTAAATTTAAATGTATATTCTTTAATCCTACATCATTCCATATGTGAAATATTTTGAATCCTCCAACAGTATTAATTTGAAGAACTATACGTCTCCTTACCAATCTTATTAACATACGGAGTTTTATTTGATTAAACTGTTTCGAAATTGCCATTAAATTTCAAAATCAGAACCATAATAAAAGTGAATATGTTGCATGAAATGATATGCAAAATTCCTTAAAAAATACAAATCCATAATTCAATAATTGTTTTGCACCAATGTAACTTTTAAAGTTTTTATTCAGAGGTCAAAAGAAATTCTAGAGCTTAAAATGATCGTGAATGAACAATAGTGAAACACTTAAAATGATCCAACTTCAAAGCTTCATTTGTTGCTCTGCTAATAACAAAAGAAGATGGATCTCCTGTTTTAATTTGGTTACAAAATCTAAAAATTGCACGCTGAGAGAAAGAATGTGGCTTTGAAGTGACAAAGTACAGTTTCTAGGTGTTCTGTTGAAACTGGTTGGCATTATAACTCTGACTACTACAACTGCAAGTCTGAACCTTAGCTACACTACACAGACAAAGGAAGCAAGGGAAATAAAATCACATGCAAGGACTTTCAATTGCTCTCTTCTCTAACTTTGAGATGCTAATTACAGAGATGTACTGATGAGGGCTTCAGATTTGTACTTAACATGGCAATGCTGCATAGTGTGCACAATAAAGAGTAAACAGCATGAAGGACAATTCTGTATGATAAAAGTCAACAGTTAGATCATGAAAGAATTAGTGGACAAAAGCATTAACAGGCATACAAGTAAGCCACTTAGATTGGAAGGTTTCCCAATAGGCTGGATGTGTATCAATTGAGAACAAGTTTATTTTACTATCACTGAAATTTACTTTTTGTTCTTTTTTTCCCTTGGCTTGTACAGTCTTCAAAACTGTTTCATTCCGAGGAACAGCCATTGGCCTGAAAAACATTTCTTCTGTTGCGGACTTGCCACAAAAGTTGCAGGGCTTGCTGTTTGTTTCCAGCATTTTGTATTACTAAATTTGGCTATGAAGTCTTTAAAAGTTAAACACCTGCATAAGTTCACTGCTACCTTTGCAGATGTCACTTGTGAGTACCACAGTCTGCCATGTCAATGAGAAGGGGAAAACAGCCAGCTTTTCATGGACTGATAACTTACACATTTCTTAACAAAGTTGAAGTTTTGCACCCAACTTTCCCGCAGCTGTCATCTATAGCGTAACATTTAAAATATTATGTATCAGCAGCTTTTTTTTCCCCATGTGAATGGCTACACATATATTAACTTATCTCACAGGTTATTTAACGGAAAATCATTTACTGGGAGCCATTCAGTGATTATATAGTGACATCATGTCTTCCCTTAGTTACTAACAGCAAAAATTTACAAATGAGGAGCAGTGGATAGATTAGATTATTTATTAAACACTAATGTTCAGAAGGTTTACAATCCTGAAAACATACCTACTGTGTCAAAATTTTGGGCTGCTCCCCATTAGCAAATAAACCATTCCACTGATCCCCGCCTTGCGTTGAATCCCAGTCAGGCTCCAATTCCAACCTCTTCCTTGGAACAATTTGTACAAATAATAGGGGAGAACATAATTTTGGCAACAAAATTTTAAAGAGTGGCATGTCATGATTTTAGTTGATAAAAATTGAGTTTTTATTGTTTAAAAAAATTAACATTCATCAGAATTTATCAAGTACTTTGACAGATTCCAGGATTTATTTCAAATGCTTGAACCCATGTGCAATATGCAACTTTTCTGGAGATGGGCAAAACAAAATAATAGTTTGTGTATTTTAGTTAACTATAAATTGAAAATCCACACAAACAACTCCTAACTTGTAGTGCAAGAAAAAAATTATTTACTTTTCCAACTAATTAGATGAGTACCCCAAATATCAGATAATGGCTTGGGATATGTTAAAGTTGGAGAATTTAAATCTTCCACGATCTGCACCACGAAAATTCTACGTACAGCACAAAGCAGATGCTAACATGCACGTTCATCAAGCCAACATGCTCATGAGGTCATGCAGCAAGTCGAAAAGTATAGAACATGCTTCAGCACTTTTTTTTTAAAAAAAAGAAAAGCAGAGGGAGACAGCAAAATTTAAGAGATATTGGTGGCATGGTCATCATGTCATACCTGAGAGGTGATCCAATGAGCGAGGCTGGAGGGGTAGGATTACTCCCTGCATTGTGCCGCCGTCGAACGGCTTGCCGCCTGAACGTACTGCGTTCACGACGAAAAGTAACTGTCTCATCAGTGGTTTGGGCTGGCACAGCAAGACAGGTGTAAGCAAGACAGGCATTAACAACTCATTCAAAAATCAGGTTGAACAGTTCTGTTCTGGTCACGTTACTGAACTGTTTAAAAACACACAGACAATTCCAAATGTATCATTTTTTTAAAACAAAGTGGCATTTTCAAGGTCATTGCAACAGATCAAATTTTGTCAATTTCATCAGAGAACTTCAATACCCTCTCTCTCAGTTGTTTCAGGTCAATTTAACTGAAAGTTAACAGCTGCAAATTACTTAAAATGTGTCACAAACCAATATGTGTACCAGAAAAAGATGTTAACAATCAGTTTTTAATTGCTGTGGCTGCTGAAAAGTTTACTTGTATGAAACTTAGCTAGCTCAACTGATATCCAAAGTCATTAAAGAAGAAGATTCAGTCTATCTACGGAAAAAATGCTTCATAAACAGAGATCCCTAATCAAAGATTTATTGCTGAGATATGTTAAGAGAGGATTGGATTTGCCTCCCAATCTAAAACAAACAAACAAATGAAACAAGAATGTTTCACAAATCTAAATTTTATTAGAATTACAACATTAATGAATGATATTATTGATACCAGGAGTTTCAAACCCTATTCATGATCTCCAGCTTTTAAGAGAGATTATGGCAGCTTAAAATAGAGTAATTATTCTGACCACCAAAACTGACCACAAAGTGGCCACCCACACAGACACAGAAGCAGGCTGTGACATCAGGTGCCCTTGACAAGTCCGTAGGAAGCACGTGTGCGAGGAGCAGCTGAACAAGGCAGCCCTTGAAATTTGTTGTGTAAGCTTCAATTCGAAAACGCACAAGCTTCCTAGTAGCTGCTACTTTGTCGCTTTGCTGTGATATGGCATTTCAAAGTTGTGTGGCTGCACGTGCTCAGACACATGTCATCTTGGAGGGGTTTTGCATGCAGCATTTAGTACAATATAGTAAATTATCAAAGTAATGAAATGAAATCCACCAACCACATAATGCCATACATTTCTGATCTCAGCAATGTCTTTTTGGGAAAGCTGAGTACCTTCTCCAGAGGGTACATCAGAGGAAATCACGTCCTACCCCACCTAAACTCAGTTCCAAGCAACTAGCTTTAACACTGGTTTACTAGGAACCTCGTCAACAAAGGGTGAAAAACAATCAAAAGCCTGTTGTACAAAGAATCATGCAGAATAGCAATT
Source organism: Chiloscyllium punctatum (assembly GCF_047496795.1). Lineage (NCBI taxonomy): Eukaryota > Metazoa > Chordata > Chondrichthyes > Orectolobiformes > Hemiscylliidae > Chiloscyllium > Chiloscyllium punctatum. The sequence goes on along the minus strand of NC_092742.1, from coordinate 85,247,587 downwards.
GCAGTTAATTTCTTTTTACAAAAAATTTTGCGACTGCCAAAAGTTTGGTAGTCTTAAAATTCTCTTTCAAATATGAAAGAATTGCTAAAATATTTTGTGATAGACGTTCATCACTCCACCACTGGCAACCGTGTGCGCGGCTGCCTTGAATCTAAATTCTGGAATTCCCTCCCTGAACAAATCTAATTTTCTCTCCTCTTTTAAGGCTTTCCTTCACCAAGTTTTTGATCATCTATCCAAACATCCTATAATGGGCTTGATTCAAATTGTAATCAATAATTAATACGATGCATCTTTTGACATTTTAAAACCAAGATGTAAGCTAAACTAAAACAAGTTGCTGGAGAAACTCAGCAGGTCTGGCAACAGCTGTGCAGAGAAAGCAGAGTTAATGAAATGAATTGGTCACTGAATTTAAAACCTTAACTCTGCTTTCTCTCCTTAGATGCTGCTACCCATATTGAGTTTATATATTAATCATGATAATTATATATCCCCTCTGAATTTCAATTTCTTCCAGACATAATGACTATTGAGAATTGAATGAGGAGACAGAGAGGGGTAAAGATGGTTGTAACAAAAAGGAAATATTTTTCTCAGTAACTCAGGCAGCATCAACAATCTGGAGCATCAAAAACAATATGCTTTTGTGAAATATTTTTCTATTGTTTTACATAAGCAGTGGTTTCAGTTACAATTCAAACAGAGGCAGATTTTCCTGCTGAGTACCCGAGCAGAAAAGGTTGACAAGGCAAAAGCACATTTGACAGAGCAGTCAAATACATTCAAACAATAATTGTGTGTTGAGGGATGAAGTCATGGCACCTGTCATGGACCTTGAAGAAAGTTCCCTGTAAAAGCCTAGCAATCTCTATGCTGTGGATTTCCCTTCTCCTGACATCAGTCTGAACCTGGCGGCAAGTCAACGAGATTTCCTAATATACAGTGAAGTCACCAAATCAGATAAGCAGCCAAAAGCAGTGAAGTATTCTTAGAAAGCAAATCATTGAAGTCCTTCACTTTTAATTTTAAATTTCATATAGATGAAAAAGAGAAAGAGAGAGAGAGAGAGAGAGAGAGACTGAGACATACACATAGTATTTATGTAGAAGCTAAAATAACAAGCTAATCTTTGTAAAGTGAAAACAAGCTTTAAAAATGTATTTTCTTTGACCATAATGCAGACTGTTGATATTCAATAGATACAAAATTACTTAAGCAAAGCTGCTTAACAGTAACTGTGATCTCAGTACTCCCCTTTAAGAACACAATTACACTTCATTTCAAAAGGCACCGACTCTGCAAGGATTTTTATCAATAGTGAAACAATGGAGGTTCTCATCAATTCTTTGAGGAACTAAAACAAATCACCTTCTGAAGTGTATGATCAAACTGCATGTTTCCTGTTCAATTCCAGATACATGCATTCCAGAAGACTGTGACTGCAGAAATTATTCCAGTCTTCACTACTGCAAAATCTGAGCCAATATTTCAGTTGTTCATAGAACTAGCAGGATAAGGAATAGAGGGTCACAAGGAATGAAAAGTAATGATCATTTACAATAATCATCATGTAACAGCCTGTTTACATCTACTTCTACCTTTGCACTACAGGAAAAGATTGTAGAACAGAACACATTACCACCAGACAAGTAGATGGTACAGAAGACCACTGGAGCCATCTTCCACATGCAGTATGACAAGTCTGTGCCACCAAAACAAAGCTGAACAACACAGCAAACCAGAAAGAAAAGACTGTAACAGTGATGGTTGTTCCACAAATCATGGGATGTTAGAGGGAATAACCACATTTTGATGGTATGACCAGCTTCCCGAACTACCTGAAATAGCTGAATACGGTTTGTGTGACTTTGCAATTAATGTCTAAGGCTAATTGTGGGGGTCAGTTAACTTAGTTGACAAGGCAGCTGGTTTGCAATGCAGAGTGATGTCAACAGTGTGGTTCAATTCCATACTGACTGAGGTGACCATGAAGGACTCACCTTCTCAACCTTTCTCCTCGCCTCAGGCATAGTGACCCTCAAGTTAAACCACCACCAGTTGTCTCTCTCTCTAATGAGAGAATAGTTTGGTAGGACTATGGCAACTTTACCTTTATTATGGTTATGGAAAATAGTTTGCAACACTTTCTCCATATGGATGTCCAAGATATAGGTGACAATATTTAGTACACAGTAGGGACAGTACTGAATTTCCACTGTCACTACTTTCCCAGTATCTCCTTGTGGCTTTTTGGATTATTTACTAAGTTTTCGAATCTGTTATCATCTGTAAATAATTCCAAATATTGAAATGACTGTTACCCAGAGTCCACTGAACTGGTCCCAAAACATGATCACCATCCATTTCCAAGTACAGAAACCTTCATTAACTATTACGATTTTCTCCATTCCAACAAATTTTGAACTCAAGTTCACATCAAGGAAATTCTACTTCCTAACACCACATCATTTGCTCCAACATTCTTCTGTTTATGTCATTTCTCAAAAGCATTATCAACGTTTATATATACCAAATTCCCAGCAATTCCTCCAAGAACTGCAAGAATCACAAGTTAGTAACTTATCTGGCCCGATTTACTGTTATCTAACACAACAGTACCCTGCAAATGTTCAACAGACAGAGCTGATAAAATCAGCAGACTGGTTGAAAACTTCAGTGATAAATGATAAGCTGGTTTAGCTCTCATTGTAAAACTACATGAATCGTATAGTTGCATATAAAATAAGAATTCTGCATAAATATATAGCGCCAATTATTTTTGTTTAGCTGTTATATCTGTTCATGGAAACTTCCTCAGTGTAAAACAAAATGCATACCCATTTGTACTGCCCATAATAGTCTTTGCATGTAAACTTCTAATTGGCTGAATGGGTGATTGCTAGTAGTGGCTAACAGTTAAAAACAAAAATAAAGTCACAATGATTTGGTAGCGAGAAAGTTATTCAGTTGCGTGCGATAACACTTATAGAGTAATAGAGATGTACAGCACAAAAACAGACCCTTTGGTCCAACCCGTACATGCCGACCAGATATCCCAACCCAATCTAGTCCTACCTGCCAGCACCTGGCCCATATCCCTCCAAATCCTTCCTATCCACATACTCATCCAAATGCCTTTTAAATGTTGCAACTGTACCAGCCTCCACCACATCCGCTGGCAGCTCATTCCATACACGTACCACCCTCTGCGTGAAAAAGTTGCCCCTTAGGTCTCTCTTATATCTTTCCCGTCTCATCCTAAACCTCTGCGCTCCAGTTCTGGACTCCCCCACTCCAGGGAAAAAACTTTTCCTAATTACCCTATCCAGCCCCTCATAATTTTGTAAACCTCTAAGGTCACCCCTCAGCCTCTGACGCTCCAGGGAAAACAGCCCCAACCTGTTCAGCCTCTCCTTATAGCTCAAACCCTCCAACCCTGGCAACATCCTTGCTAATCTTTTCTGAACCCTTTCAAGTTTCACAACATCTTTCCAATAGGAAGGAGACCAGAATTACACGCAATATTCCAACAGTGGCCTAACCAATGTCCTGTACAGCTGCAACATGACCTCCCAACTCCTGTACTCAATACTCTGATCAATAAAGGAAAGCATGCCAAATGCCTTCTTCACTACCCTATCTACCTGCAATTCCACTTTCACGGAGCTATGAACCTGCACTCCAAGGTCTCTTTATTCAGCAACACTCCCTAGGACCTTACCATTAAGTGTACAAGTCCGGCTAAGATTTGCTTTCCCAAAATGCAGCACCTTGCATTTACCAGAATTAAACTCCATTTGCCACTTCTCAGCCCAGTGGCCCTCTAGATTTAAAAAAAAGCATCCCAAATTAGGGGCTGTTGTGGCACAGTGGTAGGGTCCTTGTCTCTAAGCCAAAAAAAGTGAGGTTCAGGACCCACCTACTCCAGAGATGTGCAGTAACATCTCTTAGCAAACTGATTATAAAGTATAAAGTGCAGGATTACGCTCTAGCCTAACCCTTCTCATTCTCAGTAACTAGGTCACTTTTTGTCACTGTGATGTTGGGGGAAGTGGCATGCCTGATTGATGTCATTTCCAGCACAAAAGGAAGATAGTTGTTGTTGTTGGAGGTAAATCAATACTTAGCTAGGAGACTCAGCAGAGAGTCCTCAGGGTATTTGCAAACAGATTGCAAAAGCCTTCAGATTTTTCCTAACCAACCTCTCGTGCAGGTGAAACTTGAATCCAGTCCTGGACACTACTAAGGACACCAGCACTGCAACACAGAAGCCACTCAGGTTTGTCAAGGTAAAGTCCTGGTCCCAACCATCTTCAGCTGTTTCAATGGCCATCCTCCATCTGGTGTCAGAATTAGGATGTTTGTTGATGATTTTCAGTACTATTCATGATTCCTCAGATATTGAAATAGTCCATGTCCAAATGCAGCAAGACCTCAACAATACTCTGGCTTGGCCAGATAAGTGACCAAGTAACAATCATGCCATATAAATGCCAAGCAATAACTATCCCCAACTACAAAGAGTCCATCCATTTACTCTTGACAATCAATAGCATTACTATCACTGATTTCCACCATTAACACTGCCTCGGGAGTTACAATTGACTAGAAACTGAATAGGACTAGACATCAATGCACTGTAGCTGCAATAGCAGGTCAGATGCTATGAATCCTGCATCAAGTTACTCACCTGACTCCCCAAAACCTATACATTATCCACAAGGGAGTATGATGGAATATTCCCTACTTGCCTGCTCTAGTGCAGCACCAACAATATTCAAGAACCTCAAACCAGCAGGATAAAACAAATAGTCTGCTTGACTGGTATCCCATTTCACATTTTCAACTGCTGCCAGTGAATATAATCTACAAGATGCACTGCAACAATTCAAGGCTCCTTAGACAGCACCTTTCAAACCCACAGCCTCTACAAGCGAGAGGGACATGAGCAGCAAATCTGTGTCGTAATAACTTTAGAACCCCCAACTGGAAAGGAACACCATTTATTGTTGAATATCAAAATAGAGCCACAACTCACGGTGTATTCAGGATAGTCCGAGCCCAGGATCTGCTTTACATTCTGTTCTTCTTGAAGAAACATTTTCTTCAAAACAGTAGAAATGTTTTGACATTATCAGAACATTTTTGACTGCTTTGTGAAACTAAATACATGAATTTACGACTTGACATTACCTAGTGACGTGGACACTGCCCCTTCTGAAACCAGGAGAGTCAACTCTTGCTGCGGAAAGTTTTAAATCTTCTCATGCACCTTCTGGGGAGCATGGGGTCAGATGTGTTGTCTGAACATTATTAACTCACCAGGTTTCCCTCAGAGTTAAAGTGGATTTTGTTTTTTTTTAAAAACAGGTTTTAAAAACAGGTTTCCCTTCTAGCACAAGGGAGCTAGAAGTCTTGCAAAGTCTTTGGAAACAGGAGTACCCTGACAGACTACAATCACTTGAATCTTTATCATATCAGCACTATTTAAAACCACCAAGTCAGGACATAGCTCTTTCCAAAACTGGGATTGATAACATTACTTGGTACAAGTTGCTAGTTCAAGCATGGAATTGATTGGAATTGATTGGAATTTTGAAAGGCAAATGAATGCATATCTTTAAATTTTAGTTTAAAACAAGAGCCAACAGAAAAAGGTCTAGGTGGTTTTAATATGTATCAAAATAAAATGGTATAGATTACCTGGGAAGAAATTAACAGTTCATTAATGAAACCTGTTAAACCAACAACTGCTGAGATTGTACACAAAAGAAAACTTGGAATCTGTTGTTAATTTTGAACAGTTTTGCATGAAGGAAAGCGGCACGGTGGCACAGTGGTTAGCACTGCTGCCTCACAGTGCTGGAGACCCGGGTTCAATTCCCGCCTCAGGCGACTGACTGTGTGGAGTTTGCACGTTCTCCCAGTGTCTGCGTGGGTTTCCTCCAGGTGCTCCGGTTTCCTCCCACAGTCCAAAGATGTGCAGGTCAGGTGAATTGGCTATGCTAAATTGCCCCTAGTGTTAGGTAAGGGGTAGATGTAGGGGTATGGGTGGGTTACGCTTCGGCGGGGCGATGTGGACTTGTTGGGCCGAAGGGCCTGTTTCCACACTGTAAGTAATCTAATCTAATCTAAAAAAGCAGAGTATAATCTAGTGAGATATTTGAGAAAGTGTTCCAGAATCAGTTATAAGGATAACTAATGAGGGCCACACTTAGAATAAAAGTATTCTGACAGGGAAAAAGTGACACAGCATAAATGGAAATGGGGTGATTCACACTGGGTGTAATTAAATGGAATACATTTAATGAAATTCAAGTGTAGACAGAATGAGATCATTAACAGCGTTCTCTTAGGGATATGCATGACTTTGCCAATGAGTTTTTTTTAATTGGCTGATTTGACCATCACCTGGAAAACTGGAACCAAGCAAAGAGGATACACAGGCATCCTTTGTAATGTTATAATGAAATCAGCCAGGTGGATCACATAGAATATGGGCCAGATTTATAAACAGGAGTGTGAGAGGTTCTCGTCACTTTGAGAGCTGGCTCAGTGTCAAGGACTCGCCACATATAATTAAAGGGTGACTTAGTGACAGGATATTGGCCTCTGTGGAATTATTTCATCCTCAACCAACTTCTGCTCTTTTGAAAAATTGGCCAATAACGAATGCATGGCATGATCCTGGGATATTGATGTAAAAGTGCAAAGTGGTTGTTACATCTGAAGTAACAAACATGAAAGAATGCATGGTGAAAATCCACTGAAGAATAGGTCTCAGACATGTACACCTACTTGACAAAATAGTTATTGTGGTCTGGAAGAGCACAAGTAGTTTAAATAGTAGGGAACTGACACATAATTCATAGAAAAAAATGACTTTAAAACAATGGAATTGGTATTCGTGAAAAGGAGGTAAACTTAAAAGGATATTTGGCTATTAGATCAAAATTGTTAGAGATTAAGGGATGTGGACTCTGACAGGAATTATGGCTGAGTGGACAGCCCATCAAATGATATACAGTTACCCCATCTTCAGTGGCTGTATGGTACATGTATTCCAGCATTCAAACCGGTGGGTAAAATTGTAAGGTGTTAGGACAGTTAATGAATGAAAGAAGGCTAAGCTAAGACTCAGGAGTAAGGGAACCCTAAGGAAAAAGGTAAGAAGTGTAAGCAGAAGATAACACGAAATGCAATGTGTATTGAAAGCAGGAATAGGTGTGTTAAAATTCTATGGATGTTGAAATCTTACAAAATAAGGAGTAAGTGAGGACTGCAAATGCTGGAGATCAGACCTGAAAAATGTGTTACTGGAAAAGCGCAGTGCTGAAAAATGTGTTGCTGGACTTATGCCCGAAACGTCGATTCTCCTGCTCCTTGGATGCTGCCTGACCTGTTGCGCTTTTCCAGCAACACATCCTACAAAAAAAGACAACTAAGGTTGGACAACTAACTTGGGAGGCTATTAAAGTATCTGCTTTTTGGACCAAATTATTACTATGTAGGGATTTAGCAAATTAGTTTAATCCCAGCATGGTTTGGAAGTTTGACAATAACTCTGTGGGAAACATACCACACACAGATGAATCAGAATGTCAAAAATACTTTAATTTGTTTGAGCTTTTTAGCTTGACACAATGACGTGAACTAACCACTTCATTGTTATCCAGATATCTGTTGTCCTGGAGATGATTACTTTACCTCACATACTAATTTAGCATGTAAGGTTGATTTGTTAAAGACTAACTGCAATGTCATAGTATGTAATACTACCTTTTTGATTTTCAACAGTACACAGCAGCAAATACAATGCCAGTTTATCATCTTGCCCAGTCTGCTTGGGGATATGCGGTGAACACCTGAATTTTATGGCAAATGATTGCATGTTAAGAACAATGGCCAAAAGGCCTAATATGCCAATTCCATACATACCCATATCTTTGAACCAAAATCCATTGCAACATAGCAGGTGTACTAGCATATGCAGAAATTACCACTCAATGATATCATAATTCAAGAAACTGGCCCTGACTATATGTATTACCAGAACTCTTAATACCTAATTTGACTGGGGAAAATCACTGCCAACTAACATAAGGACAAAATTTATGTTTTATATATAATGCATTTGGAAAAAACCTCAAAGATATTTAGATAAATGTGAGGAGTTACTTTTGGAAAAGCAAATCAGAGCAGGACTTATACATTTAATGGTAAGGTCCTGGGGAGGGTTGCTGAACAAAGTGACCTTGGAGTTCAGGTTCATAGTTCCTTGAAAGTAGAGTCACAGGTAGATAGGATAGTGAACGTGATGTTTGTTATGCTGTCCTTTATTGGTCAGAGCATTGAGTATAGGAGTTGGGAGGTCACATTGCAGCTGTACAGGACATTGGTTAGGCCACTGTTGGAATATTGCATGCAATGCTCGTCTCCTTCCTATCAGAAGGATGTTGTGAAACTTGAAAAGGTTCAGAAAAGATTTACAAGAATGTTGCCAGGGTTGGAGGGTTTGAGCTATAGGGAGAGGCTGAATAGGTTGGGGCTGTTATCCCTGGCACATCGGAGGCTGAGGGATGACCTTATAGAGGTTTATAAAATCGTGAGGAGTATGGATAGGATAAACAGACAGGGTCTTTTCCCTGGAATGGGGGAGTCCAGAATTAGAGGGCATAGGCTTAGGATGAGAGGGCAAAGCTTTAAAAGGGACCTAAGGGACAACATTTTCACACAGAGGATGGTGAGTGTATGGAATCAGGTGTCAGAGGAAGCGGAGGAGGCTGGTACAATTACAGCATTTAAACGGCAATTATATAAATAGGAAGGGTTTGGAGGGATATGGGTCAAGTGCTGGCAAGTGGGACTAGATTAGGTTAGGATGGACCAGTTTCCATGCTGTACATCTATGACTCTATGACTGTATCACACTGTCAATCCATTAAGCGGGGTTCCTTAGCATGTGACATTTAAGAAATTGTGAGCTTTCCTTGTATAACCTCTTATCTGGCAACAGTATACTATGACCTCTTACGGCCAGAAACTACCATGACGTACAGCCATAATCGACTGATTCGCATAGCAGACAATTTAGGAAGCCTTCCATTACATCACTACCGGGACATATTTGAGGAATGGTCACTTAAAGCTTCAGCATTACTTTCTTTTTTGTGGCATCCAATTGTATTCTTGTTTTGTTTCTTGTTTTTATGTACCTGCATAAAAGCCCACAAACTGCATCACATATATAATCAACTTGCAGTTATTGAACAATATATACGTGCTTGTGTAAGGTTTTGATAATCTATTTAGAAGACATTAAAGGGTGGTGTGTAGTGTTAGGCTTAAAACACAAAAACCTCCAAACCAGACCATTTAGGGCTAATGGTTAAGGGTTAATTCAACATGACAATAAGCAATTGAAGCAAAATGAAAAAAAAATGAAAACAGGCCTTTTGCTAAAGACATCCTGGGAGGTAACTGCATTAACATGATTGTCTGTATGAACTTTTTTTTAATGTAGTTAACACAGAGCTACTTAGGGATGTTTTCAACTTATCTGGGTGGCACGGTGGCACAGTGGTTAGCACTGCTGCCTCACAGTGCCAGAGACCAGGGTTCAATTCCCGCCTCAGGCGACTGTGTGTGGAGTTTGCACATTCTCCCCGTGACTGCATGGGTTTCCTCCCACAATCCAAAAATGTGCAGGTTAGGTGAATGGGCCATGCTAAATTGCCCGTAGTGTTAGGTGAAGGGTAAGTGTGGGGGAATGGGTCTGGGTGGGTTGCGCTTCGGCGGGTCGGTGTGGACTCGTTGGGCCGAAGGGCCTGTTTCCACACTGTAAGTAATCTAATCTTTTGCACAATGGAACGAATGGGAAAGTACTGAAAGTACTACAAAATGGTAATGCAGCACATAACCAAAATACTATTAATATCAGGGAGTTTCTCCCATTCATTGGACTTTCACCCACTGGCCAGGTTTGAGAGATCAGGGTAGTAGACTTACAATATCAGACTAAGGTTCCTGAGACCTATGGACTCAGACAAAGCTCCAAGTGCAAGTTATCCAAAGTCCCTGGCATAAAAACAAGGTAATGAGACTCATTAGTTTGCATATATATGAAGTCGCTTAAGCTAATATATTAAGTATATTAAGCTAGTGAGCAAATGAATGTATAAACTAATAAATTAGCTATATATTGCAGTGCTCTTGTTTTCTTGTAATCATTTTGATCAGAGCTTAAAAGAACTTGTCAGGTACTTTCAGCCTAACAACACGGAAGCAGTGAAGAAAAAGCAGGCAGTAATCATTAAGTGGATAGCACTTTTGAAGAATTAACACGTATGGTCTCCTGTTCTGTAAAATTCTAATTCCTGTAAAGAGGAAGAATAATAGGGTAAAGCATAATGGCATGTTTGCTATTAAATCAATCCTGAGTGAGCTCAAAAAATTGTTCACTTCAACTTCAAGTCATTCTCATAAGATTTATTTTTGCAAGTATCCATAAGAGCAAGAAACTGAGCAACTTAATAAGAATATGTTCCACATCCCAAATACTACTTCTGTTGAAGATAACATTATCTCCCGTTTTCTATGTCAACCTTATGAGAGGGCAAGGTGGCGGTTTATAATCTGTGATTTGCCAATACATACCATTAATCCAGCATTATTAAATAAAAGAAGCATATCAGACATGACTTTTTGTACTGCAGTATAAAACCTGGATTTCCTCAAGGTTTTCATTCTCATCTGTCCCTTAATGTTATGACTGAGATCAGGGATTCTTGATGTTTGTGGTTTTCTCTCTCCCTTCTTTATTCTGGAAGGAGGCAGATTTGACCAATAGCTGAAACGGGTATCCATATTAATGATGGTGACATCAATTTGATTCATGCTGGTCATCTGGACCAATGAGCTAAGCACGAACAAACACACCTCCCAAAGAAACCACGTAGCTATGGAAACATGCTCTTTGTCATGCAGTCCAGAATTCTGAATAATTATGATAAATATTCCAATTTTTATTCCATCATATGGACCACTTTTATTCCTCCCCATTCTCCCACTCTTAACTCCTCCATTTAGCATTCGACAGAAGGATTTGCAAGTTGAAACTCAACCTGTTTGGCCGCACCTTCTTTGACCATTAACTGTTCACGTGGGATGAGAACTCAGAGGTTCTACTTCAGTGGCAGGGTCATATTTCCTCCCTTCTTTACTGTCAAACGTTTAGATCTCCTAATTTTGAACAACACCTGAGAGTCAACTACTCCAGTGAGTTTTCCCAGCCTTTAATGTACATCAATAATTCATAATTTGTCTACAGTAAGAATAAAGTCTCATTAACTATTTTTAAAATTTTGGGATTATTTGTTTTATTATGGATTTGTCTCAATAAGCAATATCTCAACAATTGAATTGAATTCAACTATACATTTTAGGAGAAATTAGTACAATATAGTAAAGAAACGTTATATATCCCCTCAAGAGAAAATAAAAGGCCACTAAATTCATGCGGTTATTTTCTTCTCCAAATGGACACTGCATGTACGTAGTTCCCACTCTTGGGAAAAACAGCCATTAAAATACTTTCAACATTTTCCATTTTTCCCTATAATCTGACAGGTTGGTATGTTTTATTAGAAACATATTATATTTTGAGTTGAGCTTGTGTTTATAAAATCATATTCCAAATCTTGACTTGCTTAAAAAACGTTAGACTTCCTCTCAATCTTGTTAATGGGCACCAAAATAACAAATTTTGTAATGTATTTATTAACATGTGTAGAGACTGCATGAAAAGCTTTAAAGTTTTCTGTTGAGTTTTTGTTTAAATTAACATTCTTTATCCTGAGATATAATCCCCAGAAATAATTGTTACAGGATATTTCTCAAAGGAAAATCTTTGATTAGGAGGGCAGACATGCTGGCTTCAGCAGATTCCATACGGTGTGAACTATATGGGGACAAAGAAAACAGGAAGTCTAAGAGCTAATTGGGTTAAACGGCTGCAGCTTTCACATTACATTGCTTGGACCATATAACATTGTCAAAGACTGGCTGGATATTTAGGTAAGTTGAATCTTTTGCTGCCAGATTCTATTGCATTCAAAATCAAAGAGGCTTAAGATTGTAATTCCACAAAAGTTCTTCTCAGTTTCCTTGATAAAGGGGTAGGGTGGACAGAACACCAGCAAAAGGTTGCACATTTAACATTATCCTAGCCAACAAGTTTCAATAAAATCTAAAACCGAGAGGTTTCATGGTGTGAGAAGTACTGTTTTAATTAAAGTCTGAAAATGGACAGTGAGCGTTGTCTTTATGAATTAAAGTGTCAATTCAGAATGAATATGGTCTTAGACTACATTTACATATACATATTTTCCATAACTTGACTTACAAATTTTATATCACAATTAATAACATGAGGACTTCTGAAGTGTATTTGCTGCCAGTGAAGTGTATTGTAAGTAGTTAACGCTAGCAAAACACATCTCCCAGCAATGAGATGCATAATTAGACAAACTGTTTCAATTGTTGGTTGAAACCTCAGTCTGGTGGGTAGGTACATTTAACTGGAGTGATTATCCATTATACTAAAATAGCACTCTCACACACTCAGATGCAGGCCACATGAAGTACCTGTGTATGCAAATACTACTGAGGCCACCAGGCTGGGGAGAAGGATGATGAAGCAGAACTGTCCCTTCTCGGAGGTTTCTGTGGAATTGGTCTCCTTGGCCACTGCTCCTTCATTGCATTCTTCCAACTTCACCACATTACCCATGGAACAATCCATTCCAGAACCAGGAGGCCATGACCAGGGCTGCTGTAACACCTGTTCCTTACCTCCTTCTGTATTTCTGATCAATGTCAATGATTAATTAATCACAAAGTTATGAGGTCCCCCAAATCCCCTTTTCACACAGCTTTTTTGCAGTCTTTCTCCATTCAAATAATATTCAATTCCTATTCATAACATCAGAATTTCCCAAATTATATTCCATCTGCAAAGTGTTTGCTTACTCACTTAACCTGCCTATACCCCTCTTTCTGTGTCATCCTTAATACCCACCTTCTCATCTATATCTGTTGTCCATAACCTTGGCTAAAATATTTTACATTCCTCAGAGTCATTAATATAGATTACAAGTAATTGTGACCCCAGCACCGATCCATGTGATATTCCACTAATTACAGGTTGCCATCCTGAAAAAGCTTCTCGTTTCCATTCTGTCTTCTATTAATGCAAATGAGACCTCTGTATTTAACTATTTCAAAAACCAGAAGAGGGCATTCCCATTATCTGGGAAAATATTACTAATGACAGATGACATCATAACCACCACATGGCTTTTGTAGGAGCTTGTTGTGCTCAAATTAACCACGATATTTCCTATGTTACAGCAGTGATTGTACTAAAAGCATTTAATTAGTTCACAGTGCTCTGATGCAGTCAATGAGGTTATGAAAGGTGTCATAATAAATGCAAATTCCTTTGTTTTACATGAAGGAGGAGAAAGGAATGGAAGGATATACTGATATGATAAAATGAAGCAAAGTGAAAGGAGATTTTTAGGAAACATAGTTCAGATAATTGGAATGACCTCTGTTTTAAATTCAATGCAACTATGTCATCAATTTAAAAAAAACAATAAGAATGAAACTATCAATATTCATTATTATATCAAACTCTTCTGCCCCGTTTCAATAAGGCAATTAAATTGATTAAAACCTTTGTAGGATAACAGATGAAAGAATGTCATGCTAACATCACACATCTGGTGCATATTAACCACTGAAGAATCTGATTGCTCAGTCAGGAGCGACCTCACCTCTGAATCAAAAGGTATGGTTCCCAATGTTACTTCAAACCATCGCACATAATTTAGGCTTTTACTTCAGCATTACATTGTTTGAGATATCATCCTTTAAATGAGACATTCAGTTCCCATCAGATATATTGAACTATTTAAAGATTTGGGAGTACTCTCATTATTCTGCTCCGTTCATTTTATATACAATTTGTGCATTCTGGCTGTTTGCAACTGCTAAACAACTTTTCCACCTCAAAAGAGTGTCCGTAGTCCAAAAGAATATTTTATAACTGAATTTGCTAAGTAATGTTTACTCTTCAAGTTAGACATATTTTCCCATTAACAGTAACATTTAGTTTGGGTTAGGTTAAAGACCCCTAATTCTCTTCTTGCCCTCCTCCCCATCACCCAATCTATAACTGGAAAAACAGAAACAAGCAGGCATCTCAAAAGTACGAAGTTCTCAGATTCCAATCAAAACAGGAGAGCCAGATGGTTGGAACATGAGACCACTAGATGAGGGCTGGGTACTGGCAGGAAGGGCAAAATGAATAAAGCATAAATAATGAATAACGATAGGGCAGAACCAAACAATGGACGAACAAGAAAGTAGAAATACAAAGCAAATTCTCAATAAATCTCTCACTCATCAAGCCACACTAAATTCTGAATTACTTAAATATTGAATGCCACTGTGACATTACCTACAGAGAGAGATTAAAGATTTCAACTGTTTAAAGATGGAAATTTGCTAACTCGTGTTAGCACTTTTCCATAGAATTATATACAACTCTGTATTGAAAATCGGAGTCAGGAATTTCTAAATAATCTGTGGGCTTATAGGGTGGAAAATAAAAAAATACTGCATATAGGTATAGTTGGGTAGCTGTTCGATTAGACCAAATTTGACACAAGTTCAGAGAAAGCAAGACGACTTGTATTTTCACAGGGCTTTTCATAACTGCCAGATTTATAACAGCATTTTAAGGCTAACAAAGTATCTTTGTCACATAGGCACTATAGTAATGTAAGAAATGTAGAACTCAATTTATACGCAGCCAACACTCAACGTGATAATGATCGGAATTTCTTTTTAAATGATTGTTGACTGCAGGATAACTACTGGTATACTGGGATCTTTTGTATTCACTGAAGGCGGCCCTCAGTTTAACGTCTCATCTAAAATGGGCGGCACTTTGGTTCAGTGGTTAGCCCTGCTGCCTCACAGCGCCAGGGACCCAGGTTAGATTCCTGCCTTGGGCGACCGTGCCAACTCCACAGAGGCATTCACCCAGTGTCTGCGTGGGTTTCCTCCGGGTGCTCCGGTTTCCTCCCACAACCCAAAGACGTGCAGGTCAGGTGAATTGGCTATGCTAAATTGCCATTAGTGAGAGTCAGGGTCTGCATGGGTTACTCTTCGGAGGGTTGCTGTGGACTTGTTGGGCCAAAAGGCCTGTTTCCACACTGTAAAGAGTCTAATCATATGGCACTATCAACAGTGCAGCACTCTCTCAGTATTACACTAGAGCGTCTACTTTGATTTTGTGCCCAAGCCCTAAAGTGGAAGTTGGGACCCAAAATTTGGTGACCTAGATGCAAGATGCTAATTATGCCACATTTGATACTTCAAACTAGCTGGCCAATTAACACAAGGTTTTGTTATTATAAGGAACTAAAACAAATACTTAATATACTTGGGATAAACTGAATTCCAGTCATACTGAAACAGTAAGGTCAATGATAGTGCTGAACGAAGATTTAAAAGTCAAATTTATTATTAATAGGCTTGCTAGTGGTCACAGTATTTTTGATTCGGTGGATGTAGTCTAAGTTTAAAATTATTTAATCCACAGGGTCCCAAGTACAGGTAGTTCTTCTACAATGTGATGATCGCATTCTTGTGCAATCCCGCATTATAGAAAAACCACACTTTAGAACTAGCGCTTAAAGTGTTGGTGATGTAATCACGTTACAACGAAACACATGTTTCAAAAGTTCGCACTTTAGAAAGTGTCCTCAATTCAATCGTGTTACAGCAAATTTGCGTTAACGAAATTCATATTAACAAAACATGTGTTATAGCGAAATGACCTCTTACTGAAACATTTTTACCTTGTCATTACCTCATAATGAAAGTACATAATTCAGAAAAATACTCAGAAATGGGACAACTTTCATGAAGCATTAAAATAGTTTGACACCTCCATTAAAATAGCAAAGCTGCTGCACACCAACTCACTCAGAACCCATTGCTAACATCTGTAAATAATAATCATTCACACCTTAAAATATTGTTACACCACTTTGCAACTGATTTTCAAGGAGTTTTCATTAATTATGCACCAACCAATGCGTTAAAGGAGCCCTCCTCAAACTCTAAAATGTCAACATGTCAGTGTCATGGTGAAATACAGGGTGAATTTTCAAAACTGCGCCATGCAATACCAAAATGCTCCCACATAATCTTACTAAGTGGTTCCAAATGAAGGCTAAGGACATTTCCACAGAACAAAAGGTGAAATTAGAAATGCATTCTAGAGCTGCTCAGTCATATCTGTTATTGGCAGGACAATTTGGCAACGGGAGATTTCTAACAGCCCATCTGCTACCAACTATTGAATAGCTTGAGAAAGTCAACAGAAACTAATGAGATGAAAAGATTTAACTGAAAATTCAACCGTATCCTTCCTAAGCACACAACGTTTTTAAAAACAATACAAATATATTAAGCAACTAGCTACATGGAGGTACCAAAAAAGGAAGCTCAGAAATATTCCAGTTTTATCTCCCCATTGATGCAAACACAAACCTAACATGCCCCATTTAGTGTCTATTATTCAGACTGCAGAAAACAAAAAACTGAGAGTTATATATCTATGAAGAAGTCTGGCCAGCTCATCTGAAGGTGTATTAAAGTCAGTTTCACTTCCTTGTCAAAAGAAATGATCATTCAACAATCTATAAACACAATTTCCTTTAGCATATAGCAAAAAGGTATTCTTTCAGAATTCCTTGCTTTGCCTCATTAGGATCTATTTACCATTTATGAGCAGTTAATTAGCATTCATTGCTTCCTGCACTGTGGGCAGAAAACATTCCCCACTCAGTTCCATTTAAGGCACTGTACTTTACCAGGATGAGCATTGGAAAACTTCAGTTTCATAGTTATTTGACAAAACCATCATTATACACAGCTATGTTAACCTTTCAAAAGTAGTGCTATTATGTCAGGTCAGGTAAGAAGCATGATCTATTTATGTTATACAACTGTTGTTATTAGATATTCAGCTGAAAAGTTATCCTGGAAAAACTTATTCCTGCTATGTAATGCTTGAATTTTGACTAAACTATGATTCTGCATGTATTGTATTTTGTCATACCTGTAATGCTATCAGTGCATTTGATCAATTTGAAGTGCATTACTACATTCTAAATGTTAATTATCCACCTCCTTAACATAGCTAGCTGTTAGACACTCAGCTCAGCATTCAGCCAGTTACTACTGTACTGGTGTCAGCTGTGCACATTCCATGAGACTCTCAACTCAATAGGAATACATTTTCCAAGTAAATGTGGAACTAATTTTCCTAATGCTGCAAAATATTTCAACTGAAACTTAACAGCAAAGTGAAGCTGGGGAAAACAGATCACTTTATATTAAAAATATTTGTTTATAAAGTAAATAATAATAATGTTTATCTAAAAAGCAACCTACCTCCACTGGTCGCTCCTTGGTCTTCTGCTTCAGGAAAAGTTACTTGACTAGGCAAACTATTTCTTGAACGAGTTACTGATTCTAGTTGTGAAGCTCTGCCGATAAGACTGAGCTCATCTATTACCTCTCCCTCCTTGGCTTCCAAGTCTGATTTGGATGTTGTTAAAGGCCTTGCTTTATCTGGTGTGCCTAGTCTGCTAGGGTCACTTAAACAGGCTGCTGTGCCACTATCCAAGCTCAGGACTCTTGCATGAGTCTTGGCACTGGCTGCACTAAGAGTCCTGCGTGTTGATCTTCTCCTGGCATTTGCACAGTTTTCTGAACCAGAGTGAACCTTTAATGTGGCCTCAGAATCAGTGCCTCTTTCTCGAGTCAAGTACTTTGCTTTTAAGACATGATATCGCCCTTCAGGAGAATGACATGAATGCGAGGTGGTGCTGGATGAGCTATCTGAACTGAAACGATGTGCTGAATGCATGCTGGAGGTCCTGCTCAGGTCACTTTGATCACTTGAGTCCTCATCTGGACAAAAACCGCTATTGCTAGTTTTGACACCAGCCACGGCACGAAAGGACACATACTCCCTATGCCGGCTTGAATCAAAACTGCTGGCTCTTTTTTTCCCTGCCTTTCTTCGGTTTGACTTATGTGTAGAAGCAGCTCGGTGAATAAAGTTAGTAGACTTAGGCCTCACATCCCCATCTTTTTGTTTAACAGTTTCATCCTTTAGTGTTTGTATATCAATTGAGAAAGAAGGCTTTTCAACAACTTCTTCTACTGCTTGCTCAGTCATTGCCTCTTTAAGCGGCACACCTTGCTGTTTCCGTATATCTATAGTCAATTCATTAGCATGAGGGTTTTTGTTGGCATCACCTGACCCATTGAGATTCTCTTCAGTTTCCACTGGGCCAGAAGTCTGCATCGGGTCAAAAGCCTGGCCAAGATCTTGACTGCAACTATCATCTTTGCCTGCAGCATGTAAATTTATCCTCTTGGCATTAGTCCTTTTTTCCAATTTGCTGGTGCTTTCTGGTTCACTACTATACCCGTTTTTCTCACAATTTTTTTTCTCGGAGCTGTGCTCATCAGCTGAGGTTTCTGCTTGTTCTGAAAGAATGCTCTCCACGTGGGTTGAGCTTGTTTGCTCACTCTTATAACTGCTGATGGTACTATTAGTGTCTCGATCTGTCCCACTACAGTAGCTTTCCGTTGACCCACTACTTCTGGTGCTGAGACTCTGCAAACTATCAACGCTGTTATCTGTTTTTAGAGGCTTACTGACTTCCGATTTGGATGATGGCTGGGAAGCACCACTTTTGGCTAAGTCATCTAGCTGAAAAACACCAGCACAACAAGAGTTTTCAGTCAACGAGTCCTTGGATCCTGAAAGTGGTTTGGAACTTTCTAACTCACAGACAGTGTCTAATCCTCTCCTTTGTTGAAAGAGAGCAAAATCACTGAGAGATGTGTCTGGAAAAGCCACTGCTGAACTTGAAGTCCTTGGCACACCCCTAGGCCTATGGTCTTTCCTGTAAGACAGGGAATGCAAGGGTACAAGGGAGGCTGCTTCTGTGTCACAGGTAGCTGACAATGAATGCTCAGTGTGGTGGTAGCACATGTTGTCATTTGGATCCACTGGAAAGTCTTGAGCACCTGAAGATGTTAGCGTGTTGTTTGATACAAAAGAATCATTCGGCACTACTTGGAAAAGTTTGGAATCGAGTGCCAGATCTGTGGCAAGGAAGGGTAAGTGTTAAACGTTTGTACAACTCCCAACATCCCTGTATTAGAATCAGATTCTACTGTTTTCACATTATGGTAATAAAGAATTAAAATTTTACAATTCCCATTAACCAGGATTATCACATCTTACTTTACACTTTATAACTAACTTTAGGTCTATTGAACTGTAAAAATAATGAGACAAGGTTAATATTTCTGACTTGCTTTCGAGTTACACATTTAACACAAGAAAAAATCGTAAGTCATGACGGAAATGTAAAAAAAATGCAAGTGTACAAGAAGCTGGAGGTGGATGAAAAAGACAGTTAAAAAAAGGATTAGAAGCTTAGGGGGTTTGCAGAGTAACGAGACAAGACCACGTGGATATTTTAAGCAAAAAGATGGGAAGTGGCTGTGTTGGGAGCCAGCCAGTGTGAACAGAGGTCGTTGACAAAAGGGATGGATAGGAGTAGGACAATTCTAGATGACTTCAAGTTTATGGAGAGCAATGGTTGAGTGGTTAGCCAAGGGACCATCAAATACATGAGTCTAAAATAACAAATCAAGGGATAAGAATCCAAGTGGAAGATGAAGTAAAATGGGAAAATGATCTTATGGATGCAGAAAAGGGCAGTCCTGTAATGGGAATGATTGGTATCAAAGGCAAAACTTAGGGAATCAAGTTTGCAGTCTGGTCAAGATTGAGATGGTGACCAGGAGTTAATGGTGAATCCAAAGCTTTTGAGACTGTGGGACTGAGTGTACGCATGAAGGAAATATTTCAGCCTTAATGCAGACTTGATGGGCTGAATAGTTTAACTTTGCTCCTATGTCTTATGGTCTAACAAACTCAAATGGTTACCTATTATTTATGCTCCAGTTATCTGCTTCACAAGTTATTCACTAAACATTTTGTAAATCAGAGCCATTAGCATTGTTCTAAAGTAGGGTCACTGAATCTGTAACATGAACTCTGATTTCTCACCACAGACGATGCCTAACCTCCTGAGTTTTTCCAAAAAATTCAGTTTTTGCAGCATTAGCATTGCCTCTGTGCACTGCCTTTCAAAGTAGTAACCACCCTTCAGTGAATTAACTTGGCCTCATTGTCCAATAAAGATTAAATTAGATAGGTTGTTCTGAGCAAAAGTTAAAGTGAATGCACAGTTTCATTTCCGCAATCAACACTCTCTAAAATGTACTAATTGTATTTTCAAATTAGAGTCTTCATCAAAAAATAATTTTAGACTCACTCTTTCCTTCTCCAACCTCCCAACATGCCACATCTTTTGCTTGCAGTCTCCCTCCTAAACATTTAGATTATTATCCCTCCCATCCTTGCCTCTCTCCCAGACCCTCCTTCCCCTTGACTATCATTTGCTGCCTTCTATGGAGAGCATCCCTCCAGAGCCCTTTCCCACAGCAAGATCTAGGAAGGAGCAACCAAGGTTTGAGAGAAGAAAGAAGCAAGCGAGAAAAAGAGCACCAAATGGAAGTTGCAAGGAGGAGGGTGGGCAAGAAGGAAAGTTGGCAAAATGGAAGTTCGCAAACAGGAGATTCATGAGCAGGAGGAGCAGGGAGGGAAGCAGTGAATTGGGAGGTTCAGAAGGGTCAAGAGTGATAAATGGGAGAGGCAGTAAACAGGAGCACATCATTCGCATCAATTAAAATATGCTTGATAACTGAGTTAAAGTTTCTTCCAGGTGGAATTAGATAGGCAATTAAAAGGGACCAATGAATACAGTATATTTGGATTTCAAAAAAGAACTTCACAAGGTAGAGTATTTTACAAGACAATGGTTCACTGAGTTGGAGGTTATCTTTGGTTTGATAGAAGATGCATTAAAGGACAGAAAACAGAGAATAGGAATACACAAGTTAGCAGTCAGAGGTGCCACAGGGACGTGATCTCAGGTTTTTACAATTTATATTAATGGCATAGAAGTGACCCACAAGCCATATCTAGCTTTACCAACAAAGCTAACTGGGAAAGTAAGCTGTGGGGTGGACACATGGGACAACATTGCCAATCTATTTATTTAACATTAAACTGTGCCCAATGATCTGAAAAGAATGGAAGACAGAGGATACATGAGCAGGCAATATAACGATAGAGGGAGTTTAATGTGGGACAATGAGCTAAGGTCATAAGAAAAACTGATTATTGTAAATTTCAACTATTGATCTGTCATGCGACACCTTTCAGATTGCCTTTTTGAACATCAAAGTACAATTTTAGCTACCAGTTATCCTTTCCCTGTCCTGCTAGTTATATCCTCTATTAGTCAAGCTGAACTTTATGAAACATGCTAACTCTGCTTGATTACATCAAACTTTTCCGAAGTGCATTGCCAAAGCTTGCTTCAAAAAAAATTTCAGCATTTTTGTGAGTACCAATGTCAAGTTAACTAGCTGATCATTTCATTTTTTTTGTGTTCTTGTTTCTTGAATAGCGGTGTAACATTTGGAAACTCTCAATCCATTTGAGCCATTCTACAATCCAAAAATTATTTAGGAAATTTAATCACAGAACAGATAGAAACAAGACAGTCACTATCCCTACAGCTATCTTAAAACCCAAGGATGTAGACCACCAGGTCTTGTGGATTTGTCAGTGTTTAGTCACTTTAGATTCTACAGCTCTTATTATTTGTTTATTTATTTATTTAAAGTTTATGGATCCTATTACTCCCTTAATCACCTTATAGATTTGCTATGACAAATTATTTGTCCAATATCTCTGCCTCATTTTCCATAATAATTTCTCCTGTTTCTATCTCTAAAGACTAAAGTCTATTTTAACTAATCTCCTTCTTACATATACGCACACAACAGTTCCTACATGCTATTTTTATATTCATAGCTACTTTGCTCCTACATTATTCTTTTCCTTTCATCTCAACTTTTAGGTTGCCCTTTCCTGACTTATAAAGACCTTCCAATGCTCAGGCTTGTGACACTCTTCTCAATAACACACACAAACTTTAATCTGTATCATCCTTCACTTTCCTGGTAAGCCACTGATCATCTTCCAGATGTCACTGCTAATTTTATTTGTCCAGTGACCTGAAAACTTAATTCCTCCATGTTTATTACTTGCCTTTGTTACAAGGTCCAATTATTCCTTGTTTTAAGTACTGTCAACAGTATAACCTTTGTTTGAGGGGAGTCTATAAATTCCTCTCATGAAAATTTCCTGACCTTTGTTATTCTTAATCTCCCCCAATAGCGATCCTATTTCCTGATCTTCTGAGCTGAGATCTTTTCTTTCTACTGTCCTTATGTCATCCTTTATTATCAAGTGATTCTTCAATTTCCACTCTATTTTGCTCAAACATAGTCAAGTCGCAATCGCATCTCTATAAACAAGATTAGATGAAACCTTTTTATCTCTTTTTGCACCGCTTGTTTGGCCATCTTATTGTGAATGCTTTGTTCATTCCAATAAAGTCATTTTTTTAAAAAACCGCTATGGTTACATGGACCTTGTATGCTGATACACTCTTACCATAAGTCCCACCCTTCCTATGCAATGCAATTGGTTTCACTCAAATCATTGCATTAGTCTTTTGCTTTCACTATTCCCTTTAGAATCACTTCTCACTCTTTGTCAGCATTAACTCCTTTCCACTAGTCAGAACTTGCCAGCTTGCCAATCCCAGTGCAGTTTAAGTAGAGCATTCTTTAATGGAACAGTTCCTCTTTTTGTATTAAATGGTGCCAGAGATATACATAGATATTATTCTCAAGATTCTGAATGCTCCATCAAATCTTTACACAATTTAATTAAGCTAACTTATCAGATGCATGTTTATTATGAAGTTAAACCTTATGATAACAGATCAGGGTTAAATTTAATTATTCCTCAAAAATTGGAGTGCAACAATAAACTGGCAATTTTATATGAAATTAAATAGAATGTCAGCAAAATTCTGTGCAATCTTTCATAAGTGTAAGAAAATGTTTTGTATTGTTTGCTAGTCAAATCACAGCAGTCCAAGCTCACCTTGTTCGTCATTCGCATCTTTGTACAAACTGCAGCTTTGACCCAGGCTCAAACTAACATCTTCAGAAGTTTTTGCAGTTTCTTCATCTCCTACAGTGGACACACAAAAAAAAAGTCAATCTTCCAAATGATTGAAATAATGTAGAACACAGAACAGTACAACATAGGAACAACTTTTTGTCTGTGCTAACCATGAAACCATTCTAAACTAATCTCATCTTCCTGCACATGGTTCATATCCCTCTACCTATCTGTCTGTCTATTTGCCTGTCTAAATGCTTCTTAAACATTGCTACTATATCTGCTTCTACCACCTCCTCTAGCACCGAGTTCCAGCCAACTACCACCTTCTAAATTAAAAAACGTTGCCTCGCTCACCTCTTCAAAACTTTCCAACTCTCACTTTATACCTATGCCCTTAGTATTTGACATTTCCACTCTGAAGAAAAGACACCAACTATTCACCTTATCCCTGCCTTGCATAATTCTATATACTTCTATAGGGTTGCCCCTCAAGCTCCGATGCTCTGGTGAAAACAATCTAAGTTTGTCCAATATATTATAGCTAATACACCCAATCCAGGCAATATTCTGGGAAACCTCTTTTGTACCTTCTCCAAAGCCTCCACTTCCTTCCTATAGTGTGGCAACCAGAACTATACACAATAAACCAAATGTCTAACTAAAATTCTATGTAGCTGCAACATGACCTGTCAACTTATGTATTTAGTGCCCCGACTGATAAAGACAAGCATGCTGCATGCCTTCTTTACCATCTTATACACTTGTGTTGCCACTTTCAGGGAGCTATGGATTTGCACCCCAATATTTCTCTGCATATCAATACTCCTAAGGGTCTTGTATTTACTGTATTCTTTCTTCTCTCTTTTGACCTCCCAAAATATGTCACCTCACTCGTGTCTGGATTAAAATTCATGTACCATTTCTCTGCCCAACTTTCAAACTGATCAATACCTTTTTTAATTCACTCATGGGATGTGGGCATCACTGGATGGCTAGCATTTATTGCCCATCTCTAGCTTCTCTTGAATCGCTGCAGTCCATGTGCTGCGATTGATCCACAATGCTGTTATGGAGAGAACTTAGTGACAGTGAAAGAAATGGTGATATATTTCCAAGACAGGATGGGGAGTGGCTTGGATGGGAACTTCCAGGTAATAGTGTTCCCATGTATTTGCTACTTTTGTCCTTCTAGATGGAAGTGGTCATGGTTTAAAAGGTGCTGCCTAAGGATCTTTGGTGAATTTCTGCAGTGCACCTTATAGACAGTATACAATGCTACTACTGAGCATCAGTGGCGGATGAGTGGGTGCTCATGAGTGTGTACCAATCAAGCAAACTGCTTTGTCCTGAATGATGTCAAGTTTGAATGTTGTTGGAGCCAAACCCATCCAGGCAAGTGGGGAGCTTCATCACACTCCAGACTTGTGCTTTGTAGATGGTGGACAGGCTTTAGGGAGTCAATAGGCAGGTTCCTTGCCATAGTATTACTAGTCTCTGACCTGTTCTTGGATTCAGTGTGTTTATGGCCAGTTGAGATTTTTGGTCAATGGTAAACCTCAAGATATTGATCGTGGGGGATTCAATAATGGTAATACCATTGAATGTCAAGGGCAGTGGTTAGATAGTCTCTTATTGGAGAGGTCATTACCTGGCATTTGTGTGGTGCAAATAATACTTGCAGCTTATCTGCCCAACCTGAATATTGCCCAGGTCTTACTGCAATTGAACATGGACTGCTTTTGTATTTGAGGAGTTTCAAATAGTGCTGAGCATTGTGCAATCAACAGTGAACAAGCCCATTTCTGACCTATGATGCAGGGAACTGATGAAGCAACTAAAGACATTTGCTCCAATGGAATTCCTGGAGATATCCTGGAACTGAGATGACTGACCTCCAACAACCACAACAATTTTCTTATGTGCCAGGTACGACTCCAACCAGTGGAGAGTTTGTCCCTGATACCAGTTTTGGTAGGATGCATCTTGATGCCACACTTGGTTGAAAGTGGCCTTTATGTCAAGGGCTGTCACTCTCACCTTACCTCTGGAATTCAGCTCTATCTTTTGCTGTATCCTTCCTCGTTATCGACAACTCCACCAATTCTCATGCTGTCTGCAAATTTAGTAATCAAACTACCAACATTTTCATCCAAATCATTTACTAAAATTACAACACTGATCCTAGCAGAACATCATTGGTCATAGACCTCCAGTCAGAAAAACATACCCCCACAGTCACCCTCAGTCGTACATGGCCAAGCCAATTTTGTATCCAACTTACCAACTTCCCATGGATCCCATGTGTCTTCATTTTCTGGACCAGCCTACCTTGAGTTACCTTGTCAAATGCTTAAGTAAAGTCCATATAGACAGCATACACCACCCTACACACGCAAATCCTATTGATTACTTCCCTGAAAATTTCAAATCAACTTCTGCCCTCACAAAATCATGCTGATGATCCCCAATAAGTCCATTCTTCTCCAAATGGGAGTATATCATGTTCTTAAGAATATTCTCCAATAATTCCCCTACCACTAATATAATGCTCACCAGCCTATAATCTTTAGATCATCCTGTTACTTTTCTTAAACAAAAAGAATAATACTATCTATTCTCCAGTCTTCTGGGGAGGCTCCAGAAATCTCCTCCCTTGCCTTCCTCAGTATCCTGGAATAGATCCTATCAGGCTCTGGGCATTTATCTACCATAATGTGTTGCAAGACACCCAACACCACTACCTCATTACGAACAAATGCCCTAGAATATGAACATAGCCCTCCCGAATTTTACCATTATCCATGTCATTCTTTATCCTGTGAATCAATGGTGACTTTCCCTTCAGAAAACATTTCACCAAGCATGACTAAGTATTCCGCTTGTACAAATACAGAGTTACAATGATTTTATGGGCCAATCCAGAATGCCGGCTCAAGTACAATCTGCAAGAATGCTTCAGTATTCATGTATTATCCCTCCTACAAGATAACTGAGGAGAAAGACCCACAGTATGATGAATTGTGACCCAGGAAGAAAAATAATGACTGTTAAGTCATACAGACAGTAGAGAAAAAGTACACCTCCTACATTTGCCAACCATTTTATCTGGTATATTATGCTTTTATTTCAAGAGTTTTTCATATCAACTTCATGCCCTTTTAAAGAACCACTGGTAACTTATAAAATAATTGCTGAATCTTTCCACATCATGACACAAATTGACGATAAAATAAAATTATTGACAAATTTTATAACCCAAAGCGAACTTATTACTTTAACACAAGGTAATTGTCATACAAAGTTATCTCTAACATTTCTGGTTAAGTTCTCCACCCTTTAAAACAGAATGAATCTCCTTTTATAACCTTACGTAAGTGAACTTATTGCCTGTCACATAAAGCTTTGATGATCACAACTAAAATCTGAAACAGGACTCGAAGTTTCCATTGGCCAATTTGTCTGGGGCTGAATCACTTCCACTTTTCAGTAAGCTAAGCACAGCAATGAGCTGGTTTGCCTATGAATATCACTTTCTTCCCTGCTTTCTTACTGTGAATGATCAATTTTCATGAACCACAAATTTTCATTCCACTGATTAACACCACAAGGTGTACTTTATTTATTTGAAAAATTATCTTCCTAAAGGGTAAGTTCAAGTAGCAAGTTTTATTAATTGAAAAGTAAATCTTGAGGTTTTAAAACCTGACTTGCTTTGTGATGGAACCTTTTCTGATGCTGAGGTATAACTCAATATTTTGAAATCTTGAGATGCAATTTGGCTCAGAATTAATAATAGCTTCAAACAAAATAAAAAAATCACAACTAGAAAAGTAACTCATCACTGAAAACCTTAGCTCATGCACCAGTAATATTTAAGAAATAAAGTTGAGTTTTACTCAAGTATTTCATGTGTCTATGAGCTCTATGTTTTACCCAGTTAAGAAAGTTTGCATTATCATATGTTAGCAGTGAGTCAATTGTACAACTTACTTGCTGATGATTCACTATGTTTTATTGGCAAGCATATGGAAGTCACATGGCTATTTAAAAGCAGGTGGAAAATTGGATTCTACTGTTTTGTTATAGCACATTCCTGCACCAACACTTCTAGAAACCGGCATTCCAAAATTCTGAATACCAGGTTGCAAAGTCTCAGTTGTACTTTTATAAAGCAGATAAACCTCACAGCAGCAAGACAACAAATAATCAATGCCTTGCTAAACCCAAAGTAACATCAGTTCAATTGCACAGCACAGAAAGTGTTTTGTAAGATGCCAAAAGCTTATCACCATAATTTTGTCTTAAACCCTATCGTTACACAATGGTAATCTAAAGCATTTGCTGAATGCACTTGAAGTGGCACTGAACAGAATTATGTACATCAAAACATATAAAAATATCAACATCATCATAAAACGGCAATAGTTTCATGCTACATTCATTTCAAAATATCTATGAATGGCACACCAAACTCACTCTGGTTTATTAAGTTCTACACAGAAGCATAGAGAATAGAGGCAGAATAGGTCATTTGGCCTTTCTAGGCAAATATATCAATTGTATTGGATATGTTCAATAATTTGTTATTCATTTTCGACAATAAATTGTATTGAACAAAACAATCCACAAACCAATTTTCCCAATTTTAAATCAAATCCTAAAAAAATTTAACAGCAGTAAATTCAGTTCAAAGTCCAATCAAATTGAACTCAGTCACCACCTTTGCAGGTGGACTCTCAATTGCATAAATTTGCTTGATACAATCCTTTAATTACCACACTTTTCTCCTTCCATGAAATGCCAACTATTAATTAAGGGATCTGTTGATGCAGGATAAGTTTTTAAAAAACTGAAATGATTTTGAATTAGAGTTTCAGAGACCAGGGGATAGGAGGTTAGCTACTTTCATTTTCCTTAAAAATCATGCCATTCTTCGGGTGAACCTGTTCAGTGCAGATTCCAAGTGTTCAATTTCACCCTAAGCTGACCAGATATCTCAACAATCCTCAAAGCTATCCACTTTAATTCTCAGCCCATACTTGACCCCACAACAACTCTCACTGCAACTCCAGATTTAATTTCACTAATAGCCTCAACAAAAATTTCAAGCTCCAAGGGGCGGCATGGGCTCAGTGGTTAGCACTGCTGCCTCTCAGCGCCAGGGACAGGCGTTTGTTCCTAGTCTCGGGTGACTGTCTTTGTAGAGTTTGCACATTCTCCCTGTGTATGTATGGGCTTCCTCTGGGTGCTCTGTTTTCCTGCCACACTCCAAAGATGTGCAGGTTAGGTGAGTGAACTGGTCATGCCAAATTGTCCATAGTGTTCAAGGATGTGTTGGTTATGTGCATTAGTCAAGGTAAATGTATAGTAACAGGGGAACAGGAATGGTCTGGGTGGGAGAGTCTTCGGAAGGTTGGTGCAGACTTGTTGGGCCAAATGGCCTGTTTCCACACTACAGGGATTCTATGAGAGCTCCAGTTTTCATTAGTTCTAACTTATCCAAATTTCCTCCAGTCCATAATTTCATGCATCAAGTTCAGTTCACTCCTAAGCCATTCTTTTTCACGTACTTGCTCCATTACCCCATTTATTTTCATCACTTATGAATACATTTTTAGTCTCATACTTCATTTCAGTAATCGGCTCTAGCCCTCCAGGTTTATGACATTGGTTTAGATTACTTGTCCATCTCTCCATTACATGGAAGTTTTACCAAAACCATCTCTCAAAATATTCTTCCCACAAAGTTAAAAATCACAACACCAGGTTATAGTCCAACAGGTTTAATTGGAAGCACACCAGCTTTCGGAGTGCTGCTCCTTCATTAGGCGATTGTCCAAATCATTCTCCAAATCATTCTTCCCACAACACCTTCATCTTCCTACCTCTACCCCCATTTTGAAATGCTTTCTCAAAATCCCTTTCTGGACACACTTTCTCCTAACTTTTCAATTATTGATCAGTACTCACTCCTCTGAACTAAGTTAGGACATTAATATATAAAAGGTAACAAAGTAAATGGAACTGAATGCATTCCTTTCTATTCATAAATCTCAATGTTGATCACTTATGCCATGAAGCATCCCCAATTTTCAAAGCAGAAAATGAACTTTTTTTACAGCTGCCTCAAACTTACTCTTATATTGGGCACAAGATGAGATCAACCCACAAAAGATTCTCTCCCTTGCTTCTCAACAAGAGGTAACTGACCTCTTGCTTTTTACCCACTATGCACCACACTTCAGTGATGTTAGATCTAGATCCACATTGCACCAATAAATGGTACCACGCACAAGGACTCATTTACACGGCATCAAGGTATAACACTGATTTAGTGCTTCAAATCAACATGAGTAATTGATAAACAATAGTCCATAATCAACTTACTTCTCCAAAAGTCAAAAAGGACTTGTTCTGCAAAGAAGTCACCCATTCTGCATTGGGTGTCCCCAATATAAAGCAGATTGTGAGCAGCAAATACAGAAGGCTAAACTGAAAAGTACATGCAAACCCATCACAACTGAACCAAGATTAAATGTTGAAAAAAAAAAGCCCTACAACAGAGAAACAGTGGAAAGGTCAAGGCAATTGGTGCAGATGTGTAATGAAAGCTATCAGGATATATGTGGAACTTGACCCCATCTTTGTACTTGTCATCAAAAGGCAGCAGGCACATTAGAAGATAGATCCTCATGAAGACTAGATCTGTTGGTGTTTGTAGTTCCTTCAGCCAGGATTTCTGCTTCATGATACACCATACCCACCTATTTTGTACCATTCTTAAATATACAAAGCCTACAAACACATTCTGCCATTTGTTAACCAACTACATCAACAGCTTCTATTTCTGCTGCCCTCCATTTTGTCCTGTTGACAAGATCTGTAGGTTTTCAGTTCTGACTAAATGCCTGACATGGTCTCTTCTTGATGCTACTTTTGCTATTTCCTGCACCTCTTCATTTGCCTTAAATTTACATATGAAATTTTAAGCATAAATATACACCTCTCTGTTAACTTCCAAAGATTTTTATTTATTGCCAGGTTCCTACTGCATAGAGGAAAATGATAGTTTGCAGCATCTTAAGTGTGTTTTGTCTGTTATAAAGTTTGGCTTCTTTTGTAATCGCACCTTTCATCTTCACAAAATTGTATTTGGTTATCACTATCCTCCTCCTTACAGCTGCAGTACATTTGCCATCTTCTGTTATAATTTCTCCGAAATATATAAACTTATTTATTTGTTCCAGTGTGACACCACTCACTACAACCTTCACTTAAGTTTGTTTTCAAATTAGTTCATGGGATTAGGTGTTGCTAGCCAGTCCAGTATTTATTGCCCATGTCTGGTTGCCTTTGAGAAGGTAACGCCTTCTTGAACTCTCCAGTCCATGTAGACTCACAATGCCATGAGGGAGGGAGGTCTAGGATTTTAACCCAGTGACACTGAAAGAACAACAAAATATTTCCGAGTTATGGTGGAAGTAGCTTGGAGGGGAACTTGTGGACTGATAGTGTTCATTCATGTATCTATGCCCTTGTCCTAATACATTCCATTATAACTTCCATTGCTGTTTGTCTTTTCAGTACTTATACTCAATTTAAATTCAAAACTTCTAGACTTTTAAACTTTTGTTTTGCTGATGATGTATGATATTTTGTAGAAGGCTTTCTGATTCTGCAAGTCGTGGCTTGTTGTCAGCATACTGGAATTTATGTTTGTGCCCCTATTTTTGCACCTGTAAGGACATCCAACTCTCAGTAAATTAGCTGTGTGTACAATTTGACACACAGCCATATTATTCTCCAGTCTTCAGCTGAAACAGATGTGATTGCCCCTCTTCTGGCCGAATGTTACTGTTTGGTGCCAAAATAGACAGCGGATTTATCTCACCTTTACTGCCAATATCACCTTTCAGCAATACATGTATCAACTTTGGAAATAAAAACAATAAAACAGTTTCATAAGCTATGGAGCATACATAAATATTCTTGTTTACTTCTAGATATTTATCAAAGATTGTTCTCAAGAGGTCTAATAAAAACAAAAACCGTGAAAGCACAAGAAGGGAAATCATTGCTGGAATTATCTGTCCATGATCAAAATAAGTAGAATCAAGTAAGGTTAGTCAATTGGAGGACAGTGAACTGAATGAAGTCAATAGGTGGAGAACAGTCAAGTGGGATAATACATCATGGTCACAATTATATCGAAGATGACATTGAATGGAGCCATTTTGATATTGTGAACAGTTGTTAAAATAAAAAAGTGTGTTAATGGGCAAGTTAAGCACAGAATTAAGTGGAGTCAACACTTAAGTTTTTTGAAAGGAGGGTGATTTGAGATTACATGAGTGCTTGCAAATACAAAGATCAAAGAGATTGGGACAATGCCATTTCAAATAATACCCCAATATCTTTAAATATCCACCCGAATGAAAGCCTTGGTTTTTCAATCAAAGATGCTACTTTTGATCTACTTTTTCCTGTATTGGACTGAAATGGCAACCTACATTCCGTATTTGTACTCTGTAATAGGATGCAAACCTGAACCTTATGACTTATTCGTATTTTGTTATTTTATTAATGTAAATCTCCATTGAAAGTTCAATTAATAGTCAATCTTTGTAAAATTAAAGAAATAAAAATTACAACTACTGGTAAACTGAAGGGTTACCAAAAAAAATTCCCAAAGAGTAATAAATACAAATAGACTGGTGTTTGTTAAAATCCTGCACACAAAGTTTTTCCATTCCTACTGAGAACACTATTCAGGAAGCAGGCTTTCATGTCAAGGTGCCTTAAGGGATTTATCAGACCAATAGTATACACTCATTTTCTGCCTGTTCCTAAATGTGTTGGTTTTGTGGTAGTAGAGTAGCATTACATTTAAGCAGGGTTGAAGAATCTGCCTCTCAGTTACTACACCCCCTTACAGGCTTTTCTTTTAGTTGCAATAAAGATTAACATATGAAAGCATTTGACTTCGACTTCTAGCTTTTGATAACATCTTGACAAGGAGGTCAAAGCAACCCTCCAATTCAAAAAATCAAGGATTCAAATGCTTATATTTTGACCACTCACGAGCAAAGTACAGTACTACATAAGCAAATTATTACATATTACTTCAGTACAATTCAGGCACACGAAACCCTACCAGAAAATTTAAAATCTTCAACTCATTAGACAGGAGATCTCATACCTTTCATACTCAATGTTGCGCCACTGTGAGGCTGCATAACCTGTTAAACAAAGGATTAGAATTAATTAAAAAGGTACAAACTTTAAAATCCAGCTTTCTTTCCTCATACCCAATTATTAACAACAAAATATGCCAGTTTAAACATTAAAAATTAATCAAAATGTTAATAAGACAACACTTCCTAGAGGGACACAAATGGTATAATACTCCAGTCAATGCACATTTTAAACAAAAAAATTCAAAGTTTTTCAATTTCAGGGACGGATTCCAATGATTTCAAAAAGAAAGTTGTTCTGTAAATTCATTATTTAATTTTGAATGAAGATATTACTTGAGAGTTTTAACCATGCATATGGAGCTGAAAATGTTTTAAAACGGTGCTGTATTTCAGTGTCCTCCTGAACTTGCCCTCAGTTTTTAGTACCAGAATCAAAATTCTTAAGGAAATACAGAGCTTGTATACATTGCTACAATTAACCAGCCTCCACAATCTGAAATAAATATGGGCCAAATTTAGCAGACATCTGAAAACAAATGCGTTAATCATTTATTATTAGTTTATGGTGACTAAATATTTGTTTCAGTGCATTGCCTTCTTCGGAGGATCTGGGAAAGCAACTCTCTATCACCTTAACCAGTTACATCAAGGCATCCTTACTGAAATATACAAAGCATGAACAAGCTTTGATCAAGTCAGTGGGAATATTTCATTCAACAGCAAATCATGCGCAAAGTAAAATAAAAAGAGAGGTAAAGAAAGGGAGATTTAAGGTCAAGGAGTAAAAGTAACAAAAAATGTTAAATCAAACATCATCTTTTAAATTTTCAACTAAACGAAAATCTGAAGAAATGAGACAACATATTTACAGAAGTTAATTTTCTATGCTGCAGAAATTATTTTGCAGTAATAAGATTTTAATGTGCCAATTCAAACAAACAGGCACATTCAGTAGCTTTCCATTATGGAATTATCATAAAATCGTGGCAACTTCATGCTGTTTCATGTGCAGCAATATGGGATTCCATAAGAATTTCTGATACAATTTACTGATCCTCATTTTACGGCTCTGTGATGTATGGGGATTGAAGATAGCAGTCTAACTTGCACTCTCTAGTGACTGTCATTGTGAAATGCCTCACCATAAGCATCGCCAAACGATTCTATGCACTCCATACTGGAAGCTGCCCGGAACTTAAAACTTATTAATAACATTAAGTAAATAAAGGATACCCTTGAGTTGACAGAATTAATAAACCTTTCTTAATTAAAAAAAAAATTATGTGGATAGAGAGGCATTAAAGCTTGAAAACTCTAGAATACAAGGTGTTCTAACACAAATCAATGATAACCTTCAAAAGAACACTATGGATACTTTAGATCCCAGAATACGTCAACCTTCAAACATCCTTCCAAAAATCGGGTTCAACTTATTCGGTGACAGTAAAATTTTAACAGCTAATGTGGGGCTGCTGGCTGCCATTTTTAAAATGTGAAAATAAAAAAAAAACACCACTAATTCAAAGTAAACTCCTGTGGCAGAGTTAATTGAATGAACCTTTAATCACAAATTCATGAGATTCTTAGTCTTCAGAAACCAATAAATAGATTTCCCAGAATTCATTCTGGGCCTGCTTGACTGTGGAAGCTTTATGGAAACCCAAACTTGATCAGGAGCTGAAAAATTACGCCATGTTCTTTGTGACCTGCAACACATTATCAATGAAGATGAGCACCTCACCAAGACCTTCCCCACACCACCACTACTTGCCTTTAAACAATCGCCAAACCTCAAACAGATCGTTGTCCATAGAAAGCTTCCCGGCTCTCAGGACAACTCCATACAACCCTGTCACGGTAGGTGCTGCAAGATGTGTCAGAGTGTGGATGTAGGTACCACCATTACGTCTCCCACCTTATACATGGCAGGTACTCATGTGACTCAGCCAACGTTGTCTATCTTATACATTGAAGGCAAGGATGCCCGGAGGCATGGTACATTGGGGAAACTGAGCAAAGGCTACGACAACGGATGAATGGGCACCACACAACAATCAACAGACAGGAGTGTTCCCTCCCAGTTGGAGAACATTTCAGTGGTCCAGGATATTCGACCTCTGACCTTCAGGTGACCATCCTCCAAGGTGGACTTCAGGACAGGCAGCAGAGAAAAATGGCCGAACAGAGGCTGATAGCTAAGTTTGTTAACCATAGGGAGGGCCTCAACCAGGACCTTGGGTTCATGTCACATTACAGGTGACCACCATTGCACTATACACACACACACACGTCCACCCCCTCCCAGATTTAAGACACTCTATGCTCACTACACACATACACTTTCTCACACTCACAACCCCCAACCCAGACAAAGACCCACATGCACACATATTTTGTGGGGTGAATTTGTATTTGCCGGGTTACATTATACTTTGCTCAAAAACTGCATGAATTCATGTAAAGCTCAGTCACCTCACTTTACAGATTAGAATCGATCTAAATATCATGGCATAGACAGAGAACACAAGGGGCCAACACCTTCAACATATTGTCTAGCTATCACCATTGTTAACAACTAACCCAAGAATGCAACTTTTTAAAAAA
The DNA here is from genome assembly GCF_047496795.1 of Chiloscyllium punctatum. Taxonomy (NCBI): domain Eukaryota; kingdom Metazoa; phylum Chordata; class Chondrichthyes; order Orectolobiformes; family Hemiscylliidae; genus Chiloscyllium; species Chiloscyllium punctatum. The sequence goes on along the minus strand of NC_092742.1, from coordinate 85,212,496 downwards.
AAGGTTTTGTGATTTACACATGAAAGGAGCGAAACTATCACGGTATTCTAACAGATGAAAGGCTTAACAGACAATCAATTTTTCAAATGTATAATTTCAGTTACATCACACTAAATTTTTGCTATAAATTCTGTGTGTTAGGATTGAGCCCTCCACTACCACCTGATGAAGGAGCAATGCTCCGAAAGCTAGTGTGCTTCCAATTAAACCTGTTGGACTATAACCTGGTGTTGTATGATTTTTAACTTTGTACACCCCAGTCCAACACCAACATCTCCAAATCTTGACCAGTCATGACGCTTTTGCATTTAGATCATCCACCACAATTAATTGTCATACTCTAAATCCAATGAACGGAGTTAAAAATCACACCACACCAGGTTATCGTCCAACAGGTTTATTTGGAAGCACCGCTCCTTTATCAGGTGATTGTGGAGATGAAGATTTGCTCTTAACATAAAGTATTTGAAGATGAGGCAAAATGTTTTACAGAGATAAGACACAATGTTATGGACCTTATTGCTGTAAAACCTGGCTATGAAAATACTATGAGGTATTTGATTCTGCTAATGGTTTCTTCCAACACGTTTTGGACTCTGTTTTCTGTTTGACAAACATTTTACAACAATGTTCAACCAGATGTGCCATGTGTAGATCCATCTTGGCCCACTCTAGCAATCCCCATCATTAAAGTTGCCAGACTTCAGTCAATTCAATTCACTCCACTCCACATAATATAAAGAAATGGCTGGAAGCAATGGATAATGCAAAGGCCACAGGTTCTGACAACATTCTGGCAAAAGCCCTGGAGAATAATTCTCCAGAATCTGCCACTAGTCATGATATTCCAATACAATTAGAACATTGGCATCTACCTAACTATATTAAAAACTGTCCTGTACACTAAAAGTTGTATATTTCCAATGTGGCCAATTACTACTCCTTCAGCCTAGTCTCAATCACCAGTAAATATTGGAAGGTGTTATCAAGTAGCACTTGATCAGCAATAACCTGGTCACTAATGCCCAGTTTGGGTTCCTCCTGCACCAATCAGCTCCTGACCTCATTATAGCCTTAGTTTAAACATGGACAAGAGAGTTGAATTCCAGAGGTAAGATGAGAGAGTGATTGCCCTTGACATCGAAGCCACATTGGACAATGGGTAGCATCAATGAACTCTCTAAAAGTTAATGGGAATCATGGGGAATCTTTCAGATGGTTAGAGTGGTTGTGGTTGTTGGAGGTCAGTCTTCTCAGCTCCAGTACATCTCTGCTGACATTCCTCACAGTAGTGTCCTAGACATAAATAATCTTTAGCTACCGCACAAATGATCTTCTCTCAAATGTAAGGTTAGATGTTTGGATATTTCTTGATGATTGCCCTTATCTAGCATAACTTGTGACTTCAGCAGTCCATGTCCAAATACAGCAAGACCTGGACAACATCCATGTTCTGGGTTGACATGTGGCAAGAATCATTCACATTAGGGGAATTTTCAGGCTTGGGAGAAACACCCATAGCTTACACAGAAAGCACAAGCCCAAGAGATTTTTCCCAGTTTGACTGTAAGAGTTTTCAGCAGTCCTGAGGAGTACTTTAGTTAAGATTTTTGTATTGACCAGTACTTCGAAGGTAAGCATATAGGGAAACTAGATTAACTTAGAGTTAGTAGTGAGTGTTAGTCCCAGACCAGAAGTGAAAACAGAAATTGCTGGCAAAACTCAACAGATCGGGCAAGGTCTGTTTATGGGTAGTATACAAAAGTTGCGGCTTATCTTTTCAACTTATAAAAGAGTATTTTGTAATGAATGGGATTATACTTTTACTGTTTGCTTAAAATATTTGATTTTGTGTTGTAAGTAGATGGCTTGGTTTATTCTATTTATCTTCATTTCTTCTGTTAATAAATTTCTAATTTATTGTTAAAACAAAATCTTCGACATTGTGCGTTTATCTTTCAGTGAGAGACCACTTTGTTATAAAAACAAATTACAATCAATCAAGCCAGATTTCAGTCTCAGATCTGACTTGCCAGTAATACATCAGGTGGGTTCATAAGAGCATACTCAAATTGACAAATTTTACTATTGATACACCTGATAAATCTGTACTGGCACCTCAGTGGTTCACTATAATTCTAAATGTTTTAAAAAAAAAGAGTGCATAATAGCCAAATTTACTGATGTAACAAAATTAAGTAAAAAAAAGACGGAAACAAAGTTACAAACAGGCACCGAGAGATGGGTAAAACTGCAGAAGATGGACTTTGAGAATGAGGTCATCCACTTCAGATAGACATGATTATTTTCTAAACTAATAGTGAAAACTAAAATCTGTGATGGAACACATAGATTTAGTGGTCCAAACACTTCAACAAAAAAAGCTAAAGGATAGGAGTAAAAATAACCAAAGAGGCTACTTTAATATCAACCTTTGTCTCAAGGAATTGGAATACAAAAGGGCTAAAAGAATTAAATGGTATAAAATTGTGGAGACATTCCACTTGGAATACTGAATTCAATTGTAGGTACTGGACCTTTTGGAAAATATACTAGAGGAGATGGGTGCAGAATCGTCAAAACAAAGTACCTGGAGTATAAGACTAGATTATGAGCACAGGTCTCCTTGCCTGAAAAATTCTCTAAGTGCCTGATAGCCACAGGATCCCTATACACAGCTGTTATCTATGTTTAGGAACAATTATTGATTCAACAGAAAATTCAAGGGAGTGACATTTTTTGTGCATTTATGGATAACAGGGCTTTTGGACACCTGAACATGTCCTTTATCTTAAGAAATGGGATCACTAAAAGGATAGAACGACTGCAGTGAGCATAAACAGGTCAGCCAGCTGGTCATCATAGACTATGAGCTTCCTGATTGGGGCTGTTAATCTAGTTCTGGCTGACGGATTTAAAAAATGTTGCAGAGATACTGATTCTGGTACCTGAATCTGGCACAGGCAGTACTATAGTCAAGGACTGTTCGTGTATAAATACAGCATGACTTGGTGACGGGATACCACCCTCTGTGGAGTTATTTCAAAAACACATTTTTTTTTCAAAACAACTTATCAGTTTATCATATGGTTTAAGCTAAATAAACAGTTGGAGCTCCTCGATTTATTGGAAGGCCCATATCTTCAGTAAAGTGTGGGATTTACAATAAATGCTGGGACTTATGGCTTTATTTTGGATATTGTATGGCATTCAAATGGAGTGCAACCTACTCAGACGGAGAAGTTAACCAGCCCATCATGTGCCTTTGAGGACCCAGCATGGTAACTGAAACCTTGATCTAGCTACTCTCCTACAAATCCACTGAAAGAATCATCATCGACATTTCCTTGCTTTCAAGATCCCAATGACAATGACCTGCATTGAGTGTGAACAACAAGATGGCCAGAGTGAGGGTAGAGCCGATCAGGGATAATGGAGGGAACTTGCGCCTGGAGCCAGAGGAAATCGGGGAGGTCCTTAATGAATACTTTGCTTCAGTATTCACTACTAACAGGGACCTTGACCTTTCTGAGGACAGTGGGAAACAGGCTGGTATTCTAGAACAGGTTGATGTTAGGAAGGAGTTTGTGCTGAAAAGTTTGAAAAACATTAAGGTTAGATAAATCCTCTGGACAAGACAGGAAGAGATTACTGCACCTTTGGCGATGATCTTTGCTTCCTCACTGTCCACTCGAGTAGTGCCAGATGATTGCAGAGTGGCAAATGTTATTTCCTTGTTCAAGAAAGGAAATAGGGATAACCCAGTGAATTACAGACCAGTCAGTGTTATGTCAGTGGTGGGCAAAGTATTGAAGAAGAACCTGAGAGACCGGATTTATGATTTCTTGGAAAACCATAATCTGATTAGAAATAGTCAGCTTGGCTTTGTGAGAGGCAGGTCATGCCTCACAAACCCTACTGAATTTTGTGAGGATGTGACAAAATATGTTGAAGACGACAGAGCAGTAGATGTGGTGCACATGGATTTTAGCAAGGTGTTTGATAAGGTAGGCATTCAAAAAAATAAGGAAGCACGGCATACAGGGAACTGGTCTGTCTGGATACAGAATTGACTAGCCCATAGAACACAAGGGATGATGGTAGATATACAGTAATCAGCCTGGAACTCTGAGATCAGTGGTGTTCTGCAGGGATTGGTTCTGGGACCTCTGCTCTTTGTGGTTTTTGTAAATCACTTGGATGAGGAAGTGAAAGGGTGAGTTAGTAAGCTTGCCGTTGACACGAAGATTAGTGGAGTTATGCGTAGCACTGAGGGTTGCTGTTGGTTGCAATGAGACATTGACAGGATATAAAACTGGGCTGAAATGTGGCAGATGGAGTTCAACCCGAAAAGCATGAAGTCATTCACTTTGGAAGGTCGAATTTGAATGCAGAATACAGGGTTAAAGGCAGGATTCTTCACAGTGCGGCAGAATAGAGAGACCTTGGGATGCATGATCATAGATCCCTCAAAGTTGCCACCCAAGTTAATAGGTATGTTAAGAAGGCATATGGTGTGTGGAGAAAGTGAGGACTGCAGATGCTGGAGATCAGAGCTGAAAATGTGTTGCTGGAAAAGCGCAGCAAGTCAGACAGCATCCAAGGAACAGGAGAATCGACGTTTCGGGCACCAGCCCTTCTTCAGGAATGAGGAAAGTGTGTCCAGCAGGCTAAGATAAAAGGTAGGGAGGAGGGACTTGGGGGAGGGGCGTTCGGAATGCGATAGGTGGAGGGAGGTCAAGGTGAGGGTGATAGGCTGGAGTGGGGTGGGGGGGTCGGAGAGGTCAGGAAGAAGATTGCAGGTTAGGAAGGTGGTGCTGAGTTCCGAGGGATTTGACTGAGACAAGGTGGGGGGAGGGGAAATGAGGAAACTGGAGAAATCTGAGTTCATTAGGCAGCTCCGTAGGCAGGTGCTGATTAGTCGGTTCCGTAGGCATTAGCGAAGGATTGAATTTAAGAGCCCCGAGGTTATGCTGCAGCTCTGTAGGCCTCCTGGTTAGACCACAATTGCAATGCTGTGTTCAGTTCTGGTCACCTCATTATAGGAAAGATGTGGAAGCTTCAGAAAGGGGGCAGAGGAGATTTACCAGGATGCTACCTGGAATGGAGGGCATGTCTCACAAAGAAAAGTTGAGGGAACTAGGGCTTTTCTCATTGGATCGAAGGAGGATGACAGGTGACTTGATAGAGGTGTACAAGATAATGAGAGTGGATAGCCAGAGACCTATCCTCACAGCAGCAATGTCTATCACGAGGGAGCATAATTTTAAGGTAGCTGGAGGAAGATTTAGGAGAGATGTCAGAGGTAGGTTTTGTTTTTTTTTACACAGAGTGATGGGTACAAGGAATGCATTGCCGGCAGTGGTAGTAGAGTCAGACATATTAGGGATATTTACGAGGCTCTCGGATAGGCAAGTGGAAGATAGTACAATGGAGGATATATATGTTAGACTAATTTTAAAGTAGGATAAAAGGCCAGCAAAACAGAGGGCCTGTACTGTGCTGTACTGTTTATGTTCTACTTACGTGTGCAAGAACATGGACTGAAAGCCATTTTGAATACTTCATTCCAAATCTTTTTCGCCTTCAAGAACTAACCATTATTTACTAAAATGTGTTTTCCTAAAAATTAATCCCCACAGATAAAATCTTTACTTCTTGCCTGCTATCTGGTGTGTCTGTATGTATTTTATTTAGAAGGATAAAAAGCTACACTTTTCCTATTTTCAAACATGTATTAACTTGCTTGGCACCTTTACCAAATAAATACTATTTTATTATAAATTAATTTTTTTTTGCTTTTAAAAGGAACCTATAGAACTGACGATTTGGTAACTGGGTGAAACATTTTAATTTATGAAAGACATATGACGTAGTGGGACCAGACAGAGACACTGCAATCTGAGCAGTCACAAACCATGTTATTGTATAATCATCAGCACACCACTTCACTTTAGACCTTACAATGGACGGTAGGTCACTAATGACACAAACAAAAATGGTGCTAGATGCGAGCCCAGTGTAAAGTTTTCATCTTGATTTCCATGGACTTCAGTTTGCTAGGGCTCCTTGATGTCAAAAACAATCATCTACACTTCCTCTCACAAATTTAGTTCTTTTTGAACAAGGCTGTAATGAATTAGGAGCTCAGCAGACCCGATCAAACTTAAACTGAACATCAGTAATCAGGCTTTTATTGAGTAATTGCCATTTATACATTCCATCAATTAGTTGATGATAGAGAGTATACTGGTGGGGCAGTAATTGACTAGGTTGGATTTGACCGTTATTTTTTGTGAGCAGGCCATATCTGGGCATCTTCTATATTGCCAGCTGCATACCAGACAGTACTGGGATAGTGTTGCTATGGGCAAGTCTTCAGTACTATTGCTGGAATGTTATCAGGGCCCAGTACCTTCACAGTATCCAATGCTTTCAACACTTTCTTAATATTACTTGGAGTTAATCAAATTAGCTGAAGGCTGGCGTCTGGAGAGAGAACTCAGGAAGAGGTCAACATGGAACACCCACTCAGCATTTTTGGTTGAAGGTGCTTGCAAATGCTTCTGCCTTGTCTTTTGCACTGTTATTTCCATTACAACAGCATTATGATTTTAATATATTTTCAAAAATATTTGTGATATTTGCACCGTTCATTTCTTAGCTATGTCCTAAACTCAATTTTCTTCTCTGCAAAATTATCAAGTGACACAAAATCAGGAAATTTTACTTCCTGGTTTACTGTGTACAAGAATTTTTCACATGATTGGTTGCACGATGACAGTTTTGTTGACTGACGCTGAAGATTCCATGTAGTTCACGTCAGATTTAAATTAACATCAGGAAAGGAGGGAATTGCATGCTAGAGACACCGACAGACATTTGGCATGAGCTGTCTTCACTGGTACATTACCACTTTACCAATGACTGCAACATTTAGGCCATCATGACCCAGAATTGACATCCACACACAACCACAGTATTAATTTGATGGACTAAGTAGCTTTCCTTCTGTGCCTTACACTATGATCTCCTGGATTCATTCTTGGTCTGAAAATAAAACTAATCAGGAATACAGAGTCATAGTTAACACATTTAAAGTTGTTTATTTGCTTGGTGTTGGAGAATGTTGTTTAATAATTTCATCTAGATACCTTTTGACTATTTTTATGTTGAATGTTGCAAGCTATTTTAACATATCTAAAGAAGAAAAATGTAAAGTCTCAAAGGTAGGGGCACAATAGTGTGCAATTCTGGTCTCCCTCCTCTAAGGAGGATGTTGTGAAACTTGAAAAGGGCTCAGAAAATATTTACAAGGATGTTGCCAACGTTAGAGGGTTTCAGGTATAAGGACAGGCCAAATAGGCTGGGGCGGTTTTCCCTGGAGCGTTGCAGTGTGTTGTGGCTCATTTAAATTACGTTTTAATGCAGCTCCACTTGTGGAGATGATTGCTCCTGCAGTTGAGTATCTGGTCAGTGTATGTGGCTTCCCTGTAAACGCTGGTCTGTAGCTCTCCACTGGCTTTGTGTTCTCGCGTGATGTCCAGGAAGGGGAGTCTGTTGTTCTCTTTACATCGGTAAGGATGTTGTTTATGTGTTTTTCTACAAGAACTGGCCAAGCTTACGCACAGCAATTACACAGTCAATTCAAAGACTTGGATAAAGAACCTGTCAGACCAACCACACTCAGACACAGAAAAGACTGCCCTCGTACAAGGAATGAACTTCAACCACTGGGATATGGACTAAAAGGACTTCCTAGCAGCACTGGAATCCACACTGAAAGGCAATGCACTGAACACGCTCACAGAGGAAAGCCCTGAAAGGACTCAGAAAAGACTAGAATTGTGACAATTCTACTGGCAGACAAAGGGCACATGACCATCATTCTGAACAAAAAACACAATAAATTGAAAAAGCAAACACAATACTCGCAGATACCGATACCTTCCAGCAGGTGGCAATAGACTTAACTCCACAGCTAAAAAACCGTATTACAGCAAGCCCTGAGGAAACTTTACAAGACAGGTGAAATTAACAGGACAGACCTCAAAAGAATGAAAACTGTAGGATCCAACACACCCCATTTCTACAGATTTCCAAAGATACTTAAATAAAGGGCCCCCCTCAGACCCATAGTCTCACTTCCCAGTACACCAAACAAAGGAATTGCAACATCTAGTAGAAGACTCAAGCCACTTCAAGAAATTCCATAACATCAAGGTAGAGGACGACGAGGTCATGGTCTCCTTTAACGTGACTGCTCTATTCACATCAATAAACATCACCCTGGCCAAATAAACAGTGGCCTGACTGCTAGACAAACCACGGACACAAACACCTGACAGCACCAACTCCATCAGAAAGGACAGCATCCTCAAACTAGTAGACCTGTGCCTCACAATCCTGTTCACCTTCAAAGACAAGACCTACAAACAAATCAATGGTACGCCTATGTGATCACCAACATCAGGATTCTTAGCAGAAGTAGTTATGGAAAGGCGAGAACGAACAGCCCTTGCCACGATTTAGCCCAAGTTTTGGGTCCGCTATGTGGATGACATCTTTGTCATCATGCAATGCAACAAATTGGAAGAAACCCACAAACCCATAAACAACATCCTTGCCATTATAAAGTTCACCATAGAGGAAGAGAACAACAACAGACTCCCTTTCCTAGATGTCATGCTAGAACACAAAGCCAATGGAGAGTTAGAGACCAGCGTTTACAGGAAAGCCACACACACACTGAACAGATACTCAACTTCAGGAGCAATCATGCCAAAATCCACAAATGGAACTGCCTCAGTATTTAAACAAGCCACAACACACTGCAGCACCCAGGAACTAAGAAGCGGAGGAAAAACACCTGTATAATATATTCAGGAACATCGGGTACCCCGCAGTCCGCCGATTCCTATACAACAGACCTAAGAAGACAACACAGAAACTCTAGACACCCTGCCACACAGTAAAGACATCTTGGAGACAACGACCAGACAATTCTAGCCCCTAGGCATCATGGTGGCCCACAAACCTACCACCATACTGAAACAGTTCGTGATGAATTTAAAGGACCCGGAGCAACAACCAGCAGAACGACCGTCATATGCAAAATATGCTGCAAAGACTGAAACAAACATTACATTGGACAGACAGGCAGGAAGTTAGCCACCAGGATACATGAGCACCAACTAATCACTAGTATCCATACACACAGATGAAGAGGGACACCAGTTTGACTGGGACAATACATCCATCCTGAAGCAGGCTAAACAAAGACATACATGGTAATTCCTAGAGGCCTGGCATTCAAACCGGAACTCCATTAGCCAACATATTGATTTGGACCCCATTTATCAACCTCTCAGAAAAAGAACCGAAAGTGATATTACCCACCACAATAAACTAAAAAGGATAAACACCAAGTAGGACAGGAACACCAGCGCTTCATCGGAGGCTCACTGATGATGTTACCTAGCATGGTAACAAAACATCTGAGAACAAATCCAGCAGCTCAGCCAGCAAACTTACAAACCTAACATTCAGTATTATTTGCAGATCCTCAGATACTAAAGCAGTCCAAGGTCACTTGTGGCAAGTAACATTCGTTCACAAGTACAAAGGCAATGGCTATACTTGATAAGAATTAAAACTAAACAATTCTCCTTGATGTTCAAAGCATTACTACTGTTGAACTTCTCCATCAACATCCCAGATGTTACACTGACCACAAGCTTAATTGGATTAGTCATGCAAGTACTGTAGTTAGCAAGGGTGGGTCAAAGGCTGGAATTTGAGTGGTGAAACATTCATCTCTGACTTGTGTTTTGTAGATGGTGGATAAGTTTTAGGGAATCACAAGTGTCATGGAACACTTTCAACTTGTCTGGCTAAAACAGCTCAAATAATATTGCTGGATGCTATCCAAGACAAAGCAATTAACTCTCTAACCACTACCCATGAACACTGGGGCATCACTGTCAAGTTTATACAAGATGCAATGCACAAGGCTCCTGCAATGGCATCTTCCAAATCCACGATCTAGAAGGACACAGAAAACATGGGAACACGCCAGCTTCACACTCCTTTTCAAGTCACAAGTCATCCTGACTTGGAACTATATCACGTTCTTTGGCTGGGTCAAAACCCTAGAGCTCCCTTCCAGACTGGATTGTAGAGATACCAGATGAACTAGGGCGGTTCAATTACAATGAGAGATGTACAACAATTTCTGGCATTGCCAGTAACGATCAGACCCTGTGAAAAAATTTTAAAATATACTCTCTCTATTAATGAATACACAGTTTTTTGTTTCCTTGGCTCTCCAAAAAACTACTGGAGTAGGTGGTTTTGTCAGGCGAAAGTGAGACTGCAGATGCTGGAGATTAAAGTCAAGATTAGAGTGGTGCTAGAAAAGCACAGCAGGTCAGGCAGCAGAGCAGGAAAATCGATGTTTCGGGCAGGAGCCCTTCATCAGGAAGTGGGTGGTTTTATCACTTGACTATTAATCCATAGACTCAGGTAATATTCTGCGGATCAGAATTCAAAGCCTGCCAATGGCTGATTATTGAATTCAAATTCCACTATGACCACAAAACTACTGCAGACTGTCAGTTAAAATCTATCAGATTCACTGAAGACCGTTAGGGATGGAAATCTGCCACCCTTACCTGGTCTGGCCTACGTGTGACTATTCTTTGACGAGATGTAGGGGTCGCTGGCAATGCCAGCATATGTTGGCTATCCTTAATTTGATTAGGCCATTTCAGAGAGCAGTTACTAGTTATCCATATTGCTTTAGATGCAATGTTGTATGTCAATCAGCCTGAGTAAGGAAAGCAAATTTCTTCATCATAAGGGTTACATAGATTTTATTAACTGAGTTATAAGTTCTACTTCTTTGTTCTAGCATCCTGGCAATCTTGACATCAAGTTGATTAGCAATATTGCTTGATACCTTACATCTAACAAGCTTACAAAATAACAAAAGCGCTTTGACACAGAAGGAGTCCATCATGTCTACAATGCCTCTTCAAATGAGCATCTTATTCCCAATTTTCAGCTTTTGCTCGATAACTTTGCACTTTTTTCTGAAAAGATCATCTAGTACCCTCTTGAATGCCTTAATTGAATCTGCTTCCACCAGTGCAGGCAGTGCATTCCATATGCTAACTACTCACTGTGTGAAAAGAAAATCTTGCACATTTTAAAGGTAGGAGCAGAATTAGGCCACTCAGCTTATCAACTCTGCTTATTTTTCATGGTTGGGGACTGACTTAAGATTTAAGGTGAGATCTCATCTTTACACTTCAGTTTGAGTATGACATCATTCAATATATTCAACTGATATAACAAATAAAGATTTGTGTTAATTATGTAAGATGGGATAAATGAACATATGGATAAGAATGCAACTAGAGATCAAAAGAATAAATGAAAGCATAAATAATTGAACACTCAACAGGATACGACACTAATTTTAGTTCTGTGTCAGAGTCATAGAAATGTACAGCATGGAAACAGACCTTTCGGTCCAACCCGTCCATGCCGACCAGATATCCCAACCCAATCTAGACCCACCTGCCAGTACCCGGCCCATATCCCTCCAAACCCTTCCTATTCATATACCCATCCAAATGCCTCTTAAATGCTGCAATTGTACCAGCCTCCACCACTTCCTCTGGCAGCTCATTCCCTACATGCACTACCCTGTGTGAAAAAGTTGCCCCTTAGGTCTCTTTTATATCTTTCCCCTCTCACCCTAAACCTATGCCCTCTCGTTCTGGGCTCCCCAACCCCAGGGAAAAGATTTTGTCTATTTATCCGATCCATGCCCCTCATAACTTTGTAAACTTCTAAGGTCACATGTTATGTGCAAAAATACAGCTACATTATTTAATATTTTCTGATGTAGAAATTGTACTTTAAGTCTCAGTAATATTACAAAGCAACAGTTCATTTTAATTTCATTACTTTTATGCTTAGCCCTTGTCAAATAAGTGCTGGCATGTTTTTTCAAAATTCACAGAAATAAAGGCTTGCCTCCAGCAAAAGCTTGTTTTCTCTAATAAAAACCAGAACAGAATGTTCACTAGAAATTTATGGATTTAGATCAGTAAAGCAATTTTTGGAAAAAACAAAGAAATGTTTTATTAAGTACATACTTAAAACTCTCAAAATCTAATGTTGAAACAAGCTGATTAATATCAAGAGTTGAATCATTACTGTATCTATATTGATGTCTGCACATGGCAAAAGAGCTACACAACCACCCAACAAATGCAGCATCCACTGATACATCTTAAAATTCTCAGGTTTTATCCTCATTCTTGAAACAACAAATCAACACATGGAGGTGTAGCATTCGCAAAACCTATTTCAATGAGATCATAGCTGAGCTGAATCCAACTCCATATGCCCTACTTTGCCTCATTATATATCTTATTAATTACTAGCGGTTAGCAAAAATCGCTCTTGGGTTCAACATTAACAAATGACTGAGTGCCAACTGCCACTGTGGAGGGAAATTCCAAATTCAATCAATCATTCCATTAAGTAGCGTATCCTAACTGCTACAAAGCCGTTCTCTATTTCTGAGACTTCACCCCCAATTGTCGGCTCTCCCTGCAGCAAATCATATTTTATCCCTGTCTGCTCTATCTATTCCCCTTAAGATCTTGAAAATATCAATCAAATCAACCGTTAACCTTTCAAATTTAAAAAATGCAACCTAGATTTTTTATTCTTTAATTTAACCTCAAAATCCACCATCATTCTAGTAAATTTATATTGCATTCACATATCCTTTCAAATGTATGGTATCCAGAACTGCTCACAGTACTATTGGTGTAGTTTAATCAGAGACTTACATTGCATGACTTGTGTTCTAGATTCCAAAAAAGGCCAACATTCCATTTGATTCATTGGTTATTTTCCATGCTTCCCTATGCATTATATCTCTACACATACACTTCTCAAGTCTCCTTGGGCTTTGACTATTTCTGGTTTTCCCAATTTTGCACGTATTTAGTCTGTCATTTTTTAGTTTAAGCAAATTATTTTACACTTGACTACACATTTGCCAGAGTTTTGGTTTTCCCAGCTCTTTTACCTATTATTATTACTATTCCTTTGCAGTTTCATATTTTCATCTCGATTTTGTCACCAGAAAACATGACTACGTGGTGTTCTCTCACATCATTTCCGCTATTAATAAATGTTGAACAGTTGAAAAGCTCAACACAAATCTTCACAATTCATATTCTACCAATCAGAATAACTGCCATGATGCAAGTCCTTTGTCTGCCATTGCTCAGCCCACTTACTTATCAATTTGCTGTGAATTTCAAGGTTCAACTTTAGCTAATGCAGCTTCACCAGTAAAGCAATCATCTAAACTTGCTCATAGCCATTTCCTAATTATCATCTTATTTACTTAGCTAATTTTGAATGGTAAGTAAAGAACTACAAAACTCATACCCACTGTGTAAGATGAAATATTAACAATCTTCTAGATTCAATACATAATTAAGTAGTTGTTATCTAGGTGGCACTCTCATGTGCAGACTTAACATGAACAATTTTGCAGTTGAAATCATAAAAATCTTCTCATTTTAACAGACAGTGGATGTACTTTTCAGGCATCTTTTTCAAATGAGAAATCAATACTGCCTTCAATATAATGTCTAAATACCATTGAGAAAAGTAAGCCAAAAATCAAGAATTTCATTGTTGTTCGATCCACTATTTTTGAGTTTAAATCATGACCAAAGGAGTTATAACATAATTTAAAACTGTCTCAAACTGAACACAGCAAACTAAAACAAAAATGGCTGCTACAAAGCACCTCACTGTACAACTACTAACTTTAAATGGATTTCAGAAATACATGCTTAGAAATGTCAAGACCCTTGACGTATCTGGGGGCTTGCAAACAGACAATGGAGTAGTGAGAATTCCTTTGGAAAGCAAGAAGAAACAGAAGGGGAGACCAAATCACTGAGCATTATTGACTTCTTTGCTTTGTGGAACTCTTGATGCCTCAAAATTAACATCACCACATTGATTCATTGGCCTGCATGTAGAAATATACGAACAGCAGGTCTGCAGAACTCCAAGATGGTCCCTTTAAGAAACACCCCAAAGAGGGGTTTTTAACCAAGGGAGGACAAAGAGTAAAAAGATGCGAAAACCTGATTTTGTTCTGTTGAAGCAAGTAGAAATACACAAGTGCCAAACCACAGAACTAGTGAAGAACATAGAACATTGTCTCATTCTAGTCATGGTAATCCACCTGTCCAACACTAACTCGCTTCTGAATCTGACTTCAAGCGCCCACCTCTTCAATTCAACAACAATGAACTTATGCGATGGGTCGCATTGTATATGAGATTTCTTTCTCTTAAGCATTCATTTGTCTTATCTTTACTTGCTTTTGTCTCTGCTTCTTGTGATTCCTTGTTAATAGCTTTATTCAATTTTCCCAACCAAGCAACCTCCAGGGCTATGACTTGTTAAAAACTAACCTTTAACCTGTTTAAACAAAAGCTCAACTCCTAATCTGCTTTAATTTAAGTCATTACAAATAAAAAGGGGGCTACACAAGTTTATTAATCTATAGTTCACTAAGCATGTGGAGTACATGCCTGGTCGTCATGATACTAGAATCAGAGATAACTTGGTGATGGTATTCCATATGTTACATGCTGTAGATATTAAAACGTAATTCTGCAAGTTGCTTGAAACATGGAACAAGAAAAATGTTAAGAACAAATTTAATTTTAATTCTTGAATTTTAAAGCTGTGTTCATAACACATACTGGTTTATTTTGCAACAATATATTAACAGTACCTGGTGGTTGCTGTCTGCACCGGAGTAGGAATTACGTGAGCTGCAGCCAACTGGAGGAGTAGCTTCCCGTACAAATTCGGTCATCTCTATTCCACCTCCTGGGTCACTGTAATTTAAACATAAGCAATTGAGAAATTTGAAGACAACTAAAGAAAATTCATGCCAAAATGGCCTATGTCAAGTAAAGTTTCAATTAAAGCTTCTCCACAATACTGCAATGTGTACTTTGCAAGGTTACAGTTCGTCTCTTTGGTGTCTTTCCAATAATTATCCTTCAGCCAACTCAAAAGTGATTGCTGGCTCATTATCACACACTGTTTGTGGGACATTATGACATGCAAATTATCCACCATATTTCCAAAATGAAAGCAGGGGCTGCAACGCAAATTTATTTCATTGACTGGAAAGCACTTGGGCTGTTGTGAGGTGATGATAAACACTACGTAAATGGAAGTCCACTTTGTTCATTTTATACTTCATTTGTTTTGATTAATCACAAAATCTACCTCCTCTATCGACATTAATTACCATCTCCAACTTTCCTTTTCACCTCAAATTCTTTGAACATGTTGTCACCTCCCAAATTTATGGTTTTGTTCAAATCCATGTTTGAACACCTCCAGTCAGGTTTCCAAGTTTACTGAAATAGTTTTTGCACAGAACAGTATAGGAGACTATTTTACCCTTCAGGTCCCTGCCAGTTCCTTTGAATAGCTGGTTCCATTCACCTGCTTTTTTCATATACCTTTGGTGCTTTCCTTCAAGGATGAATCCAATTCCCTTTTGAATGTTGTGATTAAAATTTGTTTCACCACAAAATGAGGAATTCATTCAGAATCCTATCCTCTCACTGTATTAAAGAAGCTATTATGCATGTTGCTTCAGGTTTTTTTTTGTCAAAGTCCATAAATCTGTTCTTTCTGGTTATGGACTCGGGTAATCCATTAAAAATAGTTTTAATTTTATTTATCTTTATGATTCCTGATTTGGAGCACTTTTTCAAAATCAATGTCATGGAAGACAATGCAGCCATGGAAGATGACCACTCTTTAAGGCACTTAACCCTTCCAATGCTCTTCCTTTAACATTCAGCTGGATATGGCCTTCCTATTTTTCTTTTCAAATCCCTCTATAGCTTTAGACCTCTACAATCTCCTCCAGTCCTTCAACATTCCATGCTCCTCTAATTCTGGCCCCTTTCGCATCCTGAATCTCCAGATCCTCTATTGGCAGCCATATCTTCAACTCCCCTTTGCCCGAAGTCCCAGAATTCCAATCCAAAATCTTTGTATTTCTGGACCGATCTTCTCTTCCTTTAAGATATTCCCTAAAACACACCTCTTTGACCCTGCTTTTGCTCCCTGTCTTTACATCTCATTTTTTGGAGCATTGTCAAATTCTGATCACATGCACAAGCGCTTTGAATGCTTAAATATATTTAAGATGCTGTTTAAGTGAAGGTTGGTGTTACAATAAACTGACAGAATCACATACAAATTTTAAAATTAAAACATTCTGTTCATTCCAACCAATTGGTGTTGATGTTTATTCACTGTACAAGTCATAGATCTAATCCCATGGGCCCACTGTATGCACCAATTAATCACTCAGTCCTTCAACCACTTATCTAACCTATTCTTAAATGGTGACATGTTCACTGCTCTATTTAACAAACCCAATTGAAGATCGTATGGCAATGGAATATACAATGTAAAAATGTTCCTCCAGGCTCTAACATTTCCTCACATTTGATCTTATGAGCATGCCCATTTATTCAGCAATCCGGAACAGTTGGTTTCTTTATGTTCTGCAACTCAATTTTTCAAAGTCTTTTTTGCGTTTGTATTCCTCTAAGGTCTGCAATATCCACATGAATCTATGCTGTACCTTCTTTACTGCCTCTTGTTACAAGAATGGTTCCAGGAATGAGAACTTCAGTTATGAGGATAGAGTGAAGAGGATTGCTCAGTTTGTGAAGAGAAGGCAGCAAAGAGGAGATCTGACAGATGCTTTCAGAATTGCGAACAGACTGGATAGAGTAGACAGAAGAAACTGTTCCCAGTTCATAAAAATAATAAGAACAGGTGGGAATAGATTTAAAGTGATCTTCAAAAGAAGTGAAGATTAGGTGAGGAAACGTTTTCACTTAGTGTGCAGCTGGGGTGTGGAATATATCACCTGGTATCGTGGTAGAGGCAGGTTCATATGAATTATTCAAGAGGGCATTGGATAATTGTTTGGATGAAAGCAATTTCTAAGGGTATGAGGGAAAAGCAGAAGATTAGCACTACGTAATCATGCCCATTGAACAGGGCAGTTCAGGCACACTGGTGGGTCAAATAGCTTCTTCTACACTGTAAAACATCCTTGAATCTGTGATATTGTCTCAAGTCTTTCTTATAGTTAAAATTGCAACCATTACTTCAATTACAGTCTTACCAAGATTTTACATGAATAGAGTCATAGGAAGTGCATAGCACAGAATCAGACCCTTTGGTCCAACTTGTCCATGCCGACCAGATATCATAAACGAGTCCAATTGCCAGCATTTAGTCCATATCTCTCTGAACCCTTCCTATTCACATACTCATCCACATGCCTTTCAAATGCTGTAATTGTGCCAGCCTCCACCACTTCCGCTGGGAGGTAACTCATTCCTCTGTGAAAAAGCTGCACCTTGGGTCCCTTTTAAACCTTTCCCCTTTCACCTTAAATCTATGCCCTCTAGTTCTGAATTCTGCCACCCCAGGGAAAAGACCTTGGCTATTCACCTTATCCACGTCTCTCAAGATTTTCTAAACTTTTATAAAGTCAGCCTCTGACAGTCCAGGGAAAACAGTCCCAGTCTATTCAACCTCTCTCTATAGCTCAAACCCTCCAACCCTAGCAACATCCTTGGAAATCTTTTCTGAACCCTTTCAAGTTTCACAACATTCTGGAGGCCAGAACTGCACGCAATATTCCAGAAGTGACCTAACTAATGTCCTGTACAGCCTCAACACAACCTCCCAACTCCTGTACTCAATGCAGTGAACATTAAGGGAAGCATACCACATGCATTCTTCACTATCCTATCTACCTATGACTCGACTTTCAAGGAACTACGAACCTGCACTCCAAGGTCTCTTTGTTCAGTGACACTCCTCAGGACTTGATCATTAAATGCTCAAGTCCTGCCCTAATTTGCCTTTCCAAAATCCAGCACCTCACATTTATTTAAATTAAACTCCATCCAGCACTCCTCAGCTCATTGGCCCATTTGATCAAGATCCCATTGTACTGAGGTAACCTTCTTCGCTGTCCACTACACCTCCAATTTTGGTGTCATCTGCAAACTTACGAACCATACCTCCTATATTCACATTCAAATCATTCATATAAATGACGGAAAGCGGTGGACCCAGAACCAATCCTTCTTGAATTAAAAAAAAAGTGTTAACTTTTCTATTCAATATGTCTTGTTATAAATCCCAGTCATGCTGTTCAGGTTTCGTGAACTAAATTAAAAAAAACTCACCACTCTTCCAAATCTGTCTTCATTCAAAATATAAACAACACTTTTAGTTATCACCGAAATCTGTCACCTCACTGCCAGACAATGAATTCCACCTGACATTACTTCATCCCTTCATCATAAATATGTATTTGAAGCTTCCTTGAGTCTTCAGAATTATTTACCCTGTTTTTTTGTGGTACTCACGTATGCAATATTTGGACATTACTTTGTTGAGCAATACATGGAAATATTGACGTTTATGCAAGAGACCTCTGAGAACTCTGCTGGTCACAGCCACCACTTTGAGAAACTGCCCTTCAGTATTCTAATTTTATTCCAATTTTTTTATCTTTTCAAAATTTAATTTATTCACCACCCTTTTTAATCTTAAATAGCCTCCCCTATGAGCTATATGGAAATGGAAGTCAAGGTGGAACAACTTTATGTAAGAATAATTCCCCTTATCTCTCACTGCAAGGGAAAAATAAAACTATCATCCTATTACCTGGAGATCACAATTTTCTTACTTAATTTTGGCCTCAAGAAGAAATCCCATTTGTCTTTTTATTTCTCTTTCAATCACCTTATTTCAACCCATGAGTCTTGGAGCAGCTGCAATGATTTAATATGAAATGATATTTCAACTTCCCTGATAACTATATCACCATTCCGTCAGTGTTCATGGGTCAAAATCCTGGAACTCCCTTTCTAACATTATGGGTATATCGACACCAAATGGACTGTTGCAGTTCAAAATAAAACTAGGGATGGGCAATCAAAGCTGGTTCATTCAATAATGCTTACATCTCAGAAATGAATTGGAACACAACAACTAGAAGCCAAGGCATCATGTAAAAATAGATTATAAATTCGATTTCTCAGAAACAGGCAGAGCACGCTGCGGTTTGCAACATGTAAAAATCTTATCTACAGCTCTGTCCTGACTTCCTTACATTTGATCTTAGGACTATGCCGTATATTCACAAATCTTCAACCAACAGGTTGGTTTCTATCTGTTTTGCCCCATTCTGCATAAATGAAGCTCACCTGTAAACTCACACCCTAATGTCAGTTTGAATAAAAGACATCTTATTGTTCAAGATTTTCTTGTATTTGAAATTCTACAAACCCTGCAATGTCCAAGTGAATCTATGCTCTACACACTCTACTGTCTCAATTTCAATTGCTTAATTTACATACGTTTTAACACAATATATAAAGATCTAATGATTACTGCATGCTCTTTTTTAGTACTTCAATACACGCTGATTTGTCAATGTTAACATCATCTGGCATCTATGTTGAAGGCACACGCATTTACTGCATGTTAAAGATGTGGGTAAATCAAATACAGAACTTCTACTGCAAACCTTTCCAAAAATAATTGATACACAATAATTCCTACAGGATTCAAAAATTTTTTTTGCTCAAAGATCAGCTGGGCAGCCTCGCTCCCAACCTCTGCTCCTGTTTAGTGGGATGATCAGACGTTTAAACTGCTAACACTGATATTTTCTCTCTTCAGCACAGATGTCACATGACTAATCCACTTTTCAGAGCATAAACCCATGCTTACAGGAAGAGAAACAAACCTCCATTGCCCCACTTTATGATACTGACTATTACAATTGCAATACTCAACATCACCAAGTTGACCTTAAATAAGCTACATATAGTTTTAAGCTTGGTAATTATGTCTTTCATACATTTAGTTTTAAGAAAAATCGACAGGTAATTTCAAAGAAAAATTCCAATCAGGGATTGGTTCTCAAAGTTGCTTAAACTTTGAAAACATCAACATCCTTACAAGCCAAACTGTGCCATCATAGGGTTGGTGCAAAACAGAAATCAGGCACTTTCACATGAGCAGAGATTGAAGGTTTGGGATGTGGTGAAGGAGTGGGTTGGGGGGGAAATGGTGTGGTGTGGGGTTTCATGGGACCAAGTTACCATGGGCCATTTTCACACACCTCCTTGTGCCCAGCTTGACAGCATTGATAGAGGCCTGGCAGCTTGTCCTCTTGGCTGGTAAAGGTGCATGGCAGGGAAAATCTGTGCAGGGAAAAGGGGAGAAAAACAAATTACAAAACACAGCGGATCAAGCTTCATCTGTCGTGGTTTAATGATGTAATTTGAAAGTATTGATTTGTTAAAGAAAGAACTTTCATTTATCTAGTACTTTTCATGACTTCTGGTCAACCTTCACCCTTTCACAGCCAATGAAGTACATTTAGCCTTTTAATACAAGGAAGCTAAGTAGCCAATTTGTGCACTGCAAGATAATAGCTTGATAACTTGCTTATGTAATGTTGACTGAGGATAGATGTTGGCCAGGATACCATAGGAACTCCAATGCTTTTCTTTAAATAGGTTTGAGAGATCTTTTAAGCCACTGAAGGAGGCAGTTAGGACAACAGTTTCGCATCCTCATAATACTGCAGTTAAGTATGAAGTGTTATATTTAAGTCCCTGGAGTAGGACTTGAACTGATGGTCTTTAACTTAAAGGTAAGACCACTACCAGAGTTAAACTATGGAAGCAATTAGTAATTTGAAAATGCAAGTTGCATCCAACTTTTTGACAATGTGAAATATTTTAGGTTCGTAACTATCCTGTTATTACTCTACAGTAGGTGAAAAGCCAGAATGGAATACCATACTATGCAATACGACTCAGTTTACAGTATGGTAAAAACAATGACTGCAGATGCTGAAAATCAAATACTGGATTAGTGGTGCTGGAAGAGCACAGCAGTTCAGGCAGCATCCAACGAGCAGCGAAATCAACGTTTCGGGCAAAAGCGAGGGCTTTTGCCCGAAATGTTGATTTCGCTGCTCGTTGGATGCTGCCTGAACTGCTGTGCTCTTCCAGCACCACTAATCCAGTATCAGTTTACAGTATGACAGGCTCTTTGGGCTGAATCAAAACCAGATTGATCAGAAGTAAATCTGTGACATTAGTCGTAACCGTAATGTATACAACGTTACAACATTGAGTTGTCTATAATTTCTATTTGGATGTTTAAAAATCACAGAATGACAAAGCCATATTTTAGAAATGGAAGTATTATATCTCAATTTCAGCAGTTCCTCCTATACCTAGGATGTGTAACAACAAAGTTTAAAATTTATTTTATTTATCCTTACTAGTTGGGTGGCAACTATTATTAAGTCTAGGAGACTTAACTGAAGATCTGCCACTTTGTTTGAGACAGAAAAGAACTGATCCTTTGACATAGACAGCAAGTCTTTAAGTTGCTGGATATCAAAACTGTTTTACCAAAATGAGACTTGCATATCAATAATCTAATAAAACACTGACAGCCTTGACATTTTTATATAGGATTTGCTACGTTTCACTTCTGCTTTTTTTATTATTCCTCTCCTCAGTTCAGTATTTAAAAGCTGGTTATTAGGCAATGTCAGTTTCTTTCCATTGTACCTAATTTCCACTGTTATGCACCATCTATTGCCAAGAGGAGTTGGAGAGCTGCTCTCAGTTCTTTGCTAATGTAGTCTGAAGTTGACTGCTAGGAGCTATGCAAGTTGAGCACAATGTTTTTGATTATTTGCTATGTCCAGTGGGGAAACGTCAGAATTAGATTCAGTACCTTTTCACAGTAGTGCAGCTAATGTTTGAAATTAATCAAAAGTCAAATTGAGTCTTATACAGTATTCGTGTTTATTAGAAGAGAGCACTGACTGTCCAATGTACTCTTCTGCACAAAAGATACGCCTGACGGCAAACTAAAAAGGGACACAAACATTAATCAAATATGAAAAGTAACCAAAAAACTGTCTCATGGATTTGGTGAAACAAAAATTAACAAACTAAATGT
This sequence comes from Chiloscyllium punctatum, assembly GCF_047496795.1. Lineage (NCBI taxonomy): Eukaryota > Metazoa > Chordata > Chondrichthyes > Orectolobiformes > Hemiscylliidae > Chiloscyllium > Chiloscyllium punctatum. The sequence continues at coordinate 85,190,308 of NC_092742.1, read as the reverse complement.
TAATAAAATGGAAAATGATTATTCAATTGTAGAATGCTTACTGGATGTGCTATAATAGTGTATTTACATATATTAAACTTGCAATCCACTGCGTGTAGACCCTTCATAAAGTCATTGGTATATTATTCTTATGTACAGTACCAGCAAAATAGTCATTATGCAAGGATAGATATGTTCAGGTAGATTTGAAGTTATGATATACCCATTGATCAAAGCATCAAACCTCAGAAAAAAATGGAATTACCTGAAACCAGTAAAGTTAGGTGATAGAATTTATTTAGTTTATATCTGTAAACAGAGTTTCAATACAAAGGATTTCTGATCTGATTCAATGAATGACTAGCATAAAGCAGCAAGTGGCTCAATACACAAACCGTTCCTTTTCATTCTATTATATTAAAATTAATTTGCACACTGTTCTCCCCAACATCCACTCACTTCCCAATTAACGCTCCATCCACTGTTCCTTATTAATTCCTCTTCCTTGCATATTAGTGAAACATCAAGAACTTGAGGTATTCAGCAAGACAATGCTGTGTAAGCTGAGCAATTTGGGACATTAATGCTAACTGTAATATATCAAACTAGGAAGAGAAAGATGGGGAAGAAGAGCTTGTGCCTGTGTTACATGAAACAACTAGGAATTCAGATTCTGATCGCTGTCCCAAGATCTCTTGAAGAATGCATGCTTAGACACTGCACTTAATAGAACATGGACAATGATGTATTTCGCCATCTTATGTCATGTTTCAGTCGGTCAATACTAACTCTTATTATCTATAGGATGAAATACAGCAATTCCCCAAGTTCCCTGCAACAGCAAAGACCAGCCCTGAAAACTCTCATCAGCAAATAGAAAAACCCACAACACTACCTTGTGTACTCAAGGACAACAGCACTCCATGTAGAAGACCAAACAGAACCCTCTCAGATAAACTAAGGATAGGTAATAAATGCAGTCCTGCCAACATCATCCAAAAAGAAATTAAAAATACACTCAAACAAAATGCTAGATCAGTATAAACGGAATCATACTTCAATCAATACCTTTGGTAGTGAATTGGACTAAAATGAAGAAAACGTATCTTTATTTTAAAAATGCATCTTTTACTCCCAAAGCAAAACATAGGAAGTCTTTTCGGCACAAATCACACATTCCTTACAATTCCCATGTAATGAGTGCCAGCTATTTGCAGCATTAATAAAAAAAACAATGCTTTGAGCAAGTATTTACCAGTGATCTGGGAGAAAACATCCCATTTAATTCTGCCTAATAACCAATCTGTAATAGTAAATACAACAATACGAATAGAAAAACAACATATGTTGATATTTTAGATGAAGGAACTAAATGTAATACCTGAAAATGTGCAGATGACAAATCTGGGTTGAAGAATGAGCTGTAAGGAGGAAGCAGAGATGTTGCAGTGTAATTTGGACAGCAAGTGGACAAATGCATGACAGATGCAGTATAAAGTGGATAAATTGAGGTTATTCACATTGGTACAAAAAACAAGGAGGCAGATTATTATTTTAACGGTCATAAATTTAGAGGGGCAAAGGGGTAATATTCAATGAGACCTGAACAGCCTAGTGAACCAGACAATAAAAATAAGTGTTCAGGTGCAGCAGACAGTAAAGAAGGCAAACTGTATATTGGCCTTCATGGCGAGGGGATTCAATTACAGGAATAAGGACAATGTGCTGCAATTCAATGATGCTACCATCACTGAATTCCCCACGATCAACATCCGAGGAGTTACCATTGATCAGAAACTCAACAGACTCACCACTTAAATGCAGTGATTACAAGAGCAGGTCAGAGCTCTGAATACTGCAGCAAGTAACTCACCTCCTGACTCTTCAAACCCTGCCCACGATCTACAAGGCACAAAGTGTGATGGTAATAGTGGAAGGATGCTTGTCGGACTAGAGGCCTGTGACTAGTGGAGTGCCTCAAAGGTCTGTGCTGGGGCCCATTGCAGTTTGTTATCTATATCAATGATTTGGATGAGAACATACAATGCATGATTGCCAAGTTTTTCAGATGACACTAAAATAGGCAGTATCGTGAACAGTGAGGAAGGTTATCAGAAATTGCAGCAGGACCTTGATCAGCTGGGAAATTGAGCTAAGAAATGACAAATAGAATTTAATGTGGATTATAAGTGTGAGGTATTGCATTTTGGAAAGTCAAATCAAGTTGGGAGTTATATGGTGAATGGTAGGGCCTTAAGGAGCATAGTGGAATAGAATGACCTTGGATTTCAGGTGCACAGTTCTCTGGAAGTGGAGACACAGGTAGGCAGGACAGTGAAGGCTGCTTTTGGCATACTGGCCTTCATCAGTCAGGGCACTGAGTATAGAAATTGTAAGTACAGAAGTTATGTTGCAGTTGTACAGGACATTGGTGAGGCCACACTTGCTGAGTATTGTGTTCAATTTTGGTCACCTTGCAATAGGAAGGATGTTATTAATCTGGAAGAGTACAGAAGAAATTTACAAGGATGTTGCCAGAACTCGAGGGTCCGAGTTATAGGGAGAGCTTGGACAAGCCAGGACTTTTTTCTTCAGAGCATGAAGACTCAGGGGGGATCGTATAGAAATGTATATTATCATGAGAGGCATGGATAGGGCGGTTGCACTAAGTCTTTTCTCCAGGGTTGGGGAGTCAAGGACTAAAAGGCATAATTTTAAAGGTTAGAGGGGAAAGAATAAAAGGGAACCTTTGGAGGCAACTTTTTTTTAAAAACACAGAAGGTGGTACGCTTATGGAAAGAACTGCCAGAAGTGGTAGAGGCAGGTACATAACCAACATTTAAAAAGTATTTGGACAAATACATGGATAGGAAAGGTTTAGAAGGACATGGGCCAAGTGCAGAGAAATGACGCTAGCGTGGATGGACATTTTGGTCAGCCTGAACTAGTTTGGGTCTTTGTGCTGTAGGACCCTATGTCCATGACTCTATAACACAAGAAGCTTGACACCATCCAGGGTAAAGCAGCCCACTTGACTGGCTCAACATCTACTTCCTCCACCACTGACGCTCAATAGCGGGAGTGTGGACTATACTCAAGTTGCAATGTAGAAATTCACCAAAGAACCTCAAACAGCCATGACCACTTCCATCTGGAAGGAGAAGGGCTATGTGGGAAGACCACCACCTTCAACCTACCCTCCAAGCCCGCACTACCCTGATTTGGAAATATATTGCCATTCCTTCTTCACTGTTGCTCAGTCAAAATCATAGAATTCCCTCCCTAATAGCATTGTGGGCCAACCCACAGCAGGTGGACTGCAGTGGTTCAAGAAGGCAGCTTACCACCACCTCCTCAAGGGCAACTAGGGACAGGCAATAAATGCTGGCCAGCCAGCGATGCCCACATCCCATAAAAGTGGATTTTAAAAAATTATACAGGACAGTGGTGAGGGCACACCTGGAATAGTGTGTACAGTTTTGGTCTCTTTATCTGAAAAAAGGAGTCTTTAGCTTTGGAGAGAGTGCAGCGAAGGTTTACCAAATGGATTCCTGGGATGGTAGGACTACACATGAGGAGAGATTGGGTCAGCTAGGATTTATATTCACTGGAGTTTGGAAGAACAAGGTGACCTTACAGAACCTTGTAAATATCTAACAGAGTCAGACAAGTTAGACACAAAAAGGATGTTCCTGAAAAAGGGGAGCCCAGAAACTGGAGTCACAGTTTAAGGATAAGAAATAAATCTTTTGGAACTGAAATGAGAAATGTCTTCACCCAGAGTGTGGTAAGCCTGTGGAATTCACTACCACATGAAGTGGTTGAGACCAAAACATTGTGTGCTTCCAAGAAGGAGGTAGATATGGATCTTGTGACTTAAGGGTTCAAGAGAAATGTTGAAAGGGGCTGGGGCGGAATAGTGGGATAAGGGTATGGAGCTCAATGATCAGCTACAGTCATAATTAATATTCAAAACAAGCTCAAAGGGTTGAATGGTCTACTCCTGTTCCTATATTCTATGTTCCTATGTTAAAAAATAACAAATTCCTACTTTTGACAATTTCAATTCTAATGTGTGGCTGTCGGATTGCCAATTGCAATCAAGACAGCCAATTATTTTCGGAAAATAAGTGCTGCAGAAATGAATCAGCATACAGACAGACATGAGACACTAGGATCCCAGTTTTTTTACGATCACTTAAAAATTAAAATATTCTGTTTTAGTTAGAAGTTTTTTGGAAAAAGATGCTATACCAAGACACTTGGAAAAATTCAAGGTCATCAGGTAGAGTCAACAATTTATTATAGTTATTTTTTAAGAAATTATATGTGCTGTGGATAAAGGGAAACCAGTGGATCTAATGCACTGGGATTTACAGAAGATCATTAATAAGATGTTCAAATGGTTAATGTGGAAAATAAAAGCATATGGTATAGTGAGTAACATATAGGCCTGAACAGGAAACAGAAATCAGGCGTAAGTGGATTGTATTTTTGGTAGGCATGATGGAGTGGTGTGCCACAGGGTTCAGTGCATGGGGCTTCAAGTTTTTACTGTTTATATAAGTGATTTGAATGAAGGAATCAAAGATATGGCTTCTAAATTTGCTGATAACACAAAGATAGGTTGGTAAACAATTTCTAAAGAGAACATAAGGTGGCTGCAAAGGGATACAGACAAGTTAAAGAAATGGGCACCAAAAAGAGAAAATGCTGGAAAATCTCAGCAAGTCTGGCAGCATCTGTAAGGAGAGAAAAGAGCTGACGTTTCAAGTCTAACTGACCCTTTGTCAAAGCTTGGTTTCAGATTCCAGCATCCACAGTAATTTTAGTTTTATAAAGAAATGGGCAAATGGGGGTATAAAAATGTGAAGTTGTGTATTTTGATTAGGAGGTCACATAGCTCAGGGGTGCAGGGCGAACTGATTGCCCTCGCTAGTGCATGAATCACAAAAGGTTAATGTGCATGCACAGCAAGAAATTAGGAATGTTGATAGCTTTTTATGAAAAGGGAAATCATATATGAAAGTTAGGAGGTTATGCTTCAGTCAACAGGAAATTGGAGACAGCATGTCATAGAATCATAGACCCACACAGCACGGAAACTGGTCCTTTGGTCGAACCAATGCCAAACATAATCCCAAATTAAACTAGTCCCACCTACCTGCTCCTGGACCATATCCCTCCAAACCATTCCTATGCACGTGTCTATCCAAATGTCTTTTAAATATTGTAATGGTGCCTGCATCCACCACTTCCTCAGGAAGTTCATTCCACACTCAAACCACGTCTGTAAAAAACATTTGCCTCATGTCTTTTTAAAATCTCTCCCTTCTCACCTTAAAAATGTGCCCCCTAATCTTGAAATCCCCCATCCTATGGAAAAGACACTTGCTATTAACTCTATTTTAATCCCTCATTATTTTATAAACTTCTATAAAGGACCAGTAAAAATGTCCCAGCCTATCCAGCCTTTCTTTGTAACTCAAACTTTTCATACTCGGAACAACCTGGTAAAGTTGTTCTGAACCCTTTCCAGCTTGATAATATCCTTTCTATAACTACTGCAGCTGAAAATGTGTTGCTGGAAAAGCGCAACAGGTCAGGCAGCATCCAAGGAGCAGGAGAATCGACGTTTCGGGCATGAGCCCTTCTTCAGGGCTCATGCCCGAAACGCCGATTCTCCTGCTCCTTGGATGCTACCTGACCTGCTGCGCTTTTCCAGCAACACATTTTCAGCTCTGATCTCCAGCATCTGCAGTCCTCACTTGCTCCTATAACTATTGCAATCAATATATGCAATATTGGTGTCCTTAGTTAAGGAAGGAAAGTAAATGCATTGGAAGCAGTTCAGAGAAGATGTACTACGAGAACATTAGGATTAGATTGGTTGTTTTAAGAAAAGAGGCTTGACCGGATAGACTTGCATCCATTGGAGTTTAGAAGAATAAATGCAGCTTGATTGAAACGTAGAAGATCCTTAAAAATCTTGATAGGACTTTTGTGCAAAGGATGATGCCTCTTGTGGGAGAATCTAGAGTTAGGGGTCACCCATTTTAGAGATGACACTAAATCTCTTTCTCACAAAGGCTCTGGAGGCTTTGGAACTCACTATTTCAACACGAGATGGTCAAAAAAAAAATCACAACACCAGGTTATGGTCCAATGGGTTTACTTGAAAACACTAGCTGTTGGACTACAATAAGGTGCCATGTGATTTTTGACTTTGTCCATCTTAGTCCAACATTGGCACCTTCATATCAAGAGATGGTAGTAGAGCATTTGAATTTTTTTTAAACAATGGGAGGTTGATAGACAAGGGGATGAAAAGTTACCATGGGTAGATGGAATGTTGAGGTTAGATCACAATCAGATTAGCCATGAATGGTAGGAAGGGCTAGAGAGGCTAAGGGTGGATGGGAGACACCGTCTCCTACTCTTGCTCCTAACTTGTATCTAAATTAATTTCCAAAAATGTGTTTCACCACAGAGGTTCTCAACTGTGAGGGGCCCATGAGAAGGCTGTAAATAGCTCACTGAAAACAGACCTGAACACTGCCACTTTCACTGCCCAAAAAGCAATTTGGCTCTCAATTCCTCCATCATCTCTGGTAAAAGGCAACTGTTCACCTTGATCTTCTTGGTCTTGTTCAGCCACCATCTCCTCAACCTAGCCATAGCGAGTAGTATTAAATTAACAACAGCACCACTGATTCTTTATATTCTTTCATGGAAGTACACACTGTGGTAGCAGGCTATCAATGTCACACTTAAACTAGAGTCCTCTAAGGAGCCAATAAGACAAACAAGATAGGCCTCAGCAAAGCACAAATGAAAGCAATGGGCACTACACTCAAGCTAGAGACATAACAATTGTGGTTCCCCCACCCACACTGGTGGTTGGTATATGGTGCTTTGATTGACAGATGATTAGTCCATGCTTGCAGAAGGGGATGGGTGAAAACAAGCATTTAAAATGATATCATATTTATCAGCAAAGACAGAGGTAGACTGTATCCAATCAGATCAAATTCTCGAGTCCCGCCATATTCAATCATGAACTGTGCTAGACAATTAAACAACCAGAAGAAATACCCAACTCCAATACCCAATGAGGGAAGAGCCCACCATGTCCGAGCAAAAAAATAAAAGGTTAAAGTATTTGCAAGTTTCTTCAGCCAGAATGCAAAGTGGATAATTGTATTTTGGGCACACCAAAGACCCCACAGATACCAGATTTCAGCCGATTCAATTCACATCAAGTGATAGCAACAAACAGCTAAAGACAATGGATCCTGCAAAGGCTATGGGCCCTAATAACATATGACAGTAGTACTGTAGAGTTCAGCTCCAGAACTTGCCCTATTAAAGCTGTTTCAACACAGTGCTTGCATCTACTTTACAAAGTGGAAAAACGCCCAGGTGTCTTCCACCCACAAAAAAGAGGATAAATTCAAACTGGCCCCTTCATCCTAGTCATTAACAAGGAGCAAATACAAATCATTTACCTGTCCATTGAACTTCAGTTTGGGTTGTTGCGTGACAGATGCTCAGCTTTTGACCTTGGTCTAAGAAAGGACAAAAGAATTGAACTCCAGAGTGAATGAGAGACTAAATGCTATTGACAAGACTGAATTTTACCCATTTAAGTATTAAAGGAGTTTTGGCAAAAATGAAGTCAATGAGAAAGAAGTTACTGTGGTTGTTGAAGGCCAATAATTTCACTTCTAAGATATTACTACAGGGGTTCCTTAGGCTAGTGCCCTATGTCCACCCACCTTTAGCCATTTCATCAATTACCTTACCACCCTCAATGTCAGAAATTTTCACTACAATGCTCAATACTATTCAGGACTCCTCAGATTCTGACATAGTCAAGTCCATTAACGTAAAGCCTGGACAACATTCAATGACACACAATATCTATACCACAAAAGTGCCAGGAAGTACACCTCAAACAACAGAGAACCGAACCATCTCCTTTTACATTCAATGGCAATGCCTTCACTGAATTCACAACACCCAACATTCTGGGTGTTGCCATTGAAGGGAAACTAAGCTTGACTCATCATACAAATATTATGGTTATATGAATACATCACACTACTGGTGATTCACTTCCCAACTACCCAAAACATGTACAGCATTGATGAGACAGGCCATTCATGTGTGAGATGGCATGCTCACCATGGGTATGGATGGGTGTAGTTCCAATCACACAAGAAGCAGGACAAAACTGGCCCCTTGATGAGCATATATCACATTCAGCATTCACTCCATACAAATCTGACAATGAGTAACACCTGCAAAACATGCTGTAGCAATACATCCAACAATTCAAACCTGTGACCTCTATCACCAAGAACATTGTGGGCAACAGACTTGTGAACAATTCTGATGAAAGGTCATCAACATGAAAATCTAACTTGATTTATCCCTCTCCCAAAAACTGCTTAAGTGATCCTAGCATTGGAATGAAGCACGTGCCAGTTGAAACAGCCCAACTGGGGGCTCATTGTCACAGGCCAACTGGAAACCAATTACAATTTCCATTGGCAACTGGCTCTGTTGCAACAGGTTTGGATTCCTAGGTGTTACTAAGTGTCAGCACAAATAACGTGTTAACTAGAGCTATTATAGGCGGCACGCTGGCACAGTGATTAGCGCTGCTGCCTCACAACGCCAGAGACCTGGGTTCAATTCCCGCCTCAGGCAACTGTCTGTGTGGAGTTTGCACATTCTCCCCCGTGTCTGCGTGGGTTTCCTCCGGGTGCTCTGGTTTCCTCCCACAGTCCAAAAAAATGTGCGGGTCAGATGAATTGGCCATTCTAAATTGCCCTTAGTGTCAGGTGAAGGGGGTAAGTGTAGGGGAATGGGTCTGGGTGGGTTGTGCTTCGGCGGGTCAGTGTGGACTTGTTGGGCCGAAGGGCCTGTTCCCACACTGTAAGTAATCTAATTATGTAGTCAAAAAGTAAAGTACTTTGTTTATGGTCAATACAATTTTTATAACATTTTTATAAGTGAAATATCAGAAGTGTCCAGTGTTGAACACTCCTTATAGAAGGCCAAAGCCTGACGATCCTATTTTTTCTATTTTCAGCTGCCAGAATTATAAACACTAAAAAGAGGAATGCTTGTGGTCAGATTAGCCTGTATATTCAGTAGATTGTCAAACCTTTGATTAAGCGCAGCAGGTCAGGCAGCATCCAAGGAACAGGAGAATCAATGTTTCCGGCATAAGCCCTTCTTCAGGCTTATGCCCGAAACGTCGATTCTCCTGTTCCTTGGATGCTGCCTGACCTGCTGCGCTTTTCCAGCAACACATTTTCAGCTCTGATCTCCAGCATCTGCAGTCCTCACTTTCTCCTCAAACCTTTGATTAAGGCAGGCAATAGATACTGTTAGACTTAGGACCATTCTGATCTAAATAGAAACTTTCAGTTAAGTTACGGAAACATGGCTCCAGGACGACCTAGATTCAGATCAGAGTATTGAACAGTATGTGACATTTAGGAAGAACAGAAAACCAGGAAGAGGAAGAGGATTGGCTCTCATAATTGAAGATGTTACTAGCATAACAAAGAGGGATGATCTAAACTTAGGAAACCACAATACAGAAGCAGTTCATAGAGTCAGAGATGTACAGCATGGAAACAGACCCTTCGGTCCAACCCATCCATGCCAACCAGATATCCCAACCCAATTTGGTCCCACCTGCCAGCACCTGGCCCATATCCCTCCATACCCTCCCTATTCAAATACCCATCCAAATGCCTTTTAAATGTTGCAATCGTAACAGCCTCCACCATTTCCTCTGGCAGCTCATTCCATACACGTACCACCCTCTGTGTGAAAATGTTGTCCTTTAGATCCCTTTTATATCTTTCCCCTCTCACCCTAAACCTATGCCCTCTAGTTCTGGACTCCCCGACCCCAGGGAAAAGACTTTGCCTATTTATCCCGTCCATGCCCCTCATGATTTTATAAACCTCTGTAAGGTCACTTCTCAGCTTCCGACGCTCCAGGGAAAAGAAATTGAGCTTCAATTAAGCACATGAAGTAGTGTTGGGGAATAATGAAGGCAAGAGGTCACTTGTAGAAGTTGTGTACAGATCCCCTAGCAGCAACCATATTGTAGGACAGGGTATCAAAGAAGAAATAATGGAAAGCTTGTCAAAATGGTAGAGTGATTATCATGGGGCATTTTAACCTACATACAGATGAAAAGAATCAGGTAGGAATAAGAAGATTAGATTAAGTAGTCATTGACTAGTTTTCAGGACAATTTCTAAGATCAGCATACGACATGACACCAACCAGACAGCACACTATATTAGACTTGGCTTCAACCAATGAGATAGGATTAAATACTGACTTCATAGTGAATGTATCCCTTGGTAGCAGCAACCTTAACATGATTGGATTTTACGTACAGTTTAAAGAGAGAGATGTGTGGGCCTCACACTATTATTACGAGTTTAAAGAAGGACAATTGAGGGCATGAAAGCAGCACTAGCAAAAGTGAACTGTCCATTTAGGTTAATGTATAGGTCAATAGACTTGCATCAACAAATATTTGAGGGGACATTCCAGAAAATACAGCACATATATATTCCAACCAAGAAGAAAACATTTAAAGAATGGACCTGCCTTGCATGGTTAATTTTAAAAAGTCAAAGACAGTATCAAATTCAAAGGAAATACATATAGCTATGCGAAGTTGTGACAAATCAGAAGATTGGACAAAAGTATAAAAAAAGCAGAATTAGTCAAAGATTAATGGGAGAGAAAAATTAAAATGAGAGTTAACCAAACATATAAAGACAAATAAGAAAAGTTTCTTCAGATATTTAAAAAAGAAAACAAGTTAACAAAGTATTGTAAATGTCAGTCCTGTCGGAAACCAATCTGAAGAATTTGTAATGGAGGATAAAGAGCTGACAGATGAATTGAAACAGTTATTTTGCATCAGTCTTCACTAGACAGAATACAAGTAAGATCCTGCAAATAGCTATAAATCAGGAATTGAAAGAGGGGAAAGAACTCAAGAGAACTAGAATTGCCAAGCAAGTAGTACTGAGTAAACTGTTGGAACTAATGGATTTAATCTTAGGGTCTTAAAAGTGGCTAGTGAGAGGGTTAATGCATTAGATTTAAGTTACCATAACTCATTAGATTCAGAAAGTTTGGAAAGTAGCTAATGTGACTGTTTTATTGAAAAAGGAAGACAAAAGGCAAAAAAAACTACAGGCCAGTTAGCTTAACATCTGTCACAGGGGAAGGTGTTAAAACTTATTCTTAAAGATATAACAGGACACCTGCTGCAAATACAGGAACAAAATAATTGTTCAGCATCTCTGCCATTTCCCCATGGTCATTGACAATATCCACATTCTCAGCTTTCAGTGAGCCAATATATTCTTAAGCAGCCACTTTCCCATTATATAACTATAAAATCTCTTGTTATTTTTATATCCCTTGAAAGTTTCCTTACAGAATACATTTGAGCTGCTTTGTGTCCTTTGTCAATCTTGGTATTTGTCCCATCCTGTGGGATCTGTACAGTACTTTGTAAGCCTTTTTTAATAAGCCCTTTCTTGTAATTTTATGCTGTCCCTTACCTCTTTAGATGTTCATCGCTGTTTTGTTTTGTGAGGTAGAGCTTTTCCTTCCAAGTGGGTACAAACTGCTTCTGGATACCATTAAATGTTTCTCTGAATACCTTTCTCTGTTCCTCAGTTGATTTACCTATTAGCAGAGCTTCCTACTTTACTATGGACAATGTTTGCCTCATACCATTCAAGCCTGCCTTACTTAAGTACAAACCTATAGTATCCAATCTTTGCCTATATCTTACAAATACTACATGAAACATAGTCATGTTATGATCACTATTTGACTAATGCTCACATATAACTTGGTCACTAATGAAACCAGGCTCACTGCTCATTATGAGATCCAACGTTGCTGGTCCCCTTGTCACATTCAAGACACTCTGCTGTAGGAAACTATCCCAGACAGAGTCTAGAAATTCACATTTCTGGCAGATATCCGGCTCTCCCTTCTATGTTAAGATTAAAATCCTGGATTAATACTATTCTGCCTTTGCTACATAGTTGCCAAACTGAAAACTCGGAAGGTGCTTGGGGTATACTTTGCGTATAAGCCAAAATATAAAATTGCGAGCTACAAAATTATGAGTTCCAGTCTCACCCCAGAGATTTGGCCTAGGCCAACAATTTAATATAGTTCTGAATGGGTACTGTAATGCTTGAATTGCCACCTTTCAAGGGAGACATTAAGTTCCGTCAAATAAAGCTATCAGACATCATGATGCGCAGGACAGCAAAGATCTTCTAGTGCTCCGCCCAAATGTTATCCCTAACTAGCATTACTAAAGCAAATCATTTGGTTATTAACCTCATTGCTGTTTGCGACAGCTCATTGTTTGCAAACTAGGTGTTAAATTCCCTACATTACAACAGTGACTACATGTCAAGATTACTATAAAACGGAGACTTGGAATGTCTGGAGATCATAAAAAAAGCTCTATACAAATATCATACATTTTCTTTCTTTGCACTTAAGGCAAGATATTACAATAACAAGGAAAATATTGCACTAACTTTTAATAGCAGAGTTTGATTTGTGTCATTGCAGCTTGCATTGGAACTGAATTTCTGTATTAGACTGACGATTTCTTAAGACTGACAGATTTCTTATGCAATCAGACTGAAGAGATTTTTGAACCAAGTTTTGAACAGTTGCTATTAGCATCACCAACATTAATACATTACACATTGTATTGGAGATGCCTTCAGGACCACTTTGGAAAGCAGCCTTTGTGAATCATTTATTATCACCTTTCTCAGTATGCTTACTCCTTGACCTATCATTGAAGAGGTTTATTTTTTTTTCTTTACAGGGGAAATATTCATCTGGATTGAACAGCTTCTGAAATGGCAAGTTGTCTTATAGTTGGCAAATGCTCAAAGCATTGTTAAAGTGCAGTTCATAGGTTGCATATTATTTTTAAGGAAGAAATTTCTTCTCAACGAGTATCCTCTAACATTTACAAAGTTTTTAATAGCTAACTCACAACTAATGTTGTAGATTTAATGATTGCAGCATTTTGTGACATATATTGACACAACTTCCACTAAAATTTAGGGATTTCAAACTTTCTTGCAAAACCCACTTCCATATTTCAAATTAAGACTGACAATCAGTCTGGCTTGGTGATAAACACAGATGTGAAAACGCTATGAGTTCAAGGTCACCTCTAAGCTGACACGTCAATACAGTATTAAATGAAAGATTATTGTCGGTTACATGTTTTTTGGATGATCATTAAACTCAGGACCCATCTGGCAGCTGACGTGAACTACAAGATTCCCATGGCGCTATTTGAAGTGGAAGAGAGTTCATCTCCTGGCCAACTCTCATCTCTCAACAAACACCACTAGAAAAATATTTATTGGTCATTTGCCTCATTACTATCAATAGAGTTACATGCAAGTTGGCTGAAGAGCTTGTCTAAACAACTACAGTGACAGCATTTCAAAAGTATTTAATTCACTGTTGAGTGTTCTATAACATCCAAAGGACAAGTATATAAATGCAAGTTCTTTCTTTCAGCAATTACAGGTGCACATTACCACAGGAGCACAACCCCATGAAACAGGTCGAGCTAATTCTTGTTGCTTATCATTCTAAGTCTACTCAGCCAAAATGTGACCATGATCAGCTTTCAATAACATAACCTTGCTGCTGCACAGAACTGAGAAGAACTGCATCATTCTGCCAGTTATTCTAATACACAATTATGGAGGACACTAAAATTTATCAAACAATAACCTTCCCAAAACAATGTGAAGTCTTCAACTGCTAGCCCAACATCACGGAACATCTTGCATCACACAGAGTATCTTCAAATGATCATATAAAAACTGCTTTAAAGTTTTTTTTAAAAGATTCCCTTATTTCCATAAGTAGGTTTAACAATGTATTAAAAGTGAGAAAATTTGTTGCAATAATCCAATCTTGGAATTCAAAATATGAATACTAATGGGAAATTTTGAATCTCAGAATCAGCTTTAAGAATGAGGGACGGTACGGTGGCTCAGTGGTTAGCACTGCTGCCTCACAGCGCCAGGGACTCCCGCCGGGCAACTGTTTGTGTACAGTTTGCACATTCTCCCCACATCTGCATGGGTTTCCACCAGGTGCTCCAGTTTCCTCCCACAAACCAAAGATGTGCAGGCTCGGTGAATTGGCCGTGCTAAACTGCCTGTAGTGTTAGGTGCAGGGGTAAATATAGGGGATTGGGTCTGGGTGGGTTGCTCTGTGGAGGGTCGGTGTGGACTTGTTGGACCCAAGGGCCTGTTTCCACACTGTAGGGAATCTAATCTAATCTAATGCATTGACATGTTGAAAAGGAATTGCTTCAACCAATTATATTCAAAACTCAATGGAGAACTGCAACAAATCATGGCTCTTAAACTTGATTACCAGACAATTTAGACAGCCAAGGAAAATAGACTCTTGATAACAGAGTCGTGGAATTTGCAATAAATCACTTAAAATAATCTCTTAGTCATATTTTATTTCTGGCAACCAGGTAATCACTGCCTAGGAAACTATTAGTAATGGTTTAAAGTGATTAGGCAACTCAGTTAATATTTTTGAAAACCAATTGCATCTTTGATATACTACATAATTGACTACATTAGTTCATTCATTCAACCAATCACTCACCCTGGTCCATTGCTGTCAGCTCTCCTTGACGATCTATCCTGTTGCTCAGTTTTTGCATGTCTGTCAGTTGTCTCACTGCTGGTTTGATCCACAATCTCTCCTTCATCTAATGCGTGGTGCAACCGATAATTCACTGTTTTAAGGACAATAAACACTGCTGCTATAACAGCACTGTAGCTTCCTACAATTATCATGCTTGATGGAAGAGCCTGCAAGAGAGTGTAAGAATGCAAAAATGTTAAGGAACTTCAAGCAATGTTTTATAAGATGGAAATATAAAAATCAAATCAACTTTACTCCAATTATTTTCCTACTTCAATTTTATTTCTGTTCTGTACAATCTCACTTAAATAATGGAGGGAAGCTTTAGACATCAACATAATTTACAATATAACGATTAATAAAAAAGTGATTCCATATTTCTCCTTCCTACCAGCAAAGAATCCAAGCAAATATCTTCACGCCTCTTCAGAGATTAGCAAAAGTGAACTGGCAACTTACAAATCCAAAATAGCTAATGGCTGACCACATCTATTTACTATTAATAGAAAATGTAATTTTTGGATAAAAGAAATTTTGAAAGTTCATACATACACACCACTTTACCTGGCCACCAGATCGCTCAAAACACTTTGTAGCCAATTAAATAATTAAAAGGGACGTCATTCTCGCAAGATAGGCAGTCAACTTGTAAATAACAAACTTACACAAACAGCTATATAATGATGTTCAATGACTCGGAATCTCCGAATGTCCACAAAACCTACCCTTAGGATTGGCATTTTAATATTCTTTGGCTCAAAATCTTCAAGCAAAATTAGAAAGGGGCAGTGGTGCAAAAGAGGATGCTGTGATGCAAGACTGATCCATGAGTCAACTACTGCAATAAGGAGGAATAATATAGCAAAGGCTCCTCAAGTGAGTCCACATTGGTAGAATGTTAAACAAAATGGGGATATTTACATTTCTGAGGGTGTATAATAGCACCCCCCACTGCAGAAATAAAAAGACATATGTGGCAATATCATTCCTCACTGCACCAATAGAAGGATAGATATATGGCAAATCTCAAAAGTATAAAAGTAATAAGGTAAAGTTTTGTTACTGCAGCAAATCTGACATTATTTTACAGAACCAAATCCATTCCTAAAGATATTTAGGCCAAATGAGCAATAAGGCACGCTTGTAAAAATTCAGTAGCAAAAGCAAAATCTCATGTTCTATTTAACCTAATCAACTAATAAAGCCAATTATTGGAACAAAACAAAGTAATGGATTTCATCAGCTCGAACATTAACTTGGAAAGAAAATGTGTGGAAGGCTTAGAGGGTTAGGAATTGGATTTGATTTATTATTGTCACACGTATCTAGGTACACTGAAAAGTTTAGTTTTGCGTACAGTACAGGTAGATCAACCACACCAAGTGCTTTAGGGTAACAGAGCAGAGTGAAGTGTTACAGCTGCAGAGAAGGTGCACAAAGAGCAAGAACAACTGTAAATTGAAAATTTGAAAGGTCCATTCTGAAGTCCAATTATAGCTGTTCTTGAATCTGTTGGTACACGTGTATAAGATTTTGTATTTTCTGCCTGACAAAAAAAAAGAGAGGTTGGAATAGATTATATCCAGGGTGGGAGGGGTCTGTGATTATGTTGACTGCCTTCCTGAGGCAGCAAGAAGTGCAGGTGGAGTCAAATGGATGGAAGGCAATCTTGCTAGATAGACTGGGCAGTGTTCACAACTCACTATAGTTTCTTAGAGTCCTAGGCAGAGCAGTTGCCATACCAAGTCGTGATGCATCCGGATAGAATCCTTTCTACAGTGTCTCTTTATAAATTAGTGTTTTTATGGACATACTGAATTTCCTTAGCCTCCTGAATAAGAGGTGTCACTGTGTATTCTTGATCATAGCATGAACATGAGATATCATTGGTGATCATCACTCCTAGAACCTGATGCTTTCAACCATCTCCACCTCAAGACCACTGATGCAGACAGGGGCAGTGCCCTCCACCTTGCTTCCTGAAGTCAAAATACAATCCGATGGCAGATAGGCACTCCATTATCAACATCCCCAATATTGCGGCCCAGAATACAGTCAATCAGCTGCATTAGGCAGGTCACATTATTTGCATGCCTGACACACTACTTCTAAAACAAGCTCTCTTCTCCTCGCTTCATGGCAAATGATTACCAGGAGGGCAGAGGAAATACTTCAAGTAAATCTTTAAAATCTCCCTGAAAAATTGACTATCCCCACTGACTCTCAGGAATCTCTATCCAAGACCACCCAAAAAGAAGCCACCTCTATGACATTTCTAACCATTTGGACAGTCTCCAACAGGTCCAGATAGAGGTCAAGTGGAAGGGGTGTACAAAGCCACCGCAGGACACATAACTGGTAAGACAGTTCCTCACAATTGAAGTTAAGAAGAAGAATAATGATCAGATAATCTGTTTTGCATTGCCGATAGAGGAATGAGTATTAGCCAGGACAGCAGCTGTATCTCCCCAGCTCTTCTTTAAATAGTGACTTAAGACCTTTGACATGTTCATCCAAAAATCTGAACAGCAAATAAATCAACCACAAAAGAAAGAATGCAGAAAACAGAATATTCTAATAACTATCTTGTGGCTACCCTAAAGATGCTGACTTCAACAATGTGTAAACCAATTGCTGACATTTCCTGTCGTATCATATGGTATTTTGTTTTCATTACTTGAGAGACAAAGAAATAAACATTGTCCTGCTATACACCCATAAATGGAAGCCACTAGACAGTAACCACTTGATATTTTTAATTCCAGTACCACAGCAATGTGATTTACAAGTACGCAAGTTAACTTGCTGAACTGGAAGGTTTGCTTTCAGACATTTCATCACTATGACAAGGCATCATCAGTGAGAATCTCTGGTGAAGCGCAGCTGACATCTCCCACCTCTGTTTATAGGTCTTGGTTTCTTAAGGTGAGTGATGTCATTTCCGGTTCTTTTTTTCCCCCCCAAGGAAAGATAGATGCGATCTAAGTCTATGTGTTTATTGGTGGAGTTTTGGTTAGAATGCCATCCCTTTAGGGATTTTCATGTGTATCTTTGTTTCACCTATCCTAGGATGTATGCATTGTCCCAGTCAAAGTGACATCCTTTTTTGTCTGTATGTATGTATGGAAACTAGTGATAGTGGGTCATGTCTTTTCGTGGCTATTTGGTGTTCATGTATCCTGGCGGCAGGTTTCCTGCTTGTTTGTCCGATGTAGTGTTTTTCCACAGTTCTTGCATGATCTTTAACACCTTGCCTCTAACATCATAGGTCTTTACCTTACTCAGTAGCTTCCTGTGCAGTACCTTGTCAAAGGCCTTCTTATGTTGAATGCATTGCTATCATGTACACACATGGTCACAGTTTCATAAAATTCAGTTTGATCACATATGACCTCCTCTTAATAAAATATATTGATTAGTTTCATTACTCGGTGTCTGTCCAAGTGCAGGTTAATTCCGTCCCTCAGAATTAATTCCAATAGTTTTCCCACAACTGAGATTAGACTGACCGACCTATTTCCTGGTTTACCCTTCCTCTCTTCTTAAATAACGGCGCTACATCTGTCCTCCAGTCCTCTGACACCTCTTCTGTGGCCAGAGAGGAATTGAAAACTACTGCTAGTCCCATCACTATACCTTCTCTTGTCTCAGTCAACAGCTTTGGATATGTTGAAGCTGAGCCTGGAAATTTATCTACATTTAAGGCTGCCAAGCCACTCAGAACTCCTGTTTGTCAAAGCTAATTTATTCAATTCCATCATTGTCCTCCTCTCTGATTTCTATATCCTTCTCCCTACTTCCTCGCACAAATGACCACTATGGCCCTTAACTGACCTCTCTCTTTTCCTAGTTACCCTTTTGCACTGAATGTACTTGTAAAATAACTTGGCTTAATCCTTTAGTTTATGTGCCATTATCCTTTCATGCATTTTTGTTGCACTAGCCTAACTTAAGCTCCCCTCTTGTACATTCTACACTTCTCTAGGGCTTCGGCTGTTTTGATCCCTTGGTATCAGCCATAAGCTTCCCTTTTTCTCTTTATCCAAAAACATATCACTTGATAACTAGGGTTTGCTGGATTGGTTGGTCCCATCCTTTCTCTGCATTGGAACATGTTGGCCTTATACGGTCTCTCTTTCTGTTGTCAGTCCACTCCAGACAAATCATATCTGATTGGATTGAAAATCAGCCTTCTCTCAGTTTAAAACTATGATTTCAGGCCCAAACTTGACCTTTTCCATAACAATCTTGAATATAATGAAGTTTTGATCATTGTCCGCAAAACGTTCCCCCAGATACTTTAACAAATTGCCCAGTTTCATTAGGGCTGGTCTTCTCCCAATTGTAAAACGTCAGTCCCTAGATATGGTAGCAAGAGGGTGATTCTGTTAACACATTTTGAACTTGAGCAACTTGGGAATTTGTGGATAGCAAAATGATTTGCTGAACTGAATGTTATTTATCATTTGGGTTTCATTTATAGCTTTCAACATCCCTAAGGATTTATTACTCAAAAATCTCATGACTGCCACAGTTAAAAAAAAACATGACATAAAAAACAAGAATATTTGTTTAATGCTTGTGTTTAGTTTGCAAAAGATAAGCCAAGAAAAACATGGGCTTGTGTTCAAGCTTCATTCTAATTAGCAATTGAATAGCAATAACAGAAAAATTACATTTCAACTTGCTTCAGTCACAGTTTAGTACAAATATTTAAAGACATACAGAAAAAAACAAATAGTAGCTATGCCATAATCTGAAGACGATAACTTGCATTTATACAGCACCTCAAAAATGTTCCAGAAGCATTGCAAATAACGGACACTGAGCCAAAGGAGGCTTGAATAATCAAAATCTTGATGTAAGTGGGCAAGAAAGAGGCATTGAAAGGAGAACTTTACTGAAGTTAAGAGGCAAAATGAGGACTAGCCCACTGAGCTGGAAAATGGAGGTGGCATTAATGTCGTCAACCGCGTCAATTTTGACACATTGTCACAAGGACAAAGATATACTGACCCAAACTGTGGGATGTGTGTGTATAATGTTTTTGTGAGCTTGGGTTTCTGGTGTTTGAGTTCATGACTTTAGTTGCACAGAAAGCCCATCAACTTGTAAGCAGTTCTGTACCCACAATGATTTTTTTTTAAAACAATCTTCTCAGGTCTGGCTTTTGAATGAATGGGTTTTGTTCATTACTTTCTTTTACTTATATTGTTGGCTTGCAAACAATCTGAATAAGGGGGTCTCAAACGTTTGTACGTGTATTCTAGAACTTTTTTTTAAAGATCAAACAAAATGCCCATCGATGAGGGTGGAAGACTAGAGTTTCACTTTTGACTTCAAGTGGGGCAATCCTGCAAAGTCATAAAGCTGTACACCACGTACATAGACCATTTGGTCCAATTCATCCATGTCGGCTAGATATCCTAAATTAATCTCATCCCATTTGCAAGCATTCAGCCCATATCCCTCAACCCTTCCTATTCATATATCCATCCAGATGCCTTTTAAATACTACAATTATACCAGCCTCCACCACTTCCTCTGGCACCCCATTCGCACGAAAAAAGTTGCCCCTCAGATCCCTTTTAAATCTTTCCCCTATCATCTTAAACTATTCCCTCTAGTTTTGGACTCCCCCAACCAGAGCAAAGACTTTGTCTATTCACGCTATCCATGCTCTTCATGAATTTATAAACCTTGAGAAAAGGTCACCCCTCAGCCTCAAACAGTCCAGTGAAAATAGCCCCAACCTATTCAGCCTCTCCCTATAGCTCAAATGCTCCAACCATGGGAGTATCCTTTTAAATCTTTTTTGAACCCTTTCAAATTTCACAACATCCTTCCTACAAACAGGGAGATCAGAACTGCACAGTTTTCTAGAAGTGGCCTAAGCAATATGCTGTACAGCATCATGATCACCCAACTTCTATACTCTATGCACTGACCAAAAAAGACAAGCATACCAAACCCCTTCTTCACTAACCTGTCTACCTGTGACTCATGATGGCTGTACAAGCTAGGGTTGCCTGAGATGGAAGGATTATATTAGTTAAGTTAGCTTAGAGTGAAGAGTTAATCCAGATATGTTAGGATAAAAGGTGGGCCAGGGTGGGATGTTCTTCAGAGAGAATCAGTGCAGACCCGATTGTCACTTTTTGGGTTCTATGCTTCTCTGTATTTCAAGTAGATAGTTTGTATTATTCAGTTTTATTTTCATTTCTTTAGTTAGTAAATTTCCATGTTATTGTTAAAATAAAATCTGCAACATGGCATGTTTGTTTAACAGGGAGAGCAGACTTTGCTAAAACCAAAACAAAAGAAATATAAATTGATCAACCCAGGTCCCTGACTGGGATTGGACTTGTTTAGCAATAATATCAGCTGGGATCTTAACTATATATAATACACACACATAACGAATCATGGTTATAAACATGGAAAATTGTGTTTCTAACCCAAGTCTGGAAACCTAAATGAAAATATTCAAACAACTTATGGAGAGAGAACAATGGATTTGAGAGCTGGCAACTAATGCAAAATACTTTGAGAAAATAAATTTTGGTGATGGGATACTCATAAGCAAACACAAAAGGATCAAAAGATGAAAGCAAAAAAAATTCCAACATTTGCAGTAATTTGCTCCAACAGAGTCAAAAGGCAGAAATTTTAGTGGGTAATGAGTTTTGAAAGTGTGGAGGACATAACATGAGCAAAGAGAATAATTTAAAATACTAGTACAAAAAAAAGGGACAGTTTGGTGATCGACAGGTTATTGGTCATGCGTTAACTGCATGCAGAAGGACCCATTCAGGGAGAAAAACAGAGAAACTACAGAGAAATCTATGAGAGTTCTGAGAAAGGACAAGATAAAGAATGGAATGAAATGTGGCTTGGTGGGCAAAAAGCATCTAGAAGGTAAAAAATAGACTATAAAGCTCCTTGTGATCATTATTAAAAGGCCAGAATGTAAAAGGTTTGCTGAGATTGCTGTAGGTGGAAAAGAATTCAGGATATAAATTCTCTCTCCAGGATGGTCCTCAACAAGTGCTTATTTTTGGCTGAAGAGGAGCGACACCCAATACCACTTGGTTTTGTTCCAGAAACATCTGGTGATGGGTTTGTTGTGCTCAATGAACATATTTTTAAAATAAGCATCACTGCTAAAGCTGGCATTCATTTCCCATTCTTAGTTGCACTCAATGCGGTGGCAATAAATCCCCTTCAATCACTGCAGTCCATCTCACGTAGGTGTATTCACAACACTGATCAGAAGTTCCAGGTTTTTGACTTAGCAGTTGTAGGAACAGTAATCTAAATCCAAGTCAGGATGGCAAGAGACTTGGCAAGGTGCTTCAAGGTGATAAGTTCCCATGCATTCATCATCCTTGATTTATGGATGGTAGAAGTCATGGGTTTGGGAGGTGCTATCCAAGGTGACTTGCTGTGGTAATATCTTGCATTATAGGACAACGTGCACTGACAGTTGAGGAGTAAAATGTTTATGATATTAGGATACTGATCAAGTGTGCTGCACGGTATCTTGAATGTTGCAATACTCATCCAGATAACTGTAGTAGTATTCCATCACATTCCTGATTGTGCTATACTGGTGGTGAGTCAGGAGGTGAATTCATCATCTGAGAATTCCCAGCCTCTAACCTGCTCTTGTAGTTAAGTAGTTATATAGCTGGTCCAGCTCAGCTTTTGGTCAATGATGATCTCTGGGATGTTGATAATGGAAGTTTCAGCAATGCTAATGTCATTGAACATCAAATGAAAATGGTCACATTTCTCTTGTTGGAGACAGTCACTGCCCAATGCAAGAGTGCAAAACATTACAAGCTACATTCATCCCAAGGCTGAACGTTGACAAAGTCTTGGCGCATATAGGCATGGACTGTTTCAGTACCCATGTGCAACCACTGAGCATTCTCATTTCTGATGTTATGATGGAGTGAACATCACTGACAAAAGTAGTTCAAGATGGTTCGGTCTAGCAAACTACCACGAAAAAGCTCCTACAATGTAGGTTCTCTCTAAGCTTTAAGTTACTTATGGATAAGGACGAGAGTAGCCCTCAAATGAAAGTACTAAACTGGGGGAAGGCCAACTACCACAATATTAAGCAGGAATTGGGGAATGTAGATTGAAGACAGCTGCTTGATCTGAAATCCACATATGGAATGCAGGAAGCTTTTTTTTAGGCCAGTTGATTAGAGTTCAGGATCCGCACGTTCCTGTGAAAATAATAGGCAAGGATGGCAAGATTCAAATCTTGGATGACAAGAGAAATTGTGGGCTTCGTCAAAATGAAAAAGTAGGCACACATAAGGTTTAGGAAACTGAAGGCAGACAGAGCCCTCAAACGATACAACGAATTAGGTGGGCTAAAGGGGGCATGAAACATCTTTGGCAAACAGGATTAATGAAAATCCCAAGGTATTTTATAGTTACATAAGGAGCAAGAGGGTAGCTAGGGAAAGGGTGGATACACTCAATGACAAAAGGAGGGAATGCGTGTGTGGAGGTGGAGGAATACTTTGCATTAGTATTCAAAAAGGAGAAGAATTTGGTGGATGGTAAGTCTGTGGGAGATATATACTGATATTCTGGAACATATCAATATATATTTTTTTAAAAAGGTGCTCTTGGGTGTTTTGAAAAGGATTAAGATAAACAAGTCCCTAAGACCTGATGGCATCTGTCCCAAAACCTCGAGGGAGGCAGGCAAGACAGCTGAGGCATTGAACAAAATTTTTGTATCCTCTTTACTCACAGGAAAGTTCCCAGAGAATGACCAATGTTGTTCCTTCGTTTCAGGCAAACAGGTTAATCTGGAAAATTACAAGCTGGTAAGTCTTAGATCAGTGGGAGGTAAAGTATTGGAGAGGATTCTTAAGGATAGAATTTACATATATGTAGAAAAATATGGACTGATTATCGATAGGCAGCATAGCTTTGTGTGGGAAACTCACATCTCAAACTTGATTGAATTTTTTGAAATGATGACAAAGATGATTGATAAGGGCAGGGCAGTGGATATTGAACATATAGACTTCTACAAGGCTTTTGACAGACACCTTTATTGCAGGTTGATACAAAAGGTGAAGTCACATGGGATCCGCCGTCAGCTGATAAGATGCACATGGAACTGGCTTAATCATAGATGACAGAAACTGGTGGTGGGAAGGGTGTTTGTTTAACTGCAGATCTATGACCAGTGGTGTTTCACATGTATCAGTGCTGGGAGCTCTGGTGCTTGTAATATATGTAAATAATTTGGAGAATGTAAGTGGCCTGATTGGTAAGTTTGCAGATGACACAAAGATTGGGGGAGTGATGTACCTGATGATGATACAGCAGGATATAGCTAGGCTGGAGATTTGGGCAGAGAATTGGCAGATATAGTTTAACCTGGAAAAATGAGAGGTGGTGATGTGTTTTGGGAGATATAATGTAGGATCTAATACAAAAAAAAAAATCGCAGAACCCTTCATAGCATCAACATTTTTAAAAATTCATTCACTGGATAAGTGTGTCACTGGTTAGGCCTGGCATTTATTGCCAATGTCTAATTGTCCAGAGGGCAGTTCAAAGTCAACCACATTGCTTTGGGTCTGGAGTTACATGTAGGCCAGACCAAGTAAGGATGGCAGTTTGCTTCCATAAAGGACATTAGTGAACCATAGAAACATACATACGGATCGAGGCATTCAGGTCCACAGTTCCCTGAAAGCGGCAATATAAGTAGATAAGTTGGTCAAGAAAGCATGCATGCCTTCATCGGTCAGAGCATAGAATATAAAAATTGGCAAATCATATTGCAGCTGTGTAGAACTTTAGGTAGGCCACAATTGGAATATCGTGCACAGTTCTGGTCTGCATGTTACAAGGAGGATGTGGAGGCTTTGGAGAGGGTACAGAAATGGTTTACCAGGACGGTGCCTGATCTGGAGGGTGCCACCTACTAGGTGAGCTTGTACAAACTTGGTATGTTTACACTTGAACACCAAAGGATGAGGGGGCTGACCTGACAGAAGCTGACAAAATGATGAGGGGCACGGATAGAACAGATAGTCAGCAACATTTTCCCAGGGTAGAAATGTCAATTACTAGGGGACATAGGTTTAAAGGTAAAAGGGGTCAAGTTTTTTAATAAACAGAGTGTAAAGTGCCTGGAATGCGATGCCAAAGGTGGTGGATAAAAATCACATTTTTTAAGAGACATCTTGGCAGATATAGGAACATGCAGGGAATAGTTTTTAGTTTTGAAATGCCTTTTCCTATGTCGTACGGTCTTGTCTTTGATTTTTTTGGATTTCAAATGATTCGCCTCTAACTACTATCATCATCTTTTCTGCTAGTTATGAATACAGCCAATGTAAAATTTCCCCTTGATGCCATATCCCAGTTAATTTTTGTCATGATGTCAAAGGGAGTCTCTTTCACCTTCTCCTCTTCAAATCAACTCTTCTTCATATCCAAACAAATGCTACGTTAAGATCTAATATTAAAGTGGCCTTGCCAGAATCCAGACGAGCATCACTGAGCATATTTTTGAATAGATTCCGCTTGATAACACTGTTTACAATATTTTGCATTGCTTTGTGGACTGGTAATTGTCTGAACTGGAATTTATCCTTTTTTTTTAAATGGGCACATAGCTGGACAATTTTCCATATTGCCCATAAAATGTCAGTATTGTAGCTGAACTGGAATACATTACAGCTAGTTCTGGAGCATGTCTTCAGTACCACAGCCAAAATATGCCAGGGTGCCAAGTGCCTTCAGCCATTTCTTGATACCTACTTCATAAAAGAATTTTTAAAAATGTGCGGATGGTGGGGGAAATTCTTCTATTGACTAGCTCAGCAACTGCTTAACATAACTGTATAGTACTTTGTAAATAATACTTTACAGCCAATGCCCTAGAGTCCATCATCACCATTCCTAGAGTTTTTTTAATCACACTAGGAGGACAGACTCATCAGAAATGAAACTGCAGTGTTATATTTCTAGGGTGGAGTCGCGCTGGACATCTTCAGTATTCACTCTGAATTTGACAATGACATAGTATTATGTCATACATGGACAAGAACACACTTGAGGCTGTTTTTGTTAGAGAAAAGACAGTTGAGAAGTGACTTAATTGAAACACAAGATAATCAGAGGGTTAGATCAGGTGGACAGTGATAGCCTTTTTCCAAAGATGGTGATGAGGGCTGAAGGGCCTGTACTGCGCTGTAATGTTCTACGCTCCATGTTCTAAAACCTTCTGCTGAGTGTAGCCTACTTTCTCTTCCTCCTCCCCTGACTCACGCCCAACACACGTAAGCACAAACATGCATACTGACCTAGATGCCTGTGCACAGACAGGCACAATGAACCTGTTGAGCATCATTTGGAAGGCACACCAAGAGTAACAAGGAAACAGAATGTATTCTAGCTGTATTTTAGTGACTTTCCAGGATCATAACTGTATTAGCTGAGTATTGAAGGATATATCTGCCATACCGCGACTATGGCAGGTCATGAGAGAATCAGCAAGACAGAAAGACGTCTTACTAACCTATATATTAGTGCATCTGTCTATTAAGTTACAGTTAATACTGCACAGTCCTTATGGATTCTCAGCTCTGACTTCACACGAAGGGCATTCTCTGTTGTTGTCTGACACAATGTTATAAGGGCAAGTTCAGGGCAACTCCAAACCAGGCACTGATGTTGGCCATCAACAGAAACCTATAATTTCATGGCCTGAGGAATCCCTCAGGCTGCTTTTGTCACCATGCCGGGAAATCAATCTGGTTCAAAGAAGAATGCAGGGGAATATACCAGGAAAAGCACAAGGCATGCCTAATAATGAAATGCTAATTTTGGTTAGACTACAGGACACGAAACAGTGGAAATGTCTCACCACCATCTTATCAATGACAGTTAGGTGTCAATAATAAATGCTGGTCTAGCCAGTGACACCAACATCCTATGCAATAATAACTTTAAAAAAAGCAAAGTGATATGACAGTTAATAGATCAGATCAAAGCTCTGCAGTCCTGTTGCATCTAGTCATGAACAGTGGAGGACAATAAAATATTTAGCCAGAAGAGGGGATTCTATGTCCATCCCTGTGTTCAATTGCCAGAGACAACCAGCACTTCATAACAAGGTAAGATGGCTCCAATGACAAAGAAGCTTCACTATCAATTCTGATCACTGGTGTCAGTGCTCATATTAATGCTCAGCTTTGCGAGGTGTGTAGCAGGTGGCTGACAACTAAATATAATGCTTCTTTTTTCATGGTTTTAAAATGGTAAGCAGGTGCAGAGGGTTTATAATGAACTG
Source organism: Chiloscyllium punctatum (assembly GCF_047496795.1). Classification (NCBI taxonomy): domain Eukaryota; kingdom Metazoa; phylum Chordata; class Chondrichthyes; order Orectolobiformes; family Hemiscylliidae; genus Chiloscyllium; species Chiloscyllium punctatum. Next base: position 85,163,184 of record NC_092742.1, on the reverse strand, counting down.
CATTAATCTTATTCTGTCAGTAAGGATCTGTTCAGCCCTACATAACACATGTATGTCAAGTATATGAATAGCTTGTGGACCAAGTCTTGCATAAGCAACATTAAATATATATCATGTAATGGCCTTTTATTTTCTTCTGATATTAAAATAGAAATAAAATTCTAGTTTTCAAATGAACATGATCTCACTTTCGCTTCAAGTTTGTCTCTTTAATATTATTTTACAATTCTCAAAAATTCAATGGTTTTGGCCATCATGAATGACATGGCTCAGTTTAAACCAAAAGGAGAGACTCATCACCAATCATGCCTTCTCTCATTCCCAGCTCAAAGCAAGATGATCCAGCTGCAAAAATCACACATCCAGCTGTCTTACTGACAACTGGCTAAACTCATTTTTAGCTGATGGAACAGAGTGCTCAGATTGCAAAGATCATATATAAAAAGGAACAGCACATCATTAATACAATCTAGATAATGTACATCTCCTCTCTTCCGTCTGTTTTTACTCACAAAGCATAGATTTGCATCTTGAGTTAATTGAAGTACCTTAAGTTAGAACTCTAAATATCCACAAACCAAAGCACATAGTTTCTTTTCCAAATGTTGGCTGCAGGTAGAGGTCTGAGAGAATAAAAAACATCCTTTCGTCTCAAATGGGGAGCAACAAATAAATTGCATCCAATAGAAGTGCAAGGTTACTTCTTCATATTGCTTTAAGTATGAATACTTACTAGTCCAAATATAATTTGCAAATGTTATGCAATGTGTAATTGTATAAAGTGGCGAATGGAACATCTCATCTTAATATATTTCTTAAAATGCATCAAGCAATCAGACAAAATTCTACATTCAATAATCTACTTTTAAATATCATGTAGGATATAAGGTTAAAGAGTGAGAGCTCCAGATTGAAAAAACCCATAATTTTGTTAGATCATGACATTTACTTACAGAAAAAATATGATTGGCATTAACATTTGCTTGACAATACTTTTCGGAGGGTGAATTCTGAATTAATCAAGAGCTTTTTTTTTTCAATACTTAAATTGAATGCATTCTCTTCTAATAAGCTGATTGATGCATAACATGATGTGGCTTTCTAGTCCGATCCTTGGTTACTAATAACACATCCAGTCAAAACCTATTACTCACTGTTCCCACCTTGGAGGCCCCATGCCAAAGTTTTAGTATCTGTAATTAATTAGATTGCAAAGTCATTTTATTTAGCTGCCATTTATAATGCCTCAATTTGATTTTGGTACCACAAGCCTTTCACGAATCAGAAGCACCAAAAGTACTTACATCTAACAAAAGAAAAATTCTGGAAAGAAAACTGTTGAGAATGGCATTTATAAACAGTTGAGCTTTAAGCTGCCTATATACGGAGAGCTAGACAGTCAAGGGCAGCTAATCAGCATTTCTATTTGGTTGCAAGATCAATATGATTCACATGTTGTGGAGATGTGCTTCGAAATGGGACGGGCCTAAGATATCTCTGAAAAGGTCTCAAACAAAGCTACTCTGCCAGAGTCTGAGAGTAAGAGACCAACTATAAGCAGCAAGATACGATCACCATGCAAAATTCTGGTTAAAAATTTGAGCTCAGATTGGGAAATCTAATCTATTGCTATTGCTCTTTGCTATAGATCAGAGTAATAAAGGAAAAATAGCAAATTATTGATCTGGTTGAAAAATTGACTGAAGGTTTCAAAATTGGTACAGAAAAAAAAATTAGGATATCCATTCATGAAGAGTCAAACTGAGGCTGGAAGATTTGCCAAGTTTTAGGTAAAGAAAGAGCCTCTAAGAGAAAAAATTCAGATAAAGGATAGTCCTGGAGTTAAACATTTCCAGGCAGGGAAAGAAACAAAAACTTGCAAAGGGAACCCTTGAGAGCCAAGAATTATTTTGGACTGGTTTGGGAAGAATTAAATGCCTGCTTAAAAGACAGTGTAACATATTCCTGCTAATACATTTTTTCAGTTGTGTTAAAAGATCAAAAGATCAATTCAGCAGCTTTAAAGTTGCTTTCAAAATTAGCATTTAGTAAGTAGTACTTCTAGTCTACTTGTTACAATAAACATCTTTTAATGTGAAACATTGCTGTTTTACCCATTCAGCTACTAACTAGAAGCTTAAATTTCTTTGTTATCAGTTTCTTGTTATCATAACAAGACATATCAAGAATACAATCGGTATTAAGCAGTCATACATCCTAATTCAGAACTATGACCTTGATTAAAAGATAAAATCGAACTATACAAATCTGAAAAGAAAATTACATAAAAGAACAATTGAAGGGGACATTTAATAGAATAAAAAACTGTGCTAATGTCATCCCATTTCCGCCCCATTCTTTGTACATTAAAGATGTTTTTCTATTTTCACTCTGCTCTAACATTCAGACTATGTCGTTCCATCTTGGTTCCCCCTAAACAACAAAAATAGCTGGTCTCTATTGACCATGCCTTTCTCTCTTTCGATTTTGAAAGCTTCAGTCAGTCAATTTCCCAACCAGGTCAATAATTTGCTATTTTTCCTTCATTACTCTCATCTACTGCAAGGAGACATAGATCATTAAAAAGATTATATGGTCTACTTACTTCAAAACATTTCTTGGCTGTCTTGTAAGCTTGACCATCACCTGCAGTTTCCCCTACACCCATACACCATCTAGGCTTGGATATATAATGTCATTCTTTCATTAGTTTATTTATAATGTTGTCTAATTCGAGTCACTCCATCATGGGACCACCAATGCCACAAGGGCATCAACAGCTCAAGAAATAAAGTCATCCACAAATGCATCTGTGTTAGCATAATTCACAAACAAGAAAAATGTTTATTAAAAATGTTCAATAAAAAGGGGGATGTTAGAAATTACACCCACTCTAAGAGATAACTGGTCTTCCCATTACTTTCCCATCTCCTTGTTTGCATAGCTTTAAATATTAACCTTCAAGATCATATAGGGACTTGATAGGACAGATGGAAACAGTTTCCCCTTGTTCAGGAAATTAGAACTAGGGAATACAGATTCAGAATAAGACTTACCCCTTTTAAGATTGGTGTGGAAGAACCGGTGCTGACTGGACAGAGGAGAAACCTTTTTGCTCAGATCACCAGGCTATGGAATTCTTTTCCTCAGAAAAAACAGTGGAGACGGAATTGTAGGAGGTGCTGCAGGCAATGATATTATTTTTGTCCTCCGTGGTGAAGTTCAACAGACAGCCAAGGAACTCTGACATATGCAAGCAGGCTAACAGAACGTTTTTCACTGATCTATGTCTCCTTGGTGTAGATGAGACTGGGTGATTGAATTTATCCAAGATTAAGTTAAATAGATTTTTGAACAAGGGAGTTAAGAGTTATGGGGTAGGGACAAGAAAATATGCTGAAGCCGTAATCAGATCAGCCATGTTCTTATTCAACAGTGAGTTGATTTGAAGGGCTAAAATGGCCTACTCATGTTCTCAAGTTCTATGCCCTGTGTGGGCATTAACTAAATTCTGTTCCCTACAATGGGAGGCCTGCAAAGCCAAACTCCTGACTAATGGATTGTAATAAATATGGAGCTTTTTTTTCTACTTCTCTATGCTGGAAAATAATGCTGAAACTCAATTATCTTTGTACAAAAGCACACTAAGAATGGAACCTCTTTCAACATTGCCAGTCAAATAAGAACTCACTGGCTATATCAGATCTGCCAGCAGAGGCTACTCCTCATTTTGATTGAAAGATGTCTAGTACAGAGTGATAACAGTAAGGAAACAAAGAAATAAAACTCTCGGAATGGAACACAAGTTGTGCATTAAATGCTAATAACAGGATAAGAACAAGTAGTTTAGATCACACTTTTAAAAAACTTTGCAGCTCTATTTCTTCAATTTCAAATTCCTACCCTGCACACTCCTACTCCGTTCAAACAAATGTCATTACATTCCAATAAATTATTTTACTTTGCTTTTAACTATGGCCATTTTGGGGTAAAATATTTTGCATTCCAGTAACTCTTGGGAAGAATTTTCTCTGAATTCTCCAGGGCTGGTTCCATGCACTTGCAAACAATCATGATAATGTGAAAAACATTGTCTGCAAGGTTTTTGATTCACTTGCCTTGGTTTCTCTCAATATTTTGATAGTTTCTTTTTATTGCATTCTATAATCTCCTCAGTCCTATACTTGCCAACTTTCTTCCCTCTTTTAGGAGCATCTGCATTTTGGTTAAGACTTTCTTTCATTTAGTCATGGGATGTGTGTGCAATTCATTGTCCATACCTCAAGCAGGTGCTAAGGTGTTGCTCTCTTAAATTGCTTCAGTTCTTTGCTGCAGGTACATTTATGGTGCTGCTGGGAAGGATGTTCCAGCATTCAATACCAGTGAATGAACAACAGTATAGCTAAAAGACAGGACAGTGTGTGGCAATGAGATGAATTGATGGAGTTATGTTCCCATATATCAATTACCCTGCTTTGCAGTTGCTGATTTCAGCTATTCTTGTTGAGTGTGATTGTACTACATCCCCTCTGTCATTCATAGTACTACCTTGTTGTAGTCTTTATTAAATTCCACTACCACTTTGCCACCAATCCTACTCCACTGCAGTTTCTTTCTGAAATCATTGCCTTCAGATCCATCGAAATCAGATCAAAGATTCCAGTTTCTATTCTTAAATTATCCTTCAAGCCCATCAATATTCCCAAAGTGTTCCCTTTCTATCAGAATCTTAATTATTTCTGTTATACTACTCATAACTAAACCAAATAACCTAAATTAGGATGGACTAGAGGTTATGTCTTTCTGGAAACCATATTAAGTGAATTCAAAAAAGTATTGCTTTATCACTTGCATTGGTTTGTTTGCAATTTATATGCAATTAATACTATCTTTTCCTGTTACAAGTAGGTCTGCATATAAAATCAGCTCATTAATCTTTAATACATGAACAACAGCAAGGGAAGCTAATGGGCAAGAGTCACCAGAAGACTGGCAGAACATTAATTACACTGACATGAAAACAAACACCATAGATGGTAGAAATCGGAGATAAAAACTCAGCAGATGAGGCACCATTCATGGAAAGAGAAACAAAATTAGTCTATCAGATTGACAACTTTTCTTAACTTTAATGCCAGTCAAAATAATGATGCAGCTTATATCTGGCTTTTAACACAAATAACAATGTAATTAAAAAGATGACTGACGTATTATATCCAAGCTAAAACAATCTGGGAATCCTCTCAGTTTTTAAACTGATGAATTTACAAGCTTATTTAATTTCACATGTAAATGGCCACTTCTATCAAAATTCACAAGGTCAAAAGTCACACGATGCAGGTTATAGGCAGACAGGTTTATTTGAAATCACAAGCTTTCAGAGCCTTGTCTCACCTGACAAAGGAGCAGCATTCCAAAAGCGTATGATTTCAAATACTATACTCTGCTACTTTCTCCCGAATCTCGACCCCCACCCTCCTCTCACTTATCTCTCCACCCTTCAGGCTCTCTGCCTGTATTCCTGAAGGGCTTTTGCCCGCAACGTCAATTTTACTGCTCCTCGGACGCTGTCTGAACTGCTGTGCTTTTCCAGCACCACTCTAATCTAGACTATACTGTGGTGTCGTGTGACTTCTAACTTTATCCACTCCAGTCCAATATTGACACCTCCACATCATTAAAATTCACAATTGATGTGAAAATAACTATAACATCCAACTAATAGAAATTATAAGTTCAGTAAATTCATGACATTGCATCACTTTTAGATGAAATACAACATAATGGAAATAGCACCCCATGCAGATCCAGCAAATTTGGTTCATAGGTTATTTCTAGTTTTAACATTTGCTGCTGCTTCCTTCATTCCCAAAAAGACACTTGAGAGGGGTTCAATAAGAAATGTCAGGCACAGCAGCAGTCCACATTGAAACATTTTCAAAACTTATTTGCCCAGTGACCTAAACTCCAATTGCTGGCAATGCTGAGTGTAAATGCATTTATATCATTACCATAAGTTAGTTAAGTGACAATTAAAACTCAGCTATAAATAATGGAGATCTAGATCATTCCAGAGCTACACAACTACAACAAATAAAATGAATGGCGAATGGCCATCACTAAGCTACCTAACATTAACAGTAACCTTGATAAGAATACAGTAAGCTTTTCTACACTATTTAAAACATCCAAGAAGCATAATTAAAATTAATGGTATATGTCAATTAACTACCTATGAAATGTTTCTGATTTGTATCAAGACAGAAAAACTCAGTCTCACAAAGTGCTTCAAAAACATGCTATTGTTTTCTTTGCATGAAGCCAGAGGCCTACAATGAGGACATGTTCTTTCTCAGCAGGAAGCAGCAGCAAACGACAAAACCAGAAATAATCTATGAACCAAATTTGCTGGATCTGCTAAAGACATCAATTATCTTCCAACAGAAATAAATTTAAGTGAATGGGTGTTGGGTTGATAAACGTAATTGTCCAATGTTCAAAGAACGCTTCTCTTAAGGTAAGAAATTAACTCTGTGAACATTTTTTGGATGGGACCAAAGAATGAAACATAACTTTGTCACAATCACTTCATGTACAAGTGATGAAATTAGTTCCATTGCCATACATGTAACTCTTTATTTTTTGTAGCAAAATAAAGAAAGCTTTCTTCTATAGTTTACAAAACACATCATTGTCTATCTAAAGGCTCGTTTTACACCATTCATTTTGGAGAAGATATGAATTATCAGAATTCAAATCCTAGTATGAGAAATATTTGCATCACCAGTTACAGAACTTAGCTACCAATAGCTAAATAAATCCCCAATATTCTAAAATAATTAAGACAAAACAATGCTATTAACCTGATTTAATAACAAAAACTTCCAGGTAAACAATGTTGGTTGGCTGAGTGAAATGGTTAATTGACTAGCTAGGATTTGCAACATTAGATGTGGTAAAAAGGAACACTGTATTTTTAGCACTGAATAGTCTATTCAACAAACATTTTGGCTCTTCAAATCATGCACATTTCCAAACATTTTGAATTGTCTTCCATTTTTAACACCGGATGTGACTGACTGACTTAATCATTGTTGTTACTGTTCTAGTACATTGTGGTGTTTTACATTAAGTGCTACAGGAGACCCAGAGAGGGGAACTATCAAGAGAACAAAAATGTTTCTTTTAAATTTTCTGAACCCAATTGCATTATAGGTCTCAAATTGTGTTTCTGAAATTTAGAACAATTATTTTCTACTTTAGAAAAAGTAAACAGAGGAAATTACATGTCTGAAACCGACAGCAAATGCTTTGACGAAAGACCACAGAACTGCTTGAAATGTTACTATTTGGCTGTCGACAGACATTATCAAACATGCTGAGCATTTCCAGTATTCTGTTATTATGAAAAAGCCAGAAGACAATGACTTCATGCTATGAATTCAATTGTAATAGTCTTTGGAAAAAGTCTTTGGAAAAAGTCTTTGGAAAAAGTTACACCTTGTAAAATGAGGCACAGCCTTTTTCAAAAAATGAACGTGTACTTAATTCTGGAAAAACCTCTCTAAATCTGAAAAACTAATGTTTAATGAAATCTCACATTTAAAACTTTCACCTTTATCCCATATGTCTGCGGCAATCACTTATTCCTTTTCCACAAAATATAACTAATAGTGACAGGATGTTTGACACTGTCTGTGAAAAAGAATTTCATTATGATTGGCTTGATGACATTGAGGCTAAAAGCCTGTTGGTCCTCTTGATTTGGCGCTAGATTAAAACTGAGTTGGGAAAGGGGAAATCCACACCAGAGGTATTGTTTGATCGATTCTGAGGTCAGTAGCAAGTGCCATTGGTTTGAGTGTGATCATGCCATTGGAGCTAGGTATTTCACTCTATCCTAACGATATCATTGTGTAAGTGCATAAAGTCATAGAGGTGTACAGCATGGAAACAGACCCTTCGGTCCAACCCGTCCATGCCGACCAGATATCCCAACCCAATCTAGTCCCACCTGCCAACACCCGGCCCATATCCCTCCAAACTCTTCCTATTCATATACCCATCCAAATGCCTCTTAAATGTTACAATTGTACCAGCTTCCACCACTTCCTCTGGCAGCTCATTCCATACACGTACCACCCTCTGTGAAAAGGTTGTCCCTTAGGTCTCTTTTATATCTTTCCCCTCTCACCCTAAACCTATGCCCTCTAGTTCTGGACTCCCCGACCCCAGGGAAAAGACTGTCAATTTATCCTATCCATGCCCTTCATGATTTTGTAAACCTCTATAAGGTCACCCCTCAACCTCAGACGCTGCAGGGAAACAACAGCCCTAGCCTGTTCAACCTCTCCCTCTAGCTCAAATCCTCCAACCCTCCAACCCTGGCAACATCCTTGTAAATCTTTTTTGAACCCTTTCAATTTTCACAACATGTTTCCAATAGGAAGGAGACCAGAACTGCACACAATATTCCAAGAGCGGCCTAACCAATGTCCTGTACAGCCACAACATGACCTCCCAACTCCCGGACTCAATACTCTGACCAATAAAAGAAAGCATACCAAATGCCTTCTTCACTATTCTATCTGCCTGCGACTCCACTTTCAAGGAGCAATGAACCTACACTCCAAGGTCTCTTTGTTCAGCAACACTCCCTAGGACATTACCATTAAGTGCATAAGTCCTGCTAAGATTTGCTTTCCCAAAATGCAGCACCTCGCATTTATCTGAATTAAACTCCATCTGCCACTTCTCAGCCCACTGGCCCATCTGATCCAGATCCTGTTGTAATCGGAGGGAACCCTCTTCGCTATCCACTACACCTCCAAATTTGGTGCCATCTGCAAACTTACTAACTGTATCTCTTATGCCTGCATCCAAATCATTTATGTAAATGACAAAAAGTAGAGGACCCTTGCGGCACTCCGCTGGTCCACAGGCCTCCAGTCTGAAAAACAACCCTCCACCACCACCTTTGAGCCAGTTCTGTATCCAAATGGCTAGTTCTCCCTGTATTCCATGAGATCTAACCTTGCTAACCAGTCTACCATGGGGAACCTTGTCGATCGCCTTACTAAAGTCCATATAGATCACATCTACTGCTCTGCCCTCATCAATCCTCTTTGTTACTTCTTCAAAAAAAAACTCAATCAAGTTTGTGAGACATGATTTCCCATGCACAAAGCCATGTTGACTATCCCTAATCAGTCCTTTCCTTTACAAATACATGTACATCCTATCCCTCAGGATTCCCTCCAACAACTTGCCCACCACCGACATCAGGCTCAATGGTCTATATCCACATTTACATGTTTCAAGACATCCAGCACTTCCTCCTCTAATATGGACATTTTAGAAGGTGTCACCATCTATTTCCCTACAGTCTATAATCTTCCATATCCTTTTCCACAGTAAATACTGATGCAAAATACTCGTTTAGTATCTCCCCCATTTTCTGCGGCTCCACACAAAGGCCACCTTGCTGATCTTTGAGATGTGAGGCATAATTTCCTCTGTAGAAACAAAATCAAAATCAAAAACTCTGAATGCATTTAATATTGTGAAAATAATGCATTCATATAGCAACTTCAATATAGAACAACATACCCAGCATATAGCACGGGGACTCATATGGAGTCAGAGAACATTCACAAGCTTGGTCAATAATCCATGGATGGTCTTGAGATTGCAGAGTAAGTCAGAAATACAATGGAATTTAAAGATAGAATTCTGCTGTGTATATCACAGAGGGCTAAGAGGCATGACTGTTAAAAGTGGTAAAAAGGAAAGGATGATGCACAAAACATTTGTTATTGAGGAATGCGTTGTTTGGAGCAGAATGCTGCACTAGAAGACATTACAATGAGGGAGAAAAATGAGGTCACAAAAGGACTCAAACAAGGATGAAAATTTTAACTAAATGAATTCAGCAACTAATATAGGTCAGTGAGAATATGGCACTATCTTAGGCAAAATAGGATGCTGCCTGCTGAGATTTGGTTAAGTTCAAATTTACACACAACGAAAAATATCTGCAGAGACTGCATTTTGTCTTCCAATTTCAATCAATACACAAATAATTAACGTTAAATTGCATATTGACATACTGTCCAAACGTGAGTACTGAGAGGATGTTGTTTATTGCTAATTTTTTTTGACCAACATGTTGCATAACACAGAAACAACTCAATTTGTAGGGGATTCAAACAAAGTCTTATTGTAAATTAAACTTGTTGCAAATCAACATTTTCTGTCTTTTCATTCATTATGATGTGCCGAAGTGTAATCTGGGAAAGGGAGAATCAGTCCTCTTAAATTGAAGTTACCACCCTGACTGAATTCATCCCCTTCGATGCAGAAACCAAACTTATCCAAATGAAGAAGGGTCACTTAGACTCGAAATGTTAACTCGGATTTTTTTCCACAGATACTGCCAGACCTGCTGAGATTTTCCAGCAATTTCTGTTTTTGTTTCAGATTTACAACACCCACAGTTCTTTCAGTTTCTTCGTACCCAAACGTCTGTTTGGCCAACCTCTTTTCTTCACAAAATCACCATCAAGCATCAATTACTTCTCAACAAAAAAACAAGTTTCAGGGCTTATGGTAAAATAGAAGGAAAATTTGATATTCTTTGTTATCTTATCTCTCCACTTCAATCAGCAAAACGTCATACAGCAGTATGAACACCTGCTGCAGTCGGAATCTTGTCTCCAGCCGAACTTGAGACCATTGTTTTAAGGATTTATCTGGTGTCTACAGAAAGCTTGATGCAGAAGCCAAGACATATTCAAACAAAACCTGGTGATTTCCTCGCTTAATATTATGACTGGCAGTTATTTCTGAACTTAGTTAACAATTATTGAAATCGAACACTGGAAATTTTGAACCAAGACTGTTTGAACTCAAAGAATAGATTGGAACTAAAGATAATTAGCTTATATCAGTTCAGCAATCTTTTACAAAGCAGGGGTCCCAAAACTTTGGGTCAACGGGGTCAGAGGGGCTACAACTGCTGTCATGAGATCCGCTAACACCAGAAACCAATTTTAACACCCAGTTCATATGAGTTTGGATGTTTGTGTGCCAGTAACGTGCAGGCAGATAGCCACTCAGTTGAGTGAGGGACAAAACAGGAGATAAAAGGTAGGCAATGATCTAGTGGTATTTTCACAAGACTATTAACACAAGCAACGTCCTGGCAAACTGGAATCAAATTACACCATCTGTCATAATGGAATTTGAATTCAATAACTATCTGGAATTCAGAGTCTAATGATGACCAGGAAAGCATTGTCAATTGTCAGAAAACTGACCTGATTTACTGATGTTCTTACCTGATCTGGCCTATATGTGTCCCCACATCCACATCAATGCAGTTGACTTGAAACTGGAAGGGCAATAAATGCTTGCTTAGGCAGTGATGCCCACATCCCATGAACAAATAAAAAACAAGGTTGTACAAGGAAGGCAAGTGCAGGCTTCAAACTTGATAATGTTTCTGGTGCATTGGCTGCTTCACCACAATAGCAACTCTGCTTTTTTTGGGGGGGTGGGGGTGGCACATTGAATGTGTACATGTGAAAGTGGCACAGTTAAGAGAGGCTGGGGTGGTGACAGGGAAGAGGAGTTGACAAATAAGTCATTTGAGCGACGTTCTGAAGAGGGCATGCCAAGTGAGTGACTGGGTGTGGCAGTTTGGAAAGTTGCAAAGAAAGGTGGAGTGGGAGAGAGGTGCTTCACTTACCTAAAATCTACCTGAAAACAAAAAAAAGACTCTGAAATACTGACAAACTCAGATGATTATATTTATAACTGACCTACCAACACAAATTTTAATTATTATATAATTAATGATAGTATGCTGCTTTATTGCTGTTTTGTTTTAGTTAGACTCTGCAAAATGTTAACTTGCAATTATTAAAATAGGGTGACATTGGAAACTTTGTGCAGTACTGATATACAGGGCGATCCCTGTATCCACGGAATCGTTTTCAACGATTTCATTTACCCATGGTTTACCATGGCCAGAACAGATTATAGGGAACGCTCCAGCATCATGGACCAGAGGGCTGCCGGAAAGGTACGCTTCCCATCTGCGGTTCGGGCTTCCGTGGTAGGTCCTAGAACCCAACCCCCACAGGTAGAGAGACTATTGTAACAGCTATCCACAACAAAGCTTAGTTTGCAGATGGTTACTAATCCCCAAGAATCTGGTTATTATAATTGTTTTCAATATTTCTACATTAAGGTTATAGTATTTGCATGTGCATCTTCCGTTCTCTAAAATTCACTTGTCAATTAACGTCTAAGACTAATTTGATAACGTGAACCTTTGCCTCTTTTTTTAAAAAAGGAAAAATACAAAAGTTCCCTTGATTAGGCACTTACCTATTACCAAAGAAAAATTCTGTCCACTAACTTGGGCTCAGTCAGAAAAGTAATTATATGTTACAGCTAATAAGGTTATTGTCAAGACCACAAAGAAGCTAACAGCCCCCTCAATGAGTAATCCAAAGCAACGAAAAACAAAATATCAAAAATATTATGGATACATAATGCAAAGGAACACAGTAGTTTGGCTTTCAGAAAACAACAATGGACTGTGGGAACAAATGAAAAACCAAAGAACTGCGGATGCTGAAAATTAGAAACAAAAAGAGAAATTACTGGGAAAAGTCAGGTCTGGCAGCACCTATGGACATAAAGCAGAGTTAATGTTTCGGACCCAGTGACCCTTCTTCAAAATTCTGAAGACTCTTAAAAAAAAACAAAAACAAGTAATAATGGATGAGAAAGGCCAAGTAGCCGATTTTAATTCATTAATCCACAATGATCATCAAACCACCAAACACAGCACTGAATTGGTTAAAACAGTTCCTGATCTTTCACCTCATTGCTCTAACACTTCAATCTCTAACGATTTCAAACATCCATATGACATGACTGTGCAAATTTGAAGTGTCACAGTATAAAGATGGTAGTCAACTTAACAAACTTGAAACAATTGATTGCATTTTCAGGTTAGAACAAACCTTTGTTAATCTAGTTGACTGTAAATATGATTGTGAAAGCATATACAGCACATTGAAGTTGAAACCTCTGTTCCTAATGACATCACCCTGCGCTCAGTTTCCTTCCTGAATTCCAAATGCAGACAGTCACACACACGCTATAGTCTGCAGATAGGGTATCAGGTCATCAGATGCTGGGTTTTGCAACTCTGGGATTGAAATGCAATGCAATCTGACATTTACCACCAACAGTGTCATGACATACTCCACTTTTCATTTTGCTTACAAGCAGAAACAAATTTGCTATGATCCTTAAGTCAGACTATCACTACAAGTATTACAGACAGCTTTCAATCAAAGAAAGAATTAAACAGGTTAGAAATTTCCTACAATGTGAATTTCTCTGCCAACGTTGCCTATGCACGCATCACAAATTCTCTAAAAACAAATTCAGAGCATCACTGAAAAGAAAAATAGTGGGACTGTTGAATGAAACAGCAGTAATTCAACTTCAGGGAGGAATTGTCTGATTCAGTGATTTAAAAACTCAACACCAATTTAAAAGTAGGCTGTGTATTCCTGATAACTAATTACTTCTCTTTATGTGGCATGGTTTTCTATTTAAAAAACAAATTACAATTTAACAGTAGTTCTGATGTTCCCTTAGGTGGTAACAAGAAGATTGAAAAGTACGTACACTTGCTATACACTACCCTATTTGGTTGTAATACCTTCTCAAAATGATCAGTCATCTTCCTCACTGCCAAATGGTATATTTCGCCAATGACACTATCAAAATAAGAATAATGAGGCAGGCAGTTTAAACATATTGTTGTGTGAGATATTAATACAAGATCATCATTTAGCACCAAAAGGTGGATGGTAAATTGCGTAACGGCTAGCAATCTGTTTAAAAAGGTACACCACACTTCTAAAAATGAATATTATAGTCCATTCAGTGTATCCAGCAGAATTTCATCTATGAATTAACATAGAATATGGAACAGTACAGCACAGGAACGGGGTCTTAAGCCCATGACGTTGTGTTGAACCTGACATCAAATTCAACTAAGTCCTTCTCCCTGCCCTTGGTCCATATCCTTCCATTTTCATTGCTTATCTAAAAGTCCCTCAAATGCCCCTGTCATATCTGCCTCCAGCACCAACCTTGGCAGTGAGTTCCAGATTCCTACCATTCTCAGTGTAAGGCAGCATGGTGAATCAGTGGTTAGCACTGCTGCCTCACAGCACCAACGACTCGGATTCAATTTCAGCCTCGGGCAACTGTGTGTGGATTCTCCCAGTGTCTGTGTGGGTTTCCTTCGAGTGCTTGGGTTTTCTCCCAAAGTCCAAAGATGTACAGGTTAGGTGGACCGGCCATGCTGAATTGTCCATAATTTTCAGGGATTTGCAGGTTAGGTGGGCGAGCCATGGGTAATGCAGAGTTACAGGGATAGGGTGTGGGTGCTCTTCAGAGAGTCAGTGTGGACCTGTTGGCCTGTTCCCCCACTGTAGAGATTCTATGCAAGAGAATCTCCTTTGAACTTTCTCCCTCTCACCTTCAATGTAAGCCCCCTTGTATTAGACATTTCAACTCTGGGGGAAAAAAAAAGATTCTGACCGTCAACCCTGTCTATGCATCTCAATTTTACAGACTGCTATCAAGTCCCACTTTCAGGATTATCAATTCATTTAAATTTCTATGAAACCAAAGAAATGTCACATGACAAAACTACCAATAAGGGAATTATTATTAAAGTCAACAAATTTGAATTGGATAATGTTGCAGTTTTGGGGCTATCATAGTTACATATTGTTACATAGTACCAAAAAGGACCATGGCAGTATTGATACTTCAATTAAGCCTTATATATAAATCTTTCCTTAAGCCTTATATATAAAACTTGGGAAAGAGGAAGGATTTATATTCCTCCCTCTTTCCCAAGTTCACCCAGTTTTGCCCTAAATCATATAAACTACTCATCACAATCATATCCTGTGGTAGGAAGTACTACACTTTTACCATCCTTAGATAAAAGAAGTTTGATGTGAATTCCCTATTTGATTTCTTGATTTATTAATGGTGTCCCTATCCTACTCTTCCCCACAATGAAAACATTCTGTCCACTCTATCAGAAGATTTTTAAAAAATGTAAAGATGTATTTTGGGCTAAACTTAGGTTTCTTTTATCAAGAAGAAGAAAAAAAAGAGATCCAGACAGGCTTCATAGGTCTCATCTCACATTACTAATTCCAACTTTGTAAACATTCTGTGTACATTCAAGCACCTCTATAAGTCCATTCATTACATGTCAACCAGAACTGTATTCTATATTGAATTTGTGCTCTAAGCAAGAACAAATACAGATTTAGTATAACTTGTCAACTTTTCAATTCTAAAAATTAATAAATGAATGTGCTTGGCTTCTTTGCTTAAAAAATTGGCCTCAATCTATGGTGCTACCTTTAATGAGTTACAATTAATAATTGGAGATCCCTTTTGCATTCGCCTCTCACCAAAATTCTCATTTGTCAATGGTGAAATTAATTTGCCAATTATATATCCATTCTGCAAGTTCCATAATACAATCTTGCAATTCTCCTCAGTATTGGCTACCTCACCCCACACCCAGCAATTTGATAATATTCAGAATTCTAAGTGACATCTTCAGCTCGAAAAGTAAATGAAATGTAAACAGAATTGACCCTTTGAGATCTCACCCACATCTTTTACACTGTGTTTACTGTGTTGAAGCAAGTTTTTTTTACATCAATTGTCGCACTAAGCACAGAAACATTATATAAGTTAATTTGGATAAACACCTTCTTTGCAGTCACATTTTTACACTGAGGAACAGCTCTGAATGCAGTCAGTCAATCAGTAAGATCAGTATGAAAAGTCAGTACAGAAGGTGTGCTAGTGTATGGTCAGAATATATTGGCATGCAGTGAGAAACCTCTAAAAAGAAGCTTTATTTTATACAGATCCTGATTAGGCATTAGTTGATTATAGTGCAAAACAGATTCAGATGTAGCCCATAGACTTCCATACACCAATTAACAAAAATATGAAATTGAAAATCAAAACTCTTAAAGCCATTAAGATTACAAGAGAGAATAGGAAGGTCCTATGACACAGTGGTAGTAAAGGTAAAGGTTCCAATCCCACCTATACCAGAGGGTGATCATAACATTATACAGTCTGACTATGATTATAAGATATTGGTCATGATGTGGAGGTGCAACAGTTGGACTGGGATGGACAAAGTCAAAAATCACATGACACCGGTAAGAGTCTAATTGTAAGAGACTAGCTACCTGAGGAAAGAGCGGGGCTCCGAATGCTTGTGGTTTTAAATAAACCTGTTCAACTATAACCCAATAAGATATTGGAGCAGAATTAGACCATTTGGCCCATCAAGTCTCTCTACCATTTAATCATGGCTGACATGTTTCTCAACTCCATTTTCCCGCCTTCTCCACATAACTTTTGATCCCTTAATAATCAAGAACCTATCCTCTGTCTGAAATATACTCAGTAATTTGGTCTCCACCGCCTCTGTGGCAACAAGTTGCACAGATTAACCATCCCGTAGCTGAATAAATTCCTCCTCATCTCAATTCTAAAAGGGTCGTCCCTTCACTCTGAGACTTTGTCCTTGGGTCCTAGTCTCTCCTACTAGGGAATACTTCTTCACTGTGTCCACACGATCCAAGTCTCTCAGTATCCAGAGAGTTTTAATGTGATCCGCACCCCCCCCGCCCCAAAACTGTTCACAATACTCCAAATGCAGTCTGCCCAGAGCCTTTTACAGCACTACATCCCTGCTCTTGTATTCTAGCACTCTCAAAATGAACGCTATCATTTCCTTGCCTTCCTAACTGCTAACTGAACCTGCATGTTAAATGTAAGTGTGTCCTGGGCTATGACTGCTAAGTAACTGTGATTCAGATTTCTAAAACTTTCCCAGTTTACACCTCTACACAATAGTCTACACCTCTATTCATCCTACTCATGTGCATAACCTCACACTTTGTTTTACTATAGTCACATGTACCTAAGCACAGTGAAAAGCTTTCCTTTGCGAGCAGTACAGGCAGATCATAGCAAACAAAGACATTCAGATCACAGGGTGCTTAGACACAGAGTGAGACATACAAGGTTTAGGGTGTAGGCTTGCTCGCTGAGCTGTCGTTTTGATATCCAGACATTTCATTACCTGACTAGGTAACATCATTGGTGGCGACCTCCAAGTGAAGCAAAGCTGTTGTCTCCTGCTTTCTATTTATATCTTTCTTCTGGATGGGGTTCCTGGGGTTTGTGGTGATGTCATTTCCTGTTCGTTTTCTGAGGGGTTGATAGATGGCATCTAGATCTATGTGTTATACAAGGTTACAGCTGCACAGGAGGTGCACAAAGCAACATCAACATTATTTGAAGTTAGAGAGGTTCGGACACTTCCAGGCAATATGCAAAAAAGTGGCAGATGGAATACAGTCTCTGAGCCTATCCAAGTCCTTCTGCAGCATTCCGGGCAATATGCAAAAAAGTGGCAGATGGAATACAGTGTCTGAGCCTATCCAAGTCCTTCTGCAGCATTCCTGTCTCAACACTACCTGACCCTCCACCTAGCTTTGTCTTATCTGCAAACTTAGCAACAATTCCTTCAGTTCCTTTGTCCAGATCATTAATGTATAACACGAATAAATGAAGGACTACTAAAATCATCTGTAGTGCTCCAGAAGACCTGGGTTCAGATCTTCCTGAGGTAGCTGTCATAACATGTCTTAACAGGTTGATTAAAAGATAGCTACAAGAGAAGGTCCGAAAGCTTGCGGTTTTAAATAAACCGGTTCGATTATAACCCAATAAAATATTGGAGCAGAATTAGACCATTTGCCCCAACAAGTCTCTCTACCATTTACTCATGGTAGCGAGGGAACGGAAGGCAATGGAACGTTTGAACTCAAAAGGCAAAATAATGCCGAAGGGGACACAAGTTACATGAGTAACTAATTATCATTGGCACCAGGATATGTGATTTTCACTGAGCAATATCACTCAAACGTTTCAGAGCAAGTTACTAACTGCAATACAGTGGTCAGCTCTTAAAATCACTTGCAAGAACTTTACAATTGCAATTATGAAGGATGTAGCTTTGTCACTACCAGACACTGCAAAATCTTTAATCCTTTTTAGTTGGGGAATAGAAGAGTCAGCCTATTAAGTGGCAACAATTACATGATACAATGATATGATATATAATGATTACATGATAACTTTAGGTATCCAACTAAAGGGGTTCATTGTCTCCGATGCTGGCCTGGAAATTTCAATAGTGCACACACATTAGGAGATTTGTTATTGCATATAGATAATTCTGCCTCTACTTCTAATTCCTGCAAAGAGATGCTGTATAACAAGGGATTTGTTACGGTGCACAGATATTAATACCTCTGAAATCCTATAAAAGAAAAACATATTAAGGAATCACACCCAAGTATCACAACATCCTTTCAATCTTATAAAGAAAAGCACAAACGCGTCATGTCGTAATTAAACAGTTCAACATTTTCAATCCAATTCACTCATTTAGGGTGAAGACCAAGCATAGATGGGATGCTGCAGTTCTCTCTCATTTGGTATTAATTCTGAAGTATGTTTTCCCCTCTCCTTTCTCCAAACGACAAACCAGCCAGACCTTCAGCTACTGAGAATGCAGAATTCCCTTCCCAATCTCCACAACATGTTCATCCAGCCTCTCCTTTAAGACTGTACTCTATTTAAGATCTATTAATCAATTTCCCCACAGTTTTTTTTTCCTTAGTTTGATACTTGGTTGTATCAGCTTACACGTCTTACATCTAGGGGGGACCTCTTCCTACATTTAAAACATTACAGCAATTAAAAAAAACTATAAATCTTTTTATTTTGGCATCAACCATGCTATCAGTGTTTCCATGGATTCTCCTCATTATCACTCCAGCTCAATAGGACACCTCTTGCATTTCTCATTAATTTCATAAAATATCAGATCAAAGATCAATTTATGAATAACAACTGAAATACCTGCAGTATATTGACTCAGGAGAAAGAATTACAAGGAGCTGGAATTTAGACCACTACAACAAAAACAAACCTCAACAAGTAGATTTGCTTTTTTAGCCACTCACCTGTAGTCTAAGATTGCATAATAAGGAATTAGTCATATTCCATGGATCGTAAGCAATGCTTTAGAGACACTGGAAGCGGAAGTTAGTGTTTCCAGTAAAATCTTAACTGCACTAGCAATCAAAGCATTTTTCTAATAGTTCTCATTCTTGCTTACGTAACAATAGTATCTGATTTCAAACTATTTCATGATATGAAGCACATTTAACACTTTGAACTGACACCATAAGGCACTACCTAAAATGCATACAAATCCTATGACTTTTCTCATGCTGTGAGCTGTAGCTCTTCAAGGAACCAAACTTTCTTCCCATCTGTCAATGCCTCTGTCCATTAATTATTTGATAGTACAAAAATATTGTTAGTGCCTTTATTTCTATTTGTGAAAAAAATAGTCCCACCTGGAAAACCAACTAAACATTCAACTTAATAATTCAAGATATAATTTTTTGCAGTAATGCTTCATAGATCTACTATTTAGTGCAATATCTAGCAATTGCAATTACACAAATACAATTTTTACCTTTTCATCTCATATGCGTATTATAGCATTTAAAGTCATTTTAGTACAACTGAATACTACATTGCCTCAAAAAGTATAAATCAAAGGTAGAAGACCAGAGGGTTTTTCAGATTGGAGGCCTGTGACCAGCACTGTGCTACAGGGATTGGTGCAGGGTCTGTTATTCGTCATTTATATAAATAATTTGGATGAGAATTTAGGAGATATAGTTATTAAGTTTGCAGATGACACTAAGATTTGTGGTAGAGAAAAGCAGGTTATCTGGGAATACAGCGAGATCTTGATCAACTGGGCCAGAGAACTGAGGAATGGCAGATGGAGTTTAATTTAGATAAATACAAGGTGTCACATTTTGGTAGGTCAAACCAGGGCAAGACTTAGTCAACAATCGAGCCCTGGGGAGTGTTATAGAACAAAGAGATCCAGGGGTACAGATTCATAGCTCCTTGAAAGTGGAGTCACAGGAAGACAGAGTGGTGAAGGCAGCTTTCGGCATTGTTGCTTTCATTGGTCAGAGCATTGAGTATGAGTTTGGATGACTTGTAGCAAATGTACAAGACATAGGTACGGCCACATTTAAGACCATAAGACATAGGAGTGGAAGTAAGGCCATTCGGCCCATCGAGTCCACTCCGCCATTCAATCATGGCTGATGCGCATTTCAGCTCCACTTACCAGCATTCTCCCCATAGCCCTTAATTCCTCTAGACAACAAGAAAGCAAGAAAGCTCCGTTCTTGTCGATGTCAAAGGCTGCAGTTGAAGAACAAAGCAGTTTCTGCCCAGATTCGAACTGGGGACCTTTCGCGTGTGAGGCGAACGCGATGACCAATACACTACAGAAACAAGCCTGGAGTACAGCAGGCAGTTCTGGTTGCTCTACCAGAAAAAGGATACTATTAAACCATTAAAAAGTGTAGAAAAGATTTATGACCATGATACCTAGACTGGAAGATTTGAGTTATAAGGAGAGGCAGGATAAGCTGGGAGTTTTTCTTTCTCTCCTGGAGCATAGGGTGACCTTATAGACCTTATAGTCATAGATAAGATAGATAACCAACAGTTTTTCTTCCCATGGGTAGGGGAGTCTAAAATTAGAAGGCAATCGGTTTATAAGGTGACAAAACGGTCCAGAGGAGCAATATTTTATAGAGAGGGCACAGAGTGTCTAGAACAGGCTGCGAGATGTAGTGGTAGAGGCAAATGCAATTTTATCATTTAAGAAACATTTGACAGGTACATGGATAGGATAGTATGGACGGTTACGAACCAAATGTAGACAAATGGGACAACATTAATTGTGAAAACTGAGCAGAATGGACACATTGGGTTGAAGACCCTGCTTCCATGCCGTAAACCTCTATGACTCTAAATACAACAAACTTTGTTTTAACCAGCACCTTATGAACCAGCACTCTTGATAAATCGGCAAAAATTATATACCTGAAATACTGTACTATCACGATGTCCAACTAATCAGTTGAGGGTGTGTGTGAGAAAGCTCTCTGCTGTCAAGCTTTATTTAAGGCAAAGTTACATTATTATTTAAGTGATTTATGCTGTAAATAAAAGGATAATAGTGATGTGCATACCCCCTCCTTTACGTTTCTATTACTTTAGTGTGCGCTTTTATATTACGTGGACCTCTTGATCAACCGGAATATTTGATCAACTGGCACACTCCTAGTCCCATAGGTGCCAGTTTGCTGTAATTCAAATCTTGCAACTATTTAGAAACATAAAAAATAGGAGTAGGCTATTTAGTTCCGAGTCTACACCGCCATTCAGCATGACCACAGCTGATCCTCTTGTCCTATAACCTTTGATTTGACCTCTCAGCTATTTGAGGCAGAAAATTCCATGGGTTCACTATCATTTGAGTGAAGAGATTTCTCCTGATCTCCATTCAAATTGGCCTAAAAACTGTATCCTGAGATCTCCTGGTCAAAGGAAACATCATCCCTGCATCTAACCTGCCCAGCCTTGTCAGAATGTGTATATTTCATAGAGATCTCCTCTTATTCTTCTAAAGTCCAGTGAACACAAGCCAAATTGACCTAATCGTTCTTCATTTGAAAACCCTGGCATCAGAAGAATCAGTCTGGTGGAACTTTGCTGCAGTCAGTCAATAGCAAGTATATAAATTTCTTGGGTAAGTTGACCAGAACAGCACACGTCGTTCCACGTGTGGTTTCACCAAGGCCTCATGCAGCTGCAATAAGACTTCCATAATCTTGTACGGAAAACTTCTTGAAATGAAAACCAATACATCATTTGCCTTCCCAAAAGCTTGCAGCTCATGCATGCTTGCTTTCAGTGACTAGTGTTGAAGGTCCGTTTGCATATCATTTAAATAATAATGTGCCATTCTGCCCTACCTACCAAAGTGGACAACCTCACACTTGTGCACATTATACAGCACCTGCCATGCATTTGCCTCCTCACTCAACTTCTCTAAATCATCTTGAACCCGTGTTACATCCTCCTTACAACTCACAATCCCACTCAGTTGTGTCATTCACAAACTTGAAAATATTGTATTGGAGTCCCTCATCCAATACAATGTTATATGTTGTGAATAGTGCAAGTTATTATAGGACTTTATCCAAAGTTTTCCAAAAATCAAAGTACACCACATCCACTAGTTCTGCCTTAGCTATTCTACTGGTTAGGTCCTCAAAATAAAACACTATACATTTATCTCTTAAGATTTCATAAATCCACATTGACTATGCATCATCCTATTGGTATTTTCCAAGTGTTCTGATTTCACTTTGTTTATAACAGATTACACCATATTGCCTACAACTGATGTTAGGCTAACTGGTTTCCAACTCAGTTTTCTCCCTTCCTCCCTTTTTTCAGATAGTGGGGTTACATTTGCCACTCTCCAATCTGCCTTGACTATTGGAAAATGACAACTAACATATCTACTATTTCCACCTTGAGCAGCCTGGGATGTAGGTTATCAAGCCACAGGGATTTCAGCTTTCACACCCATTAATTTCTCCAGCATTTCTTTTTTGCAAATTGTTATGAAGATGTGGGTATACCTATGAGAGAATTAAAAGCAGCAGAACCACCAGACACAGCACCAAGTGTTCTCAATAAGGCAACAATGTATGTAACACTGGATTGAATAACTCGAGTAGTTTGTTGCCCGGAGACAAAAACAAATTTGAATTCGGCCAAACAGTTTAAATTACACCCTGATAAAAATACCAATTTCCAATCAATTTTGAATTGAGTATATTGATAATCTTAAAAGCCAATGACACAATCCAATGCTCTGGGGTATAAGACCGGGGGAAAATTGAACAGTCAAGAAGAGAACTGCCAAGTCTCAGCATGTATCAGACGACTTAAAAAAAAAACCTCTCTCTTAAAAGTTCCTTTATCGATCAGTAACCTCTGACGCAGAAATCTTACAAAAAAGAAAAGACAAAAGAAAGATCTGAATAGAAGACCGAAAGCTGCCTGGTTTTGAGATAGTAAGTGTGGTTTTGTATATCTTAATTGGGAGCTTTATCAGACTAATATTATAGAAGGGAAGTTAAAAGATAGGTTAAAGAAAGAAATGGTAAATAGTTGCTAGTTAATTATTTCTTAAAGTATAACAGAGAATAAAGTTGTTAATTTTTACTTTAAAATAGTTCTTAACCGCTCAATTTTCTTTTAACAGATTACTGCACAGGATAGATCTTTGTGTTGCTGGTTTTAAATTTAGCAGGAAGGTTTACCCAGTGTCATAACAGAAATATAGTGTCTTTCAATTCCTTATTCCTATCAAGTATTTGCTTCCCTACCATCTCTCTAAAGTCAGAAGTAAAGTAGTTTATTTTCTTATTCTCTAGTATCAATTTTCCGGTTTCAGATTATAAGGGTCTATATTTGTATGCATTAATAGTTTCAATTTTACTTACTTATAGAAGCTTTTGCATTCCATTTGAAATAAAGTCTAAAGGATGGAGGAAATTATCCCACAGAAGTGCAAGAAAGTCATCTACATATTGCTTAAATCAACATCAGGTGAAGCAGCTAATCTGCCTATAACTAAATTGCTATTTGTGGAATTTCACTTTGGGTAAATCTGATGCTCTGAAAGGCACAATATAAATGCAATTCTTTTTTCGAGAAACCCATTGTTACACAACATGAAAGGGCCGTTCTGTTTGCATTCACTGTGTTCATATTGCAAACTGAAAACACTCAGCGAGACTGAGCTACTAAAAGATAAATGCACAGAGAAAAACAAAGTAGGAGGCTAGGCCCAAACATACTTCAGAGAAGTAAAAATTCCATTTAAAACATCGTTCAATCATTGCCAACCTTTGAGGCAGGTTAGACAAAAGGAAGTTACTTTTGAAACAGCTTATGAAGTTGTTATTCAGCAGACAAGGAGAAATATAGAAATGAAAGAATCTCAAGAAGTATAAGAATTCCAAAAAGAGGGCTACACAGCAGCTCAGCGGTTAGCACTGCAGACATACAGCACCAGGGACCCAGGTTCGATTCCAGCCTCAGGTGACTGTTTGTTTGGAGTTTGCACATTCTCCCTGTCTGCGTGGCTTTCCTCTGGGTGCTCCGGTTTCCTCCTCCAATCCAAAGGTGCGCAGGTTAGGTGAATTGGCCATGGTGCCCATAGTATTCAGGCATGTGTAGGTTAGATTAGTTAGTCAAGGGAAATGCAGAGTAATAGGTTAGGGGAACGGGTATGGGTGGGATACTCTTCAGAAGGTCAGCGTTGGGCCAATTGTCCTGTTTCCACATTGTAGGGATTTTATGACTTTTATGAAAACTTGCAATATAAAGGCCACTAGTAAAAGCTTTTATAAATATGTTGACAGGATCAGAATGACTAGGCATCAAGGCAATACAAACAAAGATTAGAAGCAGAAGCAGGTCATCAAGCTTGTTCCACCATTCAATAAGATCACGGCTGATCTGACTGTGGCCACAACACCTACATTCCAAATCTCCTCTGATACATTCTCAGCAAGAGAGTCAGGAGTAATCTGCCTCTGCCTTAAAAACAGCGATGCTGCCTCCAGTTCATTCTACAAAATACAGTTTCAAAGACCTATCACCTACTAAGAGAAAAGAATTCTTGTCTTTATATTAAATTAAGTAATTGACCCACATTTACATTTGAAGCCAACCTTTAATCTCCAGCAAGTCAACTAGAAGCACAGGGTAGATTGATAGAAATAGAGAAACTGTTGTCAATGGAACAGTTAAAAAGGTTAGTCGACAAATTTAACCAAAATGTATGAAATATATATCAGAGGTAATAGCAGCATAGTAATATAAAGCGTGCCTTAAAATAAGGAACTCGGCCTTTAGGGAATAGCCACATCAATCTACATAGATAACAAGTTAATGACAGATGTAGTAAGTGAGTACTTTGTATGTTATCATAGTCAAAAAAGATAACAACATGCCTGAAGTGGAAATAAAAATGAATCACGGGGAAGTCATTATTGTACTCAATACAAATTTTTTATAAATGTTGATGGAGAAACTAATGGTTTCCAGCCTTGTTAATTATACAAACAGAATCCCTTAATTTTTCACTCAGAAATTGATAACTCTTCATCCTTGGGTAACAATTTCACCACGTGAGAGCTCTAAGTTAATAGCACTTTTGCCTGAGTCAAAGTACATGCTTTGAGGCCCAACCCAGGTATGTACTCAAAAATTAAAGCTGCTACCACAATATGGAGGACACACTGTAGAGAAGCAATTGTACCATTGCTCATATGTATGAACTCTGCGTCACTGATCATTGTCGCAGATTCGCTGCCGCCATCCTCTTTCAGGTTAGGGATCTAAAGGGCCAACTGCAGCCTAACAAGAGGCTTTTGTCTTAAACAAGATGAAGTTTTTTTTTAGTGCCATTCGCATCAAAGGGCAAGTCCCTGTTTATATTTTTTTTGGGTTTTTTTTCTCTTTTTTAAAAATTAACCCCCACACTACCGCCTTGTAGGTGTGTAGGTGTGAGACACAGCGAAAGACACAAAGTGCACGAACCTTTATTCAATTTCCACCACCAGGAAGATAGGAAAACACCCGGGTGACCAGTGACAAGCACTGCCCTTCACATCAAAGGGCAGTGCTGTGTGATCAAAACAGTGAAGGGGAGGGTCAGGACTAAATCAAAATAGAGTTGGAGGGGGAAATAATGCACTCCACTCCCTGCGGCGCCCACCTCTCCCTGAACAGCTCCAGGGTGTTGGTGGAAACCGCATGCTCCTTCTCCAAGGACACCCGGGCCCTAACGTAACCGCAGAAGAGGGGCAGGCAGTCAGCCCTAACGGCCCGCTGCCTCGACCTATTAATGGCCAGTTTGGCCAGGCCCAGCAGCAGACCCGCAAGGTGGTCTTCAGACCTGCCCTCCCTCCTCCGTACCGGGCGCCCGAAGATCAGGAGCGTGGGACTGAACCAAAAGCAGAGAAGGAGGTTTTTGAGAAAATCAAAAAGGGAGTGCAAATGCCCACACCCAATATATACGTGGTTCACGGACTCCACAGCGCCACAGAACAAGCAGTTGGGCTGGGAGTCCGTGAACCACCGCAATCTGCGGTTGCAGGGGACTGCTGTGTGCAACACCCTCCACCCCAGATCCCAGAGAGAAAGGGAGAGGACTCCCGCGTAGAGAGCCCTTCACTGGGGATCTCCACCGCCCGGTGGCAATGGGCACGCCAAGGCGTGTCCGGACGGTGGATGAGGGAGAAGAGGTGGACGGTGTGCAGCAGCAGTCGATACAGGACCCGCCTTTTTACCCCCACAAGATGAAGTTTATTGCATGGATAGCAATTATGGATGTTATATTTACATAACGCACATTGTTACAAAGACAATGTTGAACACCCAAATGATACTTCGTTTTTTCCTTTGTTTTTCTTTTTAACAGTCATTGCGTAGGTGTAGGACACAGTCAAGAACAAGTGCATAAATCTTTATTTATATTCCACCACCAGGAAGAAAGGAAACACCAGAGTGGCCAGTGACAAGCGGTCCCCTTCTCAACAAAGTGCAATGGGTGGGTGATCAAAAAAATGTGAAGGGGAAGGCAGGGATTAAATCAAAATAGAGTTGGAGGGGGAAATAATGCAGTCCACACCCCGCGGTGTGCACCACTTCCTGAACAACTCAAGGTTGTTGGTGGACACCGCGGACTCTTTCTCTTGGTACACCCGGGCTCGTACGCAACCGTGGAAGAGGGCCAGACAATTGGCCCTAATGACTCCCTCCATGACCCACTGCCTGAACCTGTTTATGGCCAGTTTGGCCAGGCCCAGGAGCAGACCCACAAGGAGATCCTCTAACCTGCCCACCCCCTTCTGCAGCAGGTGCCCAAAGATCAGGAGTGTGGGAATGAAATGCAACCAAAAGCAAAGGAGAAGGTTTTTAAGAAAACCAAAAAGGGGGTGTAAACGTCCCAAAAGGTACTCTTATCCCTTCAAGATCATAAGCTTTTTGTCTTGCCTCGCTCATCACCATAATGGGTGGTGCATAAGGCAGTCCTCAGAATTAACCCTTTCAGAAATGTACTTTTTTAGACAACATATTGCATTGTGCTTTAAATAACATACCATCTGCCTCTTACAATGAAGATGAACTCATGGCACTGGTTAGGAGGAACAGCAGGTGAGTTATGGCCACTGGCCAATATTTATCCCTCAAATCAACATCACAAAAAGATTATTTGGTCATTACTGTATTACTGGTTGGTATGCAGAGGTTGCATGGCTGCCACATCTCCAACAACAGTGATCACTCTACAACAGCAAATTATTTTATTAAAATGCTTCGAGATCTCTGGTAGTCATGGAAACAGCAAATGAAAACAGGTCTTTCTTTATTTCTTTTTCCCATTATGGGAAGGAACAGAAGTTGCAGTGAAGCTAACAGAATGTATTATTTGGACTGAGCACTTAAAGTTTGAGCTGATCAGAGAGTGTCAATATGACTTTGTTCAAGGGAAGTAATGCGTGACTAACATTGTTGAATTTTGAGGTGACTGGTAAGGTAGACAAGTAGACGGCTCTGTGTAGACCTTTCGAAGCATTAACAGGGCTCTGCCCAAGACAGTTTTAGCGCTTAGCTTTTTTGACTTGGCTTGGAAATTAATTAGGAGGAGACAAATGTTGTGGATAAAAAGTGTATACTCCAAATTCCAAGAAATGACAAGTGATGCACTCAGGGATAAAAACAAATTTCTGGAAATACCAGACAACCAGGCAGCATTCACCAAGAGAAATATATAGTTAACTTTTCAAATCTGTGATCTTTCACAGAACTATTACTTCAGACTTCAAGCAACCACAAGAATGGCTTTGTATTAGTGACCTAGAGTAGCTGTTTTGGGGGTCAACTTTTCTAATTATTATTGACTTGAATCAAGTGCAAGTTTTCAAATGGTACTAAATAAGGAACCAGAGTATTTTTGTGGATGGAAGCTGAAAATTACCAAAATGGCAAAGATAAATTAATGCAGCTGGTAAAACTATGGCAAATATTGCTCAATTCAGGAATGTGAGAGGTCATCCATTTAAGACCGGAAATGGGCAAAACAGTTTGAAAGTCCAATTTCATTATTTAATAGTTTTCCAGTGTAAAAAGTCATCAATAGTCAATGCCTACCAGGTTGTACATGGTGCATCACTGACTGGCATCTCTCTCTCCACACACACACACACCCCTCAAGCTTACCTTTTTTTGTTCCAGCAATACTGCCACAATAAAACTTTACATTATATGAGATTAAAATGGTAAAACATTTATTGAAGTAGTCAAGATCATTGCCTGTGATAGTTTTGCTAAATCTGCATTTTGAGTACACAGGACCGTAAAAATTAGATCCAGTACAAAAAACCAAAGAGGATTTTAGAAGCATCAGCAAAAGTAGCTAAAAAGAGACACTGAAATGATGTGCCACAGAAAGATGTGTGATGACATGAACGAAAATGACTAGACTGCTTGGAAGAGATGGGGATCAAGACAAGGTAGGAAAACACCAGTGGTGACATTTAAATGTTGCAGAATTGTAAAAAGAATATGTGACAGACAAGAGAAATGGACAAGGATGATCAACCAGAACTACAGCTACCCAAAGTAAAATAGAAGCTAAGAGTAGAAGCGTCCTCCAAAAAAAAGATCTTGGATATGTTTTTTGTGGAGGATTGAGGTTTGGAGAGAATTAGATGACTGCTAATATCAAGAATATAAGGAGCAGATGTAAACAATTTCAGGCCTTCAAGCTTGCTCTACCATTTATTTCAACCATGGCTGATCTCATGTCAACCTCAGCTCCACTTTCCTGCCCACTCCCCATAATCCTTTAGTCCATTAATTTCCTCAAATTTATTTCCTGTCCCAGTACACACTGCACTCAGATTGTGAATTCCACACACTCTCAACCCCCTAACATAAGTAATTCCTCTCTATCTGTTGTGAATCTGCCACCCCTTAGCTAAAATTATTACCTCTCATTCAGGATTGCCCACAAGGGGAAATGTTTGTTCTGCGTCTACTTCATCTCCCCTTTAACATCATATATAACTCAGTTAGATCTCCTCTCATTCTCATGTCGAGCAAGCATAGTGCAAAACTACACAACCTCCCTTCATAAGACATACCTTTCATCTTTGGAATTAATCTAGTGAATATTCTCTGAACTTGTCTCCAAAGTAATTACATTCCTCCTCAAGCAAGGGGTCAAAACTGTACACAGTACTTCAGCTGTGGTCTCACCAATGCCTTGTACAGTTGCAACAATACATCCCTACTGTTATACTCCATTACTTTAATAATGAATGTCAAAATTCTAGTCATTCTCCTTATTACCTACTGGAAAGCATACTTGCAATTCATGCACAAAGATACTGGGATCTCTCTGCAGCAAAGCATTTTGAAGTTTTTCTCCATTTAGATAATAAGTTGCCTTATTTTTCCCCAACCAAGATGGATAATCTCTCACATATCCATGTTAAGCTCCATCTGCCAAGTTTTGCTCTATGTACCTAAGACCATCCACATCCAGTTATGAATTTCTTATTTCATTATTGCAACTTAGTTTCCCATCTATTTTAGAGTTGTATGCAAATTTGGCAACAGTATATTCTATGCCTGCATCACAGTCATTAATATTGGCTATTAAAAGTTGAGGTCCCAAAGACCAAACCCTGTAGCATCTAACTAGCTATATTTTGCCAACCAGAAAAATACACAGTTAACCTGTTTTCTATTGGTTAGACAATACTCTATCCAAGCTAACTCCGTATGACATTACCTTCTGTATTAACCTTTTATGCAGCATCTTAAACACCTTCTTAAAGTCTAGATATACTGCACCTACAGGAGCCCTACTATCCACTTTGCTTGTACCATCTTTGACAAACTCTAGCAAATTAGTCAGTCAAACTCAGCATACCCTTCATAAAATCATGGTTTAGATTGACTTTCCAAATGTCTCATTACCACAATACTTTCTTCATAATAGATTCCAACAATTTCCCAATGACAGATGATAAACTAATTGATCTGTAGTTTCCTACTTACTGCCTCTCCCCCTTTTTGAATTTGGGAAAATGCTAATGCAATCCCTATCAACTGGCACATTTCCAGAATCCAGGGAATTTTGAAATATTATAATCAATGTATCCACTATCTGTACTGCTATTTCTTTGAAGACAGAGAAATCTGGCTCTGGGGACTTGCCTGCCTTTAATACCAATAATTTACTCAGTACATTTTGCCTAGTGACAGTGATTGATTTAAGTTTTTCCTTTTCTATAACCTCTATATTACCTGCTACTATTGGGGTGGTTTAGTGAACTCCACAATGAAAACTGAGACAGAATTTTGATTTAGCGTCTCTGTCATTTGTGTTCTCCCCCTTACTAACATCCCAGTTTTTCCTCTAAGGGACCAATACTTTATTCACTTTAGCTACTCTCACACTTCTCATATACAGAAGGTTGCACTATCAACTTTTAGATTTAGCATTTTATTTCCGTAACTTACCTATTCTCTTTTTAATCACCTTTTCTTTTTAGTAACCGTTCATTGGTCTTTAAAAGTGTCCCAATCCTCCAGACTGCCACTGACCTCTGAAATATAGTAAGCCTTTTGCTTTTATCTATCTTTTTTCATCTCTGAAATATTTTATTTGGGAGGAATTTACTATTTCCTTGAATGTCTGCAACTGTTCATCAGCTACCCAATATTTTAGTTTGTCTGCCCAGTCCATTAGAGCCAAATCTGTCCTCACACCTATGGAATTACCTTTGTTTAAACACAAGAAGACAGTGTGCAACTCAAATTCCTCAACCTCAAACTAAATCTGAAATTCCAGCATGCTATGATCAATTCTTCCCTAGAGGACCCTTTCCTATGTGGTCATTAATTAATCCCATCTCACTCAATCTGATAAAAGGTATTTCATTTACAGGTACCATAAGGCTTTTTTGCTGG
The DNA here is from genome assembly GCF_047496795.1 of Chiloscyllium punctatum. Classification (NCBI taxonomy): domain Eukaryota; kingdom Metazoa; phylum Chordata; class Chondrichthyes; order Orectolobiformes; family Hemiscylliidae; genus Chiloscyllium; species Chiloscyllium punctatum. Next base: position 85,131,996 of record NC_092742.1, on the reverse strand, counting down.
AACCAATGTTCAATGTTCAGTTTGGCAAGCGCTGACAGTTTTAATGGCTTCATCATCAATGGGTTTTTCAAGAATAGTACGAGGCAGTGATCCAAGCTCAAGGTTCAGGAAACAAATCATAAACACAACAGTTCATAAACATTTAAACACAACTAAATGCTCACTTTGTAATCATACACAGGTATCCATGTGATCAGTTGAGGTGGCTTATTCAGAGAACAGAATGAATAGAAGGAACTAACTTTTTTTAAAAATACTTAGTTATATAAGCAAAAACATTGACAGTTACATCAACAAGTTCAGTACTCATGGAGTTAATGTGCAAAATTGAATTAAATATAGCAATCTGCAGAATCAGACCAGTTTGCAGCCCATTTGACTGTTTACTTAGGTCTGGCCATGCTTTTATCATTTATGGTAAGCTGCACATAACTAACAATCTGCATGATCCAACATTGCTTGCAGCTGTTTTCCTTCAATCATCGACAATAAAAACAACACAGGAGGTACCAACTGAAGTTGACGCCAAAGGTCATTTTTCCACAAAATCATAGATGCACCATGTATAAATAATTAAACATTGCATGCAAAGCTGGTTGTTTTTAAATGTAATGACACAACTGCATAAATGATTATTTCTTGTTTGCAACTCAAAGCAATTGCCCAAATTAGCAGCATTTCTCATCTGACATACAATAAGCTGCAGACTTAAAATTTGAGCAATACACGATTGCAATGTGAAGTTACAGTTGGCAAGCCTCCCAACTAATGCCAGTTAGCCTCTGAAAGTTGTAAACAGTTACTAATTCTAACTTTTTGATTTATCAATCCACATAAAGTTGGCCTTGATTTAGGCAGCACTGGAAGAAATTTTACATGTACTTGCCAATTGCATTGGTATTTAAAACAGAACTTAAATTAACTTCCAGCTGCCAAAGAAACATTGTCCATGAAACTGTATTCCAACCAGAATTAGTATCTATGGGAAAGGACAAAAAGAGATGGAAAAGCAGGGTTGCTGCAAGCAGAGTAAACTGGCAAATCAACAAAAATGACGAAAGAATGAACAAACAGTGGGCAGACTGAGGGACAAACTCACGACTGGGAATTTATGCTATTATATCAGGTATGTTAGGCAGCTACAGTAATAGACGCCAACAGATTCAAAAATGAAAACTAAGTTATTTTAATTGCAGCAAACTTGCACATGCGAGAGCACCATTCAGCCCCTCAAGCCTGTAACAACACCAGACAATGAGATTACTGATAATCCATGATCTAATTCTCAATCTCCAGCTTTACTTCATACCCATTAAAGTCTTTTGCTAACAAAATCTCAGATCATCACAGATGGTCAAGTGGCAAGGAGTTCCAAAGTCATCGGGAGAAGTAGGGGCAAAGTCCTTGTGCATAAGTAAGGCTGAGATAGTTAGATTCTTAATTGGAAGGAGAATGACGGGTTATGGGGAAAGGGGGATTTGAGAAATATCAGATCAGCCATGATCATATTGAATAGCAGACAGGACTCGAGAGACCAAATGTCCTACTCCTGTTCCTTATAGTCTTATCTGGCCCCTTTGATCATCCTCTGCCTGTCAAGTGAAAAATATTCTAGCAAATTTCTGCCAGATCTGCTGAGCTTCTCTAGCATTTTCTTTGCTTGTTTCTACCAATTAAGGGGTTTCTCTATCGGCTGCTCAGCCAATCCCCTAAGTAATCTTTCTTAAATTCCATGAGCTTGAGATTTAGCTGACAATCTCTTACCAGAGGTTTCACTGAATGCCTTCTGAAAGTTCATATAAATAACACCTAATGATACTCAACTTTCCACAACTTTAGTGAGCCATTCAAAAAATTCAAATTATTTTCATTAGGCAAGCCTAATTCATGCTAGTTCTTTTCATTCAGCTGAAAATATTTAAGGTGTTTTCACCTACTTCTTCTAAAACCTGGAAACCAACTGGTTTTGAAGGGGCATAATTCTTTAATGCTATTATTATTTAGTTGATAAGTGATTTCTGTTCACATTAGTTTTGTTGAACCCTCGCCCAATTCAATATTAACTTCATGGAATGCCTGGCGTGCAATTTTCCTTTTCTACTCCACATAATGGCACAAAGTAATTTAATTTTCAAAAAGGTACAAATTGTGCCTGACCATCCTCATGTCCTACTATAACTTTGAAACTAAAAATGTGTCGAATTTGATATCCCTTACACATTTCTATTCATACTCATAACACCTTTTGTCACTATCTGCTACCTACCAAATAAAGGTCAACTCTGCCTTATCTTGGATTATATTCATTCTATCTACTTTGCAGTCTATTTTTTTTAATACTCTAATTTCTATCAATCCAACAGCTTCATGTCAATTTTTTTAGATATCAACATATTTCCCAATTTCTAACTGTATTTGACTTAAACTGAACTCAAATTGTGAACGTACAAACAGGAGCACCCTGTCCCACCATTCAATGAGATAGATCATAGCTGATCTGCAGCTTAACTCTATATACTGTATCTGCCTTCAGACCACATGACTTTTGATACATTTTTGTTAAGATACTATCTCAGATTTAACATTAACTGATCCAGCATCAGCTGCCATTATGGAAGAGTGTTCCAATCATCTACCACCCTTTGTGTGTAGAAGTGCTTCCTAACATCTCTCCTGAATGGTCTGGCCAATGTTCACACACAATGCAATCTATAGATGCTCCCAGTTTCTAATGGGTTCTCATATCCTCACTTCACATCATTACTTGAATGACTGTCTCCAAGTACTGTCTCAGTTTCAGAGAGTTTCTTAAATTCACTAGAAGCAGTAAGCTTGTTACAATTATTCTTCAGCCACTGGACATGCCAAAATAAATCTCCATGAATTTTTAGATAGTTGCAGGATGTATCTCTTCCATTAAAGACCATCATCTACTGCAATAAACCGTGGCAGTTTGCAAATTCACACATCGTTTTCACTCTGCTGACCACACTAAACAGCTGCTGTCTGAGATTTATGGTTTGTAGGGTGTTCCATCACCATCTCAAAAAATGGTTCTGTGCCCTCTTTCCATCGCAATGTGAAATACATTAGCTTTTCACCGACATACAAAGTTAATTATTCATTTTTGATCACAACTCTCTTTCTGTTTTTAAGTATATCGATAGGTTCCAGCCCAACACCTATAACACCTTTCCAGGTTGCTAGGAAATTCAGGGTTTACTCGTGACTGACACAAACGGCTGTTATTGCTTTCATGCATAAATATCTGGCACTTTCTCAGTAATACAAATCTAAATCTTGGACTGACTTCTATAAAATCAACCCACCTTCCGCCCTCATATCCCACCCTTCCAACCGTAACAAGGACAGAACGCCCCTGGTGCTCACCTTCCACCCTACCAACCTTCACATAAACCAAATCATCCGCCGACATTTCCGCCACCTCCAAAAAGACCCCACCACCAAGGATATATTTCCCTCCCCACCCCTTTCCGCCTTCCGCAAAGACGGTTCCCTCAGTGACTACCTGGTCAGGTCCATGCCCCCCTACAACCCACCCTCCCACCCTGGCACCTTCCCCTGCCACCACAGGAACTGCAAAGCCTGCGCCCACACCTCCTCCCTCACCTCCATCCAAGGCCCTAAAGGAGCTTTCCACATCCAAAGGTTTACCTGCACATCCACTAATATCATTTATTGTATCCGTTGCGCCCAATGTGGTCTCCTCTACATTGGGGAGACTAGGCGCCTCCTAGCAGAGCGCTTTAGGGAACATCTCCGGGACACCCACACCAATCAATCACACTGCCCTGTGGCCCAATATTTCAACTCCCCCTCCCACTCTGCCGAGGACATGGAGGTCCCTCACCGCCGCTCCCTCACCACCAGACGCCTGGAGGAAGAACGCCTCATCTTCCGCCTCGGAACACTTCAACCCCAGGGCATCAATGTGGACTTCAACAGCTTCCTCATTTCCCCTTCCCCCACCTCACCCTAGTTCCAAACTTCCAGCTCAGCACTGTCCCCATGACTTGTCCTACCTGCCTATCTTCTTTTCCACCTATCCACTCCACCCTCCCCAACCTATCACCTTCATCCCTTCCCCCACTCACCTATTGTACTCTGTGCTACTTTCTCCCCACCCCCACCCTCCTCTAGCTTATCTCTCCACGCTTCAGGCTCTCTGCCTGTGTTCCTGATGAAGGGCTTTTGCCCGAAACATTGATTTTACTGCTCCTCGGATGCTGCCTGAACTGCTGTGCTCTTCCAGCACCACTAATCCAGAGAAACTCAGCATGTCTGGCAACATCTATGGATAGAGAAAGAGAGTTATCGCTTCAAATCCAAAGACATCTTCAGAACTGGATGGAATAGATAGCATCTAATATTTGCAATCTTTTCTTTTAGATGCTGTTAATTAGACAGAAAGGATGATAATAGTGGCAATGTCACTGAACTGTTAATCCAGAGGTTCAATACAATGCTCTGGGGCTACACATTCAAATCCCACCACAGGGCTGTTAGAATTTAAATTCACTTAATAAATATGGAATATAAAGCTTATATCAGTGATAGTGACCATAAAACTATCTTCCTCTATTGTATAAACTTCTCTGGTTCACTATCAAGCTTTAGGGAAGTAAATCTGCCACCCTTACTTGGTCTGACTTAAGTTTGATTAATCCTTAAACACCCTCTGAAATGACCCAGCAAGGCACTCAATTCAAGGGCAATTAGAGATGGGTAACAAACACGGACCTTTCTAATGACACCTTCACCCCACAAAAACATTAATTAAAAAACTGAAATAGAAATATAAATCCGGGCAATATCCTAATGTACACATTGGACTGATCGCTACAGAGCCCACAGTTAAATGTATGAATTATATCATATGTTGCCTCTCTCCAATCTCATCTTCCCACAAAAACATACATTATAACTGGTTGAAGCTAAGTATATTTATTCATTGCTGTGTTTTGCAGAAAATTATCTCTTTCAAACAAATTCAAGGCAGATTAGAAAGGTTCAGTTGCTGTATGTTGCAACAACATCCAGTTATTGCTGGCTAATCAAAGCAATGAAGGCTCAGTCGCTTATAGTGAATGAAGACAGCAAGTTATACTAAAGGTGGCAGAGTTTAAAAAATATGGAGTAGAGGACTTTTATAGTAGATTGTGTCGGCCATGAAGAAGTTTAAATCAGAGGATGAAAAGTTTAAATTGAAGATATTGAGAGCCAATGTAGCTTAGTCAGCAAGCACAGAACTGACAGTTGAACTATAGACCTACTTCATTAGATCCGCATGCCTTTAGTCAGTTCAATTCCAATAATGAATGATGATACAATAATCTGCTATTCAATAATTGCTTGAATGGAACAAATCTATGCCAGACAAATAAAAGTGGTCACAATTTTAGTTCATTACTGTGAACCAGCAAGCCTTATTGGAATTCTGCTTGTGCAGTGTTCATAATAGTTTCAATTCAGCCATGATACTCCCCTAGACCCAAGGAGAATGAGATGGCAGAAAGCAGATGGGGAAAAGATGATGATGATCATTTAGCTAAATTCCACAGAATTCAGCATACAATCACCTGTATGCTGCAGGGATACCAATGTAGCATACCTGGACACTCACTTCAAATCTCTTGGCTCCTCTCTACATCAGCAAAAGACAATGCAAGAGCATTTAATGCAATCGTTCCAGCTTATTGAATGAAATTGGATATTTGGATTGGTTGACTAAGAATCATTAATTTCTAATAAAGATATTCTGCACAAAGGAAAAAAAAACAAATAGGAAATTGTTAGAGGGTAGGTTGGGAAGAGGTGGGGAATGCAGAACATGAACTCCAGTGCTCTTAAGGATGGGAGAGGCTCTATGGCCATGGCTATAACCATTAGGATGGGGAAGATTGTTCATATAATTTCAGCAATGCACAAATTTTCTTTTCCTGTGCAAGAGTCGTAATCCCTTCAATTAAATTATTGTGCTTGCCAAAATAATAAATTTTACTGTAAATACTGTGCACAAACACTGTGCAAGTGGCAATGGGTATGAGGAGCATTCTCTGGGGAAACCTTGAAAACAGTCAGGCTTTAAAAAGGTTCATACACTACTGGCTTTCACTCAAATTTGGTTAAAGCTACTCTGCTTTTCTACATGCCTTGGCTCAGACATCTTAGAGTAAATAAATTTCTGCAAGTCAGTGAGTGAGTTTGGGTGAATATTGGCCCAAAAGAATGATGCCCAATGACTTGTTTTGAACTTTGGGAATAAAATTCAACTTATGCTGATTATTTGGAGCTGAGCAAAATTCTGAAAAGTTTGTTGTGGCCTAATTTGAGAGACTTTGAATTCTGATCCTAACAATGGCCTGAAAGCTCTTAGCTTCAGCTTGTTCATTCACTCCACTGCAATATTTCTCACGACAGCATTGCTTGCTTCAGAATTATTGACAGTTTTTAACTAGACATTGCAAGAGTTTTCCTGTGAAGGCTACATTATTGCAGCTATGGTCAACATTTGGAATGGATTTCTCTCTTTTATTGTTCAAGGCTGCATGGCATCAAAATTACAATAACCATTGCAAAAAACAAAATTCAAATTATAGTCTACAAAAAGACATAGTAAAGCCTTTGTTGAGGTTATTGAAACTTGGAATTAGCATTATCATGTTTCTTTTTAAAAGCTCTCAATATGTAGGAGCACAAGAAGCTTGTGGCTATAATTTCAGCCTTTATGTAGACACAATCAGTGGCAACAGAAGACACAAATCCAATAGCACATCTGGAAGAGATCAGAACAAATCACAACAGTAAAGCGAATGATTTTCTGTGGCGCAATATCCTGTCATAAATCCCACTACTCTAATCCAAATGTGTTATTTTCCCCATCAGTTTCTCATGGCACTGGCACTTGAAATCAACCTTTTGACTTGTGTAGAAGTGAAAGAAAGTTCCAGCTGGCAAGTGGAGTGCCGGTCAAAATCTATCATCAAGCATTCCAGCAACCAACTGGAAAATGTTTCAATGCCCTGAGAGATACAACATGGGCATTTTGATTATCATATTTTTAAATGCATCTCATCATGTCAATTATCCAAATTAAAATATGTATCATATTAGTTGACCATGAAAGCACTTGGTTCCATTGTCCTGTGACTCCAGCTGGGTGCAGCTGTGTGAATACTCAATAAATGAAAGATTGAGCCTAGCTGTGATATGTCCTTCTCCCACTTCATCCAAACTGCCTGGTAATACTCATCGGTCAGCAAAAGATACCAGAAGACAGCTGCCATGCAGGAAAACGTACTAAAACATAAGTGACTATCTCAAAGAAACAAAGTTGAAAGGAATAAGGGGGAAAATTCAAAGGAAGTTGGAAAACATTCTACTGTTGTGATGAGAAAAGTTTTTTTTTTGTTTAAACCAAATACTACACAGAAATATTCCCTCAAACAGGGTATTTCAGGGTCAACAACATTTTCTTGTTCAACATCAGATGTGCAGTTTTCCCACTTCTAACCTTATAAAGACTGACAAAAAGTCAAGCATAAAATTTATCCAGGCTGTTAGTCAAATCAAGATCCAATAAATATTCTTAGTAACCGATGGTTCTAAATGCCTCAGCCCGCCCTATTTCCTCCCTACAAAAGATAGCAACTACTGCTGGAGGAAGACTTCCGTAATCCTCTCATGTTCGTGCCTATTATTCATGAATGAGCCAGAGTCACAAGCTTCAGAATCACAGCCAACCCCAATCCAACTTCAACCAAACACTTTCTCACTTCTTCGCAGAAGTGATTGTCGCTCGATAGCAATCGGGTTAGGAAAACCAAACAATTCAACTTTCATGAACCTCGACATCACTCCAGCATCATTCCATACCACATTCCCCAACACATCCTTCAAATGTAAGGTTAACTGGAATGTCCTTAAAAGATCATTAAAGACAAAAAAGACCAGAGGCCAAACATCGTGTGCACAGCTCAGTGTCATTCTAGCATTTCGTATGGAACTTCTGTGAAGTGGAATTCTCAAATACACAATGAAATATTATTATACAATAAGCTACTCTCTCAAAACATTCCCATTTCATTTTTTAAATCAAAAAGTACTATTTCATATAAATATTTCCCATCAGAATCAATGTCACAATTCTGCCTCATTATTATTAAACTTAATAAACGCTCATTGAAAATAATTACTAATTATTTTAAAACTTTGAGATAAGAATTTAAGAAGCTTCCATGAAATACTAAAGATGGCATTTCTCTCAAAGTTAGTTATGGGCACTCTATAATAGCAAGGGAAATGTTTTATAGCATGTTGGAGTTCTCACTCACTGGAAGATGTTATGTGTGTCACTGAGACTCAAAAAAATCAATGCTCACAGGGTCTATTTTCTTCCTTTCAAATAGTTATAGTACAACCAAAGCCAATTTACCTCTGTGCAGTTGTCAGATACACAATACACAATTACCGAGATAGTTCTGTAAACAGCTTTCTCAAATATAAACAAAAGTTATAATGATGTTTGATGACTTCACGAAGTCAGTTATGTCGCTCGTCTTAAAGAATAACGCATACTCCTTCTTTAGATCCATCTGTGTTTTGTTACTGTTCAGTTAGAGTTGAAATGCTTACTTTTTTTGTTCTAACACTACGAAAATACAACCTCACCAGATTGACTGGAATTTGAGATGCAACATAAGCCTTCCAATTCATCTGCTTCATTTGTTTCCATTCTGTTGATTTACACTCATTAAGTTGAGAAGGATTCTGGTAGTGGGTAATTTTCCATTCAGACAAACAGTAGTTGCAGCAAGGCACTGAAGATTAATCCTTTAGACTTGATGCCAACATAGTACTAGATTCATCCCCTCCAGTCACTAACCATCCTCCATAAATTTAGCAAATGTATAACCAATTCAGGACAGAGCACATTTACAATATCACAAGAGGATAAAAATGTGTGCATGCACAGAAAGAATACTGGGGGAGGGGGAAGAGAGGACGAGAAGGGGAGAGGGTGGAGGGGTGAGCAAGGAAGAGAGAAGCAAACGTGGGCATGTTGCAGGAATAAGAGGAGAGTGAACAGGATTCAATGCTTCACCAGCACAACTACCAAGCTTCACAACTTCAGGGTCCACTATTGTCCATAATGTCAAAGTGCTACCATTTGCACACTGACCATGTGGCATCTCATCATTGCCATTTCCTGTGAAACAAATACTGAGGTGCAAAAGAAAGTTGCTGCAACACAACCATGATTTACAAACATTTCACTGCATTCGGTTGTTTAATGAAGTAGAATCTACACTTGTTTCTCTTGATGACACATTATTTTTGGGAAACTATTTTGAAAACAACTTTTTTAATGTAAAAGCACTGCCAAGCCTGACCCTTTTATTTGCAGCATCAACCCGTTTAACTGCACTTCATCCTCACTGTTTTCTGGCTCACTGAGCTGATAGAACAACACTCCTCCCTGATTTCCTGAGCTCTACATCCATAAACTGCAACTCAAAAACTCCAAAGTCCCAACGTACTAACTCACAATTGTCATTCCTCCATCAACATTCTCACTCTTCTTTAATACTGTAATCACTTCCATTCCTACCTGCTAGCTTGTACCTTCTAATCCCACAGCAATGCACCTCCTCTTTCCTTTAATGCTAAAACTGCAATCTTGGGCACACAATCTACTCTCTGTCCTCCTCAGAGCTTTTCAAAATATTTTGTTGGTATTTGATAGGTCTTTGTGGTAGGGTTGCCAGCTTTGGTCATATGCATTGCTGAAGGTTTGATTGAATGACTACCAGTCTCTCACCATACTGTCTATCCTTTCAGATCTCCAATAATTGTATAATTAATAGATTTGCTCCAAGAAAATTAAACAACACCATTATGGTTTTTATCTCAGTTCCTCACAAAACACAAAGCAACTCTGAATGAGTCATAGAGATGTACAGCATGGAAACAGACCCTTCGGTCCAATCCGTCCATGCCAACCAGATATCCCAACCGCCAGCACCCGGCCCATGTCCCTCCAAACCCTTCCTATTCACATATCCATCCAAATGCCTCTTAAAATGTTGATAGTGTCATAGAGATGTACAGCGTAGAAACAGACCCTTTGGTCCAACTCGTCCATGCTTGGAAAGTATTTCACATCTGTGTTTACTTTTGCCCCACAAGGCACTCTAATATTTTGTTGTACAAGACATGTTCATGGCTGAACCAGAAAATGGGACCAGCAGCAATACGTGTAACAATGGACTTTAAACCAACCTGCATCTCAGTAGTTCCCTTATGGGAGTTAAATGTTTTTGAGGTGTGACCAAGAGACAAAAATTGACACTGAAGCACCAGTACCACCATTGTGCAAAATTAAACATTTTTAAAATAACATCCATGTAAAAGATATGCTGCCCATGTACTGGTGCTTCAGTGTCAATTTTTGTCTCTTGGACACACCTCAAAAACATGTGACTCCCATAAGGGAACTACTGAGATGCAGGTTGGTTTAAAGTCCATTGTTATGAGTTTATGCAGCCTCCATATTAAACAGGATTATATCTATAAAAGTATTTCCCCAGAGCCGTGCATAGAGAATCTCTCTACTATAAAAAATGGTTATCATAAACTAGAGCTAGTTTATGCACATTAAAGAACAGTCATTAACTCTGCAACCCTAGCAAACAATGCCTCCTTTGCAACATCCACAATGCCTCACCTTTTCCATTTGTTTATTCTTACATGTTACACGCTATTTTTCCAGAAGCACAACCTACTAAAACAAATCAGGTGACATTACAAGCAGTAATAAAACAGGCAAAACAACACCAGCTGCTAAAGCAGAGGGGCAGTAAAAACGACAGCTATCATTTCACAGAAATGCTCCTTAATGAAATACCAATATGCTTAAATAAACTTAAAATCCAACATATTAGGTTGACACATACATTTTAAGTTTGTTTATTCCAATTCTAGTTAAACAAATTAAAATTAAAAAACGAATACAGCAGTGGAACAAAAAAGATAAAAAAATTTAAATCATCTTCTACAACAATGCAGAGTCCAGAAATCTTTAATATTAATAATGACAATTTTTATTCTTAAGTATTAGTTACAAAAACGATCTTCCATATTCCAATAAATAATCATTTATGCAGCCCTTTTATTATTCCATAATTTTCACAAATGTCAGATTGGCATTTGTTTTTTTAATCAACATCCCACATTACTCCAGCGCAGCTTAGGAGGTGGGGGAGGGGGAGCCCTCACACCGTGAAACAGTTATTAAATGTTTATTATACAAATAACAGTTTAACCTACACAAACACACATGTACATTTCGGAAATTCAATGATGAATTTCAAAACATCCCCAAATGATTGTCAGTAAACACGCACAGCCAAATACTCACCATATACAGTGTGAATGGGAAACAAAGGAGGAAGAGCCAGATGTAGAGATGGAAAGCATTCACAAATGTATTTTGATGAGGATCATAATACCACCCGCCAGTGATTGAAGCCCAGACTCCCTGTCTCAGGATTTGTAAAGTCTGAGACCCCATTTCTGTCCATATATCGGTCTAACGGTATCCCAGCGGTATGAAAACAGGAGTCCTGAGCCCCGGCTATCCTCCTGTATACGTGTAGGATGCCGCCGTGCTAGTCGCTGCTGGCTTCAGCTTACTCCCGACAGCCATCTTGTCGTTGGGCAACAGCAGCAGCTGGGATGACTTCCCGCGGTCCTCCAGCTCCAGCTATGCTATCCCGTCGGTGCCCGGGGCCATTACCTGACACAGCAGTGACGTCGGCTGTCCAATAGCATAGACCCAAGCTGGCGAGCACTGCCAACGAGCGTGCTTTGAGCAAGAGGGACACACCCCGCTGTCTGCGCCCTTGTGACGACTGCGCTCTGCACCCCCACCTAGAGGCACAACGACCGTCTTGCAGTGAAAGGTTGTTGACGGTCAAAGCGCTGAGATGAGACAGATCTTCGGGAATACAAAACTATGTTTACCAACACTTCTTTTTTGGCACGAATGTTTAAAAAATGTTTGTGATTCATTCACATCACTACAAAGACAAGTATTTGCATTGATATAGGAACACGGTAAAGTGACAGAATGTGGTTCTCAGCATTTTAAAACAAAATCCAACTCAGCTTTATATGGATTTTCAAGAGTCTTGAAGCAGGATAGCGAAGTACAAAGCTGGCTTTTGAGGGGAAATTCAAGAAACTGGGCCTGGCGAGTGAAGAGACAGTCACGAGTGCTGTAACAATACTGGCAAGGGAAATCATATGAGTTGCAGACCCGAACTGGGAAGAACGCGGAGCTCATGGAGGATTGTAAACATGGAGGGATTTACAATAATAGGGAGGATTGAAGAACTTGAACACCAGGATAAGAAGTTTTAGTTGGCTTTGGGACCAAGTGCCACAGGAAAAGAATCTACCACACAGAGTCAAAGAGATGTACAGCATAGAAACAGACCCTTCAGTCCAACTCATTCATGCTGACCAGATATCCTAAATTAATCTAATCCAATTTGCCAGGATTGGGCCCATATCCCTCGCAACCTTTCCTGTTCATGTACCCATCCAGGTGCATTTTAAATGTTGTAATTGTACCAACCTCCAACTTCCTCTGGCAGCTCATTCCATACCCACACTAAACTCTGCATGAAAAAGTTGCCTGTTAGGTCCCTTTTAAATCTTTCCCCTTTGCTCTTAAACCTATGTCCCCTTAGTTTGGACTCCCCTATCTTGGGGAAAAGACTTGGCTATCGACCCTAACCATGCCCCTCACGATTTTATAAACTTCTATAAGGTCACCCACCAGCCTCTGAAACTTCAGGGAAAATAGCCCGAGTCTATTCATCTCTCACTATTCGTTCTATGCGCAACTCCACTTTAAAGGAATCATGAACTTGCACCCCAAGGTCTCTTTGTTTGGCAACACTCCATTACCATTAAGTGCATTCAATTGATAGACAAATCATCTTTCTCGCTTGACAATAACATTTTGTAAATGGGGGACACTACTGCTTAGTGTCAGCATGAAACATTTCGCTTCACTTGTTGCTCAACTGTTTTGAGATACCTTACTAGCGTAATCTGAGATAGACGGAGCACTTTCAAGATTGAAATTGGTGGCCATTTGCCCATTCATAAGTTTGCGCAGTATATGGCGAGAAATGATATGATGATGGTTGGCATTATTTCACAGGATAGCTTTGACATGCCCTACTTCAGCATAAAATTTGTATCATATGGAAATGGCTTGCACGCTCTTTGTACGCTTGTCAATTAAGTCAATGTTATAGTATGGGAAACTATAAAGATCCCAATGCATATATTGCCCAGTAAAGGTAGGTTTGCAGTACACAAAATTAGAGATTCCCAGGCAGATTTCTCAACTAGTGTGTAGAGGAAAAGAAATTAATTTGACTGCTTCATTACAAAGGTGAATTTGAGCTCAGGATGGAGTGCATTAAGACATCTGAGGAAAATTTTAGACGAAAACACAGGGCCCTATTCTGGGTCTGCAGACAGAAAGAATATGTACACACACTCTGCCTAGTTCAGCTAAACAACTGGGAACCATTCTCTACTTTATTCCTCAGGCAATACTTCGACGAATTAGAGTCATCGTGCCCAGTTTACTGTCAGTCATTATCTGACTCGTGCATCCTCCATAGAAATGCCTCAACCAATCAGAGTCCTCTGGCCAACCAATCAGTACCTCTGCTCCTAATGTCTAAAACTGCTGTTCGTCTTTCCATTGACATTCTTGTGAATTGTTCTGATGAGTGCAAGACAAAAAATTTAGATAAAATGTGTCTCCTTTCAGCAATACTCAATTTGTGTATTACCAAGCTGCTATTAATAGTGAAAACTGAAGTTACCTGGATGCTGGAAATCAGAAACAAAAACAGAAAATGCTGGAAATGATCAGCAGATCTGGCAGCATCTATGGAGAGAAATCAGAGTTAATATTTCAGGTCCAATGACCCTTCCTCAGAACTATTAATAATGCTCAATCACTGCTCAAATCCTTCAACATGTCGAAATCAGTACTTATTTCAGAAGAAAATGGCTTATTCCAAAGTGCTCACAATTATAAGCAGACTGCCTGTACTGTTATTGAGAGTGCTAAATTGTCCAAGTTTGCATCAAAAAACTAGAATTCGTGTAGCATTTGAAGCCAAAGAGAGAAATATTTGAGAAGGTGATGGAAAGTTTCATCAAAGAAGTGGGTTTTACGGTGGACTTAAAAAAAGAAAATAGAAGTGGGGAAGCAAAGTAGATTAGAGAGGGAGTGCATAGAATTTTGGAGCATGACCAGTAACCCTTCAATCATGATAATTGCGCCTGTTTGCTGAAGGAGCCATCCAGTTAGTGCCACTCCCATCTCTACTGTACTCCCTTGAGAATGACATTCCAAGACAGTTCCTGGAGGAAGAAAGGATCTCAATCTGCGAGCGTTAGGAGATGCAAATGGAATGTTTAGAAAGGTTGGCTTTTTGAAGATTCAGAGTGAGGTAGAGAGGCAAAGGATTTAGAGAAAATGTTCAAAATTATATGTATAAGATAACTAAACAACAATATGTTAGTTCTCTTAAATATAAAAATGTTGACCAAACAATTTTTGTTAGGTCAGCTACATAGCCAAGGGTGGATCATTCAGCTGAGGTGTTATATTGGATACCGGACAGTAATATGACTCCTGTCCACCCCAAACCAAACCATTTTGCTGCTGATATATTTCATGGCAATTTGTTTTTATTTTAAAAGTCTGCAAAACATAGGAACACATGTTCCTGATGATTGAAATGAGGTTAAATCCACCAATAGCAGTATAGAAACAACACCCAACACTGAATTCAAAGAATTCAAAGGAAGATACCAGAAGTAAATAGCACACAGTAGTGAGATGAGGAGTAGAAGTGCTCTGGAAACAGGAAGAAAAGAAATGGCCTTTTGTTCTCCTCTTTACAGTGTGTATCCTTATTTTTGTATCTTATTGCAGTCTCCTGGCCCCACTTACAACCTTCACTAGCTGACTACGAATACACCTAGATTTTCCACTCTCGGAGACCACTTGTTTCAAATAAACAAACGGTAGCCGTTCTCTGCTTTAGTCATCAGGCAATGCTTTGACGAATCAGAGTCATCATGCTCAGTTTACTGTCAGTCAGCATCTAACTGGTACATTCTCCATGTGCATGTTGGGACACCAGAAAAGTTTGACACACTGCCTGCATGGGAATTTCCCAGGAACTTTGAACTTCTGATGGGCAATTCCTCTACTCCCACAATCTTTCAATGGAGACTTCAGATAGTTTTGACTATGACTTAACTGAATATTTACCCAGTGGATGTTATACCGAAAGTTTCAGTCCGATTACTTGGTTGCTTTACAACTAGCCTTCCTGACTCCCCAATTCTCCACTGATGAACCACCACCTGTCACTGTTTTCTGATTCCTCCAAACCAAGTTGTCTTGACCTTGCTTCCCCACCCAGGTGCCAGCTTACATAGCTGCCATCCTCCCCAGCTGTACCAACTTACCCATCCGAGTTCTTTAGCTCTTTACCTAGTCCAATTGTACAGAAGTGCATTCACACAGATACACAAAGGGACTGAGAAGCTTTTTCTTAGCAGAATATGACAGTTCCATGAAAGACAGGGTGGCTTCTATGCAGACTCCCTTCACTGATATCGCCCAGGTTTCCTGCACTGGGTGAGTTCTGCAGGATCCTCCAACGAATGTTTTGCCAGAAGAATCAGAGTGAAGTAAGTAAGTTTTCTTTAGCCAGAATTACAAAGAACAGATCTGATGCTGACACTGAGATCTGGGCCAATATGATTCCTTCCTTGTTAAAGGTTGTTGGCTGCACTATCTGCGCACTTTTTAAAAGTTCCAACACTTAACACAATGGCCTAGATATTCCCATAAGGTTGACTAAACCTATTTTCGACACTGATTGGATTAAAAATCATCCACATGCCTTTAGATGTTTTTCAAATTGATTCCTGGACGGGGATCTCATATTCCAGCCTGTCCAGATATCCATGAATCTATCAGTGAAGTTGATCATTGAAGACATGTTCCATTATGCAGCAGTCAATGAGCTAGATTCTGTGATGTAAATATCCAGCAGCACATCCAGCCATTTCGTTAGATCCTGTGAAAGCATAAATATGTAAGGTAATTGTGTCCTTAGGGTGCTCTATGAGTAAGCTCAATAGCATATCAGGTGGGGAGAGTGCCAACAGGATGGGACACCCAAGAGGTGAAGGAGTAAGTAGGTCAGGCTTGCAATTGGTTTGAGGTCGGGTGCTGGGGTGAGTGTGGGGAGAGGGCAGAGTGTCATGTTCTGTGACAGAATGTGGATCAGTGACAGGTCCAACAGTTCAAGATGTCAAGGTGTTGTCGGGTCAGGGGTGTCAGACCAGTAGGGGAATGGGATTACATCAAGCAGTGTGGGGGGGATGCTGAATCAGCTGGTGGTGGAGTAGAGTGTTGCTTTGGGCTTATAGGTTGTCGGATGCTGCTGATGGTGGGGTGGAGCAGGGTATGTCAAGCCAGAGTTTGGGAGGTTGTAGGTGGCAGTGTTGGTGGATGGGGAGGGGGGGTGCCGGTTTATTGCATCAGGCTGAATAGGGTTTGTTGGGGTGGATGCTCAGGCTGGCGGAGGCATCGGGTCTGGGAGTGTCCATTCAGGGAGATACGGTGAGTGTCCCAATTGCGTTGGATCAGGGAAGTTTCTGGTTGGGGGCATGATGGTTGTCAGAAGGTGTAAGTGTCTAGGAAGGTGTAATTGAGATGTGGAGTTTAGTGATGAGTCTGGTTTAGTTTAGAAGAAACTCAAAAATTAGAATTCATTTTTTCGTCATTTCCAAAGAAAACATTGGCTTTCAAGTGTTCTGAAGCTAAATTGGGGTTTACCTTGGAGAGTATACTGTGTATGTATATGCTTACAGCAACTCTTTTTAGAACAGTGACAATCACTCTACTGTTCTTAAACCTATTTTAGTTCTCAGTTTCACGTCAATAATTTCTCAGAGTGTCTGAATTTTGGCAGGGCCTCTTCAGCCTCTCTAGGGAGCCCTGTCACTCACTGATCAACCAGGACCTGTATCCAGGCATCTATGTGAACAGGATTTTAACATTGTGAGCCTCCAGTTGGTGGTACACACTTAACAACTTTGGATTGGTTGATTATTTTTGCGCACAAAACTTTTACAGTATTAGCAACGTTAACAAAGTGTGGCACTAGGAAAAGCACAGTAAGTCAGGCAGCATCCGAGGAGCAAGAGAGTCGATGTTTTGGGCAGGACCCTTCTTCTGGGAGGGGGAAGGTGACTAAGCGATAAATAGGAGGAGGGGCGTAGGTCTAGGGGGATGGTAGGTGGGATGGCAACAGGTGGGTGAGCGTAGGGGGTAATGATGATAGGTTGGTGGGGAGTGAGGGGTGGATAGGTGAGAAGGAAGATAGACAGGTAGGTTAGGTCAACAGAGCAGATCTGAGTCGGAAGGTTAGACCTGGGATGGGTGGGGGGAGGGGAGATATCAAAACTGGCGAATTCAATGTTCATGCCGTGTGGTTGTAGGCCCCTGAGGTGGAAGATGAGGTGTTCCTCCTCCAGTTTGTGGATGGTCTTGTGTAGGTGAAGAAAGAAGCCCAGAATGGATATGACCTCTGGGGAGTGGGAGAAAGAGTTGAAGTGAATGGCCAAAGGAAGATCAAGTTGGTTGTTGGGTATGGACCAGAGATGTTCCCTGAACCATTCCGCAACTTTGCGCTCAGTCTCTCAGATGTAGAGGAGACCACTTCGAGAGCACAGGATGCAAGAAATGAGGTTGGAGGATGTACAAATAGATCTCTGCCAGATTTGGAATAATGCCTTTGGGAACTTGGACTGAGGTGAGAGGAGAGGTGTGGCTGCAGGTTTTGCACCTCTTACCACAGCAAGTGACGGTACCAGGTATGGAGAGGTGCTGGGTGGATGGGGAGAATGGACCTAACAAGGGAGTTGCGGAGGGAATGGTCCCTACGGAATGCAGATGGAGTTTGTTAAGGAAATATATTTTTGGTGGTGGTTCAATTTAGATATTAGCAAATTTTAAGCCATCAGACATCTTTGTACTCTTATTTTCTGTGAATTATATTTGAAAGGACATAAGCATTGATAAAATATTTTTCACATCTAGCTGAGCTCAGTTGGCTGCATAGCTGGTTTATTGTGCAGCAAATAGCATGGGTTGAATTCCTTTATGGGCAGAGGTTACCTTCTCAAGGTTACCTTCCCTTTACTTGAGGCATAGGTGACCCTCAGGTTCAACTATCAGCAGTCCTCTCTCTCTCTCTGATGAGACAGCAGTCTTATAGTCTGGTAAGATAGTGGTGACTTTATCTTTAAATAGGATTTTCTGACCCCAAATATGAGTGTCTACAAATGTCTCATATATATCTTTTAATCCAGTACTTCAGTGCAGTTCTGGTGGAGTGCATCAGGTAAAACATTGAATCAGTGTCCCACTGTTCTGTTCATATCGGGCAGTAGTGATAAAAGGTGTCATAGAACCATTTAATAAAGAACGAAGAAGGAACAAAAGAATGAGGGCAGAGGTGACTGAAGTGGACTGGCCAAGGTGATGATTGAGGACTAATGGCATGTATAAGAAAATGGTTCATGGCTTAAGCAAAAATATGTCCCAACGAGAAAGAAGGATACTAGAAAGGGGACAAACCAACCATGTTTAATTAGGGAAGTTAAGAACAGCATCAAAAAATACATATAATGTGGCCAAGATTAGTGGTGAACCAGATATTTGGGAAAGTTGTAAAAACAACAACCAAAAAAATGTAAAAGTGAAAAGATAAATTTTGAGTGTAAACTTGCAAGTAATATCAAAATGGACAGCAAGAGCTTCTTTAAATATATAAAAAGAAAAAGAGAACCCAAAGTTAACATAAGCCCATTAGAGAACAAGGCTAAGGACATAATAATAGGGAAGCAAGAAGAATATTCTGTATCAGTTTTCACAAGTGCAAAGTATTCATCTGGGATCTCAAGCCATGCCCACATATATAATGAAGAAGAGAGGATGAAAGAGAGATCAGTCAACAGGTAGAATATTATTTGCACTGCTTATTTTTGCATACAAAGAACAATTAATAGACTGTCAACAATGAACTTGCGGAAATTTCACAACAAATCCATTGATTCTTGAACAAACATGTGTTAGATCCCTTTGATTTTAAAAGCAGTTTATTTTCTGAATGAATTGGCCATAAAAATATCTTCCAAAAGTTATATATTTAGCAACTCCTCCCCTCTTAAAAATCAATTGATAATTGATACCATTAAATCCCTTTGCCTCCCAGAAGCTCATAATTACACTTCTCTGAAAGGTAGAATATTTATGCTAAGGTCTTAGCACAAAGTAAATAATGTATAAATATGCCCAAAACTAAGAAACCGGTAATTAAATTGGTCCACAATTTTATTTTGTCATAGCTCTCCTAGAATTGGGGATTTTAAGATTTTGAAACAGGATTTTCATTTTAATGTCCCACTAGTGCCCTATTGTATTAATAGATAAATATCAAATGAGTTTCTGTGATATGTTGAGTAGAGAAAAAGACTTAGTCTAAAATGAGGGTACATTTGTAGGAAATTCAGTTCAAGTTTGCATTATTTCACTGATCTCACACACTTCCATGAGTCCAATATTACTAGAGAATTAGGAGTAGGTTTCCTAGCCAAACTCAAGCATTGGGTTGAATTTTACAGATTTGTGTGATCCAAACATTTGGTTTAGATCACCAAACCAAATCATGTTTCTTCAACTGTTTAATTTCGAACACACTGTGCATACTATTAAATTATTCAATTCCACGTCGCAGTGTCCAAGTCATACCATAAGGTGGCATCTAGTGAATGGTGGTTCCCACTGATATGCAGCAGATTCACTGGGCAACTGAAAACACCACTCTAGAGCATTTGGAGTCCAACCTTCCACTCAGGACCTGGGCACTAATTGTGCTCACCCCAACAGAACTGTATATCTGGCAGTGAGCAAATGCAGGCTTTGTGGTAGAGATTTTATTCATCTGGGTATCACAATCCTCTCTCATAAAACAATTTGAAGTAGCTTTTCAATTAAATTTGCTGTGGATTACCACTGAAAGCATCAAGCTGTATTGCTTCAACACAGGAGTTTACATAGTAGCCGTGCTACTATGTATTTCCAGGAATCCAGTGTGAAGCTTGTTATAGAGTCATATGGCATGGAAACAAACCGTTCAATCCGACTAATTCACACCGACTGTGTTCCCAAACTAAAGTAATCCCACCTGTCTGCATTTGGCCCTTATTCCTCCACACCCTTTCTACTCAAGTACTTATCCAAATATCTTTTAAACACTGCACTTGCATCCACCACTTCTTTTGGCAGTTCATTCCACACACTAACCACTTTCTGTGTAAAAAGTTGACTCTCATGTCCTTTTTAAATCTTTCTCCTCCCACCTTAAAAATATGCCCCCACCTTAGGGAAAAGACCTTTGCTATTTATCTTATTTATGCCCCACATGATTTTATAAACCTCTATAAAATTATCCCTCAATCTCCTATGGACCAGTGAAAAATGTCCCAGTCTGTTTTTATAACTCAATCCTCTTCAACATCCTTGCAAACCTTTTCTGAACTCTCTCAAGTTTAATAATATCCTTCCTATAATAGGCAACCAGAACTAAACACAGTACTCCAGAACATATCTAACCATATCCTGTATAACCTCAACATGACACCCCAACTCCTAGACTCAAAGGTCTGAATAATGAAAGCAAGAGTGCTCAATGACTGTTTAACTCCCTAAACTACCTATGACACAAATTTCAAAGAATTATCTATCTGAACCCCTAGGTCTCTCTGACCCAGGACCCTAACACTATTTGTATAAGTCCTGCCTTTGTTTATTTTATCAAAGTACAGTTCCTCGCATTTCTCCAAATTAAGGTCCATTGCCACTCCCCAGCCTATTGACCCAATTGATTAAGATTTCTTTGTAATCTTAGATAACTTTCTTCACTGCCCACTATGCCACCAGTTTTGGTGTCATCCGCAAAACGTACTAACCATGCCTCGTACATTCTATCCAAATCATTTATAAAAATGTCAAACAAAAGCAGGCCCAGCATCAATCCCCATGGAACACGCCTGGTCACAGGCCTCTGGTATGTTAAGCTTAGAATGAGGTATACTCATTTTCAACATACTTTAAATTCCAACTTGTCAGATACTGTAGCAGTCTGTGTCCAAATGCAGCATGACCTAGGCAGTGTCTAGACAGTGTTAAGTCACTAGGCAATATTCACCAACTTCTTGGTTGGTAACAACAAGTTAATTTATAAAAGATAGTTTCTCTCATGGGTACCTTTCTCCAAGATCAAGGGAATATGATTTTAAAAGAAGCCAATTTAACCAGCCTCTGAGTCAGTGAAAGAGTGAATGTATTTTTCCTATCGCAAGGATAAATAATAACACATCATAAGTCTACTCAGCTTTACGGTTTTGTCCAGTGATGATAAACCTTATTCCTGGCACTCTAGGATATTGGCTGTTTCAACGCCACCTGGAGCCATGTTGCACTGTAAATGTGACAAAGCTTAATTCTTTGTATATTGCCTCATAGTTGAGCTCAGATTGCTGGAGTTCAGGGGTGGGTGATAAGATGGTGGGGAAGTAGAAAATTAGTTCTCTTTCTGAGAAAAGTGGCTCTGAGATGTCAGCATACTGAAGTTCAAACCAAGTTATCTAACATGGCAAACTCAGTCAAATAAATTACCTCACAAAAAGTTAAGTCATAAAGTAAGAGCCTACATTGTTGGAGGTAGTACATTAGCACAGATAAAGAATTAGCTAATGGGCAGGGAACAGCAAGTGAGGATAAAGGGTTCTTTTTCTGTCTGGGCAACCCGTGACCAGTGATGCTTGCAGGGATCAGTGCCGGGACTGCAACTGTTTACAATATATATTAATGACTTTCAGGAAGGAAGTGAATGTACTATACCCACATTTGCAGACAACACTAAATTAGGCAAGTTGCAAGAGGAATGCAAATAATTTACAGAGAGATACTGGTAAGTGAAATAAATGAGCAAAATGTTGCCAAATGGAATATAATGTGGGAAAATGTAAAGTTGTGCATTTTGTAAGGGGGAAGAGAATATTATTTAAATTGGGAGAAATTGTAGAAAGCTACCACACAAAGGGTCTTGGAGGAGACTTGTGCATGAAACCAATGCAGCAGGAAGCCTAATGGAATGTTAGCCCTTGTTTAAAGGGGTTTGGAAAATAAGAGTAGGGGAGCCTTACTCCAACAGTTTTGGTCCCCTTATTTCAAGATCAGCCATGATCCTAATGAATGACAGAGCAGATTCAAGGGGCCAAACAGTTTAGTCCAGTTCCTATTTCTTATGGTTTTATTGATTGGTACCACATCCTGAAATATTCTGACTTGCCACCATTGATGCTTAGGAGAAAGTGAGGACTGCAGATGCTGGAGATCACAGCTAAAAAATACATCCAAGGAGCAGGAGAATCAACGTTTCGGGCATAAGCCCTTCTTCAGGAATTCCTGAAGAAGGGCTTATGCCTGAAACGTCGATTCTCCTGCTCCTTGGATGCTGCCTGACCTGCTGCGCTTTACCAGCAACACATTTTTCACCATTGATGCTTAGTAGTAATAATGTGTACTGTCTACAAGATGCACTGCAGAAATTCACCAAGACTCCTTAGACACACCTCCAATCCCATGACCACTACCATCTGGAAGGTCATAGACAGCAGATATGTGAGAACACCACCACCTTCAAGTTCCCTTCCAAGCCAATCACGATCCATATTTGGAAATATATATATTCCTCAAGTGTCCCTGGATCAAAATCCTGGTATCCTAATGGCATTGTGGCTGTATCTTAAATCAAGAAGGCAGCTCACCAAGATCTTCTCAGGGCAA
Source organism: Chiloscyllium punctatum (assembly GCF_047496795.1). Classification (NCBI taxonomy): domain Eukaryota; kingdom Metazoa; phylum Chordata; class Chondrichthyes; order Orectolobiformes; family Hemiscylliidae; genus Chiloscyllium; species Chiloscyllium punctatum. The sequence continues at coordinate 85,108,934 of NC_092742.1, read as the reverse complement.
TATTGATGGGCAATAAATGTTGATCCAGCCAGTGACACCCACTTCCTCTGAATGAACTTTTAGAAAAGTGTTTCAAAATAAGAATGAAAGTCTTGAAATCAAAGTATTGCTTAATTAGGAGTCAATTTAGTTCAGTTAATGTAGGGGAGATAGAAGAAGGGGACTTAATACGTGTTAACAGTTTAGGCAGCGGAGCTTTGGATAATATCAGGTTTACAGAAAGTAAAATGTAGGGTTTCAGCCAAGCATGCAATGTATACTTAGTTAAGTCTAGTAGTAACAAAGACATGAATAAAGATTTTAGCAACAGACGACAGGGCAATGTTATGGAAATGGAAATAGGCAGCCTTAATAAAGACGCAAGCATGTTTTTAGAGGCCCACTTTGGTTTAAATATGACACTACCTTTGCAAGTAGACAGATTAAGCCTTAGGCCGCTGCCACAGAGAAAGGTGGATTGACTAGCTATGGATTAGAGTTTGGTGCAACAACTCAAAACAATGGCTTCAGTCCTTCCAATGTTTAACTAGAATAACATGCTGCTTATCCAGTATTGCATATCAGATAAGTGGTCTAGCATCAATGGATGAGTTGAAGGTATGGTGGCCTCTAACAAGAGACACCCAACTATTCGTCATTTTATGTTCTACAGCACTTCTAACACTGAATCCTTCATCGTCAGGGATTACCATTGATCAGAAAATGAATTAGACTAACCAGAAAATATTGTGGCCACAAGAGCAGCTAGAGAGCTCAGAATTCTGCAGCAAGTAACTCATCTCTTGATTCCTCTAAACCTGTCCTCTATGTACAAATCAGGAGTGTGATGGAATGCTCCCCACTTACCTGGATGAGTGCAGCTCCAACAAAACTTAAGAAGCTTAACACCATCCAGGACAAACCAATCTGCTTGGTTTGGACCTCATCGATTATTTTTAACATACAATCCTCCCAATACTGATGCTCAGTGGGATCAGTGTGCATCATCTACAAGTTGCACTGTAACTACTCACTAAGACGCCTTAGACAGAATCCAAATCTTCAACCTTTACCACTAGAACTACAAGTGTTGCACATCCATAGGAAGACCACCACCTGCAAATTCCCCTCCAAGTTGTTCACCATCCTGACTTGGAAATACATTCACGCTCCTTTACTGATGCTGATTCAAGATCCTAGAATGCATTGTCGGTATATCCACATCACATGGACTGCCGTCCATCATCACCTTCAAAGGGTAAATACATTTGGGCAATAAATGTTGGCCCAGCCAGTGACACCCAAATCCTGTGACTTATTTAAAGAGGATGATAAGAATGGAACTGAGTGAGAGCAGTTCTATGCAGCTAACAACAGCAAAATGAAATTGAAGGAGGATGGTGTCAATTGTGTCACAGGCTGCAGATAGATCGAGAGGGATGACAGTGAAAATTTTATCTTTGCTACACTCATTTAGGGCCTACATTTGTGCTTTCGTTAACAGTAACTTCAGTACTGTCACACAAGTGGAACCATGATCAGGAGGATTTAAACCTTGAGCTCCTGGGAAGATGGAAATGGATTTGAGAGGCAAGAGCACATTCAATGAGTTGGCAGAGGAAAGGGACGTTAGACCACTGGTGGTAGTTTACTCTGTGCCATTGTGAAGAGTTGTTCTTTTGAACATGTCAAGTTCAGTTCAGTTTCTGATCAATGTTAACTCTCAGGATGTTGAACTTGAGGGATTTAACAAATGTAATGCTGTTAAATGTCAAAAGGCAAATGTTAGATTCTATTTTGTAGCAGACAATCATTGTGTGAGATGAATGTTATTTGCCACTTGTCAGCTAAAGCTTAGATAATGTGGTTATCATTGCTGCCTCACAGCACCAGAGACTTGGTTCGATTCCAGCCTTGGGTGATTGTATATGTGGTGTTTGCACATTCTCCCCACATCTGTGTGGGTTTCCTCCACATGCTCCGTTTCCTCCCAGTCCAGTGATGGCACTTTAGGTGGATTGGCCATACTAAATTGCCTATTGTGTCTAGGGATGTGTACGCTAGATAGATTAGCCATGGTAAATGCAGATGGTCTGGGCGGCTAGGTCTGGGTGGAATGCATTTCGGAGGGTCAGTGTGGAGTCAATGGGCTGAATGGTTTCTTTCTACACTGTAAGGATTATATGATTGGCTAGCTCTTGCTGCATTTGGAACATGGACTGCTTCATTATCTGAGGATTAATAAATATGCTGAGCATGGTTTGCTGATAGTTGCGCATCACCACTTCTGACCTTATGATAGAAGAAGATCACTGATAAAGCAGCTGAAGATGGTTAAGCCAAGGACACTATCCTGAGGATCAATTGCAGAGTGGTCTTGGAGTTGAGGTGACTGACCTCCAACAATCTCAATCATCTTCCTGTTTGCTAAATATGACTCTAACCAGTCAATAACTTTCTACTGGATTTCCATCGACTAGTTTTGCTAAAGTTCTTTGATGCCACACTTGATCAAATTTAGCCTTGATATCAAGAGTAGTAACTCTCACCTCACCCTTCAGTTCAGCTCTTCTGTCCATGTTTGAATCAAGAATGTTATTGCCAAGCAAGTGCTACTTCATAATACTATTGATGACTCCTTCCATCACTGAACTGATGATTGTGAGCAGACTTGTGAGGTGGTAATTGGCCAGATTGGCTATGGCCTGCTTTCTGTGTTCAGAACACACAAGGATAATTTTCCACATAGTCAAGCAAGTGCCAGTGTGGTAGCTATACTGGAACTGCAGAAAATTCTAGAGTGCAAGTATTTTGTACTATTGCTGGTGTGTTGTCAGTGCCCATAGCCTTTGCAATACCCAGTGCCTTCAACTGTTTCTTGATTTCAGATGGAGTGAATTGAATTGACTGAAGATAGGCATCTATAGTGCTTGGGACCTCTGGAGGAAAGCGGGATGAATCATCCACTTGATATTTCTGGCTGCAGATTGTTGCAAATAATTTAGTCTTATCTTTTGGACTGAATGTATTAGACTCCCCCATCATTGGGAGTGGGGATATTTGTGGAGCCTTCTCCTCCAATGAGTTGTTTAAATGTTCATGATGATTCATGACTGGATGTGACAGGGCTGCAGAGCTTAGATCAGATCTGTTAGTTGTGGATCATTCAATCCTGTTTATCACTTGCTGCTATGTTGTTTGGCATGCAAGTAGTCTGTGTTGTATCTGTATCAAGTTGACACTTCATTTTTAGGTATGCCTGATGCTGCACCTGGTATGACTTCCTGCACGCTTCATTATGCACAGAGGCTGCTTAAGAAAACCATCTGTTCACAGTCCTGTGATTTTACTGCAACCTCCAGCCCCACCCCCATGTCCTCAATCTTACCCCTTACATCTTTACATTTCCATCTCGGTACCCTATAATTGAATGTTCTCAATATTTAGAGACAAAGAGGACATAAGTACTCTAAATCTCTGATGATTGACTCGCCAGCTTGCTTATTCATAGAACCAAGAGGGTTAAACCTGCTGCAATTGGTCGAATTGCCACTAGGTGACTTTATAAGTGAAATCCCTAACAGGTATGATAGTCCTGGCTTAGCCTATAGAAGTGAGTTAAGATTAGATTAGATTAGATTAGATTACTTACAGTGTGGAAACAGGCCCTTCGGCCCAACAAGTCCACACCGCCCCGCCGAAGCGTAACCCACCCATACCCCTACATCTACATCTACCCCTTACCTAACACTACGGGCAATTTAGCATGACCAATTCACCTGACCTGCACATCTTTGGACTGTGGGAGGAAACCGGAGCACCCGGAGGAAACCCACGCAGACACGGGGAGAACGTGCAAACTCCACACAGTCAGTCGCCTGAGACGGGAATTGAACCCGGATCTCTGGCGCAGTGCAGTTAAGTACTACTCAGATCCCAAAATCTCTTTATCTCCTACTTTGCTGTCATTTTTTTTTGTTTTCTATCCAACTTTCCCTTGGCTAAAATGACACGGCATGTTGGAATATAGATTTGAAACCAGGAATTAACCTTTTGCACATGGGCCAATCATGGAGAAAGTCACCTTTGATTTTGTTGTCACCATTTAATATGTATACTTGCGCTTTGCAACAATATAGATTGAGAACCTTCAGTATTTCTTTTTCCTCTGTAGCCCAGGAAAGCTGTAGCAATTTGCAGTGTAATTTTTGCCAATTCAATTGTTATCAGTAATCTCAGCACAGATTGGTGATCTGTTGCTTTTCTCTGAACGTTGATACCCCTTTGGCAAGTTTTACTGCTTCAAACTGCGAGAGCATCCTTAATAAATTTTATATAATCAAAGCAAATTACTTTGACATATTAGCATTTGATTTTCTTGTTTAATGGAGGCTTCTCTTTGACTAGTTATTTATAGAGAATGGCCAAAATTCAAGCATTTTCTGGTTTTATTGTTGTTTTAAGCTCCTCCTGTTGTATTATTGCAGAACATTCCAGAAGTACAATTCCCTTTAAGACCGTTAGATGATAGCGTAACAATGTAAAAATCTTGTCTCACCTTCAGCAGTCACAATGCAGCGGTGTGCAGCCATGTGTAGTGTTCCAGTCATGTAATATAGACAAAATGTCAGTAAACATAGAACCCAGATTATGTGTAAATCTGAGATGTTGTAGCAGTTATTATTGTTAATAAACTTCAGGACGTCTGTTTCAACCAGAACTGATCTTTGCGTTGTGTGTTACATGAGAAATACTTGGCCCATATCATTCTGGCGGTGATATTTGACTCAAGAAACCATGTCACCCCAGTACTTTGTTTTTGTCGAATGGTATCATTCTGTGTTTAAATAACTGACATCAGTCCTAAATTTCCTTTTTTATTCACTTTTCCATATGCATTGTTGACTTTGTTTTGTATCTGAATGCTAAGCTTCTGTCAACTCTTCAGTCTGGGGGATGCTGCATAATTTGTCATCTGGAGAATGGTGTCTCACAATTTAGACGCTATATTGTAAGTTTAGAATCGTGTTTGTTTTCACAATATGACATTTACATTTCATTTTGGTTTCAAATTATTTGTCAGGTTAGTTGCCAAAGATAGCATCAGCTGTATTAATGCAGTTGGCCGGACACTCCAGCCATTCTCAATGGGGGCCATAGCCCCCCCCCCCCCCCCCCCCTTAGGGGTCTTGGCACATTTGAAGGGGGCCACAGACTGAAAACTATGAAATGATTTTCTGTCTATCTTTTGTGTTGTGTCCCTGTTTGAAAGGGGGGCCCTAGAACCTGAAAAGGGCTCCTGGGGGGCAGTGGCCAAAAAAATGATTGAGAATCACTGTGGACTGACTTTAACAAATTTTCCATGTGACAGTTAACAGCTGGTTATCAGGAAAGTACCATCATTTTAAATATTGTAGAGAACTCACTGCTGAAAAGTATGTTGCTCCAAAAGAATTAGCAAAGACAGAAAGCCCAAAAGGGATGACTTGTTTCAGTTGTGGAACACTTATTAAGAATTAATTTATGAAAACCCCCCTCACACCATCTTTCAGATCTTTCAGTTGTAAGTTAGTTTTGGTAGCACAAATCCAGAAAAGCTAGACATCAAATTGCTAACCATACAAAAGTTAATGAGAACAGTCTGCAACAGAAGAGAAAGGTACAAAATGTTTCCAGAGGAAGAAGATGATTCAGACCTTATATTTTGATAGGCTGACATTTATGTCAATAGTTATCTCACTGGGGTAGGTGTCACTATATAATCAGGTAGTGAGCTATAGTTAAGAAAATACTGTCTACAGTCAATATTAATACAACTACATGGTCCAGGAGGCGTAACACTTAAATTTCAAAGGGATGTTACCAGCAACTCCTCATTAGGGGATGACAAATAGCAGAAAACCAAACATACCTTAGAGTCAAGAATGCTCACTCTTGAATGGAAAGGCACGTCATGACCTCAAACATTTTCAAATGGCAGAGGGAGTTAAACAATACAAACTTAATGATTGAGGAACACCCAGTTAAGTTACAGCTGGCTAAGGACAAAAGACAACCATTAGAAAATTTCATACGGTTTCCTAAACTCATGATAGAACCTAATAAAAAACAGAAGCTACTGATGCTGGTTATGTTGGCAGAGGAAATTTGCTTCATACTGTTAACAAGATGGGAATCTATCTATACTGGATTGCCAGAAATCTTTACACTGCTATCAAAACTGAAGCGCACTCAAACTGTAAGAATCAGCAAGGTTTACAAAGGAAAACAAGCTTTATGATAGCCAATAAACAACTTATTCTACTTCAGCTAATTGACAATTGATAATTCTACAAATTATATAACTCAGAGTGCAGCATAGCTTGATGAACAAATAGCTATGAAAGTTTCAAGTGTAATGGTAGGTGCTGAGGCGATTTGGAACAGGATGCTTCAAGCAGAATATTTGACTTCCTCACTTTGTCAGATAGAATCCTCAGTAACTGTGGCAAGCCAGAAGAAATCCTCAAGAACAGAACTGAGGAAGTGAATGTGTTGATTTCACCATTAATGCAATCGCTGACGCCCAAAGGAAGAGTCCAAACCAATCAATATTGATGTCATAAGTTTAATTGATTCAGTAAAAACCTACAGGAGAATTAAGAAAAAAATCTGCAGACACAGATTGAAGATCTGCTGTACACATCCCCATGGAAACCACTCTGACAAGCAATAACCAATGTCCAATGATTTAAGTTCGTACAAGGAAGACATGCCTGATTTGGAGATTCAAGATAATACAAAGAAACCTTTTTTTCCCAAGGAAGACACATGATGATTTAAAGGTTTTGCAATTTAAAAGAACCTAGAAACCTTAAGAGTGTCAGAAAGAGAATCAAAGATAACAACCTTCTATCCAATAAACTACAAACCTTCGAAATCTGGAGGAAATTCTTTCATGGAGAAAAGTAAAATCTGTGCAGTGTTTGAATTTATAAAATCATAGATTGAGTGGAGAAGGGTTAGTGGTAAATATAATTAAATACACAAGTTGACAATGAGAAAGAAGTGTTTAGAAGATGTGTGCTATCCTGAAATGATTAAGACTGAGGTATGTAATTAGAAACTCCTACCATTATGATGCCATATGGACTTGTGGGCAGTAAGACCTAACATCTAGTCACATCAATTAACCTGAAAATAATTGCTCACAAATAAATAAACTTTACCTTCATAACTACAAAAGACCGTTCCAGATACACTATAAAGTGATTTCCTTGTACCATGTTAGACCAAGCAGGCCTGTAGTTTCTAATCCTTAAAGAGGATGGTGCAAAATAATCTTCACCAAGAGCAGTAGCTCATACAACATAGTGAGCAGGCATGCCCATACGTTTGGTTTACGCCCATTGTCCCTCACACGACAAGTCCTCAGTCTCCAGTGTACTGTCAGAAAGAAGGGATGTCAGCAAAAAAAAAGCATCATGCACAAGGAAGTGTATTCAGTGGATGAGATACCATAAACACACATGGGTAAGAATTCATTGATTTCCTACAGACACCTAAAAAGAAACAAAGTCCACACCAAGAAAAATTAAGAAACCAATATAGCTTAAAGGTGCTGCTTAAACTAAGAAATCTTATATTTGTTAAATAAATAGAGCTAAGTCTTGAAGCAAACTTATTTATTCAAACATATTTCAGTAAATGGCATTGTGATTTGCCAGTGATGATAACTAAAGATATTTGCTGTCAATAATGTGTGAAGTTAAGGAGCATTCTGCTTCCCATTTGGACATCTTACCATACTAAGAAGTTGTTCTTGTGTTAAGATTAGGTGTATACCCTTCTGAGTGAATATTAACTAAGCCTAAGTAAATATAATTAGTTACAAGACATATCAAAATGATACATCATTTTGCTTTTTAGCCTACTTTGCCACTTCGCGGGATCATGGAATAACTCTATCTCTGCTTGCCTTTACTGCATAGTAACTTTGGACAAAAAAATTCTATCAAACATGATATAAATTTCAATTGCCATAGTTTCTCTATACCTATTGTACCTGCGTTGATGTTTAAGATATAAAAATCTTAAATATCAATCATATCATTCCTCAACCATCTGAAAGCCAAGGAATGCAACACGAGTTTGTATAATCTCACTTTATCATTTAATCTTTGTAATCTCGGCTTCATTCTGGCAAATGTCAGAAAGGAAGCAATGACCTAGTGGTATTTTCTCTAGTCTATTAATCCTGAAATTCAGCTAATATTCTGGGAATAAAGGTTCGAATCCCACCATGGGAGTTGGTAGAATGTGAATTCAATTTTAAAATGTCTGAAGTTAAGAATCTAATGATGATCATGAAGTAATTGCTGACAGTAAGAAAAACCCATTTGGCTCACTGATGTCCTTCAGGGAAAGAAAACTGCCATCCTCACCTGGTCAGGCCGACATGTGACTCCAGACCCACAGCAAAGTTGTTGACTCTCAACTGCCCTCTGACATGGCCTAGCAAGCCATTCAGTTGTATCAAGCACAACAAAGACTCAACAAAGAAATGAAATCAGATGAATCACCTGGTATCAACCTAGGCACTGGAAACAACAATAGCACAAACAGCCCTGCCAACACCTTAAATTCTTCCTTATTAATGTCTGGGGCTTGTGCCAAAATTGGGAGAACTGTCTCACAGACTGGTCAGGCTGTACAACATGATTGCATGAGTATGACTTCAGGAGTCCCCAACAGTGACTTGGGACTCCATAAAGTCACATGGCATCAGGTTAAAATTGGCAAGGAATCCTCCTGCTAGTCACCACCTACTGTCTTCCCTCAGCTGATGAATCGGTACTCCTCCATGTTGAACAACACTTAAAGTTAGCACTGCAGGGGCAAGGGCACAAAAGGTACTCTGGGTGGGACATTTCAATGTTCACTATGAAGTGTGGCTCGGCAGAACACAAATGATCGAGCTGTTTGAGTTCTAAAGAACATAAATATTACACTGGATCTGTGGCAGTGGTGAGGCAAAGTGCAAGTGGGAAAAATACACTTGACCTCAACCTACCTAATCTATCAGCAATTGTCCATGCCAGTATCGGTAAGAGACACCACCACACAGTCCTTATAAAGTTGAAGTCCCGCCTTCCCATGGAAAGTACCATCCATTGTGTTGTGTTGCACTATCACCATGATAAATGGGACAGACATGGAAAGATGTAGCAACTCAAGACTGGGCATCCATGAAGCACCATGGGCCATCAACAGCAGTAGAATTATACTCAAGCATAATCTGCAACCTCATGGCCCAGTATATAACCCCCACTCAACTGTTACCATCATGTGATCAACCTTGTTTCAATGGAGAGGGTATGCCAAAAGCAGCACCAGGCATACCTAACTTTGAGGTGTAAACTTGGTGAAGTTACCAAACAGGACTACTTATGTTCTAAACAGCATAGCAGCATGTGATTAGTTAAACAATCCCACAACTAACAGATTGGACCTAGGCTCTGCAGTCCTGTCACATCCAATAGTGAATCGTGGTAGGCAATAAAAAGTCTTGCTGGAAAAGCAGACTTCACAAATATCCCCATCCTCAATGATGGAAAAGTCGAACCAATCAGTGTAAAAGATAATGCATTTGCAGCAATTTTCAGCCAGAAGTGCCGAAGGGATGATTCATCTCAGCATCCTCCACTTGCCCCTATCATCTCAGATACCAGTCTTCAGCCAATTCAATTCACTTCATGTGATATTAGGAAATGGTTGGAGGTACTGAATTCTGCAAAAGTTATGGACCCTGACACCATTCCAGCAAAAATACTGAAGAATTGTGCTCCAGAACTTTACAAGCTCTCCCAGGACAGTTACAGCACTAGCATCTACTCAACAATGTGGAAAATTGCACAGGTACAGACTGTACACAAAAAAACCAGGACAAATCCAACCCCACCAATTACTTTTCTATCAGTTTACTCTCCATCAGCAGCAAAGTGATGGTGTCATCAACAGTGCTAACAAGCAGCACCTGCTCAGCAGTAACCTGCTCGCTGATGTCCAGTCTGTGTTCCACAAGGGCCACTCAACTCCTGACCTTATTACAGCCTTAGGTCAACATGGACAAGAGAGCTGAATTCCATAGGTGAGGTGAGAGTGACACCCTTAACCTCAAGGTTGTATTCGAGTGAGTGTGGTATCAAAAAGCCCTAGGAAAACTCTCAGCTGTTTGGAGTTATACCTGGCACATAGGAAGATAATTGTGATTGTTGCAGGTCAGTCATCTCAGCTCTGGGACATCTCTGCAGGAGTTCCTCAGGGTAGTGTCCTAGGCCTAAACATTTTCAGCTGCTTCATCAGCACCTTCTCTAAAACGCCAGAAGTGAGGATGTTCGCTGATGATTTCACAATGTTCAGCACCATTGACGACTCTTTAGATACTGAAGCAGTCCATGTTCATATGCTACAACATTTGGATAAAATCCAGGCTTGGACTAACAAGTGGCAAATTGCAGCAGACAAATGCCAGGCAATGACCATCTCCAATTAGAGACAATGTATGCACTGTTTCTTGACATTTAATGGTGTTACTATCACTGAATACCCTACTGTAAACAACTTTGGGGTTACCATTGACCCGAAACAAAAACTGGTGTTGCCACATAAACACAGTGGCTACAAGTGCAGGTCAAAGGCTCGGAATACTGCAGCGAGCAACTTACCTCCTGTCTCCCCAAAGTCTGTCCGCCATCTACAAGAATCAGGAGTGTGATGGAATGCTCCCCACTTGTCTGAATGGGTGCAGCTTCAACAACACTCAAAATGCTTGATATTATCCAAGAGAAAGCAGCCCGCTTGACTGGCAGCACATTTATAGGCATCCACTCCCTCCACCACTGATGCACATTAGCAGCAGTGTGTAGTATCTACAATATATTCTGTGGAAATTCACCAAAGATCTTTAGACAGCACTTTTCAAATCCATGCCCCCTTCCATCTAAAAGGTCAAGGACAGCAAATATATGGGAACATCGCCACCTGCAAGTTCCACCTCCAAGGCACTCACCATCTTTTCTTTGAAATATATTGCCATTCCTTCACTGTCACTGGGCTAAAATCCTAGAATTCTCTCCCTATGAGCATTGTGGGTCAACATAGAGTACATGGACTCTATGAGTTCAAGATGGCATCTCGCTACCACCTTCTCAAGGCCCACATCCTACAAGTCATCTGAAAACATATGATGTTAAGAATTATGCACAGAACTCCATTAATGATCTAACAAAGGCTTTGGACAACTGAACCATAATCTCAAACTGTATGCATTCCAATGCTGTTGACACAAGGACCAAAGTCTTTTTGATTGTTTTATACACCTGTGCTCCTTGGTCACTTCAGAAATCTAATGTTTCTAGCTTCCCACCATTTAGAAAGTAGCCTATTCTATTCTTTTTAGGTCCAAAGTGGATGACTTTACATTTACATACAGTGAAATCAGCCACAGCCATACCCACTTACATAATCAATAAATATGCCTTTGTAATTTTATATTTTTGTGCACACTGTGTACAGTATTACCAGCAAGTTTGGAAAGACAATTTTCTATCTCAATAAAGATAATGAATAGCTGAAGCCTCAACACAGGTACTTAGAGTCATAGATCTGTACAGCATGGAAACAGACCCTTCCTTCCAACTCGTCCATGCAACCAGATATCCTAAATAAATTTTGTCCCATTTACCAGCATTTGGCCCATATCTCTCTAAACCCTAAATACCTATCCAGATGCCTCTTAAATGTAATTGTACCTGTCTCCACCACTTCCTCTGGCAGTTCATTTTACACACGCACCACCCTCTGTGTGAAAAAGTTACCCCTTAAGTCACTTATAAATCTTTCCCCTCTCACCTCAAACCTATGCTCTCTAGTTTTGGAGTCCCCTATTGTGGGGAAATGACATTGTCTTTATTACCCTATCCATGCCCCTCATGATTTTATAAACCTCCATAAAGTCACCACTCAGCCTCCAACACTGTAGGGTAAATAGCCCCAGCCTATTCAGTCTCTCCCTATAGCTGAAACCCTCCAACCCTGTTGTGGGATACTTCATTTCATATCCTGTCAATAATCATTAAATTTCCTCCAACCAGTTTGAGAAAACAGAAGTGAATCTTCACACTACAACCCACCACCAATGTCAATAAGTGTGCATGAGTAAGTAGCAGTGGCAAAATCATAAGATTGTAATAAATTTAATTAAGAAGCTGAGCAGCTACCTGTAGTTAAACTTGCATGATTTTAACAAGAAACTTTTTAAAGTACACTAAATCTCCCTGAAGAATTGAAAATACAAACCAGAGAAATTTAGAAAGCTTTAAAGTCATACTTTGAAACCCAAGTGAATGTAACTTATGGTTGGCTTTTGTTCAATATATAAGACTATAGAGGAAATAAAGAGTCTACTGATCTTTATGTGTCTACATTAACACTGCTTGTAAAAACCTAGACAATCAGAAGGTCATCTAATTAAAGACTGGATGGGTTTGGACAGAAGAGAACCCACAGTGACAGCACATCTACTGAGAGGAAAAACTTAGTCTCAAGAAAATGATTGACATGTACAGGAGCACTGATGTTGTAAATCAGCAATAAGAGAATATTCATGGCTGAAAAGACCTTGTCTTGCAACATACTGATGGACTTTCCAGGCCAAAAGGACAAATACATCATGGACAGGATGAGAGAACATCAGGTAAAGAAAAAAGGCTTGTTCACTGTGTAGCAGGAAATGTTCTCACTGCAAGAAGTTGAATCATTTTACAAACAAGTGTTTGCAAAAAAAGAGCATAACAAGCAGGTTCAGATATCAACTGGAGAGATAGGAGTTAAAGATTCCAATGAATCAACCTGAATCAATCTTTTGTGTGGTGCAGTCAGGTTGATAGGTGATAAACAGTTTGTGACTGTTGGAATGATGACTACAGAGGAGAATATGAAGTCAACATAAAGTGTCAAATAAACACGTGTGTCATGCAACATTATGATGTTCACAAATCTGTGCATGTTGGAACAAATTGACAATCCATAAATCGAGCCCTCAAAAGTACTCTTTATTTTATTTGTTTACCCATGGGATGTGTGTGTCCTTAGTTGCTCTTGAGAAGGACGGGGTACATGATATTTTGATGGGGTTTGATAGAATAGATGCTGACAGGATGTTTTTCCCCAGAATAGCAATTTAGAACTAAGGGTCACAGTTTTGAAATAAGGAGTTGTCCATTTAAGTAAAACATGAGCAGGATTTTCTTTGTTCAGAGGTTTTCGAATCTTTGGAATTCTTTACACTCAAGAATGCTGGAGGATGAGTCATTGCATGTACTCAAGGTTGAGATACAAAATATTTTCAAATATTATGGAGTCAAAAGTTATGGGGAATATGCAGAAAAGGGGAGTTGATGCAAAAATCAAGTCAGCCATGATCTTTTTAAATAGCACAGCAGGCTCAAAAGGCCATATTTATTGCTTCTATACCCCATGTTATTATGTTCTTACATGTACAGAAACAAAGCACAATTTATTTCATCCAGTTAGGAACAGCCCAGAGTGCAAGATACCCAGTTGGATCTCAGCCCAAGCTATGGGAGGGACATGGAAAAGGAGGTAAACTCTGAGGTTAGCTCTGGTAAAATTAAGATGACATACTAGAAATACAAAATAAACAAAGAAAAATACCTCACAAGACCCTGGATCTAAAAGGTAATTCTGTTAATGTACCTAACTCATACGAACTTATCTTTTTTCTTCTAGTTACTGAAAGATCAATTGAACTTTGAACGGGAAGGATATCATTAAGTTTTTGAAAAACAGCCAAAGGTATTTAACATTTCCAGTGCCAGGACAAAGTGATAAACAAAATGATTTAAATCAGAAATTTCTGATGCTTGCACTCAGCAAATGTCTAGAACAGTAATGTGATAATGATCAGATGACCTGTTTATGCTGTTTATTGAGAGATATGTATTGTGCAGTCCATTAGTGATAACATCTCTGGTCTTCTTTTAAATAATGCACTGTGATCTTTAACATGCACTGGACAAGGCAGATAAGGCATCTGTTTTCACCTCATCTGAAGGACGACATCTTCAACAGTGAACCACTCAATAATGTAAAGGAGTGACAGACTTGATTTTTATGCTCAACCCTGAGAGTGGGACTTGATTTGTAACACAGAAACAAGTGGGCTCCCAAATGAGTCACAGCTGAGACAAGCCTCAAACTATGCCAGTATAAAACAGAAAAATCTCGATATGTTGAATCCCAGGGAAACCACTTTCAAATTGTGTTCAGAGGAGCATGTGATAGTCAAGAAGGCCCAGTTCCCACAGGAATGTGTCTCTAGGTAATCCAAAATGCTTCGAAACATGATCTATAGCAAAAACAACAGATTCAATCACAAAACGAGACACAGTAAAGCAGTAAATGTATGAAATAGTCTTTATTCAATTTGTTACAATGGTCTGACCTTGCAAAAAGCAAGGAATTTGCGTGGAAAAAGGCCAAGGAGCTAGCTCTGGTAAAACACTGTAATATTTTTCTCATGTGTACTGTTTTCAGACAAGTGCGAGACAGTCCACTGTGCTGTCATGCAGTCAAGGGGTCAGTTAGTTCACTTGGCTGGACAGCTGGTTTGCAAATGCAGAGTGGCACCAACAGTGTGGGTTCAATTCCCACACACTGCCTGAGGTTACTCCTACTCAACCTCTAACAGTCATCTCTCTCCAGCCTTGTGGTCCAGTAAGATGATGGCAAATTTACCCATTTTACATGCAGTCAAACAGTTGTTATGCTTCCACGTTGAAATGCAAAATCTTAGAAGATGTCTAAGCCATTTATGGTGTTGGAAAGGGATACAGTTGGGAAAACACGCTGGCATTCATTGGATTCTTCAGGACATTGGCCTCCTTGGTTGATGAACATACTGAACCTATGATTGTCTCATCTGGCAGTTCCATTGCGTAGTGCACATTGGCTGTGCACCATATTGCCAGTTTCCGTGGTTGTTACTGTTGGAATTTCCTTTCCGGTCTCCTGCAGCTGAGTGAAAGGACCCTTGCCAACAGGTTGACTCCATTGTGCTCCTCGACATTGTGGTTGTGTGGCTGTCATCTGTTTGAACCCAGTTGATGATTGTGGCTTCCATCACCACTTTCTACACCTTTTTCATCATTCTACTTTTACCTTTAAACATCAAAGAGAACTGGCAAAACAGTAAAACAATCTGGATTCATCCCTGTTAAAAAAAAAAGTCATATTAAGGGGTGTGGTGCACATCCACTCAAAATGTGAGAGCCATTTTGGAGCCAATCATCTTACATTTCTGCTGTACTGCCCCAGCCTCACCATTTCAATGTGCCTCGTCTGAATTCTGTCCAGCCACTCATTGCAGCGGGTGACTCCTTGCAGTCAACCTCTTTGTCAGGATGACTCCACTTTCCTGCAGAATCGGACTGAAGATGAGAATGTTCTCTGCTCAGATTCTTCAGTTTCAGAATAGGCAACAGATCTCATTCTCTTCCTTGCTAGAAGGAATATCTGCCTGTTCCAAAATGTTTTCCATAATAGTGGATAAACTTGATGGTGGGATCACCTACTCCTTTGCAATGTCCACTTTCCATGGTATGGTTTTCCACTTGCTGTATTCATTTCACTTTCTCTCCAGTTGGCAAGATTTTTAATTTTATGAAATGCTTAACCAACTGGAAGCCTTTGTCCATCCCTTCACAGGAAAATCTTGATATCCATGTGACCTTGTGTCCATGCTTTCATTCTCTTGTGAGCTCTAACTTCATTCTGATTGATTGGCATGGTCAAGGGGCAAGTCAAGTTTACCTAATCTGAAGCAACCAGTGTAGAATTCCAGTTTAGAATATTATTCTAATTGGATTTGCCATTTTACTGTTGGTAATGGTCATCAGCAGTTAAATAACTAGAATTTTGTGTCATCTGAGTTTGACTCTTTGTGATTTCCCTGTACACCAAATACTTTGAATTCTTATCTTTTATGTGGCACGTTATCAAAAGCTTTTGGAAATCAAAATGCAGTATATACAGTTCACCTTTATCATCCAGCTTGTTACATCCACTGGAATGGCAGTGGTATACTGATAATTATTTTTATTAGTAATCCAGAATCTGGGATGAATCTCACCATGGCAATTGGTAAAGTTTGAAATCCCTAAAAAAATCTGGAATTAAAAGCTCATTTAACAATGATCATGTATTAATTGTTGTGAAAAAACACACACATTTGATTCACTAGTGTCCTTCAGATAAACAAACTTTCTGTACTTAACTGGTCTGGTTTATATGTGACGTCAGACCTGCAGCAATGTGGTGGGTTCGTAAATGCACTCTGAAATGACCTAGCAAGCCACTCCGTTCCAGGGCAATTAGGCACAGCGAATAAATGCTGGCCTTGCAAGTGGCTCACATGCCATAAATGAATAAAACAACTTATAATAAATTTGAGAAATATGATTTTTCTTCCATAAAACTAAATTGGCTCTGTTTTATTTTTGTTAAAATTGCTTGCTACCACATTGTTAATAATGAATTCAAACATTTTCAGTGACAGATGTCAGACCCACTGGCCAATAATTTCTGTCTCATTTTTGAATAGGGATGTAACGTGTGCTTTTTTCTAATATATTGGGGCCTTTCCAAAACCTAGGGAATTCTGGAAGGTTGACAACCAAACAACTACATGTCTGCAGCCACTTAATTTAAGATACTCTGAAACACACCATCAAGTCATGGGGCTTTGCCATTCAATTCTTTGCACTGTACACATTTATTATTTGGCTGTACAAATGGTTGAAGTTACCCGAACATTAATAAACTCAAACGTAAAGTCCGAAGGGCCTAGGAAGAATCATAAGCATTGAATTTGTTTCCATTCTGGTTTGATTGGACTGAAGAGTGGCTTTTGTCCCAAGGGAACAATCCCACAATGGAACAATCTGCCAAGGGAAATAACCAGCGCCTCGTCACTCGGAATCTTCAAGACCCATCTTCAGATTATTTCTCATGTCGAAGTTTTCCGAAGCATGGCTACAATTTCAGCAGGTCAGGCCCAGGCTTCAGCTAGGGTCAACCATATAAATATTGGCGGAATGCGGACAACCGTTCGCGATGCCGTCCCACTAAGGGCAGGAGCAGCAAGGCGCACAGCATGGTGTCCGACCGTCCTAAAAGAGTGAACGCAAGTGAAAGCACAGTCCTGGCAGTGCATTCATCTAAAGACGTCCAACCCTGAGCCAGCATCGCAATTCCCACTGTCGCTGGAGAGTGAGAATCGCTGACAGCAGTTGCAACCAGCATCCTCTGTTGCAAAGCACCAGCAAATTCAACCTAGCGGCTGGAAAGGGGGGGGGGGGGTAAGGAGAGCATTTACAAACCTCCCGGCTCCCCCGACCCAAACCTTCCCAAAGAAAAAAATGCTGGGGACTGAGGGAAGGATGCAGGGCTCAGCTCGCGCCGCCCTCCGTTGCTGCTGCTGCAAGCGGATCCCCGGGGAGTCCGCGTGATGGGCAGCCGAGCGTGGCCAATGGGGCCCGGGGAGGCTTGGAGTGGCAGGAGCGCTTGACCAATCGGAGCGAGCAGGGGGAGGGCGGGGAGACGGCTTCATGCCCTGCCCCTTTCCTGCATCCCTCCCTCCATCCTCAGGTTAGACTGAGCCGCAGGTGGGGGCTGGAGCAAAGTGTGGGGGAAGGGAAGGAGGGAGGGCGTGCACAGCCGAGCGGAGGAGGAGCGGCGGCACCGGCTGCTCGCTGTATCTCTTTCTCTGTCTCTCTCTCTCTCTCACACCCTCTCCCATGGAGCAGCTCCGGTCCATGTTCATCAGGTCTCCCTGCTCCTCCTCTGCCACCGGGAAGGAAGAGGCTGAAGAGAGGGACAGGGCGGTGCAGCAGCAGCCGGTGGAAGAAGAGGAGGAGGAGGAGGAGGAGGAAGAAGAGGAGGAGGATGAGGAGGAAGATGAAGAGGAGCAGCCTCCTCCCCCTCCCCAGCCACAGCATCCAGCCCCCTCTAACCTGTTCTGGACCGCCGTCTTCGATTACGAGGCGAGCGCAGAGGACGAGCTCAGCCTGCGCAAGGGGGACGTGGTGGAGGTGCTCTCCAAGGTAAAGGGCTGCCTTTTCTGCCTCATCTCCCCCCCCCCCCCCCCCCCCCGCCAGCTACACCGTCCCCCGGGCACCTTTCTCTATGAAGCTCACCCATGCCCTCCCCCTCTCCGAGATCCATCGTTGGTTTGCAAATGAATTTCTCATTTTTGTTTTCAAAACAAAGCATTCTGCACACGAAGGAACAGAGCGAATGCAGACAGTAATGTAGGAAGTGGAGAAAGGTGATGAAACGCACCAGTGATCAGGGCGCTGGTGTCATTTAAAGCGAGCGTTTGAGCATTTTTCATTCAAAAGTACACGGCGATAAGCATTTCTAACCTCACCTACAACCCCATATAGTATCCTTCATCCGAAATGCAAATTCACCATAATTTAACTTGTGAATTGTAGCCAAACTTTAATATTTTTTTCGCTGGGGGACGTATTGGTATTGGAAAGAAGAACGGTTGAATGACGGGACACCAACGATAATGCATGGCTGCTTTAAAGGGATATTTTCCTTCTTGCGTTTCCTTCCCATCCACATTAATAGTTACTCCTGTTAACAATCCTCTCCTATGATGGTATCTCCCTTTCAAACCTGCGGTTATCTGCTGATCTCCAAAATCTTAAGTTGATACTCCTGTTCTTGTAAACCATCTCCAACTTTCCAATGAATGTGTTGCACCTGAGAAATTTGTGTTCACCTGTTCTGAAACACCTATCCCCATGGATATATAATTGTGGCTGAAGTTTACTATCTTTTTTCAAACTATGGATGTAAAGAAGCATAACATCCTATTCTAAATCACCTTTATTATCAGTTGGGTGGAACTGTTCTCACCTGGATTAACAACGTTCATATCTATCCATCAAAGCCAAGAGTTCAGTTGCAATGGCTTCTGTTTCCGTTGCTTCACTGTTACCTGTAATGTCCCAATAGTACACGCTTGGTCCTCTCCTATATCTCATCCTCATACTGTACCCTGGCACATTGTCCGAAATCATGTCAGATTCCATATGCATGAGTTGTGATTTTGGTGCTGAAAAAGCACAGCCGGTCAGGAAGCATCCGAGGAGCAGGAGAATCAACGTTTCGGGCATAAGCCCTTCATCACGAATGAGTCTTGTGGGCCTGGGGGTGTGTGCTGAGAGAAAATGGGAGGGGGTGTGGGGTTGGGGGAAGGTAGCTGAGAATGCAATAGATACATGAAGGTGGGGGAGAAGGTGATAGGTCAGAGATGAGAGTGGAGTGGCTAGATGGCAAAGGTCAAGAGGACAGTGCCAAGTTGGAGGCTTGGAACTGGGATAATGTAGGGGAGGGAAATAAGGAAACTGGTGAAATCCACATTGATCCCGTGTGGTTGCAGGGTCCCAAGGCGGAATAATGAGGGGTTCTTCCTCCAGGTATCAGTTGGTAAGGGTTTGGCGATAGGGGAGGTCCAGGATCTGCATGTCCCACTTGCCCTCTTGACCTGTCCATCACCTATCCCATATATCCATTCCACCCTCCTCTCTGACCTATCATCTTCTCCCTCACCTTCATCTACCTATTGCATTCTCAGCTACCTCCCCCACCCCAACCCCACCTACCTCCCATTTATCTCTCAGCCCCGTGGCCCACAAGCCTCATTCCTGACGAAGGGCTTATGTCTGAAATCTTGATTCTCTAGCTCCTCAAATGATGCCTGACCTGTGCTCTTCCAGCACCACACTGTCGATTCTGATCCCCAGCATCTGCAGTCCTCACTTTCTCCATATGTATGACAATGGCATCCACTATAAATTATTCTCACCTCTCTCATTCTTTTTGCCCCTTATAATTTGTCATGCTGTTTCTCTAAAACTAGTATCAAATGGCTCTTAATGTGTTTATTTAATTGGGAAGTCAATAGCTACTGTCTCCCATACTGTGTTACAAATTGCATTACTTAGTGAACTCCCCCTCTCTGATCACTGTCGAAAGCTGAACTAGACCTTTTCCAGCCTTGACCTCATCATTGGTCTAAAGCTGAGCTTCTGACCCAATAACCATGTCTGCAATGCTCCTGTGCCCACTTCAGTGATGTCACCGATCTCTAGCTTTACTTCTACCCATCTGCTGCTGAAACCATAATTTGTAGACAAGCAGGAGGCTGGAAGAATACAGCAAGCCAGGCAGCATCAGGAGGTGGAGAAGTTGATGTTTCGGATGTAACCCTTCTTTGGGACTGGGGCTGGGTGTAAGGGGAGCTACAGATAAAGGGGGTGGAGGGGGCAGGGTGGTGAAGTGGGGATAAGTGAAAACATGTAGAAGGTAAGACCTGTTTGGTCGATGGGAGGAATGAATCCAGTATGTGATGGGAGGAGTGGGAGGGGCTGGGAAGTGATTCAGGGAAGGGAAGAGAGGTTATTGAACTTGAAGAACTCAGTGTTGACTCCTCCAGGCTAAAGGCTGCCCAGGCAGAAGATAAGGTGTTGAAACCACAACTTGTGTCATTGTTACTTCTACATTTGACTATTCTTATTTGCTGTCCTACTCTCCTGTCTTCCATACTATATAAACTTGAATTCATTCAAAATGCTGCTGCCTATATCCTAATCCACAGGCAAGTCAGATTTACATGTTACTTCTGTACAAGCTGACTTCCATTGGCTCTGAATCCTCAGTTTGAAATTCTCATTATGTTCAACTCCCTCTATTGCTACACTCTTTCCTATCTATACACCTCTTGCAGTCCTTTAGCCCTTCTTTAATGTAACATTGAAGAGGGTGACAGCATGTGTATGAAGCGGTTTGATAAAGTTGGATTTGGTTGAAATTCATAAGCATGTAATGTTTAAAATTTAATGCCAGTTGCCAAAGTATGAAGTGATACCCTTCAGAAAGAAGAATGAAAAAGCAATATGGTTTAATAGTGCATGTTGGAACTCAGTTTTGTTTCACTGTATACGATTATATAACAATAACTGTGTTTGAAGAAAACAGCTCAACACTATCTTAAGAGCAACTAGGGATGGACAATAAATGTTGGCTCAGCCAGTGACATCCACATCCCAAGAGTGAGTTATAAATATGTGTATGAAAGTCATGTTCAATGGTGCAATGTTCTGTTAGGTTAACACTCAAAATTGATCTTAACATTCTCAAAGTTCTGTATGTTTCTAGGCTTACATTAAACTCTCAGCCACACTTCACCAATGCAATATATGTATATGCATGTGTATTCACTTGTGCTTTTCTTTATTTGGTTTCTGTACTGTCTTGTTGGTAACAACCCAAAGGATGTTTTACATTCTTGATTCTAAAAACTCTTGTTAGAAATCCAAACTAAGATTGTTAAAAGGGAATGCTGTGAACTATCAGTGTTTCCTAAAACCATACACCTGACAGCATCTCTATCCCATTGTTGCTATGGGTCCAATGTAAGTCCATTTATTGATGGCAAAACTGCTTCATCAGTTTAGATTTTTTTCAATGTCATTTTCCTTAATATCTTCCTATTTGTCATTATTAGTAATCTTTATTCACCACCATCAGCTTAAGTATTTGTGTTTTGTTCAGAATCTTCCTTTTCTCCTTGAGAATGACCCCATTTTTTATTTTTATATAAAACTTATTTCATATGGGGCATTCCCCATTTACTACAACATGAGAAAGTAAGAAAACAATCTAAATAATTTAAAGGAGTCACTACCATTTGGGAAACGGAAATTTAAATGCTCAACTGTGTAAGAATATAGGATCATTCTCATAAATATGCATAATTGAGCACAAGTTATGAAATAAATTTAATTTTATTTGTAATTGTACCAAAACACTATAGATGAAGTCGCCATAACCAATACTAACCAAGAATTCACAAGTCAAATGGAGAGATTTAAAAGAGCAAATTTTGTTAGAGAGTTATAAATGGGAAATTAAAGATGATTTCCTCTGTACCCACTACAAAGCTTTGGTATCCTTTCTGAAGAGTGGTGTCTCAGTACTTCAACTGAGGATAACTAATGAATCATAAAGGTCTAACACAGTTCCCTTGTTTTTGTGTTCTTTGACTCTACTTGTAAAGCCAACAATCAAGCATTTATTTTTATAAAGAAACAATCAATTTGCCTGCCATGTCAAAAATCTGTTTTGTGAACCCTGACTTGGAGTCATAGTCATAGAAATGTACAGCATGGAAACAGACCCTTCGGTCCAACCCGTCCATTCCGACCAGATAGCCCAACCCAAACTAGTCCCACCTGCCAGCACCCAGCCCATATCCCTCCAAACCCTTCCTATTCATATACCCATCCAAATGCCTCTTAAATGCTGCAATTGTACCAGCCTCCACCACATCCTCTGGCAGCTCATTCCATACATGTACCATCCTCTGCGTGAAAAAGTTGCCCCTTAGGTCTCTTTTATATCTTTCCCCTCTCACCCTAAACCTATGCCTTCTAGTTCTGGACTCCAGGGAAAAGACTTTGTCTATTTATCCATGTCCCTCATAATTTTGTAAACCTCTATAAGGTCAGCCCTCAGCCTCCGACGCTCCAGTGAAAACAGCCCCAGCCTGTTCAGTCTCTCCCTGTAGCTCAAACCCTCCAACCCTGGCAACAACCTTGTAAATCTTTTCTGAACCCTTTCAAGTTTCACAACATCTTTCCAATAGGAAGGAGACCAGAATTGCACGCAATATTCCAACAGTGGCCTAACCAATGTTCTGTACAGCCTCAATATGACCTCCCACCTCCTGTACCCAGTACTCTGACCAATAAATGAAAGCATACCAAATACCTTCTTCACTATCCTATCTCCGTGCGACTCCAATTTCAAAGAGCTATGAACCTGCACTCCAAGGTCTCTTTGTTCAGCAACACTCCCTAGGACCTGACCATTAAATGTACAAGTCCTGCTAAGATTTGCTTTCCCAAAATGCAGCACCTCGCATTTATCTGAATTAAACTCCATCTGCCACTTCTCGGCCCATTGGCCCATCTGATCCAGATCCTGTTGTAATCTGAGGGAACCCTCTTCGCTGTCCACTACATCTCCAACTACCCTATAATTCTTACAGATAGCTGAGATCTCCTTCCAAGTTTGTTTCTCAATTTCCCTCTGACTACTGGGGGGTCATCAGCAAACTTACTAACTGTACCTCTTATGCTCACATCCAAATCATTTATGTAAATGACAACAAGTAGAGGACCAGCACCGATCCTTGTGGCACTCCACTGGTCACAGACCTCCAGGCTGAAAAACAACCCTCCACCACCACCCTCTGTCTTCTACCTTTGAGCCAGTTCTGTATCCAAATGGCTAGTTCTCCCTGTATTCCATGAGATCTAACCTTGCTAATCAGTCTCCCATGGGGTACCTTGTCGAATACCTTACTGAAGTCAATATAGATCACATCTACTGCTCTGCCCTCATCAATCTTCTTTGTTACTCCTTCAAAAAACTCAATCAAGTTTGTTAGACATGATTTCCCAAAGCCATGTTGACTATCCCGAATCAGTCCTTGTCTTTCCAAATACATGTACATCCTGTCCTTCAGGATTCCCTCCAACAACTTGCCCACCAACGAGGTCAGGCTCACCGGTCTAGAGTTCCCTAGCTTGTCTTTACCACCCTTCTTAAACAGTGGCACCACGTTTGCCAACCTCCAGTCTTCCGGCACCTCACCTGTGACTATCAATGATACAAATACCTCAGCAAGAGGCTCAGCAATCACTTCTCTAGCTTCCCACAGAGTTCTCGGGTACACCTGATCAGGTCCCCGGGATTTATCCACCTTTAACCGTTTCAAGACATCCAGCACTTCCTCCTCTGTAATCTGGACATTTTGCAAGATGTCACCATCTATTTCCCTACAGTCTATATCTTCCATATCCTTGGCCACAGTAAATGCTGATGCAAAATATTCATTTAGTATCTCTCCCATTTTCTGTGGCTCCACAGAAAAGCCGCCTTGCTTATCTGTGAGGGGCACTATTCTCTCCCTAGTTACCCTTTTGTCCTTAATATATTTGTAAAAACCCTTTGGATTCTCCTTAATTCTATTTGTCAAAGCTATCTCATGTCTCTGTTTTGCCATCCTGATTTCCCTCTTAAGTATACTCGTACTTTCTTTATATTCTGCTAAGGATTCACTCAATCGATCCTTGTCTATACCTGACATATCTTTCCTTTTTCTTAACCAAACCCTCAATTTCTTTCATCATCTAGCATTCCCTATACCTACCAGCCTTCCCTTTCACCCTGAAAGGAATATACTTTCTCTGGATTCTTATTATCTTATTTCTGAAGGCTTCCCATTTTCCAGCCGTCCCTTTACCTGCGAAATCTGCCTCCAGTCAGCTTTCAAAAGTTCTTGCCTAATACCATCAAAATTGGCCTTCCTCCAATTTAGAACTTCAACTTTTAGATCTGGTCTATCCTTTTTCATCACTATTTTAAAATGAATAGAATTATGGTCACTGGCCCCAAAGTGCTCCCCCACTGACACCTCAGTCACCTGCCTTGCCTTATTTCCCAAGAGTAGGTCAAGTTTTGAACCTTTTCTAGTAGGTACATCCACATACTGAATCAGAAAATTGTCTTATACACACTTAAGAAATTCCTCTCCATCTAAACAAATTATGGGCGGCACGGTGGCACAGTGGTTAGCACTGCTGCCTCACAGCGCCAGAGACCCGGGTTCAATTCCCGCCTCAGGCGACTGACTGTGTGGAGTTTGCACGTTCTCCCCGTGTCTGTGTGGGTTTCCTCCGGGTGCTCCGGTTTCCTCCCACAGTCCAAAAGATGTGCAGGTCAGGTGAATTGGCCATTGCTAAACTGCCCGTAGTGTTAGGTAAGGGGTAGATGTAGATGTAGGGGTAGGGGTAGGGGTATGGGTGGGTTACGCTTCGGCGGGGCGGTGTGGACTTGTTGGGCCGAAGGGCCTGTTTCCACACTGTAAGTAATCTAATCTAATCTAAAAAAAACCTTTAACACTGTGGCAGTCCCAGTCGATGTTTGGAAAGTTAAAATCCCCTACCATAACTACCCTATAATTCTTACAGATAGCTGAGATCTCCTTCCAAGTTTGTTTCTCAATTTCCCTCTGACTATTGGGGGGTCTATAATACAATTCCAATAATGTGATCATCCCTTTTTTATTTCTCAGTTTCACCCAAATAACTTCCCTGGATGTATTTCCAGGAATATCCTCCCTAAGCACAGCTGTAATGCTATCCCTTATCAAAAAATGCCACTCCCCCTCCTCTCTTGCCTCCCTTTCTATCCTTCCTGAGACTTCCTTGATCCTGGCACCAGGGAAACAATACACTATTCTGCTTTTTCTCTGCTGGCCACAGAAACGTCTGTCTGTACCTCTGACTATAGAATCCCCTAATACAATTGATCTCTTGGAAGCTGACGTACCCCTCGTTGCATTAGAGCCAGTCTCAATACTAGAAACTTGGCTGTTCGTGCTATGTTCCCCTGAAAATCCATCACCCCCTCCATTTTGCAAAGCAGCATACCTGTTTGAAATGGTTATATCCACAAAAGAGCTGAAAATGTGTTGCTGGAAAAGCGCAGCAGGTCAGGCAGCATCCAAGGAGCAGGAGAATCGACATTTCGGGCATGAGCCTTCATGCCCGAAACGTCGATTCTCCTGTTCCTTGGATGCTGCCTGACCTGCTGCGCTTTTCCAGCAACACATTTTCAGCTCTGATCTCCAGCATCTGCAGTCCTCACTTTCTCCTCGAAGATATCCACAAAAGACTCCTGCACTAGCTGCCTACCTCTCTTACCCTTCTTATGGTTAACCCATCTATGTGACTGTATCTGAGACTTTCGCCCCTTCCTTTAACTGCCATCCATCACATACTGTTGCTGTTGCAAATTCCTCATCGCTTCTACCTGTCTCTCCAACCAATCCACTAGATCTGATAAGATTCGCATCCAACAGCATTTATGGTAGATATAATCCGCAGTAACCCTTAAACTCTCTTTAAACTCCCACATCTGACAAAAAGTACATATTTGCATTTCAAGGCAATAATGCATTTTGTGCGAACAATTGCATCCTTGAATCACGTTGACCGAGTTGCATGTCAATGTAAAATACAGTGAGTTTGTGATGGGCTGGAAAAAAATTGGGTTATTTCCTTTTCACCAGTTTTATTTAAGATCCAATCAGTACCATGGTGGGTTTCTGCAACTGGTCATCTGACTGAACCTTAAGTTAAATAGCTGAAATTGGAGCTTGGTTTTGCCCTTCCTCATTGCAAATGTATTTTTACATTAAATTAAAGAGCATTTTGGTCACAGTGAGGCTCAAGAAGGTGTTGTGTGATATGGTAAAATGTGGCTTTTAATGAATTTTGTTATATGTATTGTTCCATCCATTGCTCAAAGTATCCATAATCTTTTTTCTTACCCATGCTGCTTTCCCCAGTGCCACTCATCATTCCAAAAAAAGCTGAACTTTCTCAGTGGAATTGCATTTTGTGTTACCTTCCAAGTGATATAACTACGGTCAACACAGAAGCAACAAAAAAAAATCTGAAATAAAAATGTAAATCTGAAATAAAAATGGAAAAAAATAGAAATCCTCCAGGCAACACCAGTGCACAGAGGATTGCTTATATTTATGACATTTAAAATAAAAGCAGAATGTTGGCTTAGTGAACATCATATCATTTAGCATCTGAAAGAATAAGGCTGGTTAATGATTTAGATCAGATGCATCCTCAGTGTTGATGAAGGATTACATGCAAAATGTTACGCTAACTTTTCTTCCAGTAGTTTTCTGTGCACCAGTGCAATTTTTAACAATGTTTTAGATTAACAAACATTTATGACTTTGCATTGACTTGCTGTTGCTGATCTTTGCAATTGCTTAATTAAAAAAAACATTACTTTTGCAGGGAATATGGGAGATCTGAAACATCAAAATGTAGTTTTTACACATTGTTTTCTTGGCTGCTGTCCAATACCAATTTAAGGCAAAATACATTAAGTTGTAAAGTTTCATTCTAGACTAATAAGTTTTTTGACTTTCTGGTTTATGGAGTTGCCTTGTTCATGAGATGAGATTATGACCTTGGTTCTTATTCCCTGGTGACTTCTCAACTTGCCACATGAACAGCCTTTGAATCTGGTCTCCAGCATCTGCAGTCATTTGTTTTTACCCTTTTAAATTTATAAACTCTAAATAGAAATTGGTTCAAGCTTGTAAAACTGTAAACCATTTTCCTTATTGGTGGACAGCATCTGCAGATTTTATTGTGCAGTCAGTTGCGAAGGTCACTTAAGCATAGTTTTCAAACCAATGGCAATGTGACTGTTAAGTGCTCATCTATGAAATGATTTATTTATAAAAATTCAAACAATGTGTGTTACTTGATTTATTTTATACTGATCTATGAAATTCTGTAAATTTTTTTTCTGGCTTTGTTTGCCTTGCACAGTTTGAATTTATTGTCCTGAACACTGTTAAGACACACATTTTGGGTTGTAAATTCTCTGGAGGAATGTTGCACCATCCTTGTGAATTTCAAGCCAAGGCAACGCATTTGCAAAATTAAAAGAACCATTGAACTGATGAAATGATCTTTTCAATAATTTCAAATCGATAAAGAAATTTGCAGACAAATACCCAAATGGTTACATGGCGGAGGGACCATGGGTCCTAGTTTAACTAATTTCTGAAAAATTAGTTGCTCAGTCTAACCAAAAATTTCAAAATGAGCAAAAAGATTTTTCTAATCATATGTGACAATTCTTAATCTGGCAGCTATGAAGTTAATAGAGAAGACCAAGGCCACAAGAGGATTATGCATTGTCCAGAGTTTCAGATTTTAAACACTTGAAAATATAATTGTATTTGTGTGGATTTCTGGGAAGCCTGAGCTTGGTCATTAAGTTTTGCATAGTCAACACAACCCAATATCATTCATTACATAACATAAAACATAGGCATTGATATTTGGGTGTACACTATTCTATCATGACTCATTAACAGTGGTTGGGATTGTTAGCCTGTTCTTAAGGTTAAACAATGATTGGATGCCAGATGCAGAAGTGTGTTCTATTTTTCAATTATTACCTTTTCTAGTGTTGATAAACATGTCCTTCTATTTGAGCAACAGGTGAAGCTACCTGTTTCACCCTGCTGCTACAAAGTAGTATCGTGAGTGGTGTTCACTGCTAATAAGTTGTTGCTGTCAAGCTGAAAAGACTCACCATGAGTCATGTGATATTTGAAGTTCATGGCCTTCTGCTGTCTGCAATAAGCAAAGTACTGACCGTACCCACCAGCCTGTGTTTGCAAAACTGCAAATAAAATATTTAACATTTGGTGTGATTCAAACATTGATTGATGTTTGTTCAATCATCCTAACTGTGCAAATAATTACTCTGACATATAATTTTAAATCGTCAGTCAGGCTTACAGAGTGGTGCCTGTGCACATACTTGAAGTGACATATCAATGTACAAGGCCCTATTTGCAGATAGGAAGAACATGTATTGACATTGTGCTTGTCAACTTAACAAAATATGTGATATCCATTTTCTGGTTTGTTCCTTGATCAGTATTAACTTGCCTGGTTTTAGTTTAAACAAAGCTTGGTTTCACTTGTTAGTCATCATTGGACTGCTGCATTTGCCTCTACTGATCTTGCCAACCAGCAGCACTGTCTTCTCATACAGTACAAAATGTTGTTCCCCTTTTACATTAGTACTCTTGCGAATGTGTTGATTTGTGCAAGTTGAAAAGCTCTGGGAATGTATTTTTTTAGCGAAAAACATTTGCTATATTTTTCTTCATGATTATTAACATTTTTCTTACCATATTATGCAAACTGTAAAAATATCCAGCAGATAAAGTTGTATTGGTGTCGAGCCAAGCAGAAACAAGAAATGAAAATGTTTGGCCTTGCCTCCATTGGGAGGTACAAAGTCCAGACATGGGTAGATGATAGAGCTGGACACAACATTTTTTGGGAGTAGGAGTATTTCTAATATTCTGTTTGATGAATTTAGTTAGTTCTGATGCCTAATAATGGAAATTTGTGCCAAAATAAAAGAAACAAAATCATTTTCCTCCCCTCTAAGTCCATTCAAAGGAAGAAAGAGATGTCCAATATTTTTGTACTCAAAAATGTGAAAATTTCACTCCCTCTCTATTATAATCTACCAATAGAAAAACATCAGGGACTATCTGTGTCCATCTTATTGTAATATCCAGGGTCAAGTTGATAACTTGTTGTAGTTTTGCGGAGATCTTGCTATTTGCTATAACTCAAGGTAGGGACACCTGTGGACAGTAAAATCACTTTAAAAATAATTGGAATTTGGGTTCAGTGTATAAGTGGAATTTGAGTGATATTAATAATTAGTTGTTATGATATCTATTCACTATTGTGCTTGACTTGAAAGCACGAACAAAAGGTTTTGTCAACTTACATGCGAGTCAGTTAGCCAAATACAGATTGACGGTCCCTGATATTTTTATATTGGTAGGTTATAATAGAGAGGGAGTGAAATGATCGAAGTTTTGCAGTAGAGTATAAAAATGTAGGACACATCTCTTGCTTCCTTTGAATGGAGTTAGAGGGGAGGAAAATGATTGTGTTTCTTTTGTTTTGGCACAAATGTCCATTGTAAGGCATCAGAACTAACTAAATCCATCAAACAAAATATTGCAAATGTTCCTCCTCCTTAAAAAAAAAGTTGAGGCCAACTCTACCACGTTCTCATGTATGGTCTTTGTACCTCCCAGTGGAGGCAAGGCCAAACATTTTCATTCCTCGTTTTTGCTTTGCTTGACAAATTTTCATTGTTTAACTCAACTCTTATTTTTGGAAGGACTTTTTTTGAAGTTTCAAAGGTCAACAAACACTGTGACTTATGGTAATGGTGATCATTTTGAGTTAGGTCTTTTTATGTTGTCCAATTTCTGCTTTATGTGATTTTACTTACTTTATATTAGGACTGCTTCTTCTGTAGGGAATGTTATGTAATATGCGTTGTAAAAAAAAACAACTAACAGATCTGATTTGGGTCAAAAGGATCTTTAGAATTATTTGTAGTTTGAATCTTTTTGAGATTAACTTCATATCCATTACAAAGGCCAACTTAAGTAATACATAATACTAAAACCTGACTTAATGAATGAATGTTTGCTCACTGAGCTGGAAGTTTCATATTCAGATGTTTCGTCACTATACTAAGTAACATCTTCAGTGAGCCTCCAGATGAAGCCTGACTAAATGTTATTGAATACTTGAGATACTTTAATCTATACTATATTTTAGTCGTTGCAGTGTTATTTATGTCAAAGCAAACTTTTCTAACGTAAATCAAAGAGCAATTTAATGGGATGTCAATTTAAACTTCTGGTTTTGAATGGCTAAAACCCGGAAATTGCTTATCAAGAAAATTTCTAAATATAAAGGTACAGGTCAAAAAAATGACTGGATGATAGGAAGAAATCAGGAAGCCTCAGGGTACAAATAATGCACAAAGGGTATTACATTTAAGCTGTATTAAACACAAGATATTAGAAATACAAAGAAGATTATTCAGCATCTGGAAGTGACGATTTTGTTTGCTGTTACACTTAGCACAGTAAGAACTTTTTTTTGAGGGGACAGAAAGAATTCGAGCTTGAAACTTCAAATGCACACCTACTTTTTGGGAATATTTTTCTGATTTATAATTTGACTGTTTGTGGGAAAATATACATGAAATAAATTAATGGATTGAAAATGGAATCTTCAGCATCCACAGTGTATAAAATACAGTAAAAATTCAAATAATTTAGAACATGTGTAATGCTATCAAGGAGAAATGATGAGTGTTGCCAGGGGCAAAAGATACATACAATGAACTAAATGAATCTATTCTCCCCCTCTCTCTTTTGCTATGTTGACTGTTTAGGATTTCAAAGTCTCTGGAGATGAAGGCTGGTGGACAGGCAAAATCAATGACCAGGTTGGCATCTTTCCTAGCAACTATGTCACCAATGCCCCATGTTACAGTAAGTTGCAAGGTCAGAGCACGGAACACTACCCTCTGCCACTGGAAATGGACTTTAATGAGCTGCAGCTGGAGGAGATTATTGGTGTCGGTGGCTTTGGAAAAGTCTACAGGGGCATCTGGAGGTCAGAGGAGGTAGCTGTTAAAGCAGCTCGGCAGGACCCAGATGAGGATATTAGTCAGACCATTGAGAATGTTAAGCAAGAAGCAAAACTGTTTGCTATGCTGAAGCACCCTAACATCATAGCCTTAAAAGGGATTTGTCTGAAAGAGCCCAATCTTTGCTTAATCATGGAGTTTGCCCGTGGAGGCTCCTTAAATAGAGTGTTATCGGGCAAGAAGATACCACCTCATATTCTTGTCAACTGGGCAGTACAGATTGCAAGGGGCATGAATTACTTGCACGAAGAAGCAATTGTTCCTATTATTCATCGGGACCTGAAGTCTAGTAACAGTAAGTATATCGGCGATGTCTGCTGCGAATTGCTTGCCAGCCGCAAGGATGGGCTTGTTGGTTTGATGGGACGAATTCAAAAGCTTCAGGGAATAAGTTATTTTCTACATACATTGTGCTTGATAAAGTGCGTTGTGAAATAGAGTATTACAAATTCATGCTCACTTCACTTCTCCAGTCATGAGTTAAAATGAGTTCCATTGGGTGTGCTTTTAATGTTTAAAATGCAGAAGGAAATGAAGGTAGGATTACCATGATGTACCATACACTCCCATTATGAAAAATCTATCCCAATGATAATATTTGCAGGTTTCTTCCACTGCTGCATTGTACCATGGTCCAGTAAAGATAAAGCTATGGTACACAGCTTTTTGTAGATGCTGAAAGTGGAAGGAACCAGATGGGATTTGTTTAAAAAAAATTGAATGCTGTTTAAACCAACATTTTCCGGATGAGCCCAGTTTGGGTTTGGGAGTTGATCAGCTTGGTTGGATGGATTGCAGTGAAGATGGCGCCAACAGCACAGTTTTAATTCCTATGAAGGCTTCGCCGTCTTCATCTCAGCCTGTTCCGGAGGTAAAGTGACTCTCAGAATAAGCCACCACCAGTCGTCCCTCTGTCATGAGGGAGCAGCCCTATAGCAACCTTACCTATTTTGGATCAGGCCTTCCCCCAACCCCGCAAACGTCTGCCCACATTGAGACAAATGTACAATCAATCCTCATAACTGATTCTGCCCAAAATTCATTTGACCTGCCTCCATTCCGTGTCCCTTGATATCTTTGCCTAACAAAAATCTGTGATCCTAGATTTTGAATTTCCATGGTTCCCCTCCCACCTTGTGAGGAAACAGTTCCACATGGCCAGCACCATGGTCAAAATGTTTCCTCATTTCACACTTAAATGGTCTGCCATCAATTTTAACATTTTTTGCCTTTGTTCTGGATTCTTCTATCAAAGGATCAGGTGATAAAGGGAAACTATCAAATTCCTTGCTTATTAAAATAAAATCAATTAGATGATTAGATAATTTTCTGAGCTCAAGGGGCTGCAAGTTTATGCAAACCTAATCTCATAATATAATCTTTTAAATCTGGGTACCATTCTGGTCAATCTGTGGTTTTAGTTCCTTTATGGTAATTATTTTCTGAGATTTGATGCTTAAACTGAATAGAACATTCTAAAAGGCTTTATTCAAGCAAAGTAGCACTCCCTACTTCTGAATTACAAATCTGTAGAGGTAAATGTCAATATTCCATTTGTCTTTTTGATTGCTTTTTATACCTGTTCACTAGCTTTGTGATTTGTTTGTGTGGGCACTCACATCCCTTTGCTTCTCCACCGTTCCTTGTCTCTCACCATTGGGAAAATTGTTGTTTTTTTGTAGATTTAAAGTGGATGACTTCATTGTTTCCCACAATGAACTCCATTTTGCTTGGTCCCAATTAAATTGACAGCACAGATGTTTACCACTTAATTTATGTAAGGCAGACTGAACAACCGGTATGTAAGGGATTAATTTATTCATTCTCGACCCCTTTCTATTTGGCCTAGGTCAGCTGGAGAGGGAATGGAGAAATTGACACCTGGTAATTTGTGATCAATATTCCTTTTTATCCTAATAACTTACACTTTCAGCAACTTCATAGGTAAAAAAAAATGTTTGTACTATAGGGTGCAGGGAAAGTCTAAGTATTAACCTTAACCCAGAGAAAATTAGTCTCTGGTTTCAAACCCAATCTAGATGGGTACATGTTGTCTCTGTTGTTCATTAGCGTTATCTTGTGAAATTGGTTTATGAAGGGAGTATTCTTTGCAGGTTTGACTGAAGCATGTAATTGTGGATAGGGGCAAATGAGTTTTACGTGACATCTGGCTTTATCATACCTTTCTTGAGAATGCTTGAATGGCAGAAAATCTTTCCATCCCCTCAACACTAACATGCATTGATTGAACACACACAAAATTTGAGTAGTCACAAAACAGAGTTATGATTTAGTTTGAAGGATTGTTTTATTTATATGTGCAAATACCAGTGAATGTACAATTGATGGCAGCCCACAGTGCTACTGGTTATCCAAATGTGTGTGTGTGGCAGCAGCCTTGAGTATAAAGAATTTTGTTTGAATCTTTTTTTTTATGATCATGTTTGGCTGAGCTCAGTTTAGTTGTTGACCAACAGGCATACTAAAGATCACTCGACAGGGATCATTGAGTTAACTTTCTTCCCATGTTTATCTGAGATTTTTTTTCTCTGGGAGAATTTCCTTCCTGCTGTCTTGCCTGGGATTGGTAACTCAGCACAAATCAAGATTTGAGCCTGGAATTTTCAAGATTTTATGGTTCAATTTCATATTTGATAAGTATAATGGTCAGTATTTTTTTCTCTAATCAGCTTGTTCAGTGATGTTATTACATGCCTCTGGGGCAGGTGAGATTTGAGCCCAGGCCTTGCTATGAAATACTTCAAGATGTTTTTGATTTCAGCTTCACCCTCGCCAACCCTGCACCCATGGTAGTTTATACGTGCTGAAGATCAAGTGCTTATGTGATTTGCTTTATTTATGATGGCTTTGTGATAGTCTTTGCTGATTGTTTTTTTTTCATTCTGCAGTATGTTTTCCTGGGCCAGTAAATTGATTTTAACCCTGTCAAATTATACATAAGTGGCTTTTAAAGCATTTTTCTAATTAGACCATGCAGGGAAAGGAACTCATGATACTGAACTAATTTGATTTTGGTGCACAATTTTAAATATATTGAGTATTTAGATTTTTATTCAAATTTATGGTTTAAAATGTTTGCTATTAAGTTTGTGTTTAAGTCCTATTTTGACATTATCTCAAATTGCACAGTCTTGACACTGATTTTGAGCAGTAAAGTAACTATTAAGTTAAATTTGTAGCTCAACATGCATTCATTTACTGAGAGCCACAGATTGAATGGTTGACCATTGTACCACCCAGGTGATCCAAGTTGACAAAAATTTCACCTAACTAAACAGAATAGGATGCCAATGTATTTTGGATTAGTGGTGCTGGAAGAGCACAGCAGTTCAGGCAGCATCCAAATTGCTTCGAAATCGACGTTTCGGGCAAAGGCCCTCCTGATGAAGGGCTTTTGCCCGAAACATCGATTCGAAGCTATTTGGATGCTGCCTGAACTGCTGTGCTCTTCCAGCACTACTAATCCAGAATCTGGTTTCCAGCATCTGCAGTCATTGTTTTTGCCAATGTATTTTGTCCACCACCTACAGTCTTAGAGAAACTACACTAGGGCAACAGAACACAGTCCTGGTAACCACCACAGAAAGTACCCAGACCAACCAAGTGAAAGTAGAGTGGCCAACAAGATTGATCGATAGTGCCAGAGGGAGCAGGGAATACACTGTCAAGCTAGAGATCTTCATCTTCCAACAGCACCCTAAGGGCACAAAAGGAGGGAGTGTGGTAAGAAAAAGCCCAAAGTGCCTGACTGGTCAGCTAAGATGTAAATAAAAGTCTTTCTACAATGCACAGACACCTAATACTAAATTAAATGGAGTTAAGTAAAATTAAGGTTGCCTTTAGATCAGCCCATAGGATACTGGAAAAGAGGATTAAAGACAATTGTGAAAGTGCTGGTAAAAAACTTTTTCTGTTATGTGAAGAGTTAGAAGATTCCAAAAGACTTTATTGGTATTCTGAAGATGTTCAAGGTACAACCCAAAGGACTTATAATATGTGGTGGAAATATTAAACGTGTGAAAGAAAAATATTGCAGATACCATAAATCTGAAAGAAAAACAGAAAAAGCCTTAACTTATAAAGTTAATTATTTTCTTTCTATTGCTGCTGTTGATCTGTTGAGTATTTTCAGCATGTTCTTATTTATTTATTTTTATTTATTAAATGAGTGTTTTACATTCTGTAATGTGATGGTGCTGAAGGAGTTATTGTACATGTTCATTGAGTTTTGCCTATTCTGTTGATGTCACTGTCTGTGGTGGAAAAAGTGAATTTTATGCTTGCCTTTGGAGGGATCAGATGTATTCTGTTCAGCTCTCGAGTCCTAGTGATTACACCTGAACTAATGTAGCTTGTACTTATTGCTATCATTCAATAAGCAACTTTGTTAACTAAGTACAGTGTCTCTTCAACAGCGATAATAAATTCTACCACTGATTATTCTACAGAATCTAGATAAGATGCAAACAAGGGAGAATTGGTGGGAGTGAACTACCTTAAGCAACCTTTTCTTTGAACCACGTACTGACCAAGGTGACAGATATTATGAAGTGCCAGTAAAGAAAATCAGGGTAATATAGCACTTTGCATCAGCCTTCACCTTCAGGATGGTGCATGACTGTTTGTTTGAATTTGATAATGTTAACAATCGTAATATTATCACAGATAAAAATGTTGCTGTAGAAAGCACTAACATCCTGAACATAGAGCATCCAGTCTGGGTGATGGTTACTTGAATGTCCTTGGAGGTGGGACGTGTGCTGTGTGAACTCCAGCTCAATGCCTTTGACTATACTAATGAAAATAGAGTTTCCCATCCTCAGAAAAGGAGACAAGGTTGATTTGGGGAACAAAAAATGAATGGTTATTGAGAAAATCATTTGGAGTAGAAAATACAATTATTTAGATAATTCACAAATGAGAACATACAAGGCTTCAAAAAAGGTCATGCTTTACAAATTTACTAATTCCTTTTATGGTGGTCAATAGGATAAAAGCTGAGGAAATTCAAATTAATGTCATCAATGTGAATTTCCAAAGCTTTTGGAAAAGGCATAGTCAGGAAATTGTTCAAGTTAGAGTTGAATTTTTCTGGAAATTGGTCAGCTATGCTGTTTCATGAGAATCTGTGTTGGGACATTTATACTGTACTGTTAATGATATATGGAGGGGCTGTCAGCATAATCTGCAAATATTAGGATTTGTGAAAGTGTGACGACTGTAAACGATGATCAGTGGTTTGATGGGGAGCTTGATGTGTTGGACATTTGGGTTTGTAACTGGCAAATGATTGTTAACTTAAAGAAGCAGTGTTATGTATTGAGGAAAAGTAAATACTGAACATACATACAATCTTGTGGAAACATTATTCAAGCAGATGGAGAAAGAAAAAGCTCTAAAGTATTTCTGGTGCATAGATCTCCAAGGACTCATGAGTAATGCTATGAAACAAGACCCACGGTGAATAGTGTATTAGAGTGCATAAAATAGGACAATTATTTAGAAGAAAAAAAATATAACCTTGTTCAAGACTGTAGTTGGACCTCAGTCAAAATACAGTATCAAGATAAGTTAGGACTCTAGACTTGGTGAAACATACACTTGGAGTGAATTTGTCAAAGTTAACACAACAATAAAGGAGGTAGATTGTGTTCCACATTGACAGTGTCTTGCATTTGAATGGATTAGGGAACACCAGGTTTGAAAATTAAGATTATATAAAATGTCAATTAGGTTAAATGACATGAAGTAGTTCCTTTCCCAGCAAATAATGGACTTCTGGTACATTCTGATGGCTTCTGAGATGGTATCTGATTTATTGATCTCCTTCAAGCAGAAGCTAGACCTGTGTTAATATGGAGATAATCTCTTCCAGAGGATAGGTATTGTATGGAGCTTCGGACACCAGAGTGGACTGCCTTTTGATTACCATATTTGGTTGGAAAGGATTCTCCTCGGTCACTCTACTCTGAATTTGCCTCTGTTTTTAATCCTTGTCTTTCCAGGTGATCATATAGTTCTGAGTGGCGTGGAGAGTGGATATAAGCAGGATGGGTCAGAAGGTCATTCTTGTCTGTTGTCTCAAATTAACTTGCAGAGGATTGAAAATAAAAAGTCTATTGAATCACATTTAGGGACCCAGAACAAACAAATATTGGTGAATGCCAAGAAATAATAGGGCAGATTTTCCACTGGCAATGTGATTGTTAAACCAACATAAATGGGAACTGTACGCAGGGATCCCATTACAGCACATTCCAAAGGAAATGCATGGGAAATTGAATTTTGCACTGGGAAATTCCTCTAAGCTTGGATCCCTGTGAAAGTTACAGTTTAAATCAGAGACTTTGTAGTGTTCTGATAGTTTCTCAGGATGGGTTACACAGTCCAACTCCTGAGTAATTAATAAAGTTACCCCTTACTTAGCTCACCAATCCAAATATTCTCTGTACCTGCTTGCAACTTCCAGAAAATCTGGTCTGTTCTCCCCCATCCCCCACACAGTTGAATAGAGTTATTAAGGCCAAGGTACAATTTGATTTCTTTTTTCTCAATTTTCATTCACAGGAAGTGGGTTAGCTAGACCAGCATTTCTTTGAGTTATTGAGTCATACCGCGTGGAAACAGACCTTTTGGCCTGACCAGTCCATGCCGACCATAATCTCAAATTAACCCAGTCCCACCTGCCTGCACTTGGCCCATATCCTCCAAATATTTCTTATTCATGTACTTATCTAAATGTCTTATAAACATTGTAATTATAGCCATATACACCCCTTTCTCTGGAAGTTCATTCCATACATGAACTGTGTTTCAAAAAAAAGAGTTGCCCCTCATGTATTTTTTTTTAAACTTTCCTTCACCTTAAAAATATTTCCCTAATCTTGAAATCCGCCACCTTAGGGGAAAGACACTTGTCATTCACCTTATCTATGCGCCTTATGATTTATAAACTTCTATAAGGTCACAACTCAACCTACTCTCCTGTATAAAATGTCCCAGCCTATCCAGCGCTCCATATAACTCAAGCTCCCTATTCCCGGCAGCATCCTGGTAAGTCTGTTCTGAACCTTCTCCAGCTGAATAATATCCTTCCTATAACAAAGTGACCAGAACTGGGCACAGTACTCCAGAAAAGTCCTCACCAATGTCTTGTACAACCTCAACATAATGTTCTAACTTTTTAAAAAAATTCATTCATGGGATGAGGGTGTAGCTGGCTAGGTCAGCATTTATTGCCCATCACTAATTGCCCAGAAGGCAGTCAAGAGTCAACCATATTGCTGTAGGTTTTCTGTCACATGTAGACTAGACCAGGTAAGGATGGCAGATTTCCTTCCCTAAATGATATTAGTGAACCAGATGGGTTTTTCCTGTACTCAAAGGTTTGAGCAATGAATGCAAGCATGCTAAACACCACCTTAACCACCCTATCTATATGTGATGCAAACTTCAAAGAATTATGTACCTGAACACTCGTGTTCTACAACACTGCACAAAGCTCTAATTTTAACTGTATAAGCTCTGCCCTTTTGCTTTACCAACATGCATTTATTCAAATTAAACTACGTCCGCCACTGTTCAGCCCATTGACACAATTGATCAAGATGTGTTTGTAATCTTAGTTGACCACCTTCACTGTCCCCTAAATCACCAATTTTGGTGTGACCTGCAAACTTACTAACCATGTACATTCTCATCCAAATAATTTATATAAATGACAAACAAAAGTGGACCCAGCACCGATTCATGTGGAACACCACCAGGCAAGGGCTCCAGTCTGAAAAACAACCCTGTTCATCCCTAATTGCCTTTAAGATGTTGGTGAGCTGCCTTTGTAAACCATTATAATCCATGTGGAGTAGGTGCATTTGGATTTCCAAGATTTTAACCTAGTGACGGTGAACAAATGGTGATATAGTTCCCAGGTCAGATAGTGTGTGACTTAAAGCTGAACTTGTAGTTGGTAGTGTTCCCATAAATGTCTGCTGCCCTTGTCATTCCAGAATGTAGAGGCCATGGATTTGGAAGGAGCTGTCAGAGGAGCAGTGATAAATTGATGGATAGTGTAAAACTACTCAATATTCTGCAAATATGAGATAAAATATGATGGAATAAGCTCTTCATTTATTAGTAACAATGGTATTTTAATCCAGAACTACATTCCACCCCAAAAACTGATTGCAGTATTATTCAAATTGAAAAATTTAGTTAAAGTTTAAGTAATTGGATTAAATACATGCAACCATGTAACACAAATAGGAAAGTAAGTGCTAGGGAAGTGGTTAATGGGATGTTAGAAGAAGGGTAATGTTGATTGAAAATTGTTGAAATAACAAGCCAATACGCCATTCCTACATTACAGATATTGAGGTATATAGGAATTTCCTCTTTTTAGTAAATTGCTGAGGATATGAAAAGCTTGTCTTGTTATCACATCAGATGTAGTATCATGAGAGTATGTTCTATTTTGAGCAACTGTCCTGCTGACCTATCTGTCTTTGAAAAGATTCCACTCTCATTCCCCCGAAACCTGCTGTAATGTCTAAATTTAATCATGCAAGCATTTTCCTTTTCTTGTCAAGGTGTTCTCTGGTGCTAAAATAGAATTCCACAGTTGAGGTATTACACTGTTCTTGATCTGCCTTTGACATTGTACTGAACATAAAACTTAAATCACCCACAGCTCTGCTGCTTGTGTCCTAACTTGCACCAGCTCTTGCTCACTCATTTACTCTGTGCTCATTGTCCTACATTTGGTGTTGATTGTGTTATTTCTAATTCTTGCCTCTCGAGCACCTGTGATAATTGCTGCATCATCAATGATCGTGCTTTCACTTGACAAGGCACAAACTCTGAAAGCTACTTCCTGCATCTCTTTGCCTTTTCATCTCTCCTTCCTCCTTTAAAACACTTCCTAAAATCTACTGCAGATCTCGTTATAGGTACTTCCCTGAAACTTCTTATGTGACTCAATGTGGGGTAAGTAAAGCCTGAGCCTTTATTCCAGGAGGAAGTCACTGAGGATCCTTCTGATAACATTTTCATCTCCTCTACCTGCTGATCCAACTGTTGTCCAATTTTATTTAATGCTTCTGTCATGTACCTTGAATGTTTTACCGCATTTACATGCGTTATATGAATATGAGTCATTATTTATTGACTTGTAGCAACTAAGTGGGAAAAGTAAGTGGAAAGTGAGGACAGTCTTGAAGGGCTTCCTGGTTTAGTCCTGCTTATTTATTGTGTAGAAGTATACACTTTTCAACAGTTGTTAGGGGCTAATGATTGGGAGCAGTAACTCTTAATTATTTTCTCTTGGTCTTCCTGCCACATCCCCTTCAGCCAGTCAGTGGGAAGGAAGGGATTATAGCAAGACCATCACTATCTTAATAATAATCAAGGATTACGGTGAGAAGACGGGTAAGTGGAGCTGAGTCCACAAAAAGATCAGCCATGATCTTATTGAATGACGGAGCAGGCTCGAGGGACCAGATGGCCTACTCCTCTTACTATTTCTCATGTTCTTACGAACTTATTACTGAGATCTGCACAATTGAGAAAAAATGGTGAACCAAGTTTTGAATCTTCTAGTCTTTCTTATTGAAATACCCTGTTCATAGGTCGCAGAGCCTTGTTGGTGATCTGTAATGCACTTATATTCAAATTTCTTTTAAAATTATAAATCATTCCAAAGGTTTATGAAGGATTGGCATTCCTTTAAAAATAAATTGACGAATGGTGAAGTTAAGCAATGTTCAAAATATATGGTATGTGCTAATGGGCTGTGTGTTGATTTTATTGTGACTGACTCAACATAAATGCTCTGTGCATTTCCTTG
The DNA here is from genome assembly GCF_047496795.1 of Chiloscyllium punctatum. Taxonomy (NCBI): domain Eukaryota; kingdom Metazoa; phylum Chordata; class Chondrichthyes; order Orectolobiformes; family Hemiscylliidae; genus Chiloscyllium; species Chiloscyllium punctatum. Next base: position 85,067,788 of record NC_092742.1, on the reverse strand, counting down.
TGCCTTAAATTTTTAATGATCACTATCCAATATTTAATTGTTGAAAGGATGTTAGAAATATAAATTTATATTGAATGCAAACCTTGGATTTACTTGAAAGCCACATATTATCAGGAATAGTAATAAAGAGGATATTCGACTTCACAAAAAAGGAGTGCCCTATTTATTCTCTATAATTCATGAAATGGTAGGTAATTGGATTGGTAGCAATGACATATATCATATCTCTCCCTGTGTAGTATTTAGTTGCCATCTTATTGGATAAAAAGCGGAACAAGAGCAGGGGAAATGATCTGCATTATCTTCATCAATATTCACCTATCAATCAAAATCACAAAAAAGAATCCTGGTTATTACCAAGGTGCTGTTTGTGTGAGTGTGTTGTGTGCAAATTAGCTGCTGCATTTCCTACTAGAGAACAATGACTATACTTCCAAAATACTGAAATTTTAGACAACGGTGCTTGGGAAAAGTCCTGTATAAATGAAAGATTTTCTTTTTACTTGCACCCCTGCCTATGGATGTATTGTGAAATTTTGAGGTACGAGAGTGCTAAGAAAATATGATGGCCATTTCATTTCTAAATCTGCTATTAGATTGTTTTCCTATGTATTCATCATTCGTGTCCCCAAAATAAGTGATGTGAACAAAAACAGGTGTTTAACAAAACAAAGCTTGAAAACTCTCAATCTGTAATTGCTTCTAAAGAGATTACATACAATGTCAAAAGGCAAGTCTCATATTTGCATTCTCACTTACTTGCACTCACTCAATCTCTCTCATTTACAACTGAAAGAGGACTAAGTTTTGGGAGGGGATAGAGGGAGCATAGAGGCCTTAAAAGAGCACACTCAGAATCAGGACCCTGGCGATATTAGGTAAAGCCTGAGCTTCTATTTGAGGAATAAGTTGCTGAGAATCCTTTGATAAAAAATATTCATCTCTTCCACCAGCTGATCCAACTGTTGTGGCGAAAGATTCCAGGACTTTGTCATGGACTTCAGTAACAAGTAAGTGTTTGCTCACTCATGGTATTCTTTGCAACACTGGAAAACACCTTGTGTTGTCAACGCCCCAACCTCTCACATTTAGCCCAAGACAAGACCAGAAATAGAAATTCCATCCCCTACATCCCATGATGAATGAATGAGGGGATACCAGGATATGACACCAGGGGTCTCAAGGTAAGTGATTGAAGAAATTAAGAGGGAGAATAGAGAGCCACAGCATACAATGTGATACCAAGATTGTCGTCAGTTATTTTTGGAAACCTAACTCATGATACTGATCAGACAGTGCCAAAAGAACTTTTCGCAGGATGTAGCCATGTTGTGGAAAGCCACCATGAGTAGTGGCCAGAACAGGTTCAAAGGATCCCGGCCCAGGGCCTAATTCAAGGGTGGTGGATTGGTGAGGCATAGGCATGTTACCTCTGATAGAATCACAGGTTGTGCTGTGCAAAATGGTATGTTCTTTGTTTTTATTGCCATGAAAAATATTCATCACAACTTCCTTGAACTTTGGCAAGCTACAGTTACCGGTTTCAACTGTTGAACCACTCCTCTTGTACCTGCTCATTTGCATATATGCTTTTTTTTACCCCTGAAATCACGTTGCACTGTCCTGTACTGCAATTCTACTCAGCTTCTGGGTAGTGATGTCTACACCCTTGAGCACTCAGATGTTTTCCTTGCATGCAAAACACCTGTAGCATATTTTATGTCAACTTGAGTTATTGTTATTTACCTGGTAGAACTTCTTGCTGACACAGCCTACACACAAAAATGATCCACTAAAGTAGAAAAATACTTGCTGCAGAACTTATCATCCTAAGCTATCAACCAGAATCCAAAATATGTTCGTTTCTCTCAAGGGCTCTTTGTGACACGGTCTGTTACTTGGGGGCTGATTTTTCATTCTTATTGATTATGAGATGATATAATCAACAAGCACCCGAGCTACAAATCTTCTCACAAACATTGAATAATCATTTTGTAGTATTACCTCCTGTATTTATATTGAGCTTTGAATTTAAAGGTTTTCTTCTTTCGAAAGACAGGTTCGCACAAATACCAGAATTGCATATATACAGAGATATTAAATCTTCTAACTTGGCATTCATAAATAAGAAATAGGAAGGGCTTAGAAAGATATGTGCTGAATGCTGACAAATGGGACTAGATTTCTCTAGGATATGTAGTTGGCGTGGACTCGATGGAGTGAACAATGTACATCTCTATGACACTGTTTTTGTTCATTTATTTTAAATAAATCTTCCATAATTTGTTTTCAACCTGGCATCATGGAAGGCTGAACTGACACAGCTGGTGTTGAATGATTCCTATTTTACGAATGACGACAAGAGTTTTTGAAATCTGGCAACTAATTAGGAATGAAGTTAATTCCAGGTATTCTCTTGCGTTCAATGTCAAATCAATATTATTTGTTTGGCTTGGCTCACGCGTACAACACCTTGTAATTAGAACCCACTCCTGCATAATAAGGATACATACTGCTTTTCCAAAAACCCTTGCTCTCAAAAAGCAATGACTGGATTTATTGCCATTCCATCCTTTCCCATTTTACAGTCGAAAAATAATCTATTTAATATTTCACCCTGCCACACTTTCATTGTCTTACAGAAAAATTCTGCTTGATCACTTGTTGATTCAGGAACAGTGACCTGAATTGGTTGGATATGCAGACGTTGCAGTTTCCAAGCCTTAAGCTCAAATCTTTGTGCCACAGGGGATCAATCCTTTCAGATCCCACAGCTAAATGGAGTTAAATAAATAAGCAAGCAAGCAAGCAAAAGTAAAACTCAACATGTGTGATAACTATTTAAATCAGTTCAATTTACAGCAGTACCAGCCTAATTCAACTCAGGCATGGATCCGTGCAAGGCAATCTTTTATTCATGATTTGGAGGTGCCGGTGTTGGACTGGGGTGTACAAAGTTACAAGTCACAAAACACCTGGTTATAGTCCAACAGGTTTATTTGAAGCACTAGCTTTCGGAGCGCTGCTCCTTTATCAGGTGGTTGTGGAGTATAAGATCGTTAGACACAGAATTTATAGCAAAAGTTTACAGTTGTTGGAACTGAAATTATATATTGAAAAAGACATGGATTGTTTTATTCAGAGTGTCTAAGACACATTAATTAAAGACTGACATAAGTTTAATCTCTCACTGGCTTAAAGCAAGAGACTTGCTGTGATTTAACATCTGATACAACCTTAGTTCATCTCAAATCAGATCCTCCTGCTACGGCTTGGGATTTGGACATATCTCACTCTGATCCTTCCCCAGGTCACTGAATGAGGACTGTGCTGCTTCCCTGGTCTTTCACCAAGCATAATACTCTCCCAGTCACTTTCTAGGCATCATGGTCCTTCTCAGGACCACCAACAGCAGACCACTGCCTTGCCTGGTTGATCATAGGGTTTCAACAACACTTAAGATGGACAGCATCCAGACCAAAGCAGCCCACTTGTTCAGCACCACATCCGCAAAAAAAAATCATTATTTCCATCCCTGCTCAGCAGCAACAGTATGTGCCATCTACAAGATGCACTGCAGACATTCTCCAAGACTCTTCAGACAGCAGCTTCCAAATCCTCAACTGCTACCATCTAGAAGGCCAAGAGCAACAGGTACTTGCCCTCCATGTTGCACACCCAGCTGACTTGAAAATATATCACCATTCCAGCATTACTGAGTCAAAATTCTGGACTCTCTCCCCAAAGGCATACCTTCAGAAAATGGTCCGAGCAATTCAAAAAGGCAGTTTACCACCAGCTTCACAAGTTGGAATACACAATGCCTAACCAGCATTGCCTGTATCCTGCGAAACAATAAAAAGAAAATGAGCAGGTTATCTTTTGAAGACAAGTTGATACTCCTTTTACTGGAGTTTGAAGAATGAAGTGATTGAAGAGTATAAGATCCTAGATAGTTTTGTCAAGGTTCATATGAAAGGGTGTTTCTTCTGAGGCAAGACTTAGTATCAGAAGCAGGCCATTCAGGTCATCGAGTATACTTCACCACTCAATGCAATCGTACTGACCTAATAATTTGCAGCTCCACTTGTCTACCTTTTCACCATACACCTTGATTCTCTTAAACATGAATGATCTCTCTATCTCAGCCTTGAAGCTCAGCAATCGTTAACAGTGAAGAAGGGTCACTGGATCCGAAGTGTTAACTCTGTTTCTCTATCCACAGCTCCTTCCAGATGTGCTGAGTTTTGTCAGCAACTTCTGTTTCCATTTTGAGTTTCCAGCACCTGAAGTTCCCTATTTTCTTTTTCTCTTCAGGATTCCTGAGGAAAGTCTAATTGTATGAACGATGATTTGGGTGTTCAGATCTGATGGTTATGCTCACAGTTCCACAGTTGTGGGGAGGTGATTGGCCTAATAGTATTATCACTGAGCTGTTAATCCAGAGACCAAGTTAATGTCCTGGTGACTGGGGTTCAAATCCTACCACGGCAAATAGAGTCATAGATCATAGAGATGTACGCCATGGAAACAGACCCTTTGGTCCAACCCATCCATGCCGATCAGATATCCCAACCCAATCTCGTCCCACCTGCCAGCATTTGGCCCAAATCCTTCCTATTCATATACCCATCCAAATGTCATTTAAATATTACAATTGTACTAGCTTCCACCACTTCCTCTGGTAGCTCATTCCATACACGTACCACACTCTGCGTGAAATGGTTGCCTCTTAGGTCTCTTATATCTTTCCCTTCTCACCCTAAACCTATGCCCTCTAGTTCTGGACTCCCTGACCCCAGAGAAAAGACTTTGTATATTTATCCTATCCATGCTCCTCATTAATTTTATAAATGTCTATAAGGTCACCCCACAGGCTTCAGCGCTCCAGGAAAAACAGCCCCAGCCTTTCCTTAAACCTCAAATCCTGCAATCCTGGCAACATCCTTGTGAATCTTTTCTGAACTCTTTCAAATTTCACAACATCTTTCCCATAGGAAGGAGACCAGAATTGCATGCAATATTCCAACAGTGGCCTGACCAATGTCCTGTACAGCCGTAACATGACCTCCCAACTCCTGTACTCAATACTCTGACCGATTAAAGGAAAGCATACCAAATGCCACATTCACTATCCTGTCTACCGGCAACTCCACTTTCAAGGAGTTATGAACCTGCACTCCAAGGTCTCTTTGTTCAGCAACACTCCCTAGGACCTTACCATTAAGTGTATAAGTCCTGCTAAGATTTGCTTTCCCAAAATGCAGGACCTCTCATTTATCTGAATTAAACTCCATCTGCCACTTCTCTGCCCATTGGTCCATCTGGTCAGGATCCTGTTGTAATCTGAGGTATCCCTCTTCGCTGTCCACTACACCTCCAGTTTTGGTGTCATCTGCAAACTTACTAACTGTACCTCTTATGCTCGCATCCAAATCATTTATGTAAATGACAAGAAGTTGAGGACCCAGCACTTATCCTTGTGGCATTCCACTGGACACAGGCCTCCAGTCTGAAAAACTAAAGTCCACCACCACCCTCTGACTACCTTTGAGCCAGTTCTGTGTCCAAATGGCTAGTTCTCCCTGTATTCCGTGAGATCTAACCTTGCTAATCAGTCTCCCATGGGAACCTTGTTGAAAGCCTTAATGAAGTCCATCTAGACCGCATCTAATTTAGGATATCTGGTCAGCATGGATAAGTTGGACCGAAGGCCCTATGACTCTATTCATTCACAGAGCAAGGGCATCGCTGGCTAGGCTATCATATATTTCTCATCCTTAATTGTCAAATGTCAGCCACATTGATGTGGGTCTGGAGTCACATATAGGCCAGACCAGGTAAAGATGGCAGTTCTCTTCCCTAAAGGATATTAGTGAACCAGATGGGTTCTTTCTGACAATGGATTCACAGTCATGGTTCGATTTTTAATTCCAGTTTTTTTTATTGAATTCAAATTCCACCAAACCTGATATAGCTTTGGCAAATAGAATTAAGGAGAATCCAAAGGGTTTTTGCAAATACATTATGGACAAAATGGTAACTAGGGAGAGAAAGGGCCCCTCAAAGACCAGCAAGGTGGCCTTTGTGTGGAGACGCAAGAGATGGGGCAGATACTAAACGAGTATTATGCATCAGTACTTACTGTGGAAAAGGACATGGAAGATATAGAATGGTGGGAAATAGATGATGACATCTTTAAAAATGTCCATATTACAGAGGAGGAAGTGCTGGATGTTTATAAGTGAATAAATCCCCAGGACCTGATCAGGTGTACCCTAGAACTCTGTGGGAAGCGAGGGAAGTGATTGCTGGGACTCTTACTGAGATATTTGTATCATCAATAGTCACAGGTGAGGTGCCAGAAGATTGGAAGTTGGCTAACGTGGCGCCACTGTTTAAGAACGGTCGTAAGGACAAGCCAGGGAACTATAGACCGGTGAGCCTGACGTCAGTGGTGGGCAAGTTGTTGGAGGGAATCCTGAGGGACAGGATGTACATGTATTTGCAAAGGCAAGGACTGATTAGGCATAGTCAACATGGCTTTATGCATGGGAAATCATGTCTCACAAGCTTGATTGAGTTTTTTGAAGAAGTAACAAAGAGGATTGATGAGGGCAGAGCAGTAGATGTGATCTATATGGGCTTCAGTAATGCGTTCGACAAGGTTCCCAATGGAAGACTGGTTAACAAGGTTAGATCTCATGGAATAGAGCGATATAAATGATTTGGATGTGAGCATAAGAGGTATAGTTAGTAAGTTTGCAGATGACACCAAAATTGGATGTGGACAGCAAAGAAGGTTACCTCTGCTTACAACAGGATCTGGACCAGATGGGCCAATGGGCTGAGAAGTGACAGTTGGAGTTTAATTCAGATAAATGCGAGGTGCTGCATTTTGGGAAAGCAAATCTCAGCAGGACTTGTACACTTAATGGTAAGGTCCTAGGGAGTGATGCTGAACAAAGAGACCTTGGAGTGCAGGTTCATAACTCCTTGAAAGTGGAGTCGCAGGTAGATAGGATAGTGGTGTGCTTTCTTTTATTGGTCAGAGTATTGAGTACAGGAGTTGGGAAGTCATGTTGCTGCTGTACAGGACATTGGTTAGGCCACTGTTGGAATATTGTGTGCAATTCTGGTCTCCTTTGTATCAGAAAGATATTGTGAAACTTGAAAGGGTTCAGAAAAGATTTACAAGTATGTTGCCAGGGTTGGAGGATTTGAGCTATAGGGAGAGGTTGAATAGGCTAGAGCTGTTTTCACCTGAGTGTTGGAGGTTGAGGGGTGACTTTATAGAGGTTTATAAAATAATGAGAGGCGTGGATAGGATAAATCGACAAAGCCTTTTCCCTGGGTTGCGGGAGTCCAGAACAAGAGGGCACAGGTTTAGGGTGAAAGGGGAAAGATATAAAAGACACCTAAGAGGCAACATTTTCATGCAGAGAGTGGTACATGTATGGAATGAGCTGCCAGAGGAAGTGGTGGAGGCTGGTACAATTGCAACATTTAAGAGGCATTTGGATGGGTATATGAATAGGAAGGGTTTGGAGGGATATGGGCCGGGTGCTGGCAGGTGGGACTAGATTGGGTTGGAATATCTGTTCGGCATGGATGGGTTGGACTGAAGGGTCTGTTTCCGTGCTGTACATCTCTATGACTGTAAATGCAACAACTTACATTTATCTAAACTAATCTCCATCTGCCACTCCTTGGCCCATTGGCCCATCTGATCAAGATTCCATTAAGTTCAGGAAAATTGAATCAATCTGGCTAACCTGTTGCTTGCTTCTGAGATGAATCATAGAATCCCCAGCAAGTCCACACCGCCCCTCTGAAGTGTAACCCACCCTGACCCATTCCCCTTACCTATTATCCTATATTTCTCCTGGCTAATACACCCAACCTACACGTCCCAACAGTATGGGCAATTTAGCATTGCCAATTCACCTAGCCTGCACATCCTTGGATTGTGGGAGGAAACTGGAGCACCCGGAGGAAACCCACGCAGACACGTGGAGAATGCACAAACTCCACACAGACAGTCGCTCAAGACTGGAGCCAAACTTGGGTCCCTGGCGCTGTGAGGCAGCAGTGCTATCTACTGAGCCACCATGCAAAACTGCAACTTTCTAACTGTCTGCCTCAGCGGGTTGTGGAGGTGGGGTCATTGAATAGTTTTTGAAGATGGAGGTAGCTAGAATCTTGCTAGGTAGAGGGATCAAGATTATATAGGAATGTAGAATTCAAAACATGCACTGATCAGCCATGATATTATTGAATGGCAGAGCAGACCTGACAGGCCAAATTGCATACTACTGCTGATAACATTAATATTCATATGTCTCAAGCAGAAGCCATTGCCTCTGACAGTGCTGCATTCCTTGATCACTGCACTGGACTATTAGTCTTGATTTTTCTGCTCAAATCCTGTAGTGAGATTTGAATCCTGGAATTTGAGACTCCAAGGCAAGAGTGTTACTTACTGTGATGTAGTACTGTTACCGTTACCATTGTAACAGTACTAACAGTAGTAGTACTGTTACTACTTTGACACCAGTAGCTATAGCATGTAAAGTCATGCCTCAGTGGTGAGTGGGAGATTTTCTTAAGTGATGTCCTTTGCACTGAACTATTTATCATTGCTTTATTTAACACAAGGAGAACAAATTTATTCCTCTGGAATCACACTTTAGTTATGTCATGTTTTTCAGACTTTGCAATTTGCCTCCCTTCTCCTTGGCAACCACGTAATGAAAAAGAAAACATTTGGTGATAAATACTCAAGTCACAAAGAGTGAAGCAAGACTGTTTAGGTCACCAAGCTTGCTCCTTCCACATTGTGTTCTGGGTTCAATTCAATTTCTTCTGGAAAATTAGTGTTCATCTTCCCAAAGTTCAAGGAAGTGCAACACTAGAATCTTGCCTTACCTAGTGGATTTATTTTTGGCATTGCTTTACTGCACTTCTTCTGTAGCCTGTTTATTGAAATAGCTGGTTTATTTTAAGATTATAAGTTTGTTTGTATGCACTTCCTTCCTGAAAGCTAGGTGAAGATGGGTGCTGGATATGGTTTGTTCATGAAGCTCCTGTAGTGAATATGATGATTGAAACCTTCACTTGCCTGTCACAAAACATAATGGGCTCAGTTTTGGGTATAGCACTGCCTTTTTACTCTTAGATCAGTCGTGACATTAGTGAGCTACTTTCCATTGAAGTTTGAGAGTTTTCCATAATTTTTAAGAAAATAAAGCTAATGTTTTTATTGTTTCTAACAAATACAGAAATGAGAACAGAGGGGGCAGGAGAGAGGGATTTCAGAAGATATTTTGGAATGGAGAGTAGAAATCAGGAGCTGGCCTAAGAGTATGATCCTAAAGTGGTGCGTATAGCGTAATCTACCAGTTTCATGCAAGTATGTCATGCAGAAATTATTTTTATTTCTGTGAGACTTATGGTTTCAATGCCCACCTTCTGTATTGTTTTAACATAGACCTAAGGTAGGTCCAGATGTATGAACACCGATTTGTGTGTTCAGATCTGATGGCTGTACTTGTAGTTGTGTGGTAAGGAAAGATCAGGAAAATTAAAGCAACTTGGATAACCTGTGGATGCTTCGGAGATGAGGCTGAAGCAAATCTGTTTCTATTATTAAATGTAGTTTGTTACTGTAACCACACGATCAAAGGCAGTGCCTTGCATAGAGCTGCCTCCGCAAGGTTGCATAATGCAATGAAATTCATGTCAAGGGAATTTGGAGCAAAAAGGGACTGTAGAGCCATAATGGAAAGTAACTTCCTATGGTTTACCAAATTGCTTCAGTAATACTTTATGGCCTTTCCAGAAAAGTTACAGATTTAGTTCTGGATTTTTACTACTGAGGATAGGTAGTGACCTTTCTCAGTTTAAAGGTTGTTGTTAGACCAAATGTTTGAGTTGAGAAAGTAGCAGGGTGGTGCATGGGCCTATTGATGTTGGTGGCAGTTCCCAGATAGCTACGGAAGGGCTGGGTGAGTGCTGAGGTGGGCTGGTTAGAAGACCCACATTGAATATATGGCGATTTGTTTTTGAACATGTTAGACTTTTCGGCCCTCTGTCCTCACTCTGTCATCACCTCATCCATCCCATGCTCCAACCATGTCAACACATGCCCTTTGTACTTCCACATCAAATCATGTTCCTGTGCTACTTTCGCAACCACTAATCCAATGTCCACCATGGGCAGACTTCACCTTTGTGGAGATTTTAAAACATGCAACACTAACAGTCTAATACAGCTTTCCCTCTTATATACTTGAGGACAAATAAAACTCCCATTCCAAAATCCCATTCAAAGCTTTTAAATCCTCTCAAGTGATTAATTGCTTATAAAAACCAACAAACTTTTTTGCTTAGGCCTCACATCAAGGCAGCTAATCCTTTGAAAGCTTTTCGAAATTGTTAATCAGACTGTGAACTTAGAACCCCCTGCTAAGATCATTGTAACTTTTGAAGCAGCCAAAAGAAGCATGAGTGGGTGGAGTCAAGCCCACACAGACCTAGGGTTTCCAGGTTTTGCTTTCATTTGGTGAAGCTAGGATTTTGGAGGAAGTCCAGTTCTCTTTGCTGCAGCAAAAGCTGTTCTCACTTTGCCGCTAGATTTTTTTTATTATTGGATTTTCTTTTCTTCCCAGCTGGAGATATCCTGTGTGAGAGATCTATTTTGCTGAATTTGCCTTTGTCAAGGGTATTTATAGGATGATGTTATATTGGAACAATCAATGAGTAGTAGTTAAAATATATATTATTTCGATAGAGTTACAGTTAAGCCATTTTCAAAATTTGTCTGTGTTTTAACTATACTGTAAGAATAAAGTATGTTTTGCTTAAGCCTAGTAGTTTGACCAATCTGTGTGGGGGAGGTCATGCCTCATGAACTTGATTGAGTTTTTTGAGGAAGTGACGAAGCTGATTGAGGGAAAAATGGTTGATGTCTACGTGGACTTCAGTAAAACCTTTGAAAAGTTCTCGCATGGCAGACTGATATGAAAGGTGAAGTCACGCGGTATCTGGGTGAGCTGGCAACATGGATACAGAACTGGCTTAGTCATAGGAGTCAGAGGGTAGGGGTGGAAGGATGCTTTTCAAAATGTTGTGCCTAGCGGTGTTCCACAGGGATCAGTGCTGGGACGTCTACTGTTCGTGCTCTCCATAAATGATTTGGAGGAAAATGTAGTTGATCTAAATGGTAAGCTTGCAAAAGATTGGTGGAGTGCAGATAGTGAGAAGGACTGTCAGAAGATACAGCAAGATATAGATCAGTTAGAGACGTGGGCAGAAAAATGGCAGATGGAGTTTAATCCAGACAAATGTGTAGACAGGATAGATTAAGTGAATCCTTAGAGTATAAAGGTAGTAGGAGTATACTTAAGAGGGAAATCAGGAGGGCAAAAAGGGGTCATGAGATAGCTTTAGCAAATAGAGGTAAGGAGAATCCAAAGGGTTTTTCTAAAAACATTAAGGACAGAAGGGTAACTAGGGAGAGAATAGGGCCCCTCAAAGAACAGCAGGGCAGCCTTTGTGTGGCGCTGCAGAAAATGGGAGAGATACTAAATGATATTTTGCATGAGCATTTACTGTGGAAATGAACATGGAAGATATGGAATGTAGGGAAATAGATGGTAACATCTTCAAAAATGTCCATATTACAGCAGAGGAAGTGCTGGATGTCTCGAAATGCATAAAAGTGGATAAATCCCCAGGATCTGATCAGGTGTACCCTAGAACTCTGTGGGAAGCTAGGGACGTGATTGTTAGGCCTCTTACTGAGATATTTGTATCATTGATAGTCACAGGTGAGGTGCCAGAAGACTGAAGGTTGGCTAACGTGATGCCACTGTTTAAGAAGGGTGGTAAGGACAAGCCAGGAAACTATATACCAGTGAGCCTGATGTCAGTGGTGGGCAAGTTGTTGGAGGGATTCCTGAGGGACAGGATGTACATGTATTTGGAAAGGCAAGGACTGATTAGGGATAGTCAACATGGCTTTGTGCGTGGGAAATCGTGTCTCACAAACTTGATTGAGTTTTTTTGAAGAAGTAACAAAGAGGATTGATGAGGGCAGAGTGGTATATGTGATCTATATGGACTTCAGTAAGGCATTTGACAAGGTTCCCCATGGCAGACTGATTAGCAAGGTTAGATCTCACAGAATACAGGGAGAACTAGCCATTTGGATACAGAACTGGCTCGAAGGTAGAAGACAGAGGGTGGTAGTGGAGGGTTGTTTTTCAGACTGAGGCCTGTGACCAGTGGAGTGCCACAAGGATCGGTGCTGGGCCCACTATTTTTCATCATATTTGTATAAATGATTTGGATGTGGGCATAAGAGGTATAGTTAGTAAGTTTGCAGATGACACCAAAATTGGAGGTGTAGTGGACAGTGAAGAGGGTTACCTCAGATTACAGTGGGGATCTTGATCAGATGGGCCACTTGGCTGAGAAGTGGTTTAGGGTGGAAGGGGAAAGATATAAAAGAGACTTAAGGGGTAACTTGTTCACGCAGAGTGTGGTACGTGTGGGGAATGAGCTGCCAGAGGAAGTGGTGGAGGCTAGTACAATTGCAAGATTTAAATGGCATTTGGATAGGTGTGTGAAGGGTTTGGAGGGATATGGGCTGGATGCTGGCAGGTGGGACTAGATTGGGTTGGGATATCTTGTAGGCATGGATGGGTTGGACCAAAGGGTCTGTTTCCGTGCTGTACATCTCAATGACTCTAAATGTGAGGTGATGCATTTTGGAAGGTCAAGTACAGGTGGAAATTATACAGTGAATGGCAGAACACTTAGGAGTATTGATATTACAATTGCTACTATGTGGAAACAGGCCCTTTTCCCCAGCAAGTCCACACCGACCCTGAGAAGAGTATCCCACCCAGACCCATTCCCCTACACTTACCCCTGACTCATGCACCTAACCTATACATCCCTGAACACTATGGACAATTTAGCACAGGCAATTCACCTAACCTGCATATCTTTGGAGTGTGGGATGAAACTGGACCACCTAGAGGAAACCCGGGCAGACACGGGGAGAATGTGCAAACTCAACACACAGTCACCCAAGGCTAGAATCAAACCCAGATCCCTGGTGATGTTAGGCAGCAGTGCTAACCACTGAGCCACCGTGCTGCCTAATGTAGACGGATCTGGGTGAAGCTGATCACTGAAGGTGGCAGCTCCGGTAGATAAGGTGGTAAGAAAAGCCTATGGTCTGCTTGCCTTCATTGGAAGGGGCATTGAGATTTGACAGGCAAGTTATGCTGCAGCTTTATAGAACTTTGGTTAGGGGAAATTGAGGACTGCAGATGCTGGAGATCAGAGTTGAAGTGTGGCACTGAAAAAGCACAGCAAGTCAAGCAGTATCCGAGGAGCAGGACAGTTGACTTTTCAGGCATAAACCCTTCATCAGGAATGTCGGGGAGGGATGGGGGCTGAGAGATAAAAGGGAGGGGTTGGGGCTGGCGGGAAGATAACTTGGAAGGCGATAGGTAGATGTAGGTGCAGGGGTGATGGTGATAGGTCAGAGCGGAGGGTGGAGCGGATAGGTGGGAAGGAAGATGGACCGGTGGGACAGTTCAAGAGGGCAGTGCCAAGTTGGAGGGTTGGATCTGGGATGAGGTGGGGGGAGGGGAGATGAGGAAAATTGTGAATTCAACAATGATGTGTGGTTGGAGGGTCCCAAGGCAGAAGATGAGGTCTTCTTCCTCCAGGTATCGGGTGGCTAGGATTTGAGGGTGGCGGAGGCCCCGGACTTGGATGTTCTTGGTGGAGTGGGAGGGTGAGTTGAAGTGGTTGGCTACAGAGCAGTGGGGATGTTTGGTGTATGTGTTCCAGAGATGTTCTCTGAAACGTTCCGTGAGTTGGCATCCTGTCTCCCCATTGTGGAAGAGACCACATCGAGAGCAACAGACACAATTGATGAAATGTTTGGATGTGCAGATAATCTCTGTTGGATATGGAAGGATTCTTTGGGGCCTTGGATGGAGATGAGGGGGGAGGTGTGGGCGCAGGTTTTATACCTCTTGCGGTGGCAAGAGAAGATGCCTGGAGTGGAACCTGGGTTGGTAGGGGGCATGGACCTAACAAGGGTGTAGATGAGGAAATGGTCTCTGCGGAATGCTGATTGAGCTAGGGAGGCAAATATGTTTCTGGTGATGGGGTTTGACTGTAGGGTGGTGGAAATGGTGGATGATGTGACGTTGTATCCGGAGATTTATGGGGTGGAAGGTGAGGACAAGGGGGGGTTCTATCCTTATTGTGGTTGGAGGGGTCTGGTTTAAGGGCGGAGGTGCAGGAAGTGGAGGAGATGCGCCGGAGGGTATTGTTGACCACGTGGAAGGGGAAATTGTGGTCCTTGGAATAGGAATCCAGCTGGGATGTTGTGGAGCGGAATTGCTCCTCCTGGGAGTAGATACGGCCACCGTTGGAATATTGTGTACAGTTCTGGTCACCACAATACCAGAGGACATGGATGCTTTGGAGAGGGTACAGAAAATATTTACTTGGTATGGAGGATTTTCGCAATGGAGAAACGTTGGATAGAGTGGGTTTGTTATCACTGGAACACTGGAGGTTGAGGGGTGACCTGATAGAAGCTTATAAAATTGTGAGTGGCATCAATAGAGTGGCAAGTATGAGGCTTTTTCCCAAGGTGGTGTCAATTACTAGGTGACATGGGTTCAACGTGTGGGCGTTGGGGGGGGGTGGGGAGGATTTTTAAAAGAGATGCTCGAGGCAAGTTTTTCACATAAAAGCCTGGTGAGTGCTTTGAACATGCTGCAGAGGAGGTGGTGGAAGCACAACTAATAGCAGCATTCAAGATACACCTGGACAAATACATGAATAGGATATGAATAGAGGGATATGGAACTTGTAAGTGAAGACCAGTTTAGCATGGAAGGCAAATTATGTTGACGCAGGCTTGAAGAGCCTGTTCCTTTGTTATTTTGCTCATTGTTCTTTGTTCAATCAAATCACATCTGGAACACAATGCCTCACATTTGCTGTGAAAGAAGAAAAAGTTGGGATCCAGGCTATCTCCTTGATATATTTTGAGGGGGGTTTGGTCTGGTCTATAACAAGTTGGGGGCACTTGTTGGGATCAAAATCGCTAATTCCAGGTTTCATTTAGGGTTATTGGGCTCAAAGACAGTGAGTGGTGAGTGTTGGCATTTTCTTCCCAGGTGTTGCATTCGGTGGATTTAAATCGGGTGTATCTTGTGTAATAATGGCTCTTTCAGTGACTAAGAGTTTCCTGGTTAGGGAAGAAGTCATTTGGGGCAGCTTACATAAGGTGAGTAAGGCAAAGCTTGTGGAATTGGCAGACAGGCTGGAGTTGGAGTTGCCTTTGTCCATGAGGAAAGGGGAAGTAATTGCAACAATGTCTCAGCAGTTTCAGTTGCCAGAAATGCAATTGGAATCTTTGGAAGTGGTTAAAACTCATTTCAAAATGACGCAGCTTGAGTTAGATGCAAAAGGGAAAAAAAAGAATAGTTGTAGCAGAAGATAGGGACCTAGGTAGGAAAAGGAATGGGGATTTAACGCAGAAGTTCAGGGAGCTAGGGTGAAAGCTTAGAGCTAGAACAAACAGAATTGTTATCTCTGGTTTGTTACCCATGCCATGTGCTAGCGAGGCAAGGAATAGGGAGAGAAAGGAGTTGAACACGTGGCTACAGGGATGGAGAGAGAGTTTCGGATACCTGGATAATTGGGGCTCATTCTGGGATAGCTAGAACCTCTACAAATGGGACGGTCTACGCTTGAACCAGAGAGCTACCAATATCCTGGGGGAGGGGGGGGGGGGGGGGGGGGGGTGGAATTTGTGATTGCTCTTCATGAGGGTTTAAACTAATTCAGCACGATATGGGAACTTAAATTGTAGTTTGTGTCCAGGAGGTTGAGAGTAGTGAGATCAGAAATAACATTTCAAGGTCACAAGAGTGCACTGGCAAGCAGGAAGGTGGTTTGAGGTGTGTCTACTTCAATGCCAGGAGCAGACGAAACAAGGTGGATGAACTTGCAGCATGGGTTGGTACCTGGGACTTCAATGTTGTGACCATTTCGGAGACATGGATAGAGCAGGGACAGGAATAGTTATTGCAGTTTTCGGGAATTTAGATGTTTCCATAAGAACAGGAAGATGATAAAAGAGGGGGAGGTGTGGCCTTGTTAGTCAAGGACAGTATTACAGTGGCAGAAAGGACGTTTGAGGACTCTTCTACTGAGGTAGTATGCACTGAGGTTAGAAACAAGAAAGGAGAGGTCACCATGTTGGGAGTTTTCCATCGGCCTCTGAATAGTTCCAGAGATGTAGAGGAAAGGATAGCAAAAATTATTCTGGACAGGAGCGAAAGTAACAGGGTAGTTTTTATGGGGGTCTTTAACTTTCCAAATATTGACTGAAAATACTATAGTTCAAGTGCTTTAGGGTCAGTTTTTATCCAATGTGTGCAGGAGGGTTTCCTGATACAGTACGTAGACAGGGCAACGAGGGGCGAGGCCATATTGGATTTGGTACTGGGTAATGAACCAGGCCAGGTGTTAGATTTGGAGGTACGTAAGCACTTGGGTGATAGTGACTACAATTCGGTTATGTTTACATTCGTGATGGAAAGGGATACACCAAGGGGCAAGAGTAATAGCTGAGGGAAAGGCAATTATGATGCGATTAAGCAAGATTAACTATGCATAGTATGGGGAAGGAAACTGCAGGGGATGGGCACATTTGAAATGTGGAGCTTTTCAAGGAACACTTGCAGCGTGTCCTTGATGAGTACGCGCCTGTCAGGCAGGGAGAAAGTGGTCAAGTGAGGGAACCGTGGTTTACTAAAGAAGTTGAATCTCTTGTCAAGAGGAAGAAGAAGGCTTATGTAAGGATGAGAAGTGAAGGCTCAGTTAGGGCATTTGAGAGTTACAAGTTAGCCAGGAAGGACCTAATGAGAGAGCTGAGAAGAGCCAGGAGGGGACATGAGAAGTTGTTGGCAGATAGAATCAAGGTAAAGCTTTCTATAGGTGTATCAGGAATAAAAGAATGACTGGAGTAAGATTAAGGCCAATCAAGGGCAGTAATGGGAAGGAGCATCTGAAGTCCAAGGAGATAGGGCAAGTGCTAAATGAATTTTTTTTTGTCTTTTTCCAGTGTGAATACTGACAATGTTGTCTAGGAGAATACTGAGATACAGGTTACTAGACTAGATGGGATTGAGGTTCACAAGGAGGAGATGTTAGCAATTCTGGAAAGTGTGAATATAGATAAGTCCCCTGGGCATATGGGATTTATCCTAGGATTCTCTGGGAAGCCAGGGAGGAGATTGCAGAGCCTTTGGCTTTGATCAATATGTCATCATTGTCTACAGGAATAGTTCCAGAAGACTGGAGCATAGCAAATGTTGTCCCCTTGTTCAAGAAGGGGAATAGGGCCAATCCTGGTAATTGTAGACCAGTGAGCCTTACTTTGGTTGTGGTGTTGGAAAAGGTTGTAAGAGATAGGATTTATAATCATCTAGAAAGGAATAAGTTGATTGGGGATAGTCAACACAGTTTTGTGAAGGGTAGGTTGTGCCTCTCATACGTTTATTGTGTTCTTTGAGAAGGTGACCAAACGGGTGGAGGAGAGTGAGTTTTGAGAAGATTTGTAGCTCAGTTTGAGGTTCTGGATGTAGGTTTGCTCACTGAACTGAAAGTTTCATTTTATCACTATACTAGGTTACATCATTAGCGAGCCTCCAGATAAAGCGCTTCTGGCATGGCCCGCGTTTTATTTATGTGTTTAGGTTTCCTTGGGTTGGTGATCATTTCCTGTGGTGATGTCATTTCCTGTTCTTTTTCTCAGAGGGTGGTAAATGGGATCCAAGTCAATTTGTTTGTTGATTGAGTTCCGATTGGAGTGCCATGCTTCTAGGCTTGTCCTCGGGTGGATGTGTTGTCCCAGTCGAAGTCCTTCCTCATCTGTATGTAAGGATACTAGTGAGAGTGGGTTATGTCTTTTTGTGGCTAGTTGATGGTTTGTTAAGTGTGTTAGCTCTTATTAGTACAGGTGTTCAGTTTTGGAGCCATGAGGTCATGCTGCAGCTGTACAAAACTCTGATGTGGCCACACTTGGAGTATTTCATACAGTTCTGGTTGCCGCATTGTAGGAAGGATGTGGAAGCTTTGCAAAGGATTCACAGGAGATTTACTAAGATGTTGCCTGGTATGGAGGTAAGGTCTTTTGAGGAAAGGCTGAGGGACTTGAGGCTGTTTTCATTAGAGAGAAAAAGGTTGAGAGGTGACTTAGTTGAGACATATAAGATAATCAGAGGGTTAGATAAGGTGGACAGGGAGAGCTTTTATCCTCGGATAGAGATGGCTAGCAGGAGGGGACATAGCTTTAAATTGAGAGCTGATAGATATAGGACAGCTGTCATAGGTAGTTTCATTACTCAGACTAGTAAGAGCGTGGAACGCCCTGCCTACAACAGTACTAGACTCACCAATTTTAAGGGCATTTAAATGGTCATTGAATAAACATATGGATGAAAACGAAATAATGTAGGTTAGATGGGCTTCAGATTGGTATGACAGATCGGTGCAACATTGAGGGTTGAAGAGACTGTACTGCGTTGTAATGTTCTATGTTCTAAAGAGAGAGTTTTTGAACTTCGTAAGTTGCAACTAAAAACTGAAAGTTGACTTAAAATGGCACAGATAGAGAGAAAAGTTAGGAATAGTGATAAGGACCGTGATGGAGGGCAATCCCATCGTAGTCAAAGGCCTGGTGGAGATCTGATTGTATTTTAAATGTCGTGTAAGAATAAAGTGTGTTTTGCTTAAAGCCTACTAATTTGACCAATTGAATCACATTTGGAATGCAACATCTTACACTAATCTTTAAATAGGAGAAAGTTAGGATCTATGCTGTCTCCTAATATATGTTTTGAGGGGTTTTGGTTTGGTCTGGTCTGTAACAATGGCTGGACGTAATGTCCCTTCTCACCTACATCAGATGGACTTTCAATTAAAGCAGTCCTGCAGAGTTGCTTTTTTCTCCCCAGCTCTCATGGACAATCAGAAGCCTGTTTTTATTCATCTTTAAAAGAGGGGGATTTATAGAAACATAAGGTCATAACTATTGAATCGATCTCATCCATTTGTCAGGAGTGTTTCAACTTCTTCAATTCACAGCTCCCACATTGCGCATCTTGGCCCTTGCAACATCCAGTTGGGGGCTGTCTGAACTGAGCATGAAGTTATTTTTTGAATTTGCCAACTGTGGATCACATCCCACTCTCTTCTGCAACTTGTAAAAATCTGATCTATTGCAAATGGGACTGAGCATCAACAGTTAGATGCTTCTCCATTTTAAAAAAAACTCTTTGGAATCTTCCTGACTTCATGTAAGTCAGACCCCAAGATTCTTTGGAAAAGCAGAAAGACATAAATGGTGGTCTGGATTTGATTGATGTTTCCTTACATCTTTGTACATCTTAACCGTCTGCCCCCAAAGTCCATAAATTTGCTGTACAAGTGAAACAAGAATGTAAAATTTGTCACAGTAGCATTACAACATAAAATATAAGACTAAGCCAAATAAGGAGTTAATAAGCTAGATGACTACAAAGGATTGAAAAGTGTCCTAAAGGAGGAAATGAGGTAGACAAGTAGATTTAGAATGACATTTTATTGTCCATTAATAGGGGGGTGTAGGAAGGGCATTCTCTACCTTGAATCTAGCCAACTGAAGGCATGGCTACCAATGATGAGATGATTAAAATCGGATGTTTAACAATCAGAATTAGATGAGTGTAGATATCTGTGGGAGAGTGGAATGGGTTGCTGGGTGACTATGGCTGTGATTTTGAGGCTTGAGGAGCTCACAGAGATAGGAAGGATTGAAGCTGTTGAAGGATTGGAAAACAGGAATGAGAATAAAAGATTGTATGTTGTGAGGGATTTTAATGTTCTATGAAATCCTCACAGAGGCAGTAGTCATTGGGTAAGTTACAGATGATTTGAAAACCGTAATAAAGAGAGGAATTTGATCTTGCAGTAATGTCACCTGATTTGACAGACAGACAACTCCATTCTATTCTACCCTGACTGAATTCTGCACCTGGCTTGTAAGCTGTCTGAACGTCAGTCAGTATTTTTGTTATCTTCCTAATCATTAGATAACTCCATAGCACTTGGTTCTTGTGGCCCAACTGCTTCTGATTGATTTATCATGGAGACATCATCTTGATATTAAAAAAAATCCTCTAAAACTGCAGGTGTTGGAAATCTAAAACAATCTAAATCAGAGAAGTTGCTGGATGAACTTAGCAAATCTGGCAGATCTGTACAGAGAAAACAGAGTTAACATTTCTGGTCAAGTGACCCTTCTTCAGAACCTCTTCAGATTTTGAATGTGGCAGTACTAATGATGGCTGCTGCCAGACCTTCTGATTTTTCTCCATCATTTTGATATAGAGCCATAGATGTATTTGACTTTTTCACCTTGCTCCCTCTTGCGTAGTTAAAAAATACACACACGCGCATAGACAATCAATAGACACTTGTAAAATATGTGGAGATGTACTGGAATAATGCAGAAAGTTTGGTTATATATTTTGATGGGAATATGAAATATCTGTGATAAAGAAATACACTGACAATCAAATAGAGATCGTGAGACAAAGACACATAAAGGAAGAGGGACTTTGTTGGTGTTCTGATAGAAATCTCTTTGTGTACCTATTTAGTGCGGGGTGTTGCAGCAATCTGAATATTTTAACATTCCTGGAAGAATTTAGAGGAATTGCTACATTTAACTGTATCCAATATTCATTATTGTCCAGGAGCAAAGGTGGAGCTGTTGTGAGATTTACAATAGGTAATTCGAAAGAATTGCATGGTTGGAGAACAGTCAATTCAGTTAAACAAAATCAAAATACATTGGATGCTGGAGATCTGAAATAAAAACAAAAAATGGCAGAGAAACTCTGCATGTCTAACAGCATCTGTGCAGAAACAAATGGAGTTAATGTTTCAAGTAAAATTATTCTACATTATAAGCAAATCCAGTTTATGGATAGAGTCAGTCAGAGGAGAAAGTTGCGACATTTTTGCCACTAGTCATTTAAGAGCAGAGAGAAAATGTTCCTCCTCAAAAATGTGCTATGGTGACAGCTGCTAGGACTAAGCTGTGCATTCTAGCTCCGAGACCTCTTCTCCATGTTAGGTTTAGGGGTCAGGAAAGCCCTTGGAGTTACAGGAACTCAGAAGTAACCACGTGTCATTAATGGTGCAGTGCAGGGCAGCTGAGAGTGAATGTAAAGGAAATCTACAAGCATTATTTGCTTTGTCTAACTGAGCAAGATTATAACATGGAGAGACATGGGCAGTACAGATTTAGTTAAGTTCACTGTTGTGAAAAGCTGGAGTTGTGCCTGCAAGTGTTAAAATGCATTTTCCAGAATCCAAGGGAGAACATACCAGGAGAGGAGAGGAGAATGACTGACCAGAACGTTAGCAGTCCTTTACACATTGGCTCTTGAGGAAATGTCAAGGCCAGATCGTTAAAAGTAAAGAATTGTAATCCCTTGTGAAGTTTTAATGAGTCTTAATGACCCACCATGTCACCATCACCTGGGATTCCTGAGAAATTTGGTTTCTGAGGATCTGCGTTGACTGCATTTGTTATTTGAT
The DNA here is from genome assembly GCF_047496795.1 of Chiloscyllium punctatum. Taxonomy (NCBI): domain Eukaryota; kingdom Metazoa; phylum Chordata; class Chondrichthyes; order Orectolobiformes; family Hemiscylliidae; genus Chiloscyllium; species Chiloscyllium punctatum. The sequence continues at coordinate 85,046,086 of NC_092742.1, read as the reverse complement.
GCATGTTGCAGCATGCCAGTTACCCATAATTACTTTGGTGATTCTCATTGACTATCAGATGCTGATTGTATTGCTGTAAAGTTTTCATTCAAAATCTTGGAATTTCATGGTTTTATTTACCAGATTATAATGTACTTTAGTGACCTAATCTGGGATCATAAGTGTGTTGTCTACTGGTTTATATATGGTTTAGTAGCAGTACTAACAATGATGTCACTAACATATTTAGATTTATTAGTGTTTTTCACTTTATGTTACTGCTGGGAAATATGAGGAAATTGTTTTATAAAGACAAGCTGCCATCTTGAACTGCTGGAGTCTGTGTGGTATATGTGCACCCATTGTGCTGTTTAACACAGAGGTCCAGGATTTTGACTCCAAGACAATGAATGAACAGCAGTGTAATTCCAAGTCAGGATGATGTGTGACTTGAAGTGAGACTTGCAGTTGATGGTATTCCACATATCTGCCACCTTTGGACCTTCTAAATTGTAGTGGTCATGGGTTTTGAAAGTACTGTTGAATAAACCTTGGTGGATTTCTTTGGTTCATCTTGGGGATGGTTTGAAGTGCTGCTAGTGAGCTTTCATGTGGCTGCCAGCTGCTCCAGTATTTATTGTCCATCCTTCATTGCCCTAGAGAAGGTGCCAATGAGCTGCTTCTTTGAACTGCAGCAGTCCATTTGGTGTATATACACCAGAATGCCATTGGATGTTTGGGGAGGGAGGGGTGGTGGTGTTGTGGTTTGGGATGGAGGGGGGGGAAAAGAGTCCTCTAATAATGTGTTACCCCTTTGCTTGACAAATGTCTGGCTTAAAGGAATAGTTTTCCAAAAACTCAAGACCATTTGAAGGAAAATAAAACAACCTAGCCTCTGTTTGAAATGGGCGACCTTGATTTTCAAACAACAAACCCTATTCTGCCATACTAGGACAGATCCTCTCCACACTTACTCTGTCAAGATCCTTCAGGATAGTGGGGGTCTCTTACATATTTCAATTAGGTAGCCTTTTATACTTTTAAACTCCAGAAAATACTAGCCTACCCTGTCCAGTCGTTCAAAAGACAAGTTTTAGTCTGGTGAACCATCTCCGAATTTCTTCCAATTCATTTACATCCTTCTTTAAATAAGATGACCAATACTGTGCACAGTCCTCCAGACACAATCTCCCCAGTGCCATGCACAACTGAAGTATAATCTCCCTACTTTTGTATTCAATTCCCCTCCTGAGATAAATTATAACATTTAGTAGCTTTACTATTTATTGCAACTAACCCTTGGTGATTCATGCACTAGGATACCTAGGTTTCTTTGCATGTCAAAGTTCTGCAATCTTTCACCATTAAGAGTTCCTGTACTGTGGCTTGTATAAAAACCTTTGAGGAATCAAAAGAAGGCTAACTCACTGCACGATTCCTAGTCTTGTAGCCACAGTATTTATATGGCTAGTCCAGTTCAGTTTCTGGTCAGTGGCAATTCCCAAAAGCTGATAATGGGAGATTAGGCAATTCTAATTCAATTATATGTCAGAGAGTCATGGTTAGACTTTCTCGTTGAAGATGGTGAACGCCTGGGATGTAAGTGTTGTGAGCATTACTGGTTACTTGTCAGCTTAAGGTCTTGCTGCATTTGAACAAGGATTACGAAACAGCCGAGGAGCCACAAATGGTGCTGAACATTACATAATCATCAGCGAACCATCTCCACTTCTGACCTAATGATGAAAGAAAGTCATTGAAGAAGCAGCTGAAGATGTTTAAACCTAGCACTTTAACCTGAGGACCTCCTGCAGAAATATCCCTTAATATAACAGATTTAACATAAGTGTCAAAGCACCTCAAGACACAGTTCTCAAACTTTCATGTGCAAGAAGTCTGGATGTTTGACCTAAAGCTTAGGTGAGGTAAGTTCTAAAGATAAAGTCACCATAGTTTTGCCAGACTTTCGGGCTCCTCTCATTGGAGAGAGAAGATAGGTGGTGGTTTAACCTGAAGGTATCCATGTCTCAGGTGAGGGGAGACGTTGAGAAGAAAAGTCCTTCATCATCATCATCTCAGCTGGTGCAGGAATTGAACCCACTCTGTTGGTGTCGCTTTGCATCTCAAACCAGCCTGTTTTTTCTGCGTTGTCAATCTGTCATTCTCTGGTTAACTGCTTGCTTTCTTCCAATCCAAGTGGGTGTATTCAGCAAATGTTTATTTTAGTAGTTATTCAAGTCATGGGTGGTCTGTAGCCCAGAATCACTAGTCACTGCAATGGTCAAGGGAGATGAACATTTATTTATATCTTCTGGTTCGAGAGCTGGGCATACTGGAGGACATGTAGGTATTCTACATCTTTCAGATATTGATAGATACAGTCTTCAACCAGGAGCCATGCTTTTTGATTCACTATATTTATAAATCCTGTGTATTTTAAACCTATTTATGTTTTAGACAGTTTTGCTTTGGGTGGGTAGAGTGGAGAAAAATGCTTTTATGACACTGCCTGCTACTTCAGGTGCATGATGATTCTGTTTTGAAATGTTGCACTGTCATTCAGTTGGAATTTATCTTCACTCATCTATGGAAGGTATTCTATCATGCCCCTTCAATGTGCTTTGTAGATTGTGAACAGGCTTTGGGGAGGTAAAAACAATGACTGCAGATGCTGGAAACCAGATTCTGGATTAGTGGTGCTGGAAGAGCACAGCAGTTCAGGCAGCATCCAAGGAGCAGCGAAATCGACGTTTCGGGCAAAAGCCCTTCATCAGGAATAAAGGCAGAGAGCCTGAAGCATGGAGAGATAAGCTAGAGGAGGGTGGGGGTGGGGAGAAAGTAGCATAGAGTACAATAGGTAAGTGGAGGAGGGGATGAAGGTGATAGGTCAGGGAGGAGAGGGTGGAGTGGATAGGTGGAAAAGGAGATAAGCAGGTAGGACAAGTCCGGACAAGTCATGGGGACAGTGCTGAGCTGGAAGTTTGGAACTAGGGTGAGGTGGGGGAAGGGGAAATGAGGAAACTGTTGAAGTCTATATTGATGCCCTGGGGTTGAAGTGTTCCGAGGCGGAAGATGAGGCATTCTTCCTCCAGGTGTCTGGTGGTGAGGGAGCGGCGGTGAAGGAGGCCTAGGACCTCCATGTCCTCGGCAGAGTGGGAGGGGGAGTTGAAATGTTGGGCCATGGGGCGGTGTGGTTGATAGGTGCGGATGTCCCGAGACAGGAGGTGAAAGGAGCTGTAGAATACTTAACCCAACCTACTCTTTCAGCCACAGTATTTATTTAGCTACTTGGTTTGAGAAAGTTTAACACTGTTGGTGACCCTTTCCAACACTCAGCTTATGATTGAGCAGAGAGTGATGGGGCAGTAATTAACTGGGTTGGATTTGTCACGTTTATGTGCACATGCATAACAGGGCAAGTTTCATGTTGTCTAGTAGTTGCCAGTGTCGTAGCTATACTGGAACAGCTTGGCTCAGATTGCAGCTTAATCTGAGTATTGTAGCTGTACTGGAACAGCTTGACTCCAGATTGTTCAGGAACACAAGTTATCAGTACTATCGCCAGAATGGTGTAATGACCCATTATATTTGCAGTACTCACCAATTTCTCTGTATGATGTTGAGTGATTCGAATTGCTTGAATACTGAGTCACTGATGTTGGGGTCATTGGAATGAGATGGCAGCTCTGGCTGAAAATGGACACAAATGTTTCAGCCTTGTCTTTTTACATGATGGGCTAGATGCCTTCATCATTGAGGAAAGGGATATCTGTGAAGCCTCCTCTTCCTGCTAGTCATTATTTTGTCCACAGCGTTTGTGACTTGATATAGCAGGACTGCACAGGACTTCCATCTAATCCGAAGGTTGTAGGATCACTTTGCAAGTTCAGTGGGGGTTTGCCCTGCTTATATGCAGATTTGCAGGAGGTACTGCTGATTGTTTCCTATTGTGTACAGGATTTGTTCTTTCCCTGCAGGATCTTAGAATCCCTATAGTGTGGAAGTATATGGCCCATTGAGTCCCCACCGACCCTCCAAAGAGCATCCCACAATCCCCCTCCGTAGCCATGAATTTCCCATTGCTAACCCACCTAGCCTTCACATCTCTGGCAATTATGGGCAATTTAGCATGGCCAATCCACTTAGCTTGCATATCTTTGGACCGTTGGAGAAAACTGGAGCATCTAGAGGACACCCATACAGACACAGGGATGTCCGCACAGACAGTTGCCTGAGGCTGGAATCAAATCTGGGTCCCTGGCACTATGAGGCAGCGGTGCTAACCACTGTGCCACCTAGAAGAATCCAAACATCAGAAGTCTTGCTGTATTCGGATGTGCATTTTTAATAATGCGGGATTTTTGAACTCAGAAGCAGAGTTAGAAGAGTTCATTAATATCCTCCAGACTTATCAACCTTTCATTGAACTTAAAGCCACAACTCGCAAAGGAAGCTTAAACTTCCTAGACACCGCAGTATTTAAAATGGGACAACAGAAAAGCCATAAGTTAACAATACACACTTCATAAAAACCAGATTAATTTGAACAAAGACTTTAAGTTTTCTTGGCTCCCAGTTTTATTTAGTATTATTGAAATTCTTTCCTTCCTTCTCCCTTTTCTAGAAGTCTGATTCTCTACCCTATATCCACCTTTGTAGTCACTGGCTTCTCCCCATTGCCCCTCCCCCTTTGCACCCATTCTCCTTGTCGTTGACCAGCAGACGAAGCCAGGCAGACTTCTTTCCCCTCTTTTTTTATAGCCACCCATTATTCACTTCACCCGGTAAACAGTTTACCACCCCGCCCCAGGTCTTGCCTGGCAGACTCTCTTCCCTCTGTCAGTCTCATTCCTCCACCCCTCCTCCCTGAAAACTTGATTCACCAAACCTTGCCGGCAGACTCTCAGAGAATGCATTGGGAAAAAGAATGCACTTGGTATGCACTTCCTAATTTGCACATTTGTACTTGCCTTTCCAATGTACAGCCTCTCTTACAGCTCTTTGACCATTTACAGCTCATTGAGGACATGATGTGTCACTTGTGAAATGGAAATAGTTTGAAGTTATAATCATGTGACTTGACCTTGCTAGCCTTTCTTTTTGTTTCCACTATTTGCTCCTCTGAAGGATGAACAATGTTTACCCACCTTGTTCCTGTAACCTCTCAACCTCTCTTCCTTCTTTCATCTCTCTATCCAATTTAATCTTTGATATTAAAATAGTTTCTGGCTTAATCACTAGCCCTGCAATTGAATTCCACAGTTTCACAATTCAGTGTTAAGAACATTATCTGTCCTCTGCTCTCAGTCTCTTACTTTTAATCTTGCATCCACTGTTCATGTTGTAGTTCTCTCATCAACTGGAACTCATCATTTATCTATCCCATTCCACCCAAATACAATTGTGAATGTTCAGAATCATGAATGGGCTCAGGAGAGTCAGAGTCATAGAGATGTACAGCACAGAAACAGACCCTTTGGTCCAATTCATCCATGCCAACCAGACATTCTAAACTAATCTAGTCCCATTTGCCAGCTCTAAACCCCTCCTATTTATATACCCATCCAGATAGCTTCTAACTCTGTAATTGTACTAGCCTCCACCACTTCCTCTCGCAGCTTTGTTCCATGTATCCACAACCCTCTGCGAGGAAAGGTTGCCCCTTAGGTCCCTTTTAAATTATTCCCCTTTCACCCTAAACCTATGCCCTCTAGTTCTGGACTTCCCCCACCCCAGGGAAAAAACCTTGTCTATTTTCTCTATCCATGCCCTTTATGATTTTTATAATCCTCTATAAGATCACCTCTCAGCCTCTGACGCTCCAGGAAAACAGCACCAGCCTATTCAGCCTCTCCCTATAGCTCAAAACCTGCAACCCTGGCAACATCCGTGTAAATCTTTTCTGAACCCTTTCAAGTTTCACAACCATTGATAGGTAGAAGCTGCTCCTGCTTATAAAATAAAAAAGTGTGAGAGATCATAACTTTAAATTTATGTGCAAATGAAGCAAGAGTGCTATGAGAAAAAGCTTTTTGACACAGTGAGTTGTTCGGGGACAGAATGTCCTGCCTGGAAATATGGTGGAGTCCGGTTCAATTGAGACAGTCAAGAGGATTTTGTATGATCATTTGGTTGGAATTGGTGTGCAAGGATATGGAGAAAAGGCAGGAGATTGGCACTAGAGAATAGAGTTGAATGCCACGTCCTGTGCCATAACAATTCTATGATTATGATATTGTGTTCTTAACCTAGAATTTCTATCGGTTTTTTAATGGTCTCATCAACTTGGAATGTTGCAATTAATTCCCAGTATAGCGTATATTAAATGTACTCATTTAGTAAAGTTCATGAAAGTACCATTAAAAACTGTTCAAATTTTAGATTTACAACCTTGTATGAGGGTTTTTAAAAATTAAACTAGCTAATATGGAGTAGTGAGCACACATATTTTCATATTAACTTGAAAATCAAACCTGTCGTTGATTCTTAAACAGAAATCACAGTATAAAAACATGTATCACAGCCCAATCTCTTCTATTGTGTTTATCCTCAACACAAGCAACCTAAAAATCCTGTGTGCTCACTCAGTCCCCAGATGTTGCTTTCCTCTGATAATCGATGCAATCTATAACCTGGCCTTCACTTCAGTCAGATATTTCAGTGGTGTGTTTCACATATTTACCTTGATTAAACTTGCCTTTCAAATTTGTTTTGCCTAGCTGTTACTTTTTAAAAACAATAACTCTGGTTTTACTTGCAGACGAGCATAATGATGAGATGATTTGGAAGGTTCACTACTGGTTCTGGGAAGGGAGCGTTGTCTTAGGAGAAAATGTTGGTCAGATTGGGCCTGTATCCATTTGAGTTTAGCAGAATGAGAGACTATTGAAAGGTATAAAATCCCGAGAAGATGCATCAGGATCAATGTGCTAAGTTAATTCCCCTTGTGGGAAAGTCAAGAACTAGGGGACAGAGTTTAAGAATTCTTGTCATCAAGATAGCGATGAGAAGAATTTTATTTTCTGTCGTCAGTCATGTGGGTCATGAGTCTATGGAATACTCTTCCCCAGAGAGTGGGGGAGGCTAAGCCATTGAATATATTTAAGGCAGAGATAGTCAGATTAATGGCTAATTGGTATTTTTCTGGCTGGAAGATGATCTGTAGTGGAGTTCCCCAAGGGTTGGCATTGGTACTCTTGCTTTTCCCGATAGCTGTATAAATGATCTGGATCTTAGTGTGCAGTCTTTAACACTGTCAGGACAGATAGAGAGAGATGTTAATAAAGCTAGTCGATAGAGACATAGAACAAAAGTATAATAAATTATGATGAACTTTTGTTAGACACTGATTCATCCTCTGCTGGTGTATTGTGTGGAGTCTGGGATCCACACCAAACAAAGGATATGAACACAATGGAGAGAGCGCAGAAATGATTTATAAAGAATGGTTCCAGGAAGTAAAAACTTCAGTTACAAGAAAAGATTTTGAGAAGTTGCTTTCCTTGTTCTTGAAGAATTTTCCTGCAAGGAGTTTTGAAAGATGGTTTCAAAATCATGAAGGGTTTGGACTGAGCAGATTGGGAGAAACTATTCCTGTGTATTAAAGAATTGAGAACCAGAGGGCATAGTTTTAACCTGACCTAACCTGAGAACTCCAAACCCTGTTACTCTTCCATAATAATAAGATTGTTTTCATTTAAATACAATTACAGCTACTTATTTTTACCCATCACCTTGTACTTAATGATTTTGAATATTTGCATTGTCTGACCCAAATATCCCTATTTATCAATACCTCTATTTAATTTCCTTGATGGTTTTCTAACAACACATTCATAACTATGTGAAAGGAGTTTTTCAAAACCAGGAGACCACAACAATATGTGAACACATCACAAACAGAACTTGCCCCAGAACTGTTTCTGTACTATATGAACCTATGACTCTATGAATCCTGTAGGATATTAAAGAACCACTTCTAACCAATGTAGTAACCATGAAGTAAAAGAACAACACCCAATCTGTAATCAAATCTGCTAATTCCAAATCTCAAAGTCATCTTTCATGATCTGCTGGGTAACACCTTGTTGAAGGTTTTAGTACAATTAAATGCTTTATGTCCACTGTATTTTACCCCTCTACTACATCTGTTACCTACACAACAACTTCTGTGTCAGGATTGTTTCTTTTTAAATCTGGACTAATCATTTATAATTGTTTTCTCTTTACCTAGTCATGTGCTAATTTAACTCTTGATCAAGATTGTGTACTTGTGAGGCTGTAAGAATTCTGTAACCTCTTCCAAAACCAGTGTGTGCACCCGTTTTACCCAGAACATTAAAACTTGCCTCTTGGATAAAGCAGTGTCCAAGAAAGGCAGTTTGTTTTAGAATTCACCTATGAAGTTGAACCTGGAATCTAGTTGGTTAGAGCAACAGGTTGCATGTAAATCAGGTAGACTATAATATGGATGATTAAGTTCCGCTTCAAGACCAGGAATTTGCAGAACATCTATTGAGAAAGGTTTACAACAGTGGACAGAAACTCGATTGGGATCATAAAATTTAATCTAATGTGAGGATTGCTTTGTTTGTAATGATTTTTTTTCTTGAGCCCTATATTCCTGTGTGTTGCTTTAGAGAATGGTTTTAAGAATGGGTTTTATGAACTTGACTTTTAACAGAACATATAAACACTCATGTGAGTTATGTAAAGTAGATTGCATTACTTAAGTTTTCTTTTGCAGCACTTTACATTGGGAACCGATATTTCTTTATGTAAATAGTGACCAGCCTAGGCTTGGGCTGTTGGATGTGACCTGTTGGATGTGTGCCAGGCAACCAAATTGTTGACAATCCTGAACCAAGTTACAGCTCAGCATTCCTTGAATGTTTTTTTAAAATATCAGGAAAATTTCCAGGGCAGCTCATTTGGAGGAGTTAACCAGGTTCCTTTTTTGTGGTGTTATGATTCAGCACACACAGTACAGTCTGTTCTGTGCCGTGTTGTTTATAAGTGGCTTTTGTTCAGGCTGGGGAAGTGTGATAATTACACTAAACAAGTTGCTGTTTGTTTGTAGTTGTGTAGTTTTAATGATTAGTTGTACTCAGGAAGCTTGTCCCAGGTGGTAATATAATCGTATAATTTGTGACTAAAACAAGTATGTCTTATTTTCGTTACCCAATAAATACATGTCTACACCATGTCCGAATCTATTTCTTCAAAGTGTTTTTTACAGTTCCAGCTGCCATGTCCCCACCCTCATCCCCACTAACTCTTTCCAAGACTTTCTAGTTATTGTACAGTCCAATAGGTAAAGCAACCCTCCAGTACCTGGTGTAAAAGTGCTTTTTTAGTGTGAATAGCCACAACTTTGTAGCTAGACCAGATTCTGCCCTCACAGAATGTCAGCATCTGTATTTTCCAGCAGATTCTCCTCCCATACTCTGTCCACCCAATCTTATGTGCATGATGTGTTGTTGGAAAGAAGGGAGAAATTGGTACGAGAGTGTGATCAACGAACATGTAAATAGATATCCCAACTTGAACCAGGACAAAGCATACAAGTTTGAAGTTTCGTATCAATCCACAGATTAGTGGAAGAATACTATATTATTGTACTTAATCTAGGTTATATGACATTGTAATGAGCTGATCAGCAATGAAACTAAGAACATATTTAACTAGAAAACATAGCCATCATTTTACATGATGGTGATTGTGATTCTGAAACGTCAATCATAATTACATAACAAACAATACATATCTATCCATGAGAACAGAGAGTACATCACAGTGTAAGGCTACGTGTCCATGCCCTTATTACTGTATAAGATCAGATCATGTCTTGCATCCACTAAGGTGTAAATGAATGTTAAGATACATTATAGCTACATTATAAGATACATTATAAGCTATAATGTATCTATATGCATCCTTGTGCATCTTTATCTAATAAGAGTTCCTATTTATTCAATGGGAAAAGGGGGCATGTTGTTTTATGGCATACATTCTAGATGAGAGAGGCCAGTACCTTTTAAAGAAAAAGTGAGGATGCAACATCAGAGGAGCAGAAGAGTCGATGTTTCGGGCATAAGCCCTTCATCAGGAATGTTGCGGGGAGGGGGGGTTGGTTTCAGAGAAAAATAGGAAGGGGTGACGAGGCTGGGGAGAAAGTAGCTTGGAAAGTGATAGGTAGATGCAGGTGCGGGGGTGATGTTGATAGGTCGAAGCGGAGGATGGAATGGATAGGTGGGAAGGATGATGGACAGGTAGGACAGTTCAAGAGGGCAGTGCCAAGTTGGAGGTTTGGATCTGGGATGAAATGGGGGGGAGGAGAGATGAGGAAAGTGGTGAAATAAACGATGATGCCATGTTGTTGGAGGGTCCCAAGGTAGAAGATGAGGCATTCTTCCTCCAGACATCGGGTGACTAGGATTTGGCAGTGGAGGAGACCTAGGACTTATATGTCCTTGGTAGAGTGGGAAGGGGAGTTGAAGTGGCTGGCCACAGTGCATTGGTGTTGTTTTGTGTATGTGTCCCAGAGATATTCTCTGAAACATTCTGCGAGTTGGCATCCTGCCTCCCCAATGTAGAGGAGACTACGTTGAGAGAACAGTACATGAGGTGTTTGGATGTGCAGGAAAGTCTCATCTAGATGTGGAAGGATTCTTTGGGGCATTGGATAGAGGTATGGGTGCAGGTTTTACACCTTTTGCGGTGGCAAAGGAAGGTGCTGGGACTGGAGGGTGTGTTGGTGGGGGTCGTGGATCTAACGAGGGAGTCACAGATGGACTGGTCTGAATGAAATGCTAATAGCGGTGAGGAAGGAAATATATCCCTGGAGGTGGCGTCCGATTGTAGGTTGTGAAAATAAGGTGGATGATATGTTGTATCCGGAGATTGGTGGGGTGGAAGGTGGGGACCAGGGGCGGTTTATCCTTGTTGCAGTTGGAGGGGTGGGGTTCCAAGGCAGAGGTGCAGGAAGTGGAGAAGATACACTGGAGGGCATAGTTGACCACGTGGGAGGGGAACTTGTGCTCCTCGAAGTAGGAGGCCATCTGGGATATTCTGGATTGGAATTGCTCCTCCTTGGAGCAGATGAGGCAGAGGAACCTCCAACCTCATAGTCCCAAATCTCTGCACCACCCGGTTCTACCTCTTACCCAAAATTTACAAACCTTACTGTGTTGGTTGACCCATCGTCTCAGCCTGCTCCTGCTCCACTGAATGTATCTCCTCATACCTTGACATTGTCCTGTCCCCTTTGATCCAGGAACTCTCCACATACATTCAGGACACCACCCACGCCCTCCACCTCCTCCATGACGTTTTTGTTTTCTCGCCCTTACTCCCAATTCTTCGGCCTTTGCTGTATCTGCTCCCAGGAGGAGCAATTCCACTCCAGAATAATCCAGAACATTCAGTGGAGCAGGACCAGGCTGAGACGATGGGTCAACCAACACAGTAAGGTTTGTAAATTTTGGGTAAGAGGTAGAACCGGGTGGTGCAGAGATTTGGGACTATGCGGTTGGAGGTTCCTCTGCCTCATCTGCTCCAAGGAGGAGCAATTCCAATCCAGAATATCCCAGATGGCCTCCTACTTCAAGGACCACAATTTCCCCTCCCAAGTGGTCAACAATGCCCTCCAGCGTATCTCCTCCATCTCCCGCGCCTCCGCCCCTCCAACCGCATCAAGGATAGAACCCCCCTGGTCCTCACCTTCCACCCCACCAACCTCCAGATATAACACATCATCCTTCGCCATTTCTGCCACTTACAGTCCGACCCGACCACCAGAGATATATTTTCTTCCCCACCCCTATTAGCATTCTGCAAAGACTTCTATCCACGACTCCCTTGTTAGGGTCACCCTACCCCCACAACCTCCCCCCACCACCACCACCATCAATCCACCCTCCTCTCCCGGCCCCTTCCCTTGCCACTGCAAGACATGTGAAACCTGCACACACACCATTTCCCTCACCTCCATTCAAGGTCCCAAAGGATCCTTCCACATCTGGCACAGGCTTTTCTGCATATTCAAATACCTCATCTACTGTGTCCATTGCTCTCAATGTTGTTTCCTGTACATGGGGGAGACAGGACGCCAATTCGCCGAATGTTTCAGGGAACATCTCTGGGACACACATGCCAAACAACCCCTGTGGTCGACCACTTCAGCTCGCCCTTGCACTCTGCCAAGGACATGCAAGTCCTGGGCCGCCTCCACCGCCAAATCCTAGCCACCTGATGCCTGGAGGAAGAACACCTCATCTTCCACCTTGGGACTCTCCAACCACAGAGGACCAATGTTGATTTCACCAGTTTCCTCATCTCCCCTCTCCCAACTCATCTAAGATCCAACTCCCCAACTCAGCTCCACCCTCTTGGACTGTCCCACCTGTCCATCTTCCTTTCCAGCTATCCACTCCATCCTTTCCTCTGATCTATCACCATCACACCCACCGATATTTACCTGTTGCCTTCCAAGCTACCTCCTCCCAGCCCAAACCCCACCTCCAATTTATGTCTCGACTCCCTTCCCTCCAGCCCCCACATTCCTGATGAAGGGTTTTTGCCCGAAAGGTCGACTCTCCTGTTCCTCGGATGCTGCCTAACCTACTGTGCTTTTCCAGCACCACATTTTTCAACTCTGTACCTTTTAATGCCTATTACATAGCTTTAAAACATGTGATGTTTTCATGTGAAAATACCCACCTTGCCTTCAGCCTTTGTTTCTGTGTAATTGAGTCAGTGCCATGTGTTCGGTCAATCAGCTAGGCGTATGTAATGTACATTAATTCAGTAAGCATCGGACCCAGATGCTGTATGCAAGTCTGTGATATTGTAATAGTGTAAATAGCGTTGTCAATAAACTTCAAGACATCTGACTGAACAGGAACCTTACTGTGTGAAATGTAATGCAGATTAATGCATAGAAATCCACAGTCTACATCAATATTTGTTCCCATGTCAGGGTGGAACTAAAAATATATACACTGCAAGTCACTTTAAAAGAGCCAATTTGGATTCCTCGTATTTGCAACTGTCCATCAGAAAACAAGTGTACTGGGATTGTGTTTGACTGCATTATGCCTGCAAATTGGTAGAGTTTCTTTGATGTGAACACATCTAAAACTATGTAACTTCCTTCAATTGACTGGACGTATTTTTGAATATAAACCAACCAAAGCTCAGGTTAGTATCTGCAGAACCAATAGCCACTTGAGTAATCAAAGAAAAGAAAAACACTTTGAATATTCATCTTTGTTAAAGCAGTTACTCCTTTACTTTGCAGTAAGTTTGAAGAACAGATGGTTGGGAGTGGCAACGTGTTGGTGAAGGATGCAGTGTGTGTTTCTGAAATAACTGGCACATGATTCTGCCATTTTGCACAATAAAGTATAAATACTAGATATTCTAAAACTGCAACACTAACAGATTTTATCACATATTTCCAATCTGCTGACAGCTCCTTCGGGGGAATAGTGCAATAAAACATCTGTCTGGCTCCTTGTGCTCATCTGTCTTGCTGCAGGATGCCAGTTTGCTGCAAAAATGTACTGAGATGTACCAGTTAAAGTCAAATCCTACCCTGGAAAAAAACCTTCACTGACATTTGTGGTGCATAGCTTAGAAATCAATTTAAAACATTCATTTTGCCAATATGCTTTGGTGGTAGATCTGCATTTCACACGAGCTCAATGGACTGATGAGTCATGCTGCACTCCCAGAGAAATGTAATTCTGTAATTCTGGAATAGTGAGAGCTGTGCGCAGACTGGTAAAATTGCATTATAAATACTGGATTGAATGTGTTGCCTGATTTTAAAACTGCTTATCACATTCCTGGAAAAGATTGCTAACCATCGTCCATTGGTGTTGATTCCATTTTCTGTGCTGTTTATATTCGAAACCCTGGTTTAAAACTCCCCATCACAGTCAATCATATTTTCTGGAAACATTGAAATTTACTTGATTCTCAGGGGAAGAACCATCAAGATTTAGTCTGTACTATTCTGAATCAGATCTGTAAAAGCATGAATTCCTTTATTCTCCTTCCAGACTCCCTCAGTTGGTACATGAATATGGCAGCTATAAGTGGACAAACTGTGAAATACAATTGTGAATAAACTGCAGCAATTGCACTCGGTTAGTGTTAAGCCCTAGTGTGACATTATTTCTTGGAGTACAGGTCATTCTGCTATAGTGCACATTTTGTTAGCGAGAGTTCGTGACTAATGAATTGGGACACTGTTTCTAAAGCATGAACGCCCAAAATGTGTGTTGGTTGTAATGCGATTATATCACCAACACTTCAAGCACTGTTTCTGAAGTGCCATTTTCTATAACATGAGGTTGCACAAGAATGCAACCATGGCATTATAGAAGAACATAAGGATGACCCCCGTATCTGCAGAATTGTTTTCCGCGGTTTCAGTTACCTGCGGATTACTGTGCCCCGAACATATTATAGGGAGCCAGGGATCTGGAGGCTGCCGGGAAGGTTCACTCCTATCCCTTTCTATCACTAAAGTAAACAGGATAGGTATATACCACTGGGCAAGAGTTACAGCTGGGGGAAAGGCAATTACGATGTGATTAGGCAAGATTTAGGAAGCATAGGATGGGGAAGGAAACTGCAGGGGATGGGTACATTAGAAATGTGGAGCTTATTCAATGAAAAGCTCCTGTGTGTCCTAGATAAATATGTACCTGTCAGGCAGGGAGGAAGCTGTAGAGTGTGGGAGCTGTGGTTTACAAAGGAAGTGGAATCTCTGGTCAAGAGGAAGAAGAAGGCTTATATTAGGGTGAGATGTGAAGACTCAGTTAGAGCGCTTGAGGGTTACAAGGTAGCCAGGAAAGATCTAAAGAGAGAGCTCAGAAGAGCCAGGAGGAGACATGAGAAGTTGTTGGTGGATAGGTTCAGGGTAAACCCTAAGGCTTTCTATAGGTGTTTAAGGAATAAAAGAATGACAAGACTAAGATTAGGGCCAATCAAGGATAGTAGTGGGAAGTTGTATGTGGAGTCAGAGGAGATAGGGGAGGCACTAAATGAATATTTTTCAACAGTATTCACTCTAGAAAATGACAATGTTGTCGAGGAGAATACTGAGATACAGGCTACTAGACTAGGTGGGATTGAGGTTCACAAGGAAGAGGTATTAGAAATCCTGCAGAGTGTGAAAATAGATAAGTCCCCTGGGGCAGATGGGATTTATCCTAGGATCCTCTGGGAAGCCAGGGAGGAGATTGCCGAGCCTTTGGCATTGATCTTCAATCGTCATTGTCTACAGGAATAGTGCCAGAAAACCGGAGGATAGCAAATGTGATTCCCCTGTTCAAGAAGGGGAGTAGAGACAACCCTGGTAATTATAGACCAGTGGGCCTTACTTCAGTTGTTGGTAA
Source organism: Chiloscyllium punctatum (assembly GCF_047496795.1). Lineage (NCBI taxonomy): Eukaryota > Metazoa > Chordata > Chondrichthyes > Orectolobiformes > Hemiscylliidae > Chiloscyllium > Chiloscyllium punctatum. Next base: position 85,030,697 of record NC_092742.1, on the reverse strand, counting down.
TGTGTTGGAAAAGGTTATAAGAGATAGGATTTATATTAATCTAGAAAATAATAATTTGATTCGGGATAGTCAGCACAGTTTTGTGAAGGGTACGCCGTGCCTCACAAACCTTATTGAGTTCTTTGAGAAGGTGACCAAACAGGCAGATGAGAGTAAACCGGTTGATGTGATATATATGGATTTCAGCAAGGCGTTTGATAAGGTTTCCTTCAGTAGGCTATTGTACAAAATGCGGAGGAATGGGATTGTGGGAGATATAGCAGTTTGGATCAGTAATTGGCTTGCTGAAAGAAGACAGAGGGTTGTGGTTGATGGGAAATGTTCATCCTGGAGTCCAGTTACAGTGGTGTACTGCAAGGGTCAGTGTTGGGTCCACTGCTGTTTATCATTTTTATAAACCACCTGGATGAGGGCGTAGAAGGGTTGGTTAGTAAATTTGCAGACGACACTAAGGTCGGTGGAGTTGTGGATCGTGACAAAGGATGGTGTAGGTTACAGAGAGACATAGATAAGCTGCAGAGCTGGGCTGAGAGGTGGCAAGTGGAGTTTAATGCGGGCAAGTGTGAGTTGATTCACTTTGGTCGGAGTAACCAAAATGCAAAGTACTGGGCTAATGGTAAGATTCTTGGTAGTGTAGATGAGCAGAGAGATCTCAGTGTCCAGGTACACAAATCCTTGAAAGTTGCCACCCAGGTTGACAGGGTTGTTAAGAAGGCATACAGTGTTTTAGCTTTTATTAATAGAGGGATCAAGTTCCGGAACCATGAGGTTATGCTACAGCCGTACAAAACTCTGGTGCGGTCGCACTTGGAGGATTGTATACAGTTCTGGTCACCGCATTATAAGAAGGATGTGGAAGCTTTGGAAAGAGTGCAGAGGAGATTTACTAGGATGTTGTCTGGTATGGAGGGGAGGTCTTATGAGGAAAGGCTGAGAGACTTGAGGCTGTTTTCATTGGAGAGAAGAAGGTTGAGAGGTGACTTAAAAGAGACATATAAGATAATCAGAGGGTTAGATAGGGAGAGCCTTTTTTTCAAGTATGGTGACAGCAAGCATGAGGGGACATAGCTTTAAATTGAGGGGTGATAGATATAGCACAGATATCAGAGGTAGTTTCTTTACTCAGTAAGGGTATGGAATGCTTTGCCTGCAACGGTAGTAGATTCGCCAACTTTAAGTACATTTAAGTCGTCATTGGACAAGCATGTGGACGTACATGGAATAGATGTAGGTTAGATGGGCTTCAGATTGGTATGACAGGTCGGTGCAACATCAAGGGCCGAAGGGCCTGTACTGTGCTGTAATGTTCTATGTTCTATGTATTCGTGATTTCAGGCTTCCATGGTAGGTCATGGAATGTTTCGCCCACAGGCATGGGGGATTACTGTACCTGTAGTCCATTCTACTGATAGCAAAATCAATTGACTTTGATGCTGTAACCGTAGCTTCATTTTTTCGGCTGCAGTTGCAGTGGGAACAGGGGCCTTACAGGAAGGTAAATTTAAAGTTAAAAGACTTATCTTGTGTACAGGCAGAGCGCACTCTGAGCAGGAATGGACACAGGACTGCTGGGTAAGTGAGATTATATATTTGGGTGGTTGTTTTGAAACGAAACACTACTTGGGTAATGTCTCCCATCTATCCTCCTCCTCTAACCAAATAAAAAAGGTTCTGTACGCTGGATTGGTAAGGTTACTAGTTTTTTTTTAGTTTTCAGTAGTCTCGTTGGAAATTTAGAATAATGGGAATAGAGGTTAGGGCACTTGAATGTTCCTCCTGCAGAATGTGGGAGGTAAGGGTCACCACAAGTGTCCCTGCTGACTACATCTGTGGGAAGTCCCAACTTCAGCTCCTCAAAATCTGCGTTAGCGAACTGGTGTTGGAGCTGGATGAACTGCGGATCATTCAGGAGGTGGGAGGATTATTGAGAGGGGTTACAATGAGGTAGTCACACCTCTGGAACAAGAACATAGATGGGTTACTGTCCGGGGACAGAAAGGGAACTGGCAGGTAGTGCAGGAGTCCCTTGTGGCCATTCCCCTCAACAACAAGTAGACCATTTTGGATACTGTTGGGGGGAGGGGGTGGTTGCGGGGGAAGCCCTTACCGGGGTAAACAATGGGGCACAGGTCTCTGGCACAGAGACTGTGCTTGTTACTCAGAAGGGAAGGGAAGGAAAGACTCACGGTTGGTGTGTTGCCTCCCAGGTGCCAGGGTTCGTGACGTCTCTGATCATGTTTTCAGGATCCTTGAGGGGGAGGGGGAGCAGTTGATGTGTATATGGATCTGCATAGGCACCTACGACATAGGCAGGAAGAGAGATAGGGATTTAAGTCAGAAATTCAGGGAGTTAGGGTGGAAGCTTAGAGCTGGAACAAACATTATCTCTGGTTTGTTACCGATGCCACAGGTTAGTGAGGTGAGGAATAGGGAGAGGGAGGAGTTGAACACATGGCTACAGGGATGGTGTAGGAGGGAGGGTTTTGAATTCTTTGATAATTGGGGCTCTTTCTGGAGTAGGGGACCTCTACAAACAGGATGGTCTTCACCCGAACCAGAGGGGTACCAATATCCTAAGGGAGAAATTTGCTAATGCTCTTTTGGAGGGTTTAAACTAATTCAGAAGGGGGATGGGAATCTAAATTGTAGTTCCAGTATACAGGAGGTTGAGAGTAGTGAGGTCAGAAATAAGGTTTTAAGGTCGCGAGAGGGCACCAGAAAGCAAGAAGTTGGTTTGAAGTGTGTCTACTTCAACACCAGGAGCATTCAGAATAAGGTGAGTGAACTTGCAGGTACCTGGGATTTCGATGTGTGGCCATTTCAGAGACATGGGTAGATCAGGGACAGGAATGGTTGTTGCAGGTTCTACAATTTAGATGTTTCTGTAAGGACAGAGAAAATGGTAAAGTGGGCGGTAGGTAGGTGGATGGTGTGGCATTGTTAGTCAAGGATAATATTATGGTGGCAGAAAGGAAATTTGAGGATTTGTCTCCTGAGGTAGTATGGGCTGAGGTTAGAAATGGGAAAGGAGAGGTCACCCTGTTGGGAGTTTTCTATAGGCCTCAGAAAACGAAAACCTTTAAAAAAAAATTACACATTGCAGACCTTCTTAGTTTTAATTGGAAAATAAAGAAATAAAGTTGAAACATCCAAATGTTGTGACTTTCTTAAGTACTTAGCCACGATGGAACTGCACTTTGAGAAATCACCTCGAGACCGAAGTCCGTGCTGAGTGACCACCACATATCACCTAAGGATCACCATGCTGGAGGCAACCAACCAGGTCAGCATTGATTCGAAGGTCAGGAGTCCGTGGCCGGGAGAAGAAAGAAGAGAGAAGGAAGATATAGTTCAAAGATAAAAGAAAGAAAAGAACAGGAAGTGGACAGAACGCACAAGTTCTGTCTGAAACATCTTACTCCATCGCCATCTTGACTGGAGACATGTTCAGGTGTAGGTGGGACTTGGACCCAGGCCTTATGGCTAGGACAGTCAGTATGATAGCAAAGTGGAGAACTTTATGGTGGGTTACTCTTCGGAGGGTCGGTGTGGGCTTGTTGGGCCAAAGGGCCTGTTTCCACACTGTACGGAATCTAATCTAACCTAAAATAACAAACAGCCCAAAGCTTTGGGTTATACTCACAGAAGGAATGGGTGTGTTCACTAAGATCACCCAATCTGGCTTTGACCTCCCCAGTAGAGCAATCCATATTAGAGTACTCAGCTGCAATTAATTCTTTGTATTCGCACCAACACATTGAAATGAATTACAGTGCATTTTCTGCATATTAACATTCAAGGAATTTCCTTCACTCCTTTCCTGCAGATCATAGAACATTACTATACAGCTCAGGCCCTTCGGCATCAATGTGGCACTGACCTGTGAAACCAATCTGAAGCCCATCTAACCTACACTGCTCCACTTCCATCCACACATTTATCCAATGACCATTTACATGCCCTTAAAGTTGACGAGTCTACTACTGTTGCAGGCAGGACATTCCATGTCCCTACTGCCTCTTACATCTGTCCTATATCTATCACCCATCAATTTATGTCCCCTTCTGCACCCATCAACATTCGAGGAAAAAGGCTCTCATTGTCCACCCTATCTCACTCTCTGATTATCTTGTATGTCTCAATTAAATCACCTCTCAACCTTCTCTCTAATGAAAACAGCCTCAAGACCCTCTGCCTTTCTTCGTAAGACCTTCCCACCATACCAGGCAACATCCCAGTAAATGTCCTCAGTGCCCTTTCCAAAGCTTCCACATCCTAGAAAGCGGTGACCAGAAGTGTACACAATACTTGAGTGCGGTTGCACCAGAGTTTTGTACAGCTGCAGCATGATCTCATGGCTCCAAAATTCAAACCCTCCATTAATAAAAGCTAACACACTGTATGCCTTCTTAACAATCCTATCAACCTGGATGGCAACTTTCAGGGATCTATGTACATGGACACCGAGATCTCTCTGTTCATCTACACTACCAAGAATCTTATCATTTTCCCAGTACTCTGCATTTCTGATACTCCTTCCAAAGTGAATCACCTCACATTTTTCTGCATTAAACTCCATTTGCCCCTCTCAGCCCAGCTCTGCAGTTTATCTATGTCCCTCTGTAAACTACAACATCCTTCGGCACTATCCATAACTCTACCAACCTTAGTGTCACCCGCAAATTTCCTAATACATCATTCTATGCACCCATCCAGGACATTTATAAAAATGACAAACAGCAGTGGCCCCAAAACAGATCCTTGCAGTACACCACTAGTAACTGAACTCCAGGATGAACATTTCCCATCAACCACCACACTCTGCCTTCTTTCAGCTAGCAAATTTCTGATCCAAACCACTAAAATCACCTTCCATCCCATTCCTCTATATTTTCTGCAATAACCTACCGTGGGGAACCTTATCAAATGCCTTACTGAAATCCACATGCATCACATCAACTGCTTTTCCCTCATCCACCTGTTTGTTCACCTTCTCAAAGAACTCAATAAGGTTTGTGAGGCATGACCTATCCTTCACAAAACTGCATTGATTATCCCTAATCAACTTATTCCTTTCTAGATGATTATAAGTCCTATCTCTTATAACCTTTTCAACACTTTACCCACAACTGAAGTCTTACTGATCTATAATTACTGGGGTTGTCTCTACTCCCCTTCTTGAACAAAACAACATTTGCTCTCCTCCAGTCTTCCGGCACTATTCATGTAAACAATGATGACATAAAGATCAAAGTCAAAGAATCTGCAATCACTTCCCTGGCTCCCCAGAGAATCCTAGGATAAATCCCATCTGGCCCAAGGGATTTATCTATTTTCACACTTTCCAGAATTACCAACACCTTGTGAACCTCAATCCCATCTAATCTAGTAGCGTGTATTTTAGTATGCTCCTTGACAACATTGTCTTTTTCCAGTGGTGAAAAATATTCATTTAATGTTTCTCCTATCTCCTCTGACTCCACACACAACCTCCCACTACTGTCCTTGATTGGCCCTAATCTACCCTTGTTATTCTTTTACTTCTGATGTACCTATAGAACGCTTTAGGGTTTTCCTTGATCCTATCTACCAACAACTTCTCATGTCTCTTCCTGGCTCTTCTTAGCTCTCTCTTTAGGTCTTTCCTGGCTAATTTGTAACTCTCAAGCACCCTAACTGACTGTTCATGTCTCATTCTAACATAAGCCTTCTTCTTCCTCTTGACAAGAGATTCAACTTCTTTAGTAAAACACAGTTCCCTCACTCAACAACTTCCTCCCTGCCTGACAGGTACATACTTATCAAGGACCCACAGTAGCTATTCCTTGAATAAGCTCCACATTTTAATTGTGCCCATCCTCAGCAGTTTCCTTCCCCATCCTATGCTTCCTATATCTCGCCTAATCGCATTGTAATTGCCTTTCCCCCAGCTGTAACTCTTGCCCTGCAGTATATACCTATCCCCTTTCATCGTTAAAGTAAACATAATCAAATTCTGGTCACTATCACCAAAGTGCAAACCTACCTCCAAATCTAACACCCGGCCAGATTCGTTACCCAGTACCAAATCCAATGTGGCCTCGCCCCTTGTTGGCCTGTCTACATATTGTGTCAGAAAACTGACCCACCTAAAGTACTTGAACTATAGTATTCTCAGTCAATATTTGGAAAGTTCAAGTCACCCATAACAACCCTGTCACTCTTGCTCCTATCAAGAATTATCTTTGCTATCCTTTCCTCTACATCACGAACTATTCGGAGGCCTATAGAAAACTCCCAACAGGGTGACCTCTCCTTTCCTGTTTCTGACCTTAGCCCATATTACTTCAGGAGACAAATCCTCAAATTTCCTTTCTGCCACCGTAATACTGTCCTTTTGGAAACATTTAAATCCTAGAACCTGCAACAACCATTCCTGTCCCTGATCTACCCATGTCTCCGAAATGGCCACAACATCGAAATCCCAGGTATCAACCCATGTTTTGTGCTATACTATAATTACTGCACTGTTTAACTTCTAATTTTTTTCTTTCTTTCTACTTTGTTCTTAAGATGCTGTACCTAGGTATTTGTACTTAAAGTGGCATCTAACGTGGTGACATTATACACATTTCACTGTTCTCTCGTCTTTCTGTACTGAAGTTAACGTAACAGTAAAATCAAAATCAAATCAGAGCTCCTGGTAATAACACTGCCACTGCACTGAAAGAGTCCTCTCTCTTTTACATGGAATCATTGTTTCTTATTAGACTAGATTATGATGTGAAAAATAAACTGTTACTAACATATGCTGTTATTAAAATATGCAAATTGACCAGCAAATTTCAAGGATTCAGAGATACTTTAAGAGTTACTAAACTCTAGAACTCGCCCATATATTATCTTGCATTCAGCCTCCTTGTTACTTTTAAGAATTTGTTGATTGCTAAGTTAATTGCCAGTTAAACTCACTGAGAAAAGATTGGGCTGGAATTGAACAGCTTAATTAGTCAACACACTGCGATTAAACCTTCTAGGCCTAGATGGGGAAAAAATTTTAAGCATTCATCCAAATATTATATATGAAAATGTCATGATTTTTAATGTGTCAGATCAAAAATATTATTATTACTAATTTCCCTTTATGTCCCTTTTTTGATTCTTTTCCTCTTTTTATACGTCTGTCATTTTAAATCACCTTTATTTTTCCATCCTCCAAAATCAGTGTTTAGAAGGATTTACCTCCACATGAATCAAGGTTCCTGTTGCCTTTCTCCTACCATCATCAGTTTATACGAGCAGCAAGCTATGGCACAAAAGATTTTTGCCTTGAGGAATGCACCGGAAAGTCCTGATTGTTGTCGTTATGCTGGATGATGCTGTGTTCTGGTGAGATCCAACCCAATGTCTTTTGTGCCTCTCTAACAGCAGTGACATTGATGCTGCTTTGATGCAGAAAATGGTTTCAGACCTGTTGAGAAAAAGCTGCCTTTAAAGTGCTGTGTCAGTGCCTTCACAGTGGTGTGGAGCATAGAAAACCTCTTTGATATATTGCCGTGACTTCTTTAAGCTGAATAGCAACATCAGAGGCAAAGAGAGAAGAGCTTCTTTTGAAAGTTACTGAGCTATCACTTCCCAGTACATGCAAAAAGAAATTTAGTGAGACCATAGTTCTGATCTTTGCTTAAAAATGAAAGAATTAGCTTTTGAAATTCTGTGGGTGGCAAATGGAAAGCTGATCAAATCATTCCCACTGGTGCAATGAATGACACCTATGTATACGTGTATCGAGATTGAACTTGGAATAATATTGTCTTTCTATAATCTCTCCAGGTAACTTGTTCAATCTAGGTAGCTGAAACTAGGAACAACGTTTTTGAGAAGGCTGTGGCTCAGAGAATTTCACTTGGAGAATTTTGGATTTAAGAGTCAAATGATGACATGAGCCATTATCGATTGTCGAAAAACCCATCTGGTTCACTAATATTCTTTTGGGAAAGAAACCATCATCCTTACATGTGACTCTGGACTCTCAGCAATGTGATTGACTGTTTACTCCCCTCTGGGTAATTAGGTACAATTGGTCTGATAGTTCTGTTCTCGTGTGATCTCGCGTTATAAGAAAATCACATAGTAGCCGTACCATTTAAACAAATTGGACTGGAATTGTGTTTTAGCCAATGCAGGTAGGGAAAGTTTACGTTCTACGAGTAACTGTCTAAATTCTTCAATTGCATTAATGCTAATTTGCTTTGAAGAAACACACGTTATATCAGAACCAACTGTATGGGCAAGAAATGCTGGCCTTGCTAGAAAGAACTCCAGCTGTGAGTTCTATGTAGCAACACTGTGAGCAGATTGCTCTGCACTACTGTTGGGCTGAAAGTTCAGTCAGGGCTAAAATAACAAGAATGCTTTGATGGTTCAATGTTTATGTCTGTGTGCCTAGATACAGTGAGTAAAAGACCCTCCCACTTCCAGTAACTCCAGGAGGGGTCCTGCCATCTGGAGTAGTGCCAAAGTACAATATAGAGGGCATGAGTCATGAATCAGTCTGGGAAACCAGATGAGGCAATGGACAAATAAACTTATAAAAAGGAGGCAATATTTAGTGCAAAAAATAGACTATGCAGGAAAATGCAGAGGAAAGGAAAGCGAGCAGAGCTTGGACAGAAATCAGTCGTGGATCAATGGGAGGATTTAATTAAGTTATTTCATCTTCATTTTAAAAAATGTTTCTTTACTTACCTGTGGGATGTAGACATCACTGGCAAGGCCAGCATTTACTGCCCATCCCTAGTTGTCCTAGAGAAGGTAGTGATGACCTACATTCTTGAAGGTGTCTTAATTGAGAGTTGATGCATCAGAGGGTTAACTATAGCAGGCCAAAGTCAAAGTTGTGCCATTATTATTTGCTTTTATAACGAAATCACGAAAACCTCATGTTGGCAGTTCAACTGCAATAAATTTCTGGTTACTCAGGTCAGAGGTTTCAGCTGACCTGGATCATTTGAAAACCCACCCCCGCCAAGCTATTGTGTCCTATTGTCCCAACTTCGGGCAGCAGCCTGTGAGCTGACAGCTGGCAGACCACAGGCTGCCTGCTGCAAAGCAAAAAGGCAAAACGGGTTGGTGACCCAAACAGGCGCTAAGAAGAAATGCCCTTCGTTTAATTGCTGTTGGCATGGTGTGTGGAATTCTGGCATAGTGGCAGTCACTTGTTCTCAGCTTGGCCACCTGCCCAGCCTCAGTAACCAACATCCTTGAAGACATCCGCTGCACTTTGTTTGGATTATGATTTCTGAACAAGTTTGTTTCTGAAAGCTGTTCTCTGACCAGCTGAAGGGATTTTGAGTGTCCTATTGTTCACTTCCTACCTAGTCAGCAATCTACCAGTTTTTTCAACTTACAGTTCCCGTGTGCCATACCATGAACCGTGGCCACAATAAGTGTATTTAAAGATTAGGAAGAATCATTTGTACCTTTTCTGCTTAACATTGAATGTTATGCAATTTAGTGCAAGTGGGAGGTAAAAGTGCAAGAGCAGTTAACCCCATAGCACCAGAGGCATTTAGAGGACTATTGTAGAACAATAATCATAAATATGTCATCTATCGGAAACTATTAATGGCTCAGTGGTTAGCACTGCTGCTTCACAGTTCCAGGGATCCAGATTTGATTTCAGCCTCTGGCTACTGTCTGTGTGGAGTTTGCACATTCTCCGTGTTTCTGCGTGAGTTTCCCCAGGTGCTCCAGTTTCTTTCCATAGTCCAAAAATGCGCAGGTTATGTGGATTGGCCATATGAAATTGCCTCATAGTGTCCGGGGATGTATTGGATTGTCTGTGGGAAATGCAGGGTTACAAGGATAAGGTAGTAGGGGTGAGTCTGTGAGGGTTGCTGTTGGGAGGGTCGGTGTGGACTTGAGGGGCTCAGTGGCCTGCTTGCACACTGTAGGGGTTCAATAGGAATGCAGACTTGATGATACTGCATGTATGATATTTCAATTGTGACCCTTCGTCAATTAGTCTGCCTTAAGAGCTCTGTGCTTCAGGTCTGCTTTTGTGATAAGCAATGACCTAGTGGTATTATTGCTGTACTGTTAACCCAGAGACCCAGATAATGTTCTGGGGACCTGGGTTTGAATCCCACCACAGCAAATGGTGGAATTTGAATTTACTAAACATCTGGAATTAAGGATCTCATGATAACCATGAATCTATTGCCAATTGTTGAGAAACCCATCTCATTCACTAATGTCCTTTTGGGAAGGAAACTGCCATCCTTACCTAGTCTGGCCCACCTGTGACTCCAGACCCACAGCAACATGGTTGACTGCCCTATAGACAATTAGGGATGGGCAATAAATGCTGCATAGAGAGTATAGTCTCTGATGAAGGGCTTTTGCCCGAAACGTCGATTTTCCTGTTCAATGCTGCCTGACCCAGCACCACACTGATCTAAACTTTGATCCCCAGCATCTGCAGTCCTCACTTTTGCCTAATAAATGCTGTATAGCCAGCAATGCCCTCATCCTGCAAATGAATAAAAAAGCATTGGTTTTTCTAGGGACTTGATGATTGAGAGCAAAATCCTCATTTGAGACCAAAGTTTACTACACTTCAAAAACAGTGATGTGAAGCTTCAATGCATTTTAAACAGTATTTAATTCCCAGCATTAGGATGTATGTCAGATCCCCAAAGTGCGAGCTGGAGGTATGCCATGCATATCCTTATAATTAGAGCTAAGACCTCTGTGATCTGAGTAGCTGGAGGTCTTGATTTTGGAGTAATGCCAATTATTCCAGCCTGTTTTTATGATATATCCAAAGCAAAGGTAGGAGGGGGGGAGGAGGGGAAGTTAATGAAAGTGTTTGTTCTTACAACAACTTGGATGAGGGAATGAAATGCAATATTTCCAAGTTTATTGATGACAAAGAAACTAGATGAGATTGAGTGATGAGGACGTAAAGAGGTGTAAGGGTTATTTGGACAACTTGAGTAAGTGGGCAAGTGTATGGTAGATATACAGTACAACCTTGACTATCCGAACGAGACGGGTAGGGAGTATTTTGTTCGGATAACTGATTGTTCGGAGAACTGATCTGATCGTAAACAGGCAGTAATGTATGGGTTATCAACCATGCCTCGGTTATCTGGCAATGCACGCCATAATGCTGTTTAACTGACAACTGAATTCTGAGTTACCTAATGCCTTTTTACGGGACCTTATTCGAATAATCTGAAAGTCAATGAATTGATGTTTAGATAATCAAGGTCGTGCTGTAGTAAAGTGTAGAAGTGTGAAATTGTCCACTTTGGGAAGAAAGGCAAAATGGCAGAGTGTTACCTAAATGATGATAGATTGGGAAATGTTGATGCCCAAAGAGACTTGGGTGTCCTTGTACATCTGTCAGTGAAAAGAAACATGCAAGCTGTTAGGAAGGTAGATGATATGTTGGTCTTTCTTGTGAGAGGGATTGACTACAAGAGCAGAGAAGTCTTATTGTAGCTGTACAAGTCCTTGGTGAGACCAAGTCTGTAATATTGTTTTGGTCCCCTTACCGAAGGGAAGATATACTTGCCACAGAGGAAGTACAGTCAAGGTTCACCACATTGATTCCTGGGATGGCAAGTTTGATGTATTTTTTTTTCTTTAAACCCCCACACTACCGCCTAACTGCAGTAGTGCTTATATTTTCCCCCACACCCATGTTGTATATGCAGGTGTGGGACACAGTGAAAGACACAGGGTGTACAAATCTTTATTCAATTCCCACCACCAGGAAGAAAGGAAACACCCAAGTGGCCAGTGACAAGCAGTGCCCGTCACATCAAAGGGCATTGCTGCGTGATCAAATAGTGAAGGGGAGGGCAGGGATTAAATCAAAATAGAGTTGGAGGGGGAAATAATGCACTTCACTCCCTGCAGGGCCCATCTTTCCCTGCAAATCTCATGGGTGCTGGTGGACACAATGTGCTCCTTCTCCGGGGACACCCAGGCTCTGACCTACCCACAGAAGAGGGTCAGGCAGTCAGTCATAATGACCTCCACGGCCCGCTGCCTGGACCTGTTTATGGCCAGTTTGGCCAGGGCAACTTTGATGTGTGAGGGGGGATTAGATCAACTGGGCCTGTATTCATTGGAGTTTAGAAGAATGAGAGTGGATATCATTGAAACATATAAAATTCTGATAGGGGCTGGACATTTGGATACAGGATTAATGTTTCCCCTGGTCGGAGGTTCTAGAACAGATAGTTGCAACCTTGGGATGGGAGGAAATGTCATTTTGAACTGAGATGAGGAGAAATATCTTCACTTAGAAGATGGTGAACCTGTGGAATTCTGTACCACAGAAGGCCAAGTCACTGAATATATTTTAGAGAGAAATAGATTTTTCGAGGCTAAAATTGTTGAGGGGTATGGGGAGAGAGTGGAGGAATGATAGTGATGATAGTATGACAGTGAGATAAAGGATCAGCAAAGCTAAATGGCTTACTGTTGCTCTTACCTTTTGTTTCTATGTTGTTGCTGTACTATTTGGAGTTCTGTGCTGAGGGCAGTATCTGCAAATAGGAGAGCGTTTGGATGCGCCTTTCAAAAATTACTGTGAGCAGTGAATTCTATACTCCTACTGTTATGATGTCCACTTTAACTTCCTAGGGTTAAACGTGGAAGGGAAGGGAGGTGTTGCAAAGTTTATATTCCATATTGAAGTTATTGAAACACTGCTTTTCCCTGTGTGATTCTCCTTACTGATGTTTAGTCCAAAAGATTTATTCCTTTCTGTTTGGGTTTGGTAGACATGTTGGCTTTGCAGTTTCTAAAATACTCTTCTCATAGCTATAAGATGCTGTTGTTGCAACAGTTTCTCTTAGAACCTCCGAAGTCATGATTTAGAGATGCCGGTGTTGGACTGGAATGTACAAAGTTAAAAATCACACAACACCAGGTTATAATCCAACAGGTTTAATTGGAAGCACTAGATTTTGAAGCACTGCACCTTCATCAGGTGATTGTGGAGTAGAAGATCATAAGACACAGAATTTATAGCAAAAGTTTACAGTGTGATATAATTGAAATTATATATTGAAAAAGACCTGGATTGTGTGTTCAGTCTCTTATCTTTTAGAATGAACATGTTCGGTACCCAGAATGAACATGTTCGATACCCATGGGGATGGCCTCAACCAGGACCTTGGATTCGTGTCACACTGTAAGATGGTGTCACTGTAAGTGACCCCACTGCACTATACACACAAATAAACAGACACACACAGACAGTCATACACACACACCCAACAGATACACACATTCACCTGCAGATCTTCTCTCTTACACAAGCTCTCTCTCATATGATCACACATACAATCACACACACACCACCCATATACACACACACACACACACACGTTTGTGAGGTGAGTTTGTATTTGCAGAATTACGTTTTATTTTGCTCAAAAACTGCATGAATCCATGTAAGGTTCTGTAAACCCATTTTTTAAGATTAGAATCAGTTTGAACATTGTGGCACAGCAGCCTCACACAGGGCATCTCACACCTTCAATGCGTTATCTGGGTAGACATGACACCAATTGTTAAAGTTCACGTAAGACTGTAACTTTTAAAGAAAGTTCTGCAATTTACTTATGAAAGAACTGAAACCAACATGTTCATTCTAAAAGATGAGAGACTTAACAAGCAGTCTAGGTGGTTTTTTAATATATTATTTCAGTTACATTGCACTGAAAACCTGCTATAAATTCTGTATCTTATGATCTTATACTCCACAACCACCTGATAAAGGAGCAGAGCTCCGAAAGCTAATGCTTCCAAATAAGCCTGTTAGACTATAACCTGGTGTTGTGTGATTTTTAACTTCTGAAGTACTTGTTTTTGTGGGGACTCAGTGATTGAAAGCAAAATCCTCATTTGAGAGCAAAGTTTACTACATTTCAAAAACAGCGATGCTTCAATGCATTTTAAACAGTATTTAATCCATAGCGTGCCACATTAGGATGCATATCAGATCTCCTAAGCGGGAGCTGGAGGCATGGTCTACATATTCTTAGCATTTGGATCTAAGGCCCACGTGATCTCAGCAGCTGGAGACCTTGGTTTTGAAGTAATGTCCTACATGATTCCAGGAGCTGGAGGGACCAAATTTGTTTTCTATTCATTCATGGAACGTAGGCATTTATTGTCCATCTTTGCCTTGAAAAGGTGGTGATGATCTGTAGCCTTGAACTGTTGCCGTCAATGCTATTAAGAAGGAAGTTAAGGATTTTGACCCAGTGATATTGGAGGAAAGACAATTCAAGTCAGGATGGTGAGTGGCTTGGAAGGGAACTTGAAGGTGGTAGCCTTCCCATTCATCTTCTGCTCTTGGCCATCTGCAGAGCACTGGTTGTGGGTTTGAAAGTTCTAAGATAATTTCTACAGATAAGCTTGTAAATAGTACATGCTGCTGCTACTGAGCATCAATGATGGAGAGAATGAATGTTTGTAGATATGGTGCCAATTATGCAGACTGCTTTGTCCTGGATGATGTCAAACTACTTGAGTATTGTGGGAGCTGCGCTCATCCAGGCAGTGGGAATATTCCATCACATGCCTGATTTTTGTCTTGTACATGCTGTGGAATTACTAACCTCTGACCTGACTTTGTAGCTACATTATTTATAGGCTCCGATTTAGTTTCTGGTGAGTGGTATGCTCAAGATGTTGACAGTGAGGGATTCCGTGATGGTAATGACGTTGATTGTCAAGGCCAGTGGTTAGCTTTCTCCTTGTGCAGTGATTGTAACAAGGTCAGCCAGCGGATCTCACAGAATATAAATTCCTTGATTGGGGCTGTTAATCTGGCCCAATCAGGGAGCCCTTGCTGACATGAGAAGAAATACTGGTACTCTGGTACTTGACTCTGAAAGAGACTGTTCTATAGTCAGTGACTGTTCATGTGTAAATAAAGGGTGACTTGGAGACGGGACAGTGGCCTCTGTGGAGTTATTTCATCTTACTGAAAGATGGTCATTGCCTGGCACTTCTGTGGTGCAAATTCTTCTGTATATTACACAATTTTCCATTTTGACCCAGTGATATAGCTGTACTGGAACATCTTGGCTAGGGGTGCAGAAGGTTCTTGAGCACAGTACTTCAGCACAATTGCTAGGATGTTGTCAGGGCCCATAGCCTTTGTAGTATCCAGTGCCTTCAGCTATTTCTTGATATCATGTGTAGTGTATTGAACTGGCTGAACACCAGCATCTGTGTGGCTGGGGACCGCTGAAGGGGGCTAAGATGGATCATCCAACATAGTGCTTCTGGCTGAAGATTGTTTCAAGTGTTTCTGTACTGAAATATAGTCCCCCCCTCCCCCATTATTGAGAATGGGGATATTTATGGAGTTTCCTCCTCAAATGAGTTGTTTAATTGTCCACCACCATACATGTCAGGAAACGGTAGGGCTGCAGAGCTTAGATGTTGCCATGCCAGTCGTCCAGTCTTGAGGTCATCTGCCATTTCTCTGTTCTCCAAGATTAATTTCCCCAAATTGCATCCTCCAAGGATTCCACACTTGTATACTTTTTTCACATATCCATACAGGTATTTTTCTGTTTTTTAAAATATATTTTTTGCCAATTTGTTTTCATAATCAATTTTCCCTTTATTAGTTCTTCAGTCATCCACTGTTGATTTCTTTAAAGAAAACTAAATTCTCTGGCCTAACGCTGGTTTTTGCCACTTGGTATGCTTTGGGTTTTGATTGGATACTCTCCTTGACCACTATTCTTAACCATGAATGGTTCATTCTTTTCATCAACTCTTTTTGACCAGAATAAACTTTTGCTGATAAACTTATTTTGATATATCTGCTTAACTGTTTGCCACTGCTCATCTATTGACCTTCCCCTTAGTCTATTTTTTTTTCCCAAGTAAAAACAATGACTGCAGATGCTGGAAACCAGATTCTGGATTAGTGGTGCTGGAAGAGCACAGCAGTTCAGGCAGCATCCAATGAGCAGCAGTCTGCTTTCGATAATTCTTTCTCCATACCTCTTTAACTGCCCTTAATTATGTTGAGTTCACAGTTGCGATCCAAGTTTCCATCCCTCAAACTGTATCTAACATTCTACCATGATGTGTTCATTACCAGCTAGAGGATCTTTATGTATAAGATCTCTTATTAAATCGATCTCGTTACACATTACTAGATTGAAACATTCCATTCCCAGTAGGTTCTGCAACATATTGCTCTAAGAAACAATCCCTGACACATTCTATAAATTCATCTTCCATGTTACCCATACCTGTCTGATTTATCCAGTCAATGTGCAGATTGAAATCTCCCATGACTATTTCAGTACCCTTCTTACATGTAAGCATTATTTCACAATTTGTTCTTTGCCCTATATTGAGGCAACACTTCAGCAGGTTATGGAGAGGGCATAGGTTTAGGGTGAGAGGGGAAAGATATAAAAGAGACCTAAGGGGCAACTTTTTCACACAGAGGGTGGTACGTGTATGGAATGAGCTACCAGAGGATGTGGTGGAGGCTGGTACAATTACAACATTTAAGAGGCATTTGGATGGGTATATAAATAGGAAGGATTTGGAGGGATATGGGCCGGGCACTGGCAGGTGGGACTAGATTGGGTTGGGATATCTGATCGGCACAGATGGGTTGGACCGAAGGATCTGTTTCCATGCTGTACATCTCTATGACTTTATGACTGTATTTGTGGTTTACTTCCCTTGCTATTACTTATTTGCATGAATGCTGATTCCACACCATAATCTGCTGAACCTATATCATACCCATAGAACATAGAACAGTGCAGCACAATACAGGCCCTTCAGTCCTCGATGTTGTGCCTGCCTTTTATTCTACTCTAAGATCAGACTAACCTTCATACCCTTCATTGTACTACCTTCTATGTGTTGCTTAAATGTCCAAGTGTTGCTTAAATGTCCCTAGTGTATCTGACTCTACTACCACCACTAGCATCACATTCCACACACCCACTACTCTGTGTAAAGAACCTACCTCTGACATCTCCTTTTAAACCTTCCTCCAAATACCTTAAAATTATGCCCTCTTGCGGTAGACATTTCTGCCATGGGAAAAAGTCTCTGGCCATCCACTCCATCGATGCTTCATCATCTTGGACACCTCTAACATGTCACCTCTCATCCTTCCTTGCTCCAATGACAAAAGCCCTGGCTGTCACAACCTTTCTTCATAAGACATGCCCTCCCGTCCAGGCAGCATCCTAGTAAATCTCCTCTGCATTCGACATTCCTGCTGAAGGGCTTTTGCCCGAAATGTCAACTCTCCTACTCCTCAGATGCTGCCTGACTGGCTGTGCTTTTCCAGCACCCCACTTTTCGACTCGAATCTCCTCTGCAGCGTCTCTAAAGTTTCCACATACTTGCTATAATGTGGTGACCAGAAGTGAACACAATATTCCACATGTCACCAGCTGTTTGGAAGGGAAGCTTTGCAGGGCTACATTTTATGTACATTTTCTGTTGCCTAGGTTGGTACCAGGTGGTCTGTCCAGTTTCATTCTTTTTCCTTTGAAACTTATTTACAATTTGGTACAAATAGCTTGCTGAGTTATTTCAGAGGGCTGTCAAGAGTCAACCACATTATTGTCAACCCAGCGTCACATGTAGGGCCGAGCAGGTAAGAATGGCAGTTTTCCTCATGGACTTTAGAGAACCGGATGGGTTTTAATGGTTATAGAGTCATAGAGATGTACAGCATGGAAACAGACCCTTTGGTCTAACCCGTCCATGCCGACCAGATATCCCAACCCAATCTAGTCCTATCTGCCAGCACCCGGCCCATATCTCTCCAAACCCCATCTATTTATATACCCATCCAAATGCTTCTTAAATGTTGCAATTGTATCAGCCTTCACCACTTCATCTGGCAGCTTATTCCATACACGTACCATCCTCTGTGTGAAAAAGGTTGCCCCTTAGGTCTCTTTTATATCTTTCCCCTCTCACCCTAAACTTATGCCCTCTAGTTCTGGACTCCCTGACCCCAGGAAAAGGACTTTGCAGATTTAACCTATCCATGCCCCTCATAATTTTGTAAACCTCTAGAAGGTCACCCCTCAGCCTCTGACGCTCCAGGGAAAACAGCCCCAGCATGTTCAGCCTCTCCCTATAGCTCAAATCCTCCAACCCTAGCAACATCCTTGTAAATCTTTTCCGAACCCTTTCAAGTTTCACAACACCTTTCCGATAGGAAGGAGACCAGAATTGCACGCAATATTCTAACAGTGGCCGAACCAATGTCCTGTACAGCCGCAACATGACCTCCCAACTCCTGTACTCAATACTCTGACCAATAAAGGAAAGCATACCAAATGCCTTCTTCACTATCCTATCTACCTGTGACTCCACTTTCAAGGAGCTATGAACCTGCACTCCAAGGTCACTTTGTTCAGCAACACTCCCAAGGACCTGACCATTAAATGTACAAGATCTGCTAAGATTTGCTTTCCCACTGGATTCACACTACACCACTACCATACTGGGATTCAAACCCTGGTCTGCAAAGCGTGACCTGGGTCTCCAGATTAATAGCCCAGCTACAGTACCAGTGTGAACTTATCTTCCATTAGTATGGTCAAAGGTTTAGGAATTGCCCATCATGCTGCTGTTGATTTAAGTTTAAGGCTAGTGTCTCACTTTGGAAGTACATTGTATCATGTTATGCTCTGGCCTATAGTTTGAACTGGATTAAGCACCAATGTGATTGTGTCAATGAGTCAGTCTCTGTGCTTTGTTTAAAAATTCCATGAGTGCTGAGAAGAAAAATTAAAATGAAATATTTGCTGCTGTATTATTGGCAAATGCTGTGTTTTGTTTTTGGAAGATGCAATGATTACAGTCCTTTTATAAGGTGGTATTGATGAAATAAGAAAAGTTTAACCTTGGCACTCAGATGTTGCATGTTTACAAGTTACATTGTGGTTATTCAGAGATAGGATTTTAAATCCCGCTGCTAGGAATTTAGACTTATTATTACACAAATAAACATGTAGTGAAAGGAGGATATCAGTAATGGAACTACTAGAAATGGTTAAAAATCCATTTGGTGTTAAAACCCACAAATTTGCCTCGCTAACCTGGTCTGGCCCACATCTGACTCCAGAATCACAGCAATGTATTTGATCCTTAACAAAAAAAAACAGAACGTTCTGTTCAATGAAAGGCTCTCTGGACCCAAAACATTAGCTCCGCTTTCTCTCCACAAATGCTACCAGACCTGCTAGGTTTTTCCAGCAACTTCTGCTTTTGTTTCCAGCATTGGGCGGCACGGTGGCACAGTGGTTAGCACTGTTGCCTCACAGCGCCAGAGATCTGGGTTCAATTCCCACCTCAGGCGACTAATTGTGTGGAGTTTGCACGTTCTCCCCGTGTCTGCGTGGGTTTCCTCCGGGTGCTCCGGTTTCCTCCCACAGTCCAAAGATGTGCAGGTCAGGTGAATTGGCCATGCTAAATTGCCCGTAGTGTAAGGTTAGGGGTATGGGTGGGTTGCGCTTCGGCGGGGCGGTGTGGACTTGTTGGGCCGAAGGGCCTGTTTCCACACTGTAAGTAATCTAATCTAATTCACAGTTCTTTGTATTTTTTACCTTGATCCTTAACTGTCCTCAGAAATGGTCTAGGAAGCCACTTGATTAATATCAAAACTGCTGCAACAAAATGGACAGGCCTTTTGACATTGATCAAGGTGACACTTGACGCTGCATAATCCCCTTCACCAACATTTTGGATATCATGCCTAACGTGGGAGAGTCATCTCATAGTTAATCAAGCCATAGTTTGAAAAAGTCACAGCTTCATGAGGGGAGGCAGTGACATAGCGCCTTGCATTCTGGAAACATGGGTTTGAGTCCCATCATGACAGACGGTGATATTTGTATTCAATAACATCTGTAAGTGAGACCTGATATAATGATGACTATAAAAACCCTCTTGGATCACTAATACCCTTACCTGGACACAGGAAATGACAACAGGAAGTACAACCTTGCAGCACGGTGCCTCAGTGGTTAGCACTGCTGCCTCACAGGGCCAAGGACCCAGGTTTGATTCCTGCTTTGGGCAATTGTGTGGCATTTACACATGCTCCCCATGTCTGCGTGGATTTCTCTGTTCCAGTTTCCTCTCTCAGTCTAAAGATGTGCAGGCTAGGTGGACTGGCCATGCTAAATTGCCCCATATAGTGCAGGAGTGTGCAGTCTGGGTGGGTTAGCCATGTGAAATGCAGGGTTATAGGTTAGGGGATGGGCCTGGGTGGGATGCCCTTTGGTGGGTCAGTGTGGACTCGATGGGCTGAATGGCCTGTTTCCATAATGTAGGGATTCTATGATTCTATGACCCAGCCAATGCCTACTTGCGCCAATGCTTGGAAGCTGCCTACAGACTAGTTAAGCAGCTTACCACTACCCTCTCAAGGACAGCTAGGGATGAGCAATAAATGCTGGCCAGCTAGTGACTCCCATGTCCCATGAATGACATTTTTTGTAAAAAAAGGGAGCCTGACATACTCTCAGATCCGTACAATGTTCCAGACACCATTTCCCTCAGTACATGCTGTCCCACTGGCAGAACAAATCCATTAGAAATGGTGGCACAATGACGTAAAGGTAGGAGGAAGTTTCCCTGGAAGCCCTCAACAGTGACTGTGGGCCCAATGAAGTCTCATGGCATTCATAAATCAGCACTCCTCCATGTTGAGCACCACTTGTAGCAAGGAGAGAGTGTGGCAAGGGCTCTGCTTTAGGTGGGGGACTTCAATGTCCATCAACAAAAGTCGCTGAGTAGCATCAGTTCTGATTAAGCTGACTGAGACCAAAAGATATGGCTGGTCAGTTGGGGTTTGGCAGGTAGTGATGGAACCAATAAAAGAAAATGTTTTATGCGACCCTGTCCTTTCCAATCTACCTGCCACAGATGCATCTCTCCATGAGTAGGAGTGAACATAGTGCAGTCATTGTGGAGATGAAGGTGTGTCACCACATTGAGGACACCCTTGATGCTAATGTGTGGAACTATCACCATGCTAAATGGGATGGACATCAATTGGATATCGAGGTTCTATGAGCCAACAGCAGCAACAGAATTGTATTCAATCATAATCCATAATCTCATGGCCCAGCATATTCCCCATTGTATCACTGGTATCAAGCCAGGACATCATCCCTGGTTCAATGAAGAGTGCAGGAGGGCATTTCAGAAGCAGCACCAGGCATACCTAAAATGAGGTGTCAACCTGGTGAAGCTACAACACAGGACTACTTGTGTGTCAAATAGCATAAACAAATGATAGCCAGGGCGAAATGAACCCTGTCTAACCCACAGCCAACAGATTAGATCAAAATTCTGCAATTCTGCCTCATCCAGTCATGAATGGTGCTGTACAATTAAATAACTCACTAGAGAAGGAGTGAAGGAAAATAAGCCAAAACTTAACAATGGGATAGCCCGGCATATTAATGTAAAACAAAACAATGCTGAAACATTTGTGAATACCTTCAGTCAGAAGTGCCAAGTGGCTGATCCATCTCAGTCTCCCCCAGAGGTCCCCAGCTTCATAGATGCTGGTTATCAGCTAATTCAGTTCTCTCATTGTGATATCAAGAAACAGTAGGAGATACTGGATACTGCAAAGAATGTGGGCTCTGACACCAATCTGGTAATAGTACTTCAGACTTGTATTCTAGAACTTGAATAAAGGGATCGACGTTTCGGGCATAAGCCCTTCTTCAGGAATGCCCGAAACGTCGATTCTCCTGCTCCTTGGATGCTGCCTGACCTGCTGTGCTTTTCCAGCAACACATTTTCAGTTCTGATCCCCAGCATCTGCAGTCCTCACTTTCTCCTTGAATAAAGGGATTCCAAGTTAAGACTGAGATGAGGAGAAATATCTTCACAGAGGTTTGAGAGTCTTTGGAACTCCTTTGCACAGAGAGCTATGGGGGAAAGAGACCTCATGTATATTTAAGGCTGAGACAGATATATTTGTGATCAGTCAGGAAAAGAACAGGAAAGTGGACTTGAGAAATATTAGATCAACTAGTCCTATTGAATATCAGAGCAAGCTTGAGGGGCTGAATGGTCTACTCCTGTTCTTACTACTTATGGTCTTATTAACATACTGGTGTAGAAAGCTATTAGGAAGGTGAATGCAATGTTAACCTTTCAATTGCAAGAGGATTTGAATACGGAAATAGTGAAGTTTTGTTTCAATTTTTTAGCAGCTACGTTAGAGCCCATCTGATTACCAATAGCATACAGGGTTATGGGGATTGGATGGGTAAAAGGCATTAAAGTGTTTTCTCAGCCTTGATCATATTGAATGGAGGGACATGTTTGATAGATTGAATGGCCGACTCTTGTTCCTATACCCATCATGCTCCTTAGAATCATAGAATCCCTACAGTGTGGATGCAGGTCATTTGGCCCATTGAGTCCACACTGACCCTCTGAGAAGACCAGGCACACCTCCCCACCGTATCCCTGCATTTCCCTTGGCCACTCCACCTAACCTGCACATCTTTGAACTTGTATACGTTCTATTCACTGAATGAGAATGCAAGGAACTGACCAAAAACACAGAATATATTCCCTTTTTACACGATCAATGTGTTCCATTCTCTGAGAAATGCACCTGTTATTTTTTTTTTAGCATTTGTTCATCTCTGATACAAGAACTCCATGGAACATACAACTGACCATTTAATCCATTGGGTAAGATCTTAACAGCCAAAGGGGTTCAGGTTCAGGTGTGTGAACGGGTTGGAGGACTGGGGGATAGCAGATCATGTGAAATCTCTGAATTGTGATGTTGGGTCACCACACAACATGATTCCACCCACTTCTAGATTATATCTGATAGGCCTGAAAATGCACAGGAAATTCCCATTGAGATGTTGAGTAAACTACATGTCACACCATACGACATGCAGGATGGAAAACTAAGCACTGATGAAGGAAGTCAATCTTGATTAATGTTTTCCTTTAAAATATTCTGTACTTCAGGGCGTTCCATCATAATACTTCAACCTCAAACATCAAAACTAACATGTAGTCTATTCAGAGTGCACCATCATTTCAACAGATCAACCAAGCTTCACATTAGCTTGGTCTTCAGATGTAATGTCACCTTTCTGGCATAAGACTCTGAGTAGAATTGTCAATTTAACCTTTTCCAGATCGATGGTTCTTAATATCTAAACCAATTTGTTTGAAAGCCCAGTAGCGTGATTTGTAATCTCAAATTCTACTCTAATCTTATTACTAATGCATTTTTCAAATCCTGCAGGAACCCCCACTTTAGAAATGAGTTTTCCCTTTATGATAGACATAAAACATTGCAGGATTAGAGTCATAGTCATAGAGTCATAGAGATATACAGCATGGAAACAGACCCTTTAGTCCAAACCATCCATGCTGACCAGATATCCCAACCCAATCTAGTTCCACCTGCCAGCACTGGGCCCATATCCCTCCAAACCCTTCCTATTCATATACCCATCCAAATGCCTCTTAAATATTGCACTTGTACCAGCCTCCACCACTTCTTCTGGCAGCTCATTCCATACATGTACCACCCTCTGTGTGAAAAAGTTGCCCCTTAGGGCTCTTTTATATCTTTCCCCTCTCACCCTAAACCTATGCCCTCTAATTCTCGACTCCCCAACCCAGGGAAAAGACTTTGCCTATTTATCCTATCCATGCCCCTCATAATGTTGTAAACCACTATAAGGTCACCCCTCAGCCTCCGACGCTCCAGGGAAAACAGCCCTAGTCTGTCCAGCCTCTTCCGATGGCTAAAATACTCCAATTCTGGCAATATCCTTGTAAATCTTTTCTGAACCCTTTCAAATTTCACAACATCTTTCCCATAGGAAGGAAACCAGAATTGCGCGTAATATTCCAACAGTGGCCTGACCAATGTCCTGTACAGCCGCAACATGACCTCCCAACTCCTGTACTCAATACTCTGACCAATAAAGGAAAGCATACCAAACGCCGCATTCGCTATACTATCTACCGGCCACTCCACTTTCAAGGAGCTATGAACCTGCACTCCAAGGTCTCTTTATTCAGCAACACTCCCGAGGGCCTGGCCATTAGGTGTATAAGTCCTGCTAAGATTTGCTTTCCCAAAATGCAGCACCTCTCATTTACCTGAATTAAACTCCATCTGCCACTTCTCTGCCCATTGGCCCATCAGGTCAGGATCCTGTTGTAATCTGAGGTATCCCTTTTCGCTGTTCACTACACCTCCAGTTTTGCTGTCATCTGCAAACTTATTAACTGTAGCTCTTATGTTCGCATCCAAATCATTTATGTAAATGACAAAAGTAGAGGACCCAGCACCAATCCTTGTGGCACTCTACTAGTCACAGGCTTCCAGTCTGGAAAACTAAAGTCCACCACCACCCTCTGTCTACCTTTGAGCCAGTTCTGTGTCCAAATGGCTAGTTCTCCCTGTATTCCATGAAATCTAACTTTGCTAACCAGTCTCCCATGGGGAACCTTGTCGAACGCCTTACTGAAATCCATATACCTCACATCTACCACTCTGCCCTCATCATTCCTCCTTGTTACTTCTTAAAAAAACTCAATCAAGTTTGTGAGACATGATTTCCCATGCACAAAGCCATGTTGACTATCCCGAATCAGTCCTTGAATACATGTACATCCTGTCCCTCAGGATTCCTCCAACAACTTGCCCACCACTGATGTCAGGCTCACTGGTCTATAGTTCCCTGGCTTGTCCTTACCACCTTCTTAAACTTCCGGCACCTCACCTGTGACTATCAATGATACAAATATCTCAGCATGAGGCCCAGCAATCACTTTTCCAGCTTCCCACAGAGTTCTAGGGTACACCTGATCAGGTCCTGGGGATTTATCCACCTTTTGTGTTTCAAGATATCCAGCACTTCCTCCTCTGTAATTTGGACATTTTGCAAGATGTCACCATGTATTTCCCTACATTCTATATCTTCCATGTCCTTTTCTTCACTATCCTATCTAACATATGTAAATACTGATGCAAAATACTCGTTTAGTATCTCTCCCATTTTCTGCAGCTCCATACAAAGGCTGCCTTGCTGATCTTTGAGGAGCCCTATTTTCTCTCCAGTTACCCTTTTGTCCTTAACTTTTTTGTAAAAATGCTTTGGATTCTCCTTAATTCTATTTGATGAAGCTATCTCATGTCCCTTTTTTGCCCTCCTGATTTCCCTCTTAAGTATACTCCTACTGCCTTTATACTCTTCTAAGGATTCACTTGATCTCTCCTGTCTATACCTGACATATACTTCCTTCTTTTTCTTAACCAATCCCTGAATTTCTTTAATCATCCAGCATTTCCTATACCTACCAGCCTTTCCTTTCTGAAAAAAGGAAATATACTGACAGGAATATACTTTTTGTATTCTTGTTATCTCATTTCTGAAGGCTTCCTATTTACCAGCCGTACCTCTACCGATCATCTGCCCCAATCAGCTTTTGAAAGTTCTTGCCTAATACCGTCAGAACTGGCCTTTCTCCAATTTAGAACTTCAACTTTTAGATCTGGTCTATCCTTTTCCATCACTATTTTAAAAATATTAGAATTATGATCGCTGGGCCCAAAGTGCTCTCCCACTGGCACCTCAGTCACCTGCCCTGCCTTATTTCCCAAGAGTAGGTCAAGTTTTCTTGGTTAAGAAAAAGAAGGAAGCGTATGTAAGGTATAGACAGGATAGATCGAGTGAATCCTCAGAAGAGTATAAAGGAATTAGGATTATACTTAAGAGGGGAATCAGGAGGGTAAAAAGGGGACATGAGATAGCTTTGTCAAATAGTATTAAGGAGAATCCAAATGGCTGTTACTAATATATTAAGGACAAACTAAGGAGAGAGTAGTGTCCCTCAAACATCAGCAAGGTGGCCTTTGTGTGGAGCTGCAGAAAATGGGGGAGATTCTAAATGAATATTTTGCATCAGTATTTACTATGGAAAAGGATATGGAAGATATAGACTGTAGGGAAATAGATGGTGACATCTTGCAAAATGTCCAAATTACAGAGGAGGAAGTGCTGGATGTCTTGAAACTGGGTAAAGGGGGATAAATCCCCAGGATCAGATCAGGTGTACCCTAGAACTCTGGGAAGCTGGAGAAATGATTGTTTAGCTTCTTGCTGAGATATTTGTATCATCAATAGTCACAGGTGAGGTGCCAGAAGACTGAAGGTTGGTTAACATGGTGCCACTATTTAAGAAGGGTGGTAAGGACAAGCCAGGGAACTATAGACCAGCGAGCCTGATGTCAGTGGTGGGAAAGTTGTTGGAGCGAATCCTGAGGGTCAGGATGTACATGTATTTGGAAAGATGAGGACTGATTAGGGATAGTCAACATGGCTTTGTGCATGGGAAATCATGTCTCACAAACTTGATTGTTCTTTTTGAAGAAGTAACAAAGAGGAATGATGAGGGCAGAGTGGTAGATGTGAGGTATATGGATTTCAGTAAGGCGTTCGACAAGGTTCCCCATAGGAGACTGGTTAGCAAAGTTAGATTTCATGGAATACAGGGAGAACTAGCCATTTGGACACAGAACTGGCTCAAAGGTAGACAGAGGGTGGTGGTGGACTTTAGTTTTCCAGACTGGAAGCCTGTGACTAGTAGAGTGCCACAAGGATTGGTGCTGGGTCCTCTACTTTTGTCATTTACATAAATGATTTGGATGCGAGCATAAGAGGTACAGTTAATAAGTTTGCAGATGACAGCAAAACTGGAGGTGTAGTGAACAGCGAAGAGTGTTAACTCAGATTACAATGGGATCTGGACCAAATGGACCAATGGGCAGAGAAGTGGCAGATGGAGTTTAATTCAGATAAATGTGAGGTGCTGCATTTTGGGAAAGCAAATCTTAGCAGGACTTATACACTTAATGGTAAGGTAGTAGGGAGTGTTGCTGAACAAAGAGACCTTGGAGTGTAGGTTCATAGCTCCTTGAAAGTGGTGTCGCAGTTAGATAGGATAGTGAAGAAGACATTTGGTATGCTTTCCTTTATCGGTCAGAGTATTGAGTACAGGAGTTGGGAGGTCATGTTGTGGCTGTACGGGACATTGGTTAGGCCACTGTTGGAATATTGCGTGCAATTCTGGTCTCCTTCCTATCGGAAAGATGTTGTGAAACTTGAAAGAGTTCAGAAAAGACTTACAAGGCTGTTGCCAGGGTTGGAGGACTTGAGGTATAGGGAGAGGCTGAACAGGCTGGGGCTGTTTTCCCTGGAGCATTGGAGGTTGATGGGTGACCTTATAGAGGTTTACAAAATTATAAGCAGCATGGATAGGGTAAACAGGCAAAGTCCTTTTCCTGAGGTCAGGAAGTCCAGAACTAGAGGGCATAGGTTTAGGGTGAGAGGAGAAAGATATAAAAGAGACCGACGGGGCAACTTTTTCACACAGAGTAGTATGTGTATGGAATGAGCTGCCAGAGGAAGTGGTGGAGGCTGGTACAATTGCAACATTTAAGAGGCATTTGGATGGGTATATGAATCGGAAGAGTTTGGAGGGATATGGGCCAGGTGCTGGCAGCTGGGACTAGATGGGGTTGGGATATGTGGTCAGCATGGACGGGTTGGACCGAAGGATCTGTTTCCATGTTGTACATCTCTCTGGCTCTAAGTTTTACACCTTCTCTAGTAGGTACATCCACATATTGAATCAGAACATTTTCTTGTACACACTTAACAAATTCCTGTCCTTAACACTATGGCAGTCTCAGTCTATATTTGACAAGTTTAGGGCGTAGGTTGCTCGCTGAGCTGTAGGTTTGATATCCAGAAGTTTCATTATCTGGCTAGGTAATATCATCAGTGGCAACCTCCAAGTGAAGCGAAGCTGTTGTCTCCTGCTTTCTATTTATATGTTTGTCCTGGATGGGGTTCCTGGGGTTTGTGGTGATGTCATTTCCTGTTAGTTTTCTGAGGGGTGTGATAGATGGTATCTAGATCTATGTGTTTGTTTATGGCATTGTGGTTGGAGTGCCAGGCCGCTAGGAATTCTCTGGCATGCCTTTGCTTAGCCTGTCCCAGGATAGATGTGTTGTCCCAGTCAAAATGGTGGGTTTTTTTTATCTGTGTGTAGGGCTACGAGGGAGAGAGGGTCGTGTCTTTTTGTGGCTAGCTGGTGTTCGTGTATCCTGGTGGCTAACTTTCTTCCTGTTTGTCCTACGTAGTGTTTGTGGCAGTCCTTGCATGGAATTTTGTAGATGATGTTGGTTTTGTCCATGGGTTGTACTGGGTCTTTTAAGTTTGTTAGTTTTTTTGAGAGTGTTGGCACACAAACCCACACACACATACTTACCTTTCCTGGAGTTAACCCATCTATGTGACTGTATCTGAGACTTCCCCCCAACCTCCCCTTCCTATAACTACCATCCATCACATTACTGTTGTTGTTGCAAATTCCTCATTGCTTCTAACTGTCTCTCAACCAATCTATTCAATCTGATAAGATTCGCAACCAACAGAATTTATCGCAGATATAATCCACTGTAATCCTTACACTCTCTTTAAACTCCCACATCTGACAAGAAGCACATTTCACTCCACTAAGGGCCATTTTTGCTTCTTCACAATCTACAGACCCAGAAAATAACACTGACTTATTCCTCTACAAACACTGCCCCAAATTAAATTAATAGTTGTGGCTTATATTTTAAGTTTAATCAAGAGACATATCAAGAAAGAACCCACTCTACTCACTACTGCAGACTTTCTGTAGGTCACACTTAAAACAACAATACACTTACCTGCTTCTGTGCTGTGAACTTCGCCCAACAGTTCCTCCAAGATCTGTTGTGAATTTCACTGTTTGTTAATTTTCCCCGGCGCACTCTGATGTCCAGCGACACATGAATTCTAACAGCAAAGGCAGTGTCAGTTTCTTTCTTTCTCTCTCTCCTGCAATTACCTCACCACGTGCTTCCTTTGTCTGTTCTTCTCCCTTTTAAAACTGCTGTTGTTTTGACTTTTTTTTTACAAAGTTCCAAAACAGTGCAACAGCATATAAAACAGTATTTGCTGCTCCTGGAATTTGAGGAAATCACTTCCAGCACCTAAAATACCTCAAAAAAGGAGTAACTGTTGCAGCCAGAAATTTTTCCTGTCCTCCATCTTGGATTACCCAGAATCCTCAGATTTTAATTGAACAGCAAAATAGAAATCGCTGAAAAATGCCAGCTTCTGGAGGCATCATTCAGGTCGTTGGCACTTGGTTTTGTTTTTCTTCTATACCTGCTTTTTTTTGGTATCAGAAATGCATCTTGTTGAAAAATATCACTTTGTAGAAGTTTAGCTTTTATGTCCATGCTCATAAACTCCCAAAATACATGGCCAAACAAACCAAAAAGATTTTTAAAATTATTTTTCCAAATTTAGAAGAATCCATTCTTCAACACCCCAAGTAACTAGCCTATCTTTAACCCTAAGTCCCAGTTTCAAAGACTTATTCTATTCAAATCTAACCTAGTTTGTAGAACCTTACCTGCTACCTCAGAATAAACTCCAAACTGTCTCCAACTCTCTCTCCCTCTCTTACATGTTTTACCTTAGTTTTATTCACAGCCATGAAAAGTCATGGTCATGATGATTTTCTGCTGCTACTTTTGTTCAGAGATTGCTTGTAACATTACTTTTATTCTCCAATCTAGTTAAGTTGTGGCCTTGCATCTCAGCTTTATTGGGGCAGCCATTGCAAAACCTCTCTCTTGAAAAATCTTTCTCTACTCCATGGTCACTTTCTGGTGTAATAGACATTTCTCTACTTTCTGTCAATACTTACACTTCACTTTCTGACCATTCATTATGTCCCCCCATTTTGTGAGTCCATGGACGTCACTACTTGGCTAGCATAAATAGCCTTCCCAGCTATCTTCCCCCCCCAACGCCACCCCCCCCCCCCTCAGCCCCACCAGCCCCACATTCCTGATGAAGGACCTATGCCCAAATGTTGACTCTCCTGCTCCTCGGATGCTGCCTGACCCATTGTGCCTTTCTAGCACCACAAATTTTGACTCTGCTCTCCAGCATCAGCAGTCCTCACCTTCTCACAATCCATGTTCGAATTGGTCCTGCACTTTCTGCAATTGCTGTACCATCTTTGTTCATTAAGTCCCCCTGGACAATATGTTTAGTTGTATCTTCTCTGCTTCATTGGTAACACTATTGTAAGCCTTACAATAAGAAGTCCTTCAATACTTTTTAAAGAGATTTCCTGTTTTCTGGCTAATTAGTCTTGTGTGCTCTTCATCTATGATGCTGACATAATCTTTAACTTTTCATATCAGAGAGAGGAAATAGCTGTCTTGACTTTGGAAAGGTTCTTTTCTCATTGATTCTTATCACAAGCAACATCTTTAGTATTTGTCCAGAGCCCTGAGAGACGCAGTGTGCTTGATTTAAATGTCCCATTTGGACCTGAACCAGGTTTGAATAGTGCAGGAAGGACGAACCAAAAGGGGATTGACATACCAGTTCTGGTCAGCAAACTGGTTTCCTGTTCTGTCCTGCTCCTGGGTCTTTGTTTGTAGAGTGAGGATACAATGGAAGGATGGTTGGTGGCAGGGCTATCTCTCAGCAGGTAGCAGTTCGCCAAACTGCTCTGTTTAAAAGCCACTTCAGGCAATTGAAGGTCATCGAGTCGAAATTTCTACCCTGCCTTCTGATTTCAGGGGGCTGCCCCTTGCAGGTTTGGGGTTCAGGTGTGTGGGGCGGCACCCGGGCAGGTCTAAAAGCTCTTACCTACTGTACAGATTCGGTAGCAATTCAACCTGGAAAGTGGTGTTGCTGCTGAAATTTATTTCCTAACTCTAATTTCAATCCTTTAACTATGTCTTATTTCTAAAGATCCTTTGAATATTGTGTTTAAGAGTTGGACCTAGGTACATGTGCCTGAGATGGTGCCATAAGAGGTAACCTTGTAAAACTTTTCACTGTACTCCTGTACTGCTGTAATTGAATACACATGACAATAAAGGATATTTTATCCTATCCTATTCTATTCCAACTGGAAGACAAGCCCCACCCTCTGTCCTGGGGAAAATCACATTGCAAGAATATTTCCCACACTGAAGTTGGCCTTTTGGGCCACATTGCACCTTGATAAAAGGGTTCAGGAATCCACAGGGAAATCCTGTCCTGGGTTTTGTTCAGGGGATGCTATAATGCCTTGACTGGGTTTACTGTATATCCAACGACTTTGCAAAAGTAATTGCCTTATCGTGCCCAATGTCAACATCTATCACTTCATGTTTACCTGAGATGACTTCAGTTTTCCCACTCCCTCTCTTACTGTAACTCCCCATCTCTTTCTGCCGTGTCCCTCTCATTCATGTTTCTGTCTTTGTTAGTCTGAACTAGCAAAATTTTGATTTCCATTTTGATGGTGGATCTCTCTTTGGCTGAGAGCTATGGTTTTGCTTCCACCTCGTGGGATTTAGGTCAAACTGCAATAGAATAAGCAGCTTATAGGCTTGGTGTTCAGAACAGCTATAAAT
Source organism: Chiloscyllium punctatum (assembly GCF_047496795.1). NCBI lineage: Eukaryota > Metazoa > Chordata > Chondrichthyes > Orectolobiformes > Hemiscylliidae > Chiloscyllium > Chiloscyllium punctatum. The sequence goes on along the minus strand of NC_092742.1, from coordinate 84,999,127 downwards.
AACCATATACTGTACTGTGTGTAGTCATAGATTGTGATTTTGCATGACAACATTAATCCTTCAAGTTCAGACACCATGTTAACTCTTTTAGCAATGTTCTAAATTTGGTCAGACAATGAGGGTCAATGACATTCTAATTATTCAAATTTTGACATTGTAATTATGCAAGCCCTCAGCCCCTTGTGTAAATGTGCTGACTGTGTCTCGTTTTTACTTGAGCGTGTTCTGTATGTGGGTGCTGAGTCATGCTGTGGACTCTGTTAGAATGCAGCTGAAGCACAGTAGGATGTATTACATTTATTCAGTTTGAAAACTTTGGTCGTAGTGAACTATTACTGGAACCTGTAATTTTCTGCGCGCGTCTGAACCACTTGAGCATTTATCCCCTAGATCTTGGCATTGAAGCCTTTTTAAATCTACATGGACCTTCTGTCAGCCGTCTGCTGCCCTTTGTAGTCTCGAATGCAATTGTGATCTATCTGACTTCTGTTACGATTTGCTGATCTGATAATGAGTGACAAAATATGTAATGGAGTCCCTGGTTTGCCATCAACTCAGAAACTAAACAAATCAAATTAATATAATAAAAGCATTATGAGAACTTATGTTATTCATCTCTTTCTGTGAAATGGAAATTGCAGGTTATGATGTTTTGAGAGAGTGCACTGTTCAGGATTCAGAGTCTATGCAAGATAGAGCTTCCAGTGCTAATTCTGATTTGCATTTTCTAATCTTGCGAGTCTAATATCACTCAGTCAGGCATTGGGTCCAGTTTGGGGTGACCAAAGACTATCTATTGCTGGTCCTGAGCTGGATGCCATCTACTTTGCTGTTGGTGCTTACTGCCTGGTTAAGTGCATTTTTGCTTACTCAGCTTGATGTACCAAGCTGAGCTTGCTAGCATCAGGCAGCAGCTGGCAAACTCTGCAGAGACTCACTTTACAGAGCCAGATTTCAGCCAGCTGGAAATAGTCGTCCTAGCATATTCCTGGAATGCTGACAAAGGAGTTTGTTCTGCAGAGTCAACAGAGTGAGAATTGTTCACTCCACTCTTGAATGTACAAGCTCTTGCTGAGATGGAGTGCCAATGATTCTTGCTGTCCTCTGATGCCTTATTCATGTCGCTCCTACTCAGGATGTGAATCTTTAACTGGTTGTCAGGCACGCTGCTCAGCTAGAAGAAGCATCACAGATTCTACACTGAACCAATTGTAACTTACTCGCTTTTTGACAACAATTTCTGGATCATGATTAGATGGGGGAAATGGAAGATGTATTACTCAACAAACTCTTTCTAGGTGAAGACAAAGTGAAGGAGAGGAAAAGCATACATGTCTATAAACACACACGCACACGCACATACACATATATGACATACTTGAAGGGAAAATGAGCAATGGATAAATGGCTCAAGTAATAGTAACAGGAGTCATAATGAGGTAAGTTAACAGTTCTTAAAAGACACAGAATTCACAAGTTGCTTAAATTTTTTATGTACTGTTCAACTATGAACTACTACTGTACTGTACTATGCAGGAGTTCCAAACTGAGCTCTCAAAAGTGTGCTTCTGCATTGCAAGCAGCACCGGGGAAACCAGTCGAACATCCTCAAAAATATCCTAAAAGTAAAGCAATTTCACCACTGACTCATGGGAATCACTTACCTAAAACGGCCCAAAGTAGAGAAGAAGCATTCGTGAAGTTGCTCACCACCTTGAGCCCCTCAGACGGGTCCAGGTAGAGGCCAAACACAACCAGTGGAAGGAGCATGCGAAAATCTGAGTATCCCAGCTACATGCCTCTTCAAACACTCTAAACCTTATCTGCAGCAGGAATTATGGATTCAGGATGGTTTAGTCACCTCGGGTGTCTGGATTGGAATAAAACTATCCTTAGTCTCAAGGATCTGTGTAAGAAGGAAAGAAGTTGATGGACTAACTTCGTTGTCTGTGTCACTCCAGAAGTTAAAGTCCGCTTTCAGTACTTTAAGTACCACTGGTGAAGACGAAAGACTTGTACCTGTCATGACTTTAGGCTGGCATGTAGTCACTGCTACAGTAAATGTAATTAGAGAAAAAGTAAAAGGATGTAGTTGAATGTCAAGATGGTGAGGGAGATCCCATTGGGACAGAGTTCATTGAAGTCCAGCGAAGAGTATAACATTTTATTACAAATCATTCTGTTATAACATGTGTTACATCAACGTGACTTCACTGTGATGTGATTGACAAAATGGGGATGCTGTTTCTACAGCATGCACGTTTAAAACGTGTGTGGCTGTACGCAGTTACAGCACCAACCTTTAAGGGTTGCACAAGAACGTAACCATCGCGTTGTAGAGGAACTGACTGCATTAGTACTAACAATGTAACAAAACAAAAGGAGAGAATTTGTTACAAAAAACACTTAAGTTTCGAGTTGGAGCAGAGAACTTCGACAAGACAGTTGACTAACTAATAACTGAACCCAGTTTGATTGCTAGTCATGATGAGAGACCAATAGTCTCAGAACCAGAGATGGAATTGTACCTTGTAGTCATGTGCTTTGTCTGGGAGCAATATAGAAATATTCCCACCCTCAAGTATTATCAGTAAAAAAGAACGGTTTCTTTAGACGAGGGGAAGTCTTTTCCCTTCCCTTCTCTGCTGTTAATTTCATAAAATCACAGAATTCAAAGATTTTTATAGTGCAAATCAATATTGTGACTTTTAAATTTTTAGCTTGAGTTAGAACTTTTCCAGAGTGCAATACCGCCCAGAAGAGTAATCAAAATGATGAGAGAAATTCAATTTATAAAAACCTTTTAATTATACAAGGAAAAGAAGCATGAATATTAACCATTCAGGTGAGGTTATGAAGTGTGAATATCTCCAAGTTTGCAGCTGACACAAGCTGGGCGTTTGGATGAAATGTGAGCAAGATACAGGGATGCTTCAGTGCAATTTGGACAAGTTGAGTAAGTGAGCTAAGGCATGGCAGGTGAGGTATAAAGTAGTAGCGAAAACTGAAATGCTGATTATTATCTGAACATTGATAGATTGGGAAAGGATTTGGTGCAGTGTGACCTGGGTGCCCTTGTCCACCAGTTGCTGAAGGTCAGCATGCAGTTTCAGCAGTTGGTGAAGAAGGCAAATGGTACATTGGGCTTCAAAGGGAGAGGATTTAAGTACAGTAGCAGGATTGTCTTGCTGCAATTGTACAGGGCTTTGGTGAGAACACACTTGGAGGTGTGTATAGCCTTGGTCATCTTATATGAGGAAGGATGTTCTGGCCGTGGATAGAATTCAACAAAGGTTTACCAGACTGATTCCTGGGCTGGCAGGACTGATATGTGAAGAAAGACTGGATCTATTAGGGCTATATTCACTGGAGTTTAGAAGATTGTGGGGTTGATGTCAGACAAACCTATACAATGTAAATGCAGGAAGGATGTTCCTATTGATGAGGATTCCAGAACTCTGGGTCACAGTTTATAGATGTACAGCAGTCATTTAAGATTGAGATGAAGAGAAATTTCTTCACCCAGATAGTTGAGAGTCTATGGAATTCTCTGCCACACAAAGTGTTTGAGACTAAAACATTGAAAACTTTCAAGGAGGTGGTAATAAAGTGGGAACAGGGCACCATGTTGGATGATCAACCATGATCATATTGACTGGCGGAACAGGCTTGAGTGGTCTATTCATGATCATATTTTCTATATTTCTGTGAATCAAAGATGGACACCCATAGTTTTCAAAAAGATAACTTGAAGTTCTGCAATAAAATTCTTTAGCAGATAAATACACAACCATATCTGGTGGTTCATCTTAAAAACAAACTTCATTGGGGTTTCCACATTCAACAGATGACATCCAAAGCAAACATGGTTCTTGGATTTCTCAGGAGGAACCTTTGGTGTTGCAAAGAAATTAACAATTCTAGGTTATAGTTACAATTGTAATAATTGTCCATCCAAACTTACAGTATATAGTGTATAAGAATCATTATATGGTAAGAGATATAATCGAAAGATGTGTTGTATGATTTTGCATGAATTGGTTAGGGAAATGCATGATCAAAGACTTGGAATGGGAATCACGAAAGCAAAGTTAGAGAGAACAATAGATTCACCAATGTTCTACAAAATATAGCATTGACTGGTGGGAATTTCCAGAAACAAGAACTCGCAATGGCACAACACTCTCAAACTACCAAGGCCATTTTTCCCCAGGACTTTTCATCAACAAACTTACATCCCAAAGAATGATCCCATAATGGAAAGGCTGCCAAAGAAAGCAATCTCAGCCTCGACACTTGGAACCTTCAAGACTCAACTTCATCTCTCTCTCATCTAAACTCCAGTGATACAAACCTAGCCAGCCCAACCTTTCTCATAAACCAACCTGCCCATTCCAGATATCAGTCTTGTAAACCTTCTCTCAACTGCTTCTAATGCATTTACATCCTTTCCCAACTAAGGTGACCAGTACTGTACAATGTACTCCAGGTATGATCTCACCTGTGCTCTGTATAACAGAAGCATTCCTCCTAAATTTTGTATTTGATTCCCCTCACAATAAATGATGAAATTCTGAGGTTTCTATTTTCTTAATGAATCTATATGTAACCTTTTCCAAGGGCAACAAGATCCCTCTACATCTTGGAGCTTCACAATCTCTCGTCTTTTCAACCTTGGTTGTACTGTCTGAAGGGTGGTGGCAGCAGATTCCATTAAAATGTTTTTTAAAAATTTCATAATTATGTGAAGGTTTATAAATTTACTGATATATTGAGAAAAAGTAAGGAATTGGGGATAATTAGATAGATCCCTAAAGAGCTAATGCAGGAATGATGGATTGGATAGAGGCAAAATGAGATGATTCACTGCAGAAAAGATTTCCTGCACAGTGTGTGTGTGTGTGTGTGTGTGTGTGTGTGTGTGTCTGTCTGTCTGTCTGTCTGTCTGTCTGTCTCCACATTATGGCCCCTAATTCTGGCCTTGTCTTTATGTTTTGTCATGCAACTCCGAGCATTCAACTTACATAAGAACATAAGAACTAGGAGCAGGAGTAGGCCTTCTGGCCCTTCGAGCCTGCTCTGCCATTCAAAAGACTCAGCTCCATTTACCTGCTCTCTCACCATAATCCTTAATTCATTTACTGTTCAAAAATTAATCCTTGTCTTAAAAACATTCAACAAGGTAACCTCAACTGCTTCACTGGGCAGGAAGTTCCACAGATACACAATCTTTTCGGGTGAAGAAGTTCTTCTTCCATTCCAACCTACATCTGCTCTCCCGGGCCCACAGGGAGAGCAGACCTCCCAGTTACAGCCCATTTTAATTCCCCTTCCTACTCCCTTTGCGACATGACAATCCATGGCCTCCTCTGTTGCTGCATCAAATCAAACTGCAAATTGGAGGAACAACACTTCATTTTCTGCCTGGGCAGCCTACAGCCCAGAGGTGTCAACATTGATTGCTTCAATTTCAAATAACCTCCCTTTCCAGCCCCTCCTCCTCCTTTCCACTCCTCCCTGCCACCAAGTGGATTCATTCCTCCCGTTGACCAACCATGTCGTTACCTCCACCTGTCTTCACCTATTCCCACTTCACCACCCTGCCCCTGACACCCCCTTTAACTGCAGCTCCTCTTATACCCAGCCCCAGTCCTGAAGAAAGATTATACCCAAAATGCTGACTTCCCTACCTCCTGATGCTGCCTGACTTTGTGTTCTTCCAGTCTCCTGCCTGCCCCCTTATTTTGAGTCTATGCCCCCGAGTTCTGGTTTCATCCGCCATTGGAAACAACCTCCCTACTTCTATCTTATCGATTCCCTTCATAATTTTATGTTTCTAGAAGATCCTCCCTCATTCTTCTAAATTCCAATCAATATAATTCCACTCTACTCAACTGTCCCCATAAGCCAACCTTCTCCATTCTGGAATCAATCTTGTGAACCTCCTCTGCACTCCCTCTAGTGTCAGTATATCCTTTCTGAAGTATAGCCTCCCTATTTTTAAACTCAATCCCTTTAGCAAAGAAAGACAATATTCTATTTGCCTCCTTAATTACCTGCTGCACTTGCAAACCAACTTTTTATGATTCAAGCACAAGGACACCCAGGTCCCTTTGGTGGATGGTCCCAGATGGTCCTAGATGGTGGATGGATGTGTAAAGTGGTGAGTGACCAGCTGTCATGAGGTGGTCCCTGCTTTTGCCTGCCCACCACAGATTGGTTTGTTGATCCACGCTCTGGAGGTGTACCCATCACATAACAGTTTGTGATTATGACAGACTCACCTAGGTCATACGGACCTATTAAGTGTTTGTTGCTGGTGAGAAAAGTATTGAATTTTTCAGATCTCTCAATGGTTTTCTTAAAGTGCTTCAGTGATGAAGTTGAAAGTGAGCAGAATGTAATGAGTTTACAATCTCATGTTGCACATTTTTCATGCATCTTCACATGCGGCCTATGCTTCAAACTCCTGAGTTAATTAGATCGAAACCGGCCAAAATTATTTTGCACTAAAAGCAAATCAACTCCTACTGGGGTCAACTAATGATGTACATGTATTTAACCGTATGACGGTCTTGATTACTTACAGGATGTGATAATTACTGCCTTCCAAATGTCCATTCTTTGCATCTGATCCAAAGCACTGAAGATTGTAAGGTCACCCACCTTTAACAAGAGTGAAGCTGGAAGTTTACTTTCTATCTGATAGTGATCAGAAGGAGGAATCCTGTGTAGCAGTTCTACTTTACTCAATCCCACAAATAACTCCATTTTGTCAATGACACCACAGTGTGCTCACTATATGCTGGCAAATGAGGCCGGCATGTTGCATGCAGCAAGATCCCTCAAATAACAATGCCTGTTGATCTCTTCTTTGCGGCTGGTGGCTAAAGGTGGGTGATGGCGGAGGTAAGGGTGGGGAGATTATTGACCAGCTAGAAATTTCCCCTGATCTTCACAGTAATGTGGCACCTTTAGCATCCACATGACCCAGTAGAACAAAATGCACATCTGGTTGTGTGCGCGCATAGACATCAAGGTAACTCATGGCTGGTCTGGGGCTGCTTGGAGGGAATATTGGTACCACATGTTCTTCCATAATTTAGCACCAGGATCACAATTAATAATCAGAAAGTTGTCAGTCACAGTATCATATCTAAAGAGCAAATATTTCTGATGAAACGGCCTGAAAATCTCTAGCGGATGGTTCTTTGATATTTTCTGTCCTGAAGATTGAAGATATCCGCGTGGCTTAGACAGAATGCACATGTCCTACTATGTCTTGTGATAATAAATGTGTGTGTTTTCTTATCCTTGTCATTTGCAGCCCAATTAAATAGTCGTTGCAACAGGTCTTATTTGCTTAAAATAAAAAGGTGATTTAACCTTGCACACTTGCCCCAAATCAAATGCGACATATTGTATGCACGAGGATTAGACACTGGTGAAGGTAATATACTGTTTGGTCCCACCTGCTCCAGACGTGTGTAGTAACATCTCTGAACAGGTTGATTAGAAAAATAGGTTAAATAAAAACAATTATAATTATCTTGCATTGGACCTCTTGTCATGCAATAGTAGTGCCCCTACCCCTGGACTGAGGCGCCCGGGTTTGGGTCCCACCTGCTGTAGAGGTGTGTAGTAACATCTCTGAAGTGGTTGATTAGCAAATATCTTGCAATGGCAATCGCCCTCTGGACCAGGAAGCCTTGGCTTAAAGTTTTATCTATTCCAGAGTGATGTAAAAGCATATCTGAGCAGGTTGATTTAAAAAAAAACTATGATTATCCTGCGGTTGTAGTGTCTCTACCTATAGACCAGGAGGCCTGGGTTCATCCACACCTGCTCCAGATGTGTGTCAAAACACCTCTGAAAGGTTGATGAGAAAATATCTTTAATTATCTCATCCTCTGATTTACAATCTCCAGTTTCCCATGACATAGGCCTGTAGTTCCTTGGATAGTTTTGATGCCTAAAAGTTCAAGTATGGGTCTCTAAAGCAAAAGGTTCACAGGCTGTGAGGGTATTCATTGTCAAGTTTCCAGAATGTTTTCTCAGGTGAACTTGAAGTTGGAACATTTTTTGGGGGTGGAGTGGAGGTGGAGGAGGGTGTATGGAGTTGGATCTTCCTTTCTGTTGTATTCCACAGTTTGCAAGGTATTGCTATTAATTTTGTTGGCTGATTGCTGGCATGAAGCTGGTCTGAACTCTGGCTTGGTTCATTCACTGCTGGTAGATGTAACTCCTCAACAAATATAAAACCTCTTCCACACAAAAAGCTTGTTTGTATTCATGTTGATTTCAATATGTCTTTCGAGACTTTAGGGCATTCGGAGATTTGATTTCCTCTAAAGGTAAATATGTCCCATTAAAGTGGATTATTTGATTGGTTGCAGCAAAGTTCAACGATTCACATCAGTCTGGAATGTTCTTCTGTTCCCCCTTGTGGGATTGCGATCAAATTCATAAGAAGTGGTCAGATGCCCCCAGGCAGCCATATTTTCCAGCCTTTGTGTTTAGTTTTAATATATAAAATAGGTTTGAAGTTTGCAATAGGATATATGCCAGCAAGGGGCATGATGCACGCATCTCCCAGTTTTTGATGAGCTGTCCACCATGGATATTTTTGTTGATGTTAAAAACTCTCACTCCATTTATCCCTAGTTTTGATACACGAGAAGGTGGAAAATGAGAGCCTTAGTAACAAGACTCTGAAAATCACAGACTTCGGCCTGGCACGGGAGTGGCACAAGACTACCAAAATGAGTGCTGCGGGGACCTATGCCTGGATGGCACCAGAAGTCATCCGATCCTCCATGTTCTCCAAGAGCAGCGACATCTGGAGGTATGAACTTATTGGTAGGCCTTGTTCCTTTATCCTTTGCCCTGATGGTATCTTATGCATTTGAAAAGAAAAGGTGGGGGTAATATGATTTCTGTGGATAGATATAGTGATGTGGTAATGTGCGGAGAGGTTGTGCATGTCTTAATTCATGTTAGTCACAGGAAAGAAAGAGTGAAGGTGAAAGCTAGCTGGCTGGTCACTGAATGGCAGGTAAGCCAGCTATTACATACCAGTGTCAACTCTGAGACGAACCTTTGAAAGGATTAAATCCTTTGGTAGCTCATGAGTTTGAAGTGTTAAATACGTGAGACATTGATGTGGGGTTACAAAGTTACTATTGCAATCCATTAGACTAATCAGAATCAAAATATCTGTGATTTTGCATGTGTGCCATTTTTGAAAGACTGCTGTAATGCACTGAGATGAGGAGTTGCACCACGTTATCTATTGTGTGCTTCTTTATCAATTTCTGTTTTTATCGTTTTCTTGTCCTCTATCCATCTTACTCACCTTCTTGCCTCTCCTCGTTTGGGGCGAGGATGTCAGAGAGGACAGGATCAGTGGTAGACATGGAGGTGCAGTCAAACAAGATGAGCATTTCAACTTCCAAAAATATTTATATCATCCCAAACTGCACTGTGTCTGTCAGACTGGAAGGCCAGAAGGTCATTTCTGAATCTCTGGCTCAAGAAGCTATACTATTAAGACACAAACTATATCCAACCACTCTCTTGCCCCCACCGCTGCCTCAGGTATTGTGCATGTGTACGTTTTGAAAATGTTTATTTTAGCAGTTGTTGTCCAGACATACAGAAAGCTCACTTGCAATCTGCAGCTCTGGATACTTTCCAAACATCAAGCTCATTACTTACAGAGAATGTTGTGAGTATGAAAACTGCAATTCTTTATGAGGCAAGAAACTATCTCAAAAGGTGGATATGGACAAGGAAGATGTACTTGTCCATTTAAAGAAAGCTACATTACTCAGCCCCCTTGCCCTGTCATTAATGTACCTCATTCTCATGGTTTTACCCAACAAAGCCCTATGTAGATTTATAATGCAGAAAGGCCCTTCGGCCCATCTAGTCTGCACCAACAGAACTACCACTAAAACTGTGCTAATTCCCAATATTTTCCACCTGTCCCATATCCTTGAATGTTGTGATTTTTGAAGTGGTCATACAAATTTTTTTTTAAAGGTTATAAGGTTTCTGGCTTCCACTGCCTTCTCAGGCAGTGCCTTCTAGATTCCCACTACCTGCTGAGTGAAAAAGTTTTTTTTCCCCCAAATCCTGACTGAATCTCCTTACCCTAAGATTATATCATCTCATGATTGACTCCTCAGTCAAGGGGTCTGCTCTCTATTCACCCTATCCATACCCCTCATAATCTTTATACACCTCAATCAGGTCCCTTCCTCCGATCTCTCTGTTGTAAAGAAATCAATCCAAGCCTATTTAGTGTCTCCTTTATAGCTCAATTCACACTAGGCAACATCCTGGGTGAACCTCCCCTATACCTCGGCTCATGCTATCGCAATCTTCCTATAGTGAGGTGACCAGAACGCGCACAGTACTCCAGTTGTGGTCTGTCTAACAATAGCTGATCTCGCTTTGACTAGCTTCCTTTACTGATGTAGGATCTGTTCTATATCTGGATCATTCTTTCTGCGAAGAATACTTGTCCTGAGCTTGAGGCAGTTTTGAACCTGTGTCCCTGCTCAAAGCAGTGCTCAGAATTCGGTTGCTACGCATTTACTGTTTTGGACAGGTCTATAAATACTTTTGTATTAAAGACGAAGAACCAACACTCATCAGGTTTGAAACTAAGAATCTGACCCCAGAACTTGGCTGTTCTGTTTTCTGAGACAAAAAAAACACAGGCAGAACAACTTTTTACAGGAGCTGTTCAATTTTTGTTTGAGGAGTACTCCCGAGAGTGGAATTCCTGGCGGATGGGAGAACTTCGTTGGGTGAGAGGTCAAAGATCGGGGACTATGAACTTAATTTGCAATTAAGTTCTCAGAACCTCCGTGATGAATCAAGTTCCCCAACAGCAAGATGTGGAAACATTTATCCTTACTTTTGCATTTCATGTTATGCTCATTAAAAGGCCTGCTCACCAGAATTAAGTTTCCCCTTTCCAATTAAGTTCTCCATGAGAGAGCTGACTGTGCCTTTATGAATCCTGACCACATAAGAGGCATCCAGTGGGTGACTTTCTTTACCCGCTTGACTTTGAAGTGAGTTGTCACCCTTTTTGAGGAGGGTTTGTCTGTGCCTTACCGTATTTGAGATCAGAGTCGATGAAGCACAGGCCATGAAAGATGATTGACTGAGATGAGGGGGTGGTGCGGGGCGGTGGGGGGAGGGGGGTTTGGTGGTGAGGGAGTACAGAAAGCTGGAATTTCATGCCTACAGGAAATTGTGGATGACCAAGGATAGGGATCTGATCAAACAAGGTGGCAGAGGGTCTAGGAAAGGAGACAAAAAGTACTGCAGATGTTGGAATCCAATATTTCTGCCTGGGACTCAACATTTTGAGTTCTCCAATCTCAAATAACCTGCCCACCCATCTCCCCCATGACTCCATTTCCAGGCCCGCCTCCTCCCTTCCATTCCACCTGCTGACCCTTCCAGCTACCAACCAGATTCTCCTATCACTACCTCACCGTTCCACCCCTCTCCCCACCCAAAACCCTCCCACCATCACCTTTATCTGCAGCTCCCCCTACCCACTCCAGCTCCATTCCTGAAGGTGGGATATACCCGAAACATTGCGTTCTTCACCTCCTGATGCTGCCTGGCTTGCTGTGTTCTTCCAGCCTCTAGTAAAGGATGCCTGCCGATCAGGGAAACGTTTACTGCAGGCTTCCACATCCAGGAGCCCGAGTGTTAGCTACTAGCTTGCAGTGAGTAAATGCCTGACCCTTTTAATTATTGAGCCTTTGACCCATTTCATTGCAACTGCAGGGCATTGATTTCCTGCTGACCTCAGCCCAGAATTTGCCATTTTTCATTCAGAGGGTTGTGTGTATAGAATGAGCTGCCAGAGGAAGTGGCGGAGGCTGGTACAGTTACAGCATTTTAAAGGCATCTAGATGGGTATATGAATAGGAAGGGTTTAGAGGAATATGGGCCAAGTGCTGGCAAATGTGACTAGATTAAGTTTGGATATCTGGTTGGCATGGTTGAGTTGGACTGAAGGGTCTATTTCTGTGCTGTACATCTCTATGATTCTCTCGTGTTGCGTGTATGGTAAGCTGAGTCATGTAATCATGTGAGAAAGAGAGACCTTCCCCCACCCCAAGTGTGTCTCAATTCCACACATTGTTGAACTTAGACTGCATAATGGGAGATTTCCCCCCACAAGTGGTCACATTCAGAATATTATAGTCAGTGTAGAATCCAGCCCTGAATACGAAATCTTTTATATTAAATGCTACAAGGTTTTATGCAATTAAGACTTTTTAAAAATTAACTGAGAGCCTTCTGCTTATTCCTCAGCTATGGTGTGTTGCTGTGGGAACTACTGACTGGGGAGGTTCCATTCAGGGGGATTGATGGACTGGCTGTGGCCTATGGGGTGGCTATGAACAAATTGTCCCTTCCTATTCCTTCAACCTGCCCGGAACTATTCAGCAAACTCATGGAAGGTAAGGTGTCCACCTTCACTGAGGCAGAAATACATCAGTACAAGTGTGAAGATTAACCACAGGATTAAATTGAATTCACGTTTCCGACATGTTATCTCTTTGTCAAAGAACTGCCATTGATGTTGAGGTTCTTTTGATTTAACATGTTTTCTCCAATTTTGTGCTTCATTTTCCTTGCTGTTTAAAGACTAGTTTAGAAAGCTGTCCTGATGATATATTCCATTCTATCATAGATCCTAATTCCCTTTCTTGCCTTCCTTATCTACCAGTTCAAAATAAAGGGTGAGATTGAGGAGAACAAATACATATTCTTTTAATTATTTGCATGAGCTATGAGTTGGTGACGTACCAATGCCCAGTGTTTCAGGTTTGAAAGTGGCGCTCCATAACATTGCTGATGCTTTGCCAAACATTTAAATGCTAAACTATAAAAATGTTGGCCTCATATTGTAACCTCTTCCTTGGCAAAGAGACCGGTAGAAGGAAACACATAACAATATAAATTTTGGTACCTTTACTTCAGATTGCTGGAACACAGATCCGCACTCCCGCCCCTCGTTCAGCTGCATTCTGGACCAACTCACCGCCATCGAGGAGTCAGGCTTTTTTGAAATGCCGCAGGATTCATTTCACTCCTTGCAAGAAGAGTGGAAACAGGAGATCCAGGAAATGTTCGAACAACTCCGGGAAAAGGAGAAGGTCGGATATTTAAATTTTTCTGCTTTAATTTCTTTCCCCTTCCCCGACTCTTTCCCTAATCCTCTTGCTTTCTTGGAGTTGGGCTTTCTCTTTGTCGTCCATGTGCACTATACTTCAACCAACCAAAACAATTTAGAAATGCAAGCTTAACCAATGAGGCTGAACCGGGTGTAATGTCCCTTTGTGTAATTCAGCACCACTGGGTGAAGCAATAGCAATATAGTGCATCGCTCTCTGTTGTGCTCTGTAGGTTTCCTAGTTCGAGAACAGATCATCACTTTCCAACTGAGTCTCCGTGAGGCTTATTTGAAAGTCATGTAGCACATCAGTAGGGTCCCAATCTCCAGGCCAAAGATTGCGAGTTCAAAAGTTGCTGTATTCTGAATGTGGCTGAACAAATTGACCTGTAAATTTTGTCTGATACATCTATGGCAGGTGGTAAATTCAGGAGAATACTCTGGTCAGCAATGCTTGAATGGCAATAGATCCCCGCAAGTTACAACTTTGGCATCCTGCAACATGTAAAACCTACCTGTGGGAACAGATGTAAGCATATGCTTTTTCCAGTTCTTATGCCACAAGGCATGACAAAAGGGAAGAAGAATCATAGCATCCTTGCAGTGTGGAAGCAAGTCATTCAGCCCATCAAATCCACACCGACCCTCCAAACAGCAGCCCCCTCAGACCCATTCTCATACTCTATTCCTGTAACCCTGCATTTACCAGGCTAATCCACCTAGCCTGCACAAACCTAGACACTATGGGCAACTTAGCTTGGCCAATCCATCCAACCTGACATCTCTGACTGTGGGAAGAAACTGAAGCACCTGAAGGAAACCCATGCAGATACAGGCACAGCCTTACTGTAATGGGAAGACCTTGTAAAAGAAATTTCTTCAGCTAGAGTGTGGCGAATGTGTGGAATTCACTGCCACAGAAAGCTGGGTAGGTCAGGTCATTGTGTATATTTAAGATGGGGATAGATAGGTTCTTGATTGTCAAGGGCTACATGGAGAAAGTGAGGTTGAGAAACCTATCAGCCATGATTGAACAGCGCAGTAGACTCAATGGCCTAAGTTCTGCTTTTATGTCTTATGGTTTTATAACGTGCAAACTTCACACAAGCAGGCGCCAGAGGCTGGAATCGAACCAGGGTCCTTGGCACTGTGAGGCAGCAGTGCTAACCACTGAGCCACCATGCCACTTGGGATGGGAGATTAATGTACTCTTGAAATACAAATGCTCCAAATCTTTCTCAAAATATCCTGTTTACCAACCTTTGAATGTCTGTATGACATTGATTCTTCTGCCTCTGTACGAATAGCCAAGTGAGCTAATGTAGGCACAATCTGCTGGTACATATTACCATCGATATTATAAAGTTCCAGCTTTGACTCCCATTATTGTGTGGGTTGAATAGAATGGACCATAGGATAAAGCAAATCAGAGTAGCGTTTCTCGCCAACCTTGGATTGTTGAGATCAGAGGGTCCACCGTTTTAAGGGACTGAAAATCCGAGTTGCCTTAACATTAAGTGAAATGATCATCGGTTGATGAGCCAGCTTGCAGAACACAAATATCAAATGCGTTACACCAACCATAAAACATAGGAGCAGAAGTAGGCCATTCAACCCATCAAATCTGCTCCACCGTTCAATGAGACCATGGCTGATCTGATCATTTTGAGCTCCACTTTCCTGTCTTTTCCCCATAACCGTTGACTTCCTGACTCATTAAAAATCTGTCTATCCCAGCCTTGAATGTACTTAAGGACCCAACCTCTATAGCCCTCTGCAGTAAAGAATTCTGCTGTCTGACAGATGAAATTCTCCCTCATCGCTATCTTAAATGGGTGACCCTTTATGGTGAGATTATGCTGTCTGGTCCTGACCCTCCCCCAGGAGGATACAACCTTTCTGAGTCTACCCTGTCAAGTCAGCTAAGAATCCTTTATGTTTCAATAAGATCTCCTCTCATTCCAATGGGGACAGGTACGACCTACTCAAGCTCTCCTCATAAGTCAGTTCCTGCATATTTTGGGTCAGCCTAGTGAACCTATTCTAGCCTGCCTCCAATGTCAATGAAGGGCAACATTTGGCGGTGCAGGCTTGGAGGGCCAAAGGGCCTGTTCCTGTGCTGTACTGTTCTTTGTTCATACCTTTCCTTCGACAAGGGGCTCAAAACTGTTTACAGTATTCCATTTGTGGTCTAACTAGTTTTAGCAACACTTTCCTAGTTTTACACTCAGTCCCTTTGAAATAATGGCCAACATTCCATTTGCCTTCCCTATTTCCAGATGAAATTGTATGCTGGCTTTTTGTGATTTATTTACAAGAACTCCCAAATCCCTGTGTTCTGTACCTTTCTGTAATCTTTTTCCTTTAAACTAATATTCAGCTCATCTATTCTTCCTGCCAAAATGCATACCCTCACATTTCCTAAGATTATAATTCATTTGCCAAGTTGTTGCCCACTGAGCTTAACTCGTGTATATTTCTCTGCAGACTGTTTGTGTCAACCTCACCACTTGCCTTTCCATCTACTTTAGTATCAATTTTTGTTTTAATTCATTTGTACGATATGGGCATCACTGCCCAGAGTGCAATTAAGATTCACATATAGGCCAAACCAAGTAAGAACTGTAGATTTCCTTTCCTAATCGACATTAATGAACCAGATTGTTGTTTTTTTAATCAACGATCAACAGCTGAGACTCTGAGCTGCGCCCAGAGGCAAAGAACAGTAACTGACCCCAGTAGTGGGTTTTAGCTTGGCCAGTTGCACCAGTTTTTGTTTTGCTTTAGCTTTAATTCAGTCACCAGCAATCATTCCATCTTAACCAGGAATTACGCACCTGGGAGGAGGAGCTGTCCCGCGCTGCCCTGCAGCAGAAGAACCACGAGGAGGTGTTGCGACGCCGGGAGCAGGAGCTGGCTGAGCGGGAGATTGACATTCTGGAACGGGAGCTCAACATCATCTTCCACCAGCTCCACCAGGAGAAGCCCAAGGTGAAGAAACGCAAAGGCAACTTCAAGAAGAGCCGGCTCAAGCTCAAGGATGGCAACCGCATCAGTCTGCCCTCTGGTAGGTTGCATTCTTTTGTTGTCCCCCTCCAGAACCTATTCCCAAACATTCTCGCCAAATGGCAGTGTTGGGTGCTTCACTCAGTCAATAAAAGGGAATGCTGGTAAAAGTTCTCAAATGTTTGAAAGGCAGGTAACCATTCTTAAGTCTCTCTTCTTCGTACCCATCTCTCTCTCTCTCTCTCTCTCTCTCTGTCTCTCCCCTCCTGCTCTCTGCACCCTTTTTGTCCACTGTCTCTTCCTCCTCTACCCTCCCCAACTTCATCCCCATGACCACAACTCTCTCCAACTCTTCTTGAATTCTTTTGGCCTTCAAATATCCTACAGATTTCCAGCATAAGATCACCGTGCAGGCCTCCCCCACTCTGGATAAGAGGAAGAGTCTGATCAGCAGCAAGTCAAGTCCTCCAGCAAGTCCTACCATCATCCCGAGACTCAGGGCAATCCAGCGTGAGTACTGCAGCAACACCATGGCTTTAGTAATTGGAACATCAAGTGTCATTTCTAGTGAGGCAAATGTTGTACATATTTTTGATAGTAAATATGCTGAAGCCAGCAATGACCCAAAGGTAGTTTGATATTCATCAGAATTCGTCTGTGCAATTTGTGCTTTATGTCTCACTACTTCTCTGTTCCACTAGACATAACTTACTTCAACTAAAGCGGTGATATCAAATTGACAAAGAAACTCTTAACATTAATGATAGCTTGGCTTCCAGCAGATCTGTCTCACTCCTCTCTTCAAGACATAGTCCATATTTTACCAAAACTACCAAAATGTGTTAGAATTTTCATTAATCCTGTGAAATGTTTACAATTTCAACATTTTTCCAGTTTCAAATGACCCTCTGTGCTTTGCTTTTATGTTTGACAATCTCTAGCCTTCTCTCTGTTTTATCGTGCTCCTAAATAGCTGCTGTCTGTTAATGACAGTGAATGACTCGCGGGTGACCAGTTAACGGAGAATCACATGAGGCATTTTAACCCTCAGCAGGTAGATTGATGATTTGTGAGAGGGCTTGATTTGCCACTGCTCATTTAGGACACAAGATGGCGCACTTCCCAAAACAGAGCCTATTCCATCACAAATGGAACAAGAGACTGCAGCTACATTTTATCTGAGCAGTAGCACTTTCTCAGTTTATCAATCAGGACCTGCATCTAACCTGCCTCATCTCTGGTACTGACCTGTTGATGATACGGAGTTTAGTAAACCAGACTCCAATTCTGCATTATCTCAAAGGCTAATCTGTGTGTATGTGTGTGTCTCTCTCTCTCTCTCTCTCACTCACTCTCTCTCTCACTGTAGCGTTTTTTTCCCTCCTCTATCCATGATGGTTGTAAAAAGTTAAATTCCATTTTTATTTTAAACAATGCTTTGCCCAAAGAATTTGAACACTGTCCTTTCATCTGAGTTTGACCTTAGAGAGGTGAGAAGAGATCTACAATCTAGCCATTGTCCATTAACATTCAATGGCATCATAATCACCAAATCCTCTGCTGTCAATGTCTTGGGCATTACTATTGGCCAGAAGCCCTATAAATAGAATGACTACAAGAGCAGGTGAGAGGCAAGATTGACTCCGCTCTTGATTCCCCAAAGTGAGTCTACCATCTACAAGGCACAAGTCAAGAGTATTCCCCACTTGCCTGGATTGGTGCAGCTCCAACAACCCTCAAGACACTTGGCACCATCCAGGACAAAACAGACCACTGTAGTGGCACCACATCCACAAATATTCACTCCCTCCACCACTGACGATCAGCAGCAGCAGTGTGTGCAATCTAAAAGATGCACTGCAAATGTTTTCCATGGCTCCTTAGAAAGCATCTTCCCTCATGACCACTACTATTTAGGACAAGGGCAGCAAAAATACATGGGAACACCACCACCTTCACATTCCCTTCCAAGCCACTCACCATCCTGACCTGGCGTAGGCATTTCATCGCATTCCACTTGCTCCACTATTTAGTACAGTTGTGCTGACCAAACCCCTCGGTGCCTTTTATTGTCAAATTCTTCAGAACCCTTTAGGCCATTAATAATCCAGAATGTATCAACCTCAACTTTAAATACACTTAAACATTGCTTGTTCATGGTCCTTTGGTATAGGGAATTCCAAAGATTTGCTTCTATCTTGATTTAAAAAAAAATTTTTTTCAGTCCCGAATTGCAGTTCCATTATTTTGAAATGAAGATCCTTGAATCTAGACTCCGTAACCAGGGGAAACATCTTGAAATAACTCCACAGAGGTATCCCATTACCAAAACACCCTGAACTTAAATGTGCATAGTGCTTGACACTGGTTCAACTTCCTCAGTGTTTGCTGTCAGGGTGAACAGAGCCTCTGACACTTCTTTTTTTTTCTGATCACCAAGTCACCCTTTATCTACAAACAGAGAGTCCTTGACACCGATTCAGCTCCCTCAAAGCCAGCTCGAAGAGTGAACAGAACCTCTGACACTCACTTCCTGTTTATATCTGTCAGATGGGGCTCCCTGATTGGACCATTTTCTGAGGTTCACCCAGTTGTCCTCGTTACAATCACTACACCCCCCACCCTCTAAGTGCAGGGTCGAAGGCCTGTTCATTTTCTTGTAGCCTCTCCTGGGGTATATATTTACACAGGGTCAGATGCTTCCAACTCGGCTTCCAGTACGGGTGGTGTGTACTGGACTGGAGCCCATCTCTTACGCCCAGAGCGACTCAGAAGAAATTCATCCTCTTTAGGCGGTAAAGGCGTTGAGGCTGCGACATCCACCGTATCCATTTCAGATTCTGAGGTTTCTTCAACGCTGGATGGAGAGGGAGAACCCACATGTTCAGAAACCCTTTCCAGTTGTTCTGAGGGGCTGGATGCATTTTGCTCCTCTCCAGTTTGCAAGTTTTTAGCTTTCATGTGGTCTATGTGCTTGTTCAGGACTGCCTCACCTATCCAAACATGCAGGGCCGTTCCTGTGGTTTTGGCATTGAACTTTGTTCCCTGAAGTAAACTGCTTCTCTTCCTTAGCAGTCTTGTGTCCAGTCTGGTGCAGAGCCTTCTCCCCATTAGCATCTCTGCTGGAGTTATCCCTGTAGTTGCATGAGGGCTAGCCCTATAATCAAGTAGGAAATGAGACAGTTTGCTATGGAGAGAGGCTGTAGACTGTTTCTTTGAGCCTGCCTTCAAAGTTTAGCATGCTCTTTCCACCACCATTGGACAATGGATGGTATCAAGCTGTCCTTATGTGCCAAATGCCATTTGATTTTAGGCAGTACCCATTCCCTGCTATTCATGATGCCCATGGTCTTGTGACTAGCACTTCCGGGAGACTGTGTGTTGCAAAAGATGCTTTCAGTTTTTCTATGATCATCCCTGTGTTTCATGAATGAACTCAACGCACATCCAACCACTTTGAGTGGGTGTCCACAATGACTAGGAACATTGAGCTGATGAAAGGGCCAGCATTATAGACATGTAACTGAGTTCCAGGGTTTACCTGGTTATTCTCACCAATGTGGAGAAGCTGCTGGCAGTAAATTTTGTCCTTGTTGGCACTCTGGGCACTGCCCCACCAATACAGCTATGTTGGCATCCAATCCTGGCCACCAGGCATTGCTTCTAGCCAACGTCTTCATTTTGGAAATCCCTGGATGACCCTGGTGGGGTTCAGCCAGCATCTGGTGGCAACCTTTGCTCAGGACAATCACTCTTGCTACCCATAATAAATTGCTGACCTCTATGGTGATCTGGAAAGGATTCAGTTCTGGCTGTGACAGCCCTTTCATTTCCCCCATCACTGCCAGCTGTTTTAGTTTTACCAGGACTGGATCTTTCTGCATCCACAGTCTGATATTGTCAGCAGTGACCGGAAGGGTGACCAAAAAGTTAAAAACCAAAATGGACTCTCCCAGGGGAGGCACCACCGGTAGTGTATCTGCCAATGGGAGGCAGCTCAAGGCATCTGCATTTGCTACTTTGTCTCCCGGACAGTGTTCCAACTTGTCAGAATGAGATTCTACTGCTGATTTCGATCTGAAGCAATGGATTGCACGGCCTCTTTGATGTGGAGTTGCCGGTATTGGACTGGCCTGGACAAGGTCAGAAGTCACACAACACCAGTTTATAGTCCAACAGGTTTATTTGAAAGCACAAGCTTTAGGAGCGTTTGTCCTTTGTCAGGTGAGACGTGTTTGAGTAGCCCTAGCAGCGGTTTGTAATCTATTACTATTACAAGTTTACACCTGTATTGGTGGAACTTTCTCACACCAAAGATGCTTGCCAAACCTTCCTCCTTTATCTGGGCGTACTAGCGCTCTGCATCAGCCAAAGTCTGGGAAGCGTATGCTATTAGGTGTTTTTCTCCATTAGGCGATCTGTAAGCCAACACTACCTCTATACTGTATGGGGAAGCATCACATGTCAGTCCCAGATCTCGCTTGGGTTCATAGTGTGACAACACCTTAGACAATGATAGCTGCTTCTTCATTCCCCTCAAGACTATGCCCTGGCTACGACACCATTTCCAAGGATGAACTTTTTTCAATAGCTGATGAACGGGTACCAGAATGGAGTCCAAGGAATGACCTAAGTTCGGTCAACTTTTGAAAGGTTTTGATATCTGATGCCTCAGAAACATTAGGTTCCTAATAACCAAAAAAGCTGCCAGTCCACAAGCTGTCAGGAGAATTACTTATTACTTGTCATCTGCCCCAATTTGGAAAACAAACGTGTTCTTTCCAGAAACTGGGCCCAGTCTTCAGCAGGATCAAATGAGTCAAGCTTCCCGAAATTGTGGCATTTACCCCAACTCAAAAATGACTGTTGCGAGCAAGTTACTTCAGCAGCTTTTTTTTTCTCTCGTCACCACTGAAGTAACTCCACAGAGGTCGGTATCCCATCACCAAGTTGCCCTTTACTTACACGTGCACAGTACTTGACACTGGTCTGGCTACCTCAGAACCAGTTCTGACTGACCAGACTCTGAGATTCCTGTTTATATCAGGGTTTCCTAATTGGACCAGGTTAACAGCCCCAATCAGGGAACACACCTGGCTGACCTTGTTACAATCACTGCACATCTTACCTGCATCTACCCTGTCCATCCCTGCAGCTATTTTGTGGGTTTCAATTAGATCATTCTTTGAGAAACTAGACAATATAGGCCTAGTTTTCACAATCTCGCTTCACAAGACAGTCCCACCATCTTGGGAAGAAGTCTGGTGAACCGTTGCACTTCCTGTATGACAATAAATCTTTCTTGTGATAGGAAAACTGCACACAGTACTCCAGGGCAGACTACCCAGACTTCTGTACAATTGATCACCAAACATATCATTGTTCCTTCAGTGTTACTGTGACAAAATCTTGGAACTATTTTCCCTAAGAGCATTGTGGGAATACCCACATTAAATAGACTGAACCAGTTAAAGGAGATAGCTCACCATCATTTTCTCGAGGGTATGTAGGCTTTGACAGCGACACTGGCCCACATTCTCTGAGTGAATTAAAAACAAAATGAACTCTCCTTTCTGCTGTGCTGCCAGATAGTTTTCATTATCTAAATTAGTTTTGGTTTTGATGCGATTAATTAGAATTATTGAATTTATTTCAAATGGATCTTTTTTATAAACAATGACTGTAGCTCTAAGGAGCCACACTGGTTTACAACAAATTCTAAGGTGAACTTCAGATTTCATTTCATTCACTATCTCTGCTCCATTCACAGGCTGTGTATTCCATCTTGCAACTCTCCTGTATTCCCACTCTGTTTTTGAAATGCTATCTGTATCCCTTTGGGGGAGAAAGAAATCAAGCAATGCTGTTAATTTCTGTCATCCTCAATTGTTTTTCTCAACAGGTTATCAATCCAGCTCCCTTTTAAATCTTGAATCATGTAGTTCAGGCATCTTTCCATTGCATCTTTTTGCGCCATAACTAATGCTTTATTCTGATTTGATCATTTTTGCAGCCAAAACATGACATCATTTATTGAGCAGAGTCATGGACCATCTCAGTTGTTAAAATAGGCACTGAAAGTGATCTAGGATCCCATCTTAGTCTCTGAGGGATGACCAATCGTGTAATTCAAGCTGAAAACTAGCGAGTGAGCTTATTCAGAAGTAATGTAAAGAAATTAGCAACTGTATTCAATTTACATAGGTTGCTAGACAATAGTTATCTGTTGGGTTTGTGCAGTTCTCTCTGGTGAATATATTATGTAGGGGGAGTGTATGATGAGAAGTAACTGGATAACCCCAGTTGTAATAACCTCAGCCTGAATAAGCAAACTGTTGGTAAAGAAACTGGATTGAGCATTAGTCATGCCTCTCTGCCAAAGGAATGATTTCACAGAAATAATGGTCTCTTTATCTAAACAAATTTGACAAACCTAAGTAGTTTTCAAATTTTCAGTGAAGCCCTTTGCGTAACTAATCACATATCCAACTTAGGCTCTCATTCAGCCTCTGTTCAAAGTGGAGGATTGCTTAGATAATCAATTCAATTATGATGACAGTCCTTAGTTTTATCACTTTTCAAGAGTTAGTTAACTTTCAACATTGTGATATTTGGACTCATGAATTATTTTTGCTCAATGCGAAAACTTCATTGGCTTTCTGCTATCTTTGCCTCAGTCCTAAAGTTACCCAGCTAGACTTTGAAACACTGAGCACACTTTGAATGGCTAAGCTATAGAGTTATCAGATAACAACTCCTCTCCCACCCTCTCGGCTGGTATTTCAACATCTAAGACTTGGAGAAACCAAACAGATCCAAAACCCCTCCAATTTATCCAAAATACACAGTCAACTGCTGCCCCTTGGACTTTGATGTTAATCTGTTTCAGAAACAGCCGATGGCCTAGTTTAAATTGATTTTAGTAATTGGTAAAATGGAAAATCTTATCATTGGAAACTGGGCCAATTTGAGTTATTTATCTCATGACTTCTTACAATTGCTGTCAGCATTGCATTGCCTATAGTTTTGTGCTACAAAGAACCCTACTTTAGGTCACTTTGACATCAGGATTGATATCAGAAAGTTTTTTTTGTACAGCATTTGATCTGACAGATGGAATAGATTTTGGGTTCTGAGAGAGGATGCGACATTTGGGGGTCATTCAAAAGGCAGTTGAATGTCATGACGCAAATGGCAAAGAAAGCGATGTGAGAGACCAAAGGATTTTTTTTTTCATTAACTACACTTGGATTAGCTGAATAGCTTGATTCCTCCATATTTGTTGTGTGGTTTAAATTTGGGAGCATCTCATGTTGCAAGCACAGCCAGAATTGGCAAGGGTAATGATACAGTGGTGCAATGGCTTAGAGTGGAATTGGTCTTGACATCCATGACAAAGGCACATTGTTGAAGGAGAGTGTACTGATTGTACTAATAAAGCACCCAACTTTCGAATTAAATTAAGTTTCAATTAATCTTACAACACAAGATAAAGTAGATGACCTTTTATAACAAAACAGAAATGATTTCAAATAGTCTTTAATTGGAACAAATGGAAAGTTAAAAGTCAACATTTAATTCAAATATTATGATCTAAATTCCACACAGTATAGAGTGTTTTGAAGTCTATGGTTTGCATTTCCATTGTTTCTGCTGTGAAAACCTTGCAACTTGAGTTCTCCTGGATGTTGCCTACCTGATGTTGTCGAATTCATGTTTGAAAATGCAGGCGGAAATGTCTAGCTAACATCCCATGTCAGAGTTGGAAAAAACGCAGTTTGAGGATTATCACTCATGACTAGTACCCCAATAGCCTCTGCTGAAAATGCATGTTTGGCAACTTTGGGATGGGATCAGGATAAGCTGTGGAGTTCCTGTGGTCAAATTGCACTCTCTAGATTTGCATCCATTGAATAACAATGTGATGGTGGGGACCAGAAGACCTTCGAAATGTGCATTTTTCTGTGGGGAAAGGTTGGGAAGGAAATCATTGTCAGTTCTGATGTTTGGTCGACAACATCTGAGCTGTATCTGGTCCTTTAGCGTGATGTTCTAAATGTGTACCATTGCTGGACAATTCATACGTTTTTGTATAAAAGTCTTACATGTTGAATAACATTAAATTATTTCACCAGTGACTGATATGAAACTACTGGGATAAACGGCCATCTTTTTAACCTCTTCATAGTAACACCAGGTGAAAGCAATAAGACCTGGGGTCGCAGTTCAGTGTTTCAGCGAGAGGAGTGTGATGAGGAAGAAAAGAAAGGACAGAAAAAGAAGGGCTGGACGTGGGGCCCCAGTTCTTTACATCAAAAGGATCTTACTAGTGGGGAAGATAGGTAAGAGTAAAGCATTATACAACATCAACTCTATGCTTGTTCATGTTACAGTCAGTGGGCTTACTGTAATTTCTAACAAACCTTTTTTTAGTTACATTCTGAGGGAAACTTGTAGCTTTTTGACTGCAGAGTATTATTATTGGGATAACCCCCATGACCTCCAGTATTGCATTGCAATCAGAGGGACAGTGGATCAAGTGATAAGCTCCAACATTGAAACCCTGAATCTCTCACGTGAGTTTCTTAACAAGTGTGACAGCCCCTCAGTTTGCAACAATAACATAGTACAATGTTCCAAAACTCTTTGAAGCACTGTTATCAAGTAAAATTTGAAATCAACCTGTAGGCAGTGATGTTAGAGCACATGCACAACAATTTTGTCAAAAAGGTAAATTTTGAGGAGCATCTTCAGAGACAGAGTGATGGGAAGGAATTTCAGAGATTAGGGCTCTGGCAATTGAAGGCATGATTAGTAGTTTTGAGAAAGTCAATTTTACACGGAGTACTCCAGAAGCAATTTCAACAACTGCGGTGTAACTAAAGCATACCCTTCCTACTTATGTATTCAATTACCTTTGCAATAAATAATAACATTCAATTAACTTTCATAATTATTTGCTCTAACTACATTCTTACCTTTTGCAATTCATGCGCTAGGATAGCTAGATCGTTCTGCATCTCTGAGTTCTGTGATCTCTCACCATTTACATAATGTTGCTTCTTTTTTACTCTTCCTGCCAAAGTTAAGATGTATTATTGTTTTCCCACATTATAACCTATTTGTCAGATCCTTGCCCACACACTTAGCCTATCAACATCCCTTTGTAGCCAATTCATTCCCTTTTTACAATTTACTTCACTACCTACCTTTCTAGTGTCGGCGAATCTTTCAACTGTACTTCTGGTCCCTTCATCCGAGTCATTTATATAAATTGTAAAAATTAATGCCCTGTAGTATACCACTTGTTACAAATTGCCAAACAGAAAATGACCCCTTGTGCCTATTTTGTTCTCTGTTGATTATTTAGTCGTCTATCCACGGCAATATATTACCCATTAAACCATGAGCATTTATGTCTCTGCAATAACGCTTGATATAGTATCTTAGTGAATGTCTTTAGAAAACCTAACTACAGTATATCCACTGGTTTCCCCTTTATTTGTGTTAATTCTTCAAATAAATACAATACGTTAGTTAATCACGCTCTCCTTTTCACAGTCCATACTGACTCTGCCTGATTATCTTGAAATGTTGTAAATGCAGTGCTATAATGCTTTTAATAATAGTTACGAACACCTTCAGATGTTAAGGTAAGTGGCCTGTGGTTTCCTATTTCTGTCTCCTACCCTTTTTGAATAATGGAGCTATTCTCAAATCTGGTGGAGCATTCCCCAAATCTAGGGAACTTTGGAAAATTAAAACCAACGCAACAGCTATCTCAATAGCCTCACTTTTCAGACTCTAAGATGAAGTCTGTCAGGACCTGAGGATTTGGCAGCCCAGAGGTCAGTGCCATTTCCTTGGTATTAGAATTTTCTTGAGTCTCTCCCTTTGTTCCATTTCCTGATTTGTCACTTAGTTGTTACTGGTTTGTTATTTGTGTCATCTACTGTGAGCACTAATGCAACATAGCTGGTCAATTCAATTTTCCATGATGAATTTCCCCAGACTTATTCTCTGTAAGAGCAATGTTGTCTGTGTTATATGTCTGAAGAAACATTTACTACCATCACCCCTTGATATTCAACAGCATTACCATCACTGATTCAACCACTATCAACAGTCTGGGGTTACCGTTGACCAGAAATTAAACTAGAAAAGCCATGTAATTACTGTGCCACAAGGGGCTAGAAATCCTGCAGTGAGAAACTCACTTAACTTCCCAAAGCTTGTCTGCCATTTACAAGGCATAAGTCGAGCATATGATGGAATACTCCCTACTTGCCTGGATGAGTGTACCTCCAACAGCACTCAAAACGTTTGACACCATCCAGCCCAAAGCAGTCTGCTTGAATAGGCACTATCTTCACAAAAAAAGCACTCCACTACCTACACTAATTTGCAGTAGTAGTATATAATCCACTGCAGAAATTCCCCATGGATCCTTAGACAGCAGTTTCCAAATGTACAGCACTACAGTGTAGAAAGACAAAACCACATGCAAGTTCCCCTCCAAGCCTGTCATCATCCTGACTTTGAAATATGTGGCACTGGAAAAGCACAGCAGGTCAGGCAGCATCCAAGGAGCAGGAGAATTCATGTTTCGGACACAAGCCCTTCATCAGGAATGTGCCCGAAACGTTGACTGTCCTGCTTCTCAGATGCTGCTTGACCTGTTGTGCTTTTCCAGTGCTACACTTTTAAACTCTGATCTCCAGCATCTGCAGTCCTCATTTTCTCCCTGATTTTAAAATATGTCAATGTTCCTTAGGTCACTGGGTCAAAATCTTGGAATTCAAGAAGAACAGTTCAAGAAGGTAGCTCACCACACCTTCTCAAGGGCAACTAGGGAAGGGAAACAAATACTGATCTAGCGATAGAAGCTCATGTCCCCTGAATGAACATGCACTTTCAAAAAAAGCTATTTTTGGATGTCAAAGTGCCTTTTTCCTCATACTTCTCATTTTCCTTCTCACTGATCTTTTTGTTATGATCAATATGTAGATTAAAATCTCCTATGACTGTGAGTACCGCTGTAACTTTCTGACATGTTCCCATTATGCTTTCCTTTATACACCATCACACCATGCAGTGACTGTTAAAGAGCCTGTACACCATTCCAGCAATTGACTTCTATCATTTCTTAAGTCTGCTCAAAACACTTCCAATCCTGGTTTCCTGAACATAGACCATCTCTCATAATGATGGTATCATCACAATAAATTATCAGAGCCACCTGGTCTACCTATTCCTAGCTTCATGTTCTTTCTAAATCTTATGTGCTGTCCAATATTCAGGTCCCAGTATATGTCATCCTGCAGTCTGGCTATCGGATCATACTTGTTTATGTAAGTTTATTTGTGCAAACAGGTCATCTATGTTTTATTTTGAGTGCTGCATGCATTCAGTTAGAGACCCTTCAGTTTAGTTCACTTTGTTATTTTTGTAACCTCTAGTCTTGTCAGTTGATTTGCTTGTAGATTTGTACTTTCTACCTCTTCTGTTATCATCTCCTTATAATTTCACATATTAATACTTTATTGATTTATCTCTACTGTTTGATTAACCACATCTTCCTAAATTTCAGCCCTTACCCACACTATTTCATTTAATACCCTCCCTCCTTCTCTCTATCTGTTTCCACAGGCAGTAGCCTTTGTGCAGCTGCCCAGCTATAGATCTTATGCTGCCTAAGTTGTTTTAATGCAGCTATTGGTGTATTATACCTACTCCACGAGAAGGATAGGATGAAAATGGTGTGGTAATAATAAAAATAATAATAGTTATCACAAACCTTCATCACTGTATGTTTTTGGCATCAACGAAAGGGACGTGGTTGTGGAGAAGGTTAGATTTCATCTCTGGTAGATATCCAGAAAATTGTTTTCACTTTGGACAGTTCAGAACTAGGACCATACATAATGGATTTTCACAAACAAATCAAATGACCAAATGCATGAGCAACCTATTTATCGAGGGAAGGAATGAAATATTTGCTGCTACGAGCAATCTGCAAATGGTGACATTGCTAGAAAAGACCAGCAGATCCAACAGCATTTAGTGAGAGAGAAACAAAGTTAAAATTTCAGGTCAGCGTATTTTCGGTTTCTATTTCTTATTCATTCAGAGAGCGGTTCAAATGTCAAACCACTGCTATGACATGCATTGGTTGAGTCAAATAGGGAGGGGAAGCTCAGAAGAAAGAAATGGTAGGATATCTGACACTGAGGTGAACGAGGATAGTAGAATAGGATGTTGCCTCCCCAGAATGTGTTCCCTGCAAAGTCATTGCAAAGCTTAATTAGTCATGTATCCATTTTACAAAATAGAATTAAGTATAAAATTTGAGTATCATTTCAAACTCCAGGTGTCTCAGTTTACATTTAAAAAAAATTACTTTAAAAACATTTAAAATCAAATAAAAGATTTATCTAACAAATCATGATACAGTTTGTGTGATTCAGTCCATAACATTGTCAGTGTGGCCTGCAATTGAGTGGGTAGAAAGAAGAAGAAATAAAATGCACAAATTGCGCAGAGTATTACTTATTCTAAAGGTTTACACTCATGATTTTAATGTAATTCTCAAACCTCAAAATAAATCCATTCCATTTTTACCTTTGAGCAAATAGTATTTGAATCAGTTCTGCACAGGCAGACTGAAGTGTTCATAGATTTCTTGTTTTGCTTGAAGGTGCAATATTTTGTCTGCTGTATTCCTAAAAAGAACTCAACAGCAATTGTGTTCAGCATTTTTCAGAAGAAATTAGATTTTCCCCGGATGAGAAAGATACATTGGCATCAGCAGTTGTCCTGTGATTTTTAGGAATATTTAATTGAAGTTAGAAATTGTTGAATATGGTAGTTACTTTGTGTTTATAAAATTGGAGGTTGATGTCTAGCAGAAAAGTCAATTACATTAATTTCTGTGAATATTCATCAAATTAATGTCAGTTTGCTCTGGAAACTTCATTCTATTGTATTTTGCTTCTGGACACAGGACCAGATGATGTAAATTGATTTGGAAATTAACCTGGAATAAACTTGAATAGAAAAATCCCATCCTCACTACCCAAGAGTGGCCACAGAGAGTTGCAAAATGTACTTTTAAGATGTAGAATGGACAGACAGAATTCACTTTCCCTTGCAGTAGCTAAATGTAATGCTTATTGCTAGAAAACCATAATTTAAAAGGAACTGCACTCCTTGAGAAAATGACGTTTTAAAAATGTAAATGGGCAAGGCCAGCATTTGTTGCCACACCCCTCATTTTACTTTGAGTCAACCACATTGCTCTGGGTCTGAAGTCACATACAGGCCAGACAAGGGAAGGATAATAAATTTCTTTCCCTAAAGGACATTAGTGTACCCGTTGTGTTTTTATGACATTCAGTTATAGTTTCATTACCGAGACTAGCCTTCATTTCAGAAATGTTTTTGTTTAATCAATTGAAATAAAAATCCAACAGCTGCTAAAGTTAAGTTTGAACCCTTGCCTCCAAAGCATTATCCATATTCCCCCTAATTGTGTTCAACAAAGTGAAAAGTTGTTGCTATCCCAAATTTGGTTTTCATTGTACCCTTTGTCAAAGCTTTCTATCTCGTATTCAAGAGGACAAAATGCAAGATGCCATGGAGAATATACCCATTAACGCTGATTGACAGTTAACTGCCAGGCATTGTTAACTGTCAATGAAATACTTCAACCAAAGTCGACTTGTTAACTAATCAGCACTGACTTCTCATGAGTATAAATATTGTTTATGTTGTTTATTTGTACAATATTGGTGGTATTGAAATTATCCTGATCAGTGCAAGCTGAACAGCTTTGACAAAATGTTTCCTTTTTCAGCAATTCTCAAATTAATCAATCATTTTTCTGTAGCATTTCTTCAGTCATTTTATAGCAGTGACTCTATTTCAAAGCTTGAAAAGTGCCATGACCCAACAGTAGCAACTAAGATTGGAGAGATTTGGGGTATGGTGACCGAGAATGGTATGTTACTGGGGGATCCAGGATGAGGTTGGTGGGGTAGGAAACAAAATCTTTAATCTTAAGGGTTTTTTTTGAAAACCCATATTTGCACTGGCTTTTTTTGAAGTAGCAATTGGGTGCAGACATGATGGGTCAAATGTCCTCTTTCTGCACTATAACAATGCTGCAATACTGGCTGTCCAAGTTCTGTCATTAGACCGCAGTCACCATTACAAAATTATGCAGATGTGAAGAGGCTTCGTAGCTGTAGTAACAAGGTCAGAGATCTACAGCAGCCACTGCTGCCTTGAAGTTTGTGACCCCAAGAAATTGTGGTCTTGATTTTCAGTTTGAGAAACCCTGTTCTGGGGTATTCTTGTAGAGTTGATTTGGAGATAGCAGTAGGCTTTATCTATTTGATAAAATACTCAGTCAAAAGCTTGACTCGTTTATTCAATCAAGATTCCAAAATTTGTCTACTTTTTTGTCTGCATTGCAGCTTGGCACATTTGTGGATTCACAATGGAATCATAAGCAAGTCGATCTAAATGCACGGCATTTATGTACACAATCAACTCTGTAAATGATCCCAGTATAATATTACCTTAATAAATCCTTCTGCATAAAGCTTTATGATAGGATGGATTCAAAAACATTCTACAGAACATCAGGCCAAGATGACTTCCGCTAACTTGAGATGAATTTATCATGAGTATTGTTTACTAATTGTTTCATTAAGCCACGCAGATCCTTACATTGTTATCACCTGGACTTCTACTTGTAGGTTCAAAAATATAACTGTCTAATAAATGTATTTTTTTTATTTGGAATGTTTGCTGGTGAGATTATGCAGTAAAATTTGCATGAAAATTGACAGCACATCTAAGCCACAGGGTGGCATGTTACATTTTAATTAAAATGGAAAGGCGAAGGTCTGTAATTAATGTTTGGATGAACAAGTGCATGCTTGTTGAATCTTTGAGTCTTGGTCCCATCTGGATTTATTTAAGATGTGATTGCAAAGCTCAAACAGACAGGAGCTTACTAGTTGAGTGAAAAATACCTAAGATGCATCAGATTGCATTATGTTAATTTCCAATTATTTGCAACATTGACAACTAATTAACATGATTGTTAGTCAGTAGAGGCTTAGTATATTGTAAGAAAAACACTCCATGCCTCCTTTTAGCTCTTGACCATACAGAGATATTGGATGCACTTTCTACTATGTTCAGTTCAGTGTGTGGATAATCAAGTCACACTGGGGATTAGTGAACTAATTAATCCTCTTGGTCAGCATCCTTAATGATAACGGTATTGCTTTGGATTGGTAATTTATATTAAGATAATCTGTAATTTATTGAATATAAAAATAGGAAATGGTCCCTTGAGCTTGCTCTGCCATTCTATACAATAGGATTGGTAACCAATTGGTTTAACTAAGCATCTTTCTTGGATATCACATCTCCAGGGATGGAGTTGAACATGCAGCTTCTTGTTCAGAGGTAGAGACACTGACACAGTGCTCCCAGTCATGGAAGTTCATGGTTATTCCTTAGCTTTAATTCCAACTTTATGAATACTCCCATTATCCTTGATTCCCTGAGATGGCAAAAAACCTGTCTGTCTCAGCCTTAGCCATCATGGTCAAATTGGATTGTGTGCATCTAATAATGGTCAGGAAAAACTGAGGGGTCACATGGTAGAAAAATGGAAAAATGACACCTGGGAGTGCTTATCCTCACTCCAAGCCCACCTCTCGCTGCCTCCAGAAATTTTGATTTCAGCTGTATGAAATTTCAGATGGAGCATTAAAGAGAGAGAAAATAGATTTACTGCTATATTGTCATGTCCCTTGGTGAACACATCAATGTTGACAGGAGACCCCCATCCCACCCCCCGCAGAAGTATCGCAGTTAATGTGTTGCTCCAAGAGGTGAAGGCATGGGGTGTGTGCCATGAAAAGAGATCATCTTGTACACGTAAAGAGAGAGAAACATTAAATGTATTGAAGCATGTCCTGCAAACTATGCATACACTGATAACTACTGAGTTATTTCTCTTTATTTCCCTTCTCCAAGTCTTAAACATCTGATCGATGGAAACAAGCAGTGGTCCTCCAGTGCTCCCAATCTGGGGAAAAACCATCGACCCATTCCTACTGTCCCAGAGTTTGCCAGCCTCATTGAAATAGGTACGGAAAATGTGCACCATTTTAAAAATTACATTTTGTTGCATTAATTGTTCATTTTTTTGTTTTGTTTCTATTCTTCACACATTCTTTGCTGAAGATGCTAGGTTTTACTGGGTAAGCTGTTCCACAATGGTCAGCAGATCCACCAGTAAATGATTCAATTGGGCTATCATCGCATGGGTTTTATCAATGAGCATCAACAGCTTAATTGAGCTTACTGTTTGTGCCAGATCTTGCAGTTAGCAGTGAATTAATGGCTCCAGCATTCATTATTTTTCCAGTTACCCACAGAAACTATTTTGTAATTTATGGAAAGTCTGCCATTCTCCATGTGAACAAGATAGTTATGTATGTTCAACTAACCAAGTTGATGAATCCTCAGATATGCAGATCTAAGTATATAATTGCAAATTATGGGAGGGCTCATGTGGTGCACTGGTAGTGTCTCAACCTCTGGGCCAGGTAACCTTGGCACAGGTCCC
Organism: Chiloscyllium punctatum; assembly: GCF_047496795.1. Classification (NCBI taxonomy): domain Eukaryota; kingdom Metazoa; phylum Chordata; class Chondrichthyes; order Orectolobiformes; family Hemiscylliidae; genus Chiloscyllium; species Chiloscyllium punctatum. The sequence goes on along the minus strand of NC_092742.1, from coordinate 84,966,251 downwards.
ATCTGTAGTAGATGTATGTATATATTTCTGCACAGATTGACTAGAAAGTACCTGCAACAGAGCTGCTAATATCCTTGACCCCTTCTCAGTCATTTCTGAACAATAAGCTTTTGAGAGGAAAATATGTATGTTTTTAATTCCTCAAGGTATGGGCAATTTGGGAGCGGCAGCAAGCATTTTGAGAGTTTAACTAAAAAAGTTTGTTCACCCCCAAATATAATGCAATAGTATTGATACACACAGTCATAGAGTCATACAACATAAAAACAGACACTTTGGTCCAACCAATCCATGCTGAACATAATCACAAACTAACCTAGTCCCACCTGCCTGTTCCTGACCCATATTCCTCCAAACCCTTACTATTTATGCACTTATCTTTTTTTTAAACATTGTAACTGCCCACATCCACCACTTCCTCAGCAAATACATTCCACATGTGAACCACTCTCTGTGTAAAATAATTTCCCCTCATTTCCTTTAAAAATCTCTCTCCTCTCGCCTTAAAATTATGCCCCTTAATCTTGAAATCCCCCATCCTAGGGAAAAGACACTTAACATTAACTCCATCCATGTCCTTCATGATTTTATAAACTTCTATAAGGTCACCATTCAACCTCCTACACTCCAGTGGACAAAGTCCCAGCCTATCCCGTCTTTCTTTATAACTCAAACCTTCCTACTCTATAACATCCTGCTAAATCTCTTCTGAACCCTCACTAGCTTAATAATCTCCATTCAATGTGCATGCTAACCATATTTTCTTTGAGTGTTTAAGAGAACAGTCCACTATTACAGGTTAGTGCAAAGAAGTTAGCGATTCATGTGATTGTCTTGTTCTGGAAAACACATGTTGCAGGTCTAATAAAGAAGATACCTTCCTTCCTGAATTTAACTGCTGAATTTATCAGGATTCTCTCAAAGAGGTTGACTTTCTGCGGGCCACAGTGTTAATTCTGTAAACAGGCAGGTCTGTTTGCTGTTTTGGTGGACCTGAAAAAGAAGAGCTTGGTGACTCTACACTGTTACAGTCTCTAGTCCCTTTTGAGGCCTATGTATTCCTTTCCTTTCTATTTGGAAGTTAGGAATAGGATGTGTCTTCACTACGCCTAACAGTTTAGAGAAACTATGTCCTCTCATGGATCGTGTAGATAAAAGAGACATGATCATAAATTTAGAGCTAGAATACTTAGACTGAAATCGTGAAATGACTTCCCTCACAAATAGAGTGGAAATCTTAAATTCTCTCCTTCTCCATGAAGGCTGCAGATGCAATGGAAAAATGGAACTGGGTCTGAAATCAGCCATAGTCCAAATTTAATGAAGGATAAGGCTTACGGGACTGAATGAGCTGACTCCTAAACTTTTCCTGAGTGGTAACAATGGCTGAGATTTTGTAAAAACTCCAACACTGACAATACTGGTGAGGTGGGAAATACCAAAAGAGTGTCTCTCATAAAGAAACCAGATTCAAGATGCTTTTTTTTTTAATTGCAGAGCATGAAGATGGTGACACCATTGTTGATTTTGATGTAACACTACAACAACCTGCTTTACACAACCAAGCCTACCTCTCTTTACCATTTGACAGAAATGATGGGGAGGGTGCTGTTAGTGACAATAATGAGGATCCTACTCCAGTAAACTCAGCTACTAGCACCCCACAGCATACTCCCACCAACAGTATAAAACGAGGCTCACAAAGGAAGAAGTGTGATTTTGTCTTCCTGGGTTGTGGGGCTGTCCTAGCAGCAGTGGCTTTGGGATTAGATTTGCTCGAATTGGGAAAATGTCAGATTTTGCAAGATGATGTTGAACCAAAGGAAGAGAAGAAAAAGAAGGAAGGCATTTTCCAGCGCACCAGCCGACTGCGGAGGAGCACCAGTCCTCCTTCTCGAAAGCTCTTCAAGAATGACGAAGCAATTATTTCCTCCTTTGATCCATCTTCCTCGTTGACGTTGCTCTCATTGTCTTCCATTTCTGAATGCAACTCCACAAGATCTTTGTTACGTTCAGACAGTGATGAAATGGTGGTGTACGAAATGCCTACAACCCCAAGTTTGATCAATGAGAGCTCCAAGTTTATTACCAATCATCCTTTGGTTGATATAACCATTGAGCGCTTCAAACGTGACCCTAAACAATCATTGACTCCAACTCATGTGACAAAAACCACTACCACAGTGCACTGGGGTCACAGGCGAACTCCTTCTGATGGTGCAATTAAGCAAGTTCCCCAGACTCCAAGCTGCATGCCATCCAATGGTACCTTGGGTTCCATTTCTACAGGTAGGTGTTTGGTATGTTATAATAAAGTATACAGTTTAACCAATACAGTTTAACAGTTCCTTAATCAGAATTTATAATATCTTGGTCCTAATGTTGTAAAATGCACCTTCCTTTTACTTGTTGTTTCTCATGAATACAAAGAGTCCAATTAATTTGAATTCTTCACAGTTTTCTTACCCCACTGCTTGTGTGTATGTGTGTGCCCCAACATGCTGCCTTTGTAGCCATTCCAGTCGCCATCCAATAAGATTACTGATCAGCTCTTGCACCTTTCCAGTGAAAGCAATGAACTCCATGATGACACTCACTGCGTGGCACTGTTTCGATTGTGAGTTGTGGTATGTCACCAGAACACAGATCTATGACTACTTCATTCTATGTGTATCTGTGTGTGTATTTGTAAGTGGTGGGAAGAACAGGATTCTAATGTGTTCTCAAAATATTGCCACATTGAATTTCAATGAAGATTTTTTTAATGATCGGTAAATGTACCTTCTAAGCAACTTGCTGTAACATATTGAATGGTGCAGTTATCTTGTGTATTTAGACACTTATTACATGTTGTACAATGGTAACTTGGAGGGGGTTGGTAAACCCATGAAAGCCATCCTCAATTAGAAATAGATAGCTGTTGGATGAACTAGTTCTATTGCCAAGTAAGCAGAAGCATCCAATGTCGCCTGCTCTCTCACCAGGTCCTAAAATATCAAATTTACTTTAATTCACTGAGGAGCCTGAAATGGAATGGACTCAATTAAAATTGGAGTTCAGTTCAGGGAGGGGCAGGAAATCTGCAGAAATCATTTGATGGCCCATTCTTTCTAAGAGGTTAAAAGTAAATGAAAATGACAGAGAAAAGATTAAATATATTTCCGGTTGATAATACTAGTGAAAACCACACTGAATACAGCAAGACCAGAGGTAAAGTAGAAAAAAGAAAGTGAGAAGCAGAGTAGTAACAATTACATCCAAGGCTTCATCCATTTAATCCCCTTGGGAGCAATGCAATTAATTACTTTCTTTATTCCATATAATTAGTGTTTATTATAATGGAATGGGAAACGATACAGATTGGTAGAGATTAATATTTCTGTCTTTTTAAGGTGTAGGTAAAAGTCCAAGCCCCAACAGGGATCCAACGGAGGTTCCGCGCTTGCCTGACCCCAATCTGGTTTTTCCACCGACTCCAAGACGGAGGAACACAAAGCAGGATTTCACATTAGAAAGACCCAAGACATTGGAATTTGTACCAAGGCCACGTCCATCTGCAAACCGTCAGCGGTTAGACCCGTGGTGGTTTGTCTCGCCCAGCAAAACATGCAGTAATTCCCCAGTCAATAGTTCAAGCACTGAAACACCATCCAACCTGGACTCTTGCCTCAGCAGCAGTGGCACTGTGGAGGATAGGCCGGGGCTCCCCCTCTTTCTGCCTTATAGGCAAGGACTCGGTAGCTACGAGCGGACATTATTAGACACAGATGTGGAAGGTCAGAGTCAGGATGGGACGCTTCCACTGTGTGGAGCAGAGATGAATCCACGCAAGGCAACAGCCTATGAGCTGCAGCACAATTTCTGGTCGTAGCAGCGTGCGGTACACCACACAAATCCACAAAAGGAACTTGCACTGGGAATGCACTTTTATGAAATGACTGGCTTGAACTGAATGCCACTTAGTGTCATCCTAGGATTTTGCCGAAGTTCAAACTTGGATCCAGGATTCACCAAGCCGACAGCAAAAATAAGCAGTTGGATGCTGTTCAGCTGGGTTCCTCCATTATATTCCCAAAACTCATCTTGTACTGTACACATCGAAGATCTCTGTGTAACCATCCTCATTGACCTTTTGGCTTGGAATCATGTTGTTATGAATCAACGCTAAGTTCAAGTTGCATTTGTTAGTAGAAAAAACAATACGTCTGTATTCTCCTGTGTTGTAACCTACTTAAACAAGTTTCAAGGCAAGCACGATAGCAGATGCTAAAAGCATAAAGCATGACCGATCGAGATTTATGCACCTTCCAATAAGCTATAAATAGTCTCGGATGAAGACGTGTTAAACCATGCCTGTATTTTAAAAAAAAATCTGTCCATTCATTTCTTTTCCTCTCTGCAAGTCCATTGTTTCATCCCTGAATGATGACAAGAACAGTTCAGGTGGAGAGAGGAGAAGAAATTTGTGCCCCCCTGCCACCCCCCCACCAAAAACCTCCCAGCTAGTTATGGTGGATGATCATGATTAAAAGCTGAGAAACTCAGCGGTCTTGCAATGCAGATAGTATCTGCGAAGTGAATATACAGCTCAGAACTTTTTTTTTATCACAAATGTAAGTCACTCGCAGGTCCCAGCAGGAGGGTGAACACAAAGTATTCGTGTTTTTTTTCAGCGGCTCATGTGTCATCCTCTTGAGCCAACTTTTCTTGCTCGGTTTACTAAACTCTCTCGCCTTTCCTGATGAGCACCCATTTTAAAGAGGGTTTTATCTTCGCATGATTGGTGAGAGTAAATAGACGTTTATGTCAATCTGTCAAACTGCATTGCCTCACCTGAAGTAGTTTTTGACTTATTTACAAAGAAAACTATATCTGGACATCAGCTATTAGGAGAAGTATCATCATCAAAAGTCTTTGGGTCAGCAATGCAGCTCACAGCTCCGCGGTCTATTGAGTATAATTGTGTTTGCTGAATCAAAGGATTGGGAACAAGTGTTCCAGTGTTCATCTCATGTCCTTGTATAAGTGACCACTTGTATTTAATGCTCTTTTGTAAGTATATATTGCACTGAGACCTTGAAGGTCAAAGATTATGATATTATTAATAACGTGTAATGGAAAATTGTCAAAGGAATGTTTTATTGTTAGCTGTGAGGAGACAGTATCCCTTTTTGTTAGCCTAAGGTCTATAGGCTGGACAGTATTTGCAAAGGTCCACAGTCCAGAAGTCAAATCTTTTATCCATGCCTTTCAATATAAGCCAGTGTTAACTTGCAAGCTTCCTGTGGTGGCTGCTTCCAATAATTTTTCAACAAATGATACCAGAGAATAATGAGACATGTTGACAGAGGGGTTGCTATATGTGGGACTGTTAGTTCTGTCCATGCTGTTGGTTTTATTTTTCTTCCATTTTCTCTGTGAATGCTGCAGTAGCCTTGCCTACCTATTAAGTTCCATGTACTTCTCCTGGGGAACAAAAAGTAGGAGTAACGTTGTCTGCTGCAGAAGTGTAAACCTGTCCAAGGGCATAATGGTGAGAAGCAGGGGAGCAAATGGTCTACTAGTGATATTATGAGTACCAGTAATACAAGCCAGAGTTTGACAGGATGAAAATATAGTACATCTTCATAGTGTGCACTCTGATGATAATTTAACAACTCCACAAAAACTGCTCACTCACCAATATATTGAGCATACAGCTCCAGGAAACAATTTCTAAAATAGCATAATTGAAGTCCATCTTTTTTTTGGTTTTATTTTCATTTGTACTATTTGTAAGTGTGATAACTTTGTGGGTGTAGTTTATAAGTCAGAAAAACACAACAGCCTTATTTTATTTTCCTGGCAAGAGACATGTAACTTCCAGAAAGGATAAAGTGTTTCGCACAGTCAAATACGTGGGATTCACAGTCTCCCAGTTTCACATTGTGATGGTCCTAGAATAACTTTCAGCTAAAACTGACAACTCTCTTCATCCTACCTTGAGTCTTTGCAATTCCTGCTGGTCAACAGAAGGTATAGTTGCAGAATGCACAAGCCATATTGGAGTGCGTGGATGTCAGTGGCATTATACACTCTCTTTATAATTTTGATTGGAGAAAAGAAATGATGAATGAGGAAAAAAGTAGGATTGCAGTCTTTGTGATTAAAAAGTGCGGTTACCTTCTCAAGCAGACATTTCGATGTCTATCCCAATTTATTTATCTTGAACAGCAACAATGTTAAGAACTAAACTGGATGCAGCAAGTACCTCCTGATCTGACCATTTAAATGTATCTATTCTCTGAGAATAATACAATGTCTTGTTTCCTTTCACTTGTTTCTTTTGAAGGGAATATCTGAAACCTTTGGTTTTTGCTTTACTTCAATCTTGTGCGCTTGAGGCCAAAGAGAAGATTGTGGAGTTTGACCATTCCATTTTTTAAAGCCTACCCCCCTGTCACATGGCTCTGGCATACAAATATTTGACCGCGCAAAGGCAAATGTCAATTTTTCTTTGGATTTGTATTTTCTTTGTCACCACTTTCTGACTTTTAAACATTATTGGAGTGATAATCAGTCTGACATCACACACACACACACACACACACACACACACACACCCTGTTAAAACATGCAAATAGAATGGTGGCTGTTTCACTTCATGAGAGAGGATTGTCAGCATATTCTATTATATCTGAATGCTGGTGTGTCTCTGACATATCTAACTAAAGTGTGATTTAAAAATTTTATGCCTTTCCTAGTCAAGTCACAAATGTACTTTTTAGGTCTCGGTCAGCATTATATTGATATTACGTGAATGATCAAATAGCAGTGGATATAGGTAGGGATGTGTGTGGGTGTAACTAATGAGTGAGCACTATTAAGAGCGGAGTGGATAATTGTGACTCCTTCTGCACATTCAAGTGATTGAAACATCATTCTGCTAACAGCATGCTCATATCAGCAGCATATAAATATTATTCCATATATTTAATAAAATAGAAGGTAGAGCAATGTGTCTTTAAGACTTTAGCTACAGTGACTGATTTGTCCAAGAGTGCACAGATTTGCTGGTGAATCATAGAGTCAGCTGCCTTTCAGAGCTGCTCACTACTAAATACGCAGCCAAGTTGCTTCTATATCGAGTGGTATTCTATCTGCTAGGCTGTTTGGAACAGAATTTAAAGACAAAATGCAAATGGTGTTTAGCCAACTGGTGTTAAAGATCATTGCACAGGAATCCAGTCAGCATGAACAACTCCCAGTTATATTGCTCACTAGGACAAAAACTAAAAGAAAATGAAAATCTGAACATAAATGCATTTTGGAAATGTGAATTAAATGCTGAAATCCCTATCTACTTAGAATTGTGCTATTTCTTACTCTGCGGCTTTTCGGGTGCAAATGAGAATGCAGTCAAAATTTGAGAATTCTGATTGAGGATGTTGCTATAAGAGCCACAAATGTGAGACTCCTCTGTATAAGTATGTATCCTTTCCAGCAGAACTATAGAGCCATTTATATGACCAGAGCTAGTACTTTCTGTGCCCATGATCTTCAGAATACCAGTAGGAAAGTGGAGATCTTGAAATCTCTTGAAAGCAGAGCACTTCCTCCACTTGAATTTGACCCAGAAGATGCACTAGATTAATCTCTGGGGCAAAACTAGATGGCAGTGCAGCTGTAAGTAAATTCAAACCAGCAGCAAACTGCCAGCCTGCTTCTGTATTGCTGTGCCTTTATGCCTATCACCTGAGAAATAAATGCTGACACAAGTAATTAGTGTGCTCAATCTCCCCACTCAATCTCACTAGGGTACTTTGTTAACTGGGAATGGACAATGTGTGATGTGTCAGTAAGAAGGCAGTCTGTATAAAAATGACTCCTAACTTAAAGGTTTAGTGAAATGATGGTCAGTTGTGAGACAGGAGCTCTAACGGTTTTATGGGTCTCAGTGGAATAACAACAGAATGAAATGTTAAGTTTTCTTTCAGCTCAAGACCTTGTTGAAAGAAAACTTGAGGCATAAAATAGGGAGGTCTCTGGGCATATTTGATTATCCAGTCTAACTGATATATTGCCAGTTTATTGATTATTGAGCAATTGGTGTCTGCGTTATAGTATAAATACAGCATAGGTTTAAAAACTGCACCTTAAATCACCAGGTGCCCAATACTGGCTTAAGGAAAATGTTCTGAAGGGAAAACTTGATCTCACTCTTCCCCTGTTCCAAAGGAGATGGGCAAATTCTGTTAAAATTATTTAAATTACGACAAAGTCACTTTATTAAGAAAGTGCAGGCCTTTGCACAATCTTCTTATAGAATATCTTTGGGTGCTGGATTGACTCTCGCCAATTTGATTTTGAAATCCTTTCACTGCTGTACTATTTGTAAAATTTAACTCATGGGTGGCACAATGCTGATTAAAATCTATTATCTGCTTTAACTTGGCAATATGGTTGAACAATAGTTGAAAGCCTGTGTTGAGCAACCAGCTTATTTAATGAATTCGCACGTGCGTTTGTTTAATTAAGCACATCAACTGTTAAATCAGAGACAGAAAGATGTACTTTCATAATGAGACAATGAGCTGTTTAAAGTGTATAAATTCCACTCAATGGCCAAACCACAACCAACAAATTTTACTAATGAGCCAGTCGTTCTGAGATCTTCATCCCACCCTATCTCACCTCACCTACCTTCAATTCAGCTTTGAGTAATTTTTGATTGCACTTGCCTATTAGGGTAATGAGATGTGCTTTATTGTGTGGAGTTGCTATTGAGTTGCTTTCAACTTGTGTTGACCCATTGCTTTTATCAATGGGAATTGAGAGTTGACCTTAGGAAGTGGGGTGGTAGGTATGGACATCTCAGCTAGGTCATTAACAAGTTGTTCAGGTCAGTAAGCCCAATAAAGAACAAACCCAACAAATACTGACATTGCCTTTTTTTTATTACTGTGCTGCCTCAGACTCATGGTGCTTCCAATGCTAGTGTGATGATTGTGAATAGCTGCTGTTGCTGACCCTATACCATCAGCCATGAGGAGTGATACTAAGAGTCTCTCCTGACGTGAACTGACACAGAGACCTTTTCCCCTTTGCACCATTGCCAATGGATAATGATGTAGATGCCCCTTCTCGGTGATATCAATGAATTTTATTTTGAAAAGAATATTTGAAGTTTTACATCATTGGTTACTCCATAGCAAGTGGGGAATAAATATTAAAGAGAGATCAGTGGTCGGTAGAAGAGATGACATTGTCAACTCTCCTCCACTCAACCTGTCACTTAACATTTGCCTCCTTCATATTTGAAATGGAGGTTCATAATGGCGCTAGTTAGACAGAGATTACTAGCAAAACAAAATGGAAAGTTTCCCTCAGTGATTGAACTCCGTTCCCCTTTCCTCCATATAATTTTACGGCTAATGCATTTATTCTTGAGGCTAATTCACTGCTGAATGCTCCATGTATAATATGAATGCCAGAAACACACACATTTCCTATTGTAAATCTGATTTTTGAAGATATCAAGTTTCATCTGATTTTGAAGGCTGTGAAGTGATAATTACTGGCTGGTTAAAAAGGCTGTGTACACTTGCTATTTCAAGAATTGAGTTCAGATTTATACCATTTAATGGCCTGGGAACAAGTCTACCCTGATCTTTATAATAATTGTTCGCTAAAATCTTAACGTTTAATACTGTGGCTGTCTTGGTGTTTTATGGTCCTTTGCAATGTAAGAAATATAACTTGCTTTTTTTTAGCATTCTTTGCATTTTCAGGGGTTCCTGATTAATTTAAGAGGGCAGTTGGGCGATATACAATGTCTTGTGACACTCCTGATCAAAACAAATTGTGGGGGCAAAATAAGTGATGGATTGAAGGCAACATTCTGCTCCTGGTAAATCAACATCCACTTAAGTGCAAAAAGACTTCACTGGGAATTAGATTATGGGTGAATGTTGAAAGATACAAATTACAAGTATACAGTTATAATTTAATCATCTGACACTAATTAGAAAATACGTTTCTTCATTTAAAAATCAGGTAGCTAAATTACATTGGGATGATGAAATATGTCCAGTTAATTGGATTTGGGGACCAACAACTAATGAACAATGAAATAACTCGTGCACAGTTGCAACTGTTGGTGTTCTATTATTTTATCTGTCTGTATTTAAATTAACAGTCCCTTTTTAACTATTATGAAGTTGTCGGTGTTTGGCACAGACAACCTGTTTCTGAATCTCAACAATTTTGTAGTGTCACTCAAATGATTTAACTACTGCTTTCGAGCAGTGTGTCAATCTTTTAACGTGAAATGTCAGTGGATTCCACTTTGGTATCCAATTAAATAAATGTAGGTGCTGGATATGTAGCAGGATGTACAGCAAGCACAGTGGACAGTGAGCCAAGTACTGAACAAATAGAGTCTACTTGAAAGGAGCCTGTTCGAACTGTAGCAACTAGAACTTATGACTGAAACAACAACAATGTCACCTGATCAGTTTTTTTTTCCTGTGTAATAGAATTCAGTGAGCGGAATGTAGTTACATAAGCTCCGTTCTGGCCAAGGTTAGTCACCACTGCAAATAACTCCCGTCCCATCCCATCCCATCCCATCCCAACCCTCCCCACTCTTGATCTGGTTTTTGCTTAAGTTTTGTTTTTTTTTACATAGTTGGACTGATTTGGATTTCTACAACACTGCATACTGATCTGGATCATTGCACTGCTTTTTATTATGTTATATAATTATTTGTTGAAAGTGAAAAATAATTTTCAAGCTCCCAACTGAATAATCTGAAGTAGTTTGGAATATTTGAGGGGAAGCGACTTTAACTCCAGAGCAAATGCACTATGGTCTTATTTATTGCACAGAGAAACATATGTATTTGCCATTTTTCACACATCAGGAACGGACCTTTCTGTTACTCACTTCTTTGATTTGAAGTGTCTCCTCATATTTTTTGATGTGAACTTATGTTTGTCAGTTAAAATGACAATAGTTAACAAAATATTTCATGGTTTGGAAACATCACTGTCTCATCTTGTCTGGTTGATGTAAATTGATTCTGTATGTATTTTGCATTTTTTAATTAAGTTATGGTTTAAGAGAAATAGAACATATATTTTTGTTTAAAAAGAATCAAATGAAGTCATTTGTTACTTTTTTTTTAAAGAGACACCACATAGCCAAGCAGGCTTGGTTTATTTGTTAAACCTACCGTTGATCAAACTGTTCAGCCTCATCTCAGCACTAAATATATCAACTTGAATAAAATTTCTTGTATGGTTAAAATTGCGGCCACATGTATTCATTTCTAAACACAGCATTATTCAGTGTGTGTTAGCTACAACTCAGATGATGGTGCTTTTGCCCATGAGCCAGAAAGGTTTAGGTTCAAGTCCCACCTCAAGACATGAGTAGATAAAGCAAGCCTGATGCTCAAGTGGAGCACTAAGACACTGCTACAAAGTTGGAGATGCCATCTTTTGGATGAGATATAAAACTGAGACTACTTTTCCTTTCTCAGGTGCCAGGTGAGGCAGTGGCAAAGTGGTAATGTATCTGAACTAGTAATCCAGAGGTACAGACTAATGCTCTAGAGATATGGGTTCATCTGACTGTGGTTGTTGGAGGGTGAACCACCTCAGCCTCAGAGGTGCAGGAGTTCCTCAGAATAGTGCCACATGCCCAGTCATCTTCAGCTGCTTCATCAATGACCTTCCAACCATCATAAGCTCAAAGGTGGGGATGTTCACCAATAATTGAACATTGTTTAGTACCATTTGTGATTCATGGAGTCATACAGCACAATATCAGACCCTTTGATCCAACTCAGCTATGACAACCAGGTTTCTTAAACTGAACTAGTCCCGTTTGTCTACATCTGGCCCATATCCCTCTCAACCTTTTATATCCATGTACCTGTCCAAATGTTTTAAATGTTGTATTTGTACTTGCCTCTGCCACTTTTCTGGGAGGTCATTCTATATACGCACCACCCTCTGTGTGAAAAGACTTCCCCTCTGGTCCCTTTTAAATCTTTCCCCTCTCACCTTTAAACCTATGCCTTCTAGTTTTCAATTCCCTACCCTGAGAAAACGACCTTGTCTGTTTACCTTACTTATGCCCCTCATGATTTTATAAAACTCAATAAGGTCACCCCCTCAGCCTACTACAATCAAGTAAAGAGTCCCAGCCTATCCACCCTCTCCTTATAACTCAAACCCTCCAGTCTCAGTAGCATCCTTTTTTGCACCCTTTTCAGCTTAATAACATCCTTCCTATTGTGGGGTGACCAAAATTGTACCCAGTACTCCAAATGTAGCTTACCAATGTCTTAACTCCTCAGATACTGAGGCAGCCCGTGTTCAAAGTAGCAAGACTTAAACAACATTCAGGCTAGAGCTGAAGACTGGCCAGAGACTAGGTTCCTGTAACGAGTAACTCAGGTCCTCACTACCCTTAAGACTGTCAACCATCTACAATGCACAAGTCAGGAGTGTGAATGGAATACACTCCTCTTGTCTGGCACAGTCCATTTGATCGGCCCTTCATGCAACACTTTCAACATTCACTCCCTCCTATGATGTATGCTGACATCTGCTGGACTCACAGCGACAACTCACCACAGTTCCTTCGGCAACACCTCCTAAACCGGCCACCACTACCACCGAGAAAACAACAGTAGTAGGTACATGGAACACCACCCCATGAACAAAACAAGTGAGCTTATCTATCCTTAAGATGGACACACAGAATCTTACAAAATGTCTCTCAGAAATTAAATGGTTGGTCTTTTGGATTCACCTGGCATTGGGAGCAGACCCCTCTCAAGATAAAAACATCATGAGTCTTTTTTGAGATTTAATGAACATTTTCAAGGGTAAACAGGAACTTTCTGATGGTTTCCTGAAGGTGTGAATAGTCTTCCTATCTCACCAAAAGCCTGACAGGATGACAATCATCAAAACTAAAAGTTGAGACAGTTAGTGTCAAATATTTAGACTAAAAGATAATGGATGCCTCCATCGCCCACACCTAGAGTCCGCTTCTTGCATTATGTCTCCTAGCTACTGTGCAATACACCTTTAAGAGATATGTTCGTGGCATCATGACAATTAAATGGTATATCACATGATGATATAAAGATCTCTGTTTGCACCTCTCAAGGAACTTGCAGCATGACTCACTGAAAGAACTGACCAACTGTTTGCAATGGAATTGCTTTGTATTAGCTTAAACACACAAATGCCTGTATATAAATGTAGGTAACATTAGCTGTACCATTGAAACTTCCATATAGTTCTTATTTTACTAATGTAAGGATTGGCTCATCAGGTATGAATACCTGCCTAAAGGTAAAAAGTCCATCAGCTACAACGGTTTGTGAGGGTAGATCAGGTCAAACCTACTGTGGAGCTTCATTCCACAGCTGTATTACAATTACATTTTGATCTGGCTGTGAACAATCATTTTGTGCAGACACAGAGAAAGACCTTGAAACATCAACTGCTCCTCAACAGATAGACAAGAGAAGAGTATTCAGGACCACTGAGCCAAGAACCGCAACCTGACATACTGTAAATGTGAAACAAAGGAGTCTTCATTCATTTTGATTGATCACCAGTTTTGTTCAGTCCACCTGTGAGGACAACCTCAAACTATTAGATTACAGGAGCAATCACAATTCCTGAATTCTGGTTTCGAGTTTTCAAACTGTTCTGCTCTAATTTTAATTTCCACATTTTAATTAATTTTAGCTGTCAGCTTTGTCACTTTTTACTTAAATAGTTTTCAGCAATAGTTGTGCAATAAACTTGACCTTTTGTTTCAACCATAAAGTTGTGCTACCAGCTATTTCGTAAATGAAACATAAAAATTGAAAGGAGGTTCCAAATAAATTGTGATGTGGAGGTGCCAGTGTTGGAGTGGGGTGGACGAAGTTAAAAAAAATAAGTTGGCAATAGACCATTGTGAGGATATACCTGCTGTGAACGTGTCATTACTATCACTGTTACCATGCAGAAAGAAGGCTTTTGACCCATCGTGTTTCCACTGATTTTCCAATCAGTTTGGTTTTGTGTCAGTTTCCTGCTTGTTCCCAGTACCTGCACTATTGTTTCTATTTAAATATACATCTAATGCCCACTTGAATACCTTGATTGAATCTGCTTCCAACACACCTTTAGGCACTGCAACCCCTAACTGCTTGCTGTGTGAACAAGGATTTTTCTCAAAACACATTTGCTTCTTTTGCAAAACACTTTAAAGTGTGCCTTCTGGTTTCACTTTTTGACTGTACCCAGACTCCTCATGATTCTGAAAACTTCCATCAAAACTCTCCACAGCTTTATCCTCTCCAAGGGAAGCAGTCCTAACTTTCCTAATCTATCCTCCTGACTGCTTCTCATCTCTGGAACCATTCTTGTAAACAACTTCTCCATATCCTCCAGTGCATTCACATCCTTCCTAAAGTATGGCACTCAGAAAGGCTATAATGCAGCCGAAGTCTAATTCATTTCCTGTATACATCAAGGTGGTAAAAACAATGACTGCAGATGCTGGAAACCAGATTCTGGATTAATGGTGCTGGAAGAGCACAGCAGTTCAGGCAGCATCCAAAGAGCAGTAAAATCGACGTTTCGGGCAAAAGCCCTTCATCAGGAATACAGGCAGTGAGCCTGAAGCATGGAGAGATAAGCTAGAGGAGGGTGGGGGTAGGGAGAAAGTAGCATAGAGTACAGTGGGTGAGTGGGGGAGGGGATGAAGGTGATAGGTCAGGGAGGAGAGGGTGGAGTGGATAGGTGGAAAAGGAGATAGGCAGGTAGGACAAGTCCAGACAAGTCATGGGGACAGTGCTAAGCTGGTATTCCATTGGTAGACCATTGTTAGCTATCACCATTGTAAACAGCTAACCCGAGAATGCAACTTTTAAAAAAAAGGGTTTTGTGATTTACACATGAAAGAAGTGAAACTATCACTGTATTCTAACAGATGAAAGGCTTAACAGACAATCAATTTTTCAATGTATAATTTCAGTTACATCACACTGCAAATTTTTGCTATAAATTCTGTGTTACGATCGAGCGCTCCACTATCACCTGATGAAGGAGCGTCGCTCCGAAAGCTAGTGTGCTTCCAATTAAACCTGTTGGACTATAACCTGGTGTTGTGTGATTTTTAACTTTGTACACCCCCAGTCCAACACCGGCATCTCCAAATCGAGAATACCTAACGCTTTATCAACTGCTCTCTCTACCTGCCCTAGCACCTTGAATGATCAATACACATAAGCAACCAAGTCTCTATGCTTTCACACACCCTTTCGCATAACATCCTTTTTTTTTCAGCACTGTTCCTCCTACCAACACACATTACCTCACACCTCTTAGCATTGAACCCTGTCTGCCACCTGTCCGCCCACTCCACCAACATGTCAAAGTCCTTTTGAAGGTTGGCACTGTCCCCCTTTCTATTTACAAAGCTCCCAAGTTCTATATCCTTCACAAACTTTAAAATTTACCCCCTTCATGCCAAAATAAATATTATCAGAAAACACAAGGATCCTAACATTGATCCCTGGAGTATTCCATTGCATAATTCTCCAACAAAATACTCATTAAACATTACCCTGTTTCCTACCTCTCAGCCAATTTACCTTGTTATTCCTTTTTGTTCGGTGAGCTATAGTTTTCCTCACAAGTCTGTAAACTGCTGGGAAAAGATATGGAAAACACTTTTTAAGCAAGAGATGACTGCTTAGAGGAATGAGGTTGTTCCATATTAGATGTATATTTATCAGGTTAAGTTAATTTCCAACCCAATTAATTAACACTTTTTTTAAAGCCATTATTCGAAATCTTTCAACCAGCAGTGTAAAAGCAAAACTGTTATGCAACGCCTATGAGGACAGGGTGGTTCAAAATGTTTTATAGCCACTGTATTTTGATGTCATGACTGTTGTAAATGGAGAACATAGCACAGCATTGTGCAAACAGCAATGTGATAATGACCACATAATTTTTGTGATGCTCAATGGAGATAAATGTAAGACAGAACACAGGAGACAACTCCTCTGATCTGAGATAAAACTTCGGGATCTTCAACCCGAGAAGGCAGACAGTGCTTTGGTTTGATGTCTCTCCCTAAACGTTGGCCCATCTGACAGTGCAATACACCCTCAGTACCGTGCTGGAATGCCAGCCTTGGTTTTTGTCCAGGAGTGAAACCTAAACCCAGAAACTTGTGGTTTGCACATGAAGAGTGCTACCAACTAAGCCCACAGAAGTCAAGCCTGATGAGAAACTAATCACACTTGCTCAGTCTGATCAAAGGGTATACAGAGGTCGTATGCAACATCTGATCCTGCTAAGCTTCTCTCCAGAATCTCACAAGGCTAAAATGCATGATACTTCACCTGTCTTTTCCGGTTCTCCATGTGGTTTGGGAAAAAGGTAGCGAGCACACTGTCCAAACCGTCAACCTGTACTCAGTGCGTAATCTCACCAAGAACACAGCAGCTTGTCTGCAGTGTCAATTCTCCTTTCACCAGAATTTTAGAGCTGAAACCAATCAGTAGAGAATGACAGATGGTGTTGCGATCATTTGCCCAAATACCCAAGGCCTAAAAATTCACATCCTAGGTTTCAAAGACCCAGTAACTCAAGCTGTAAGTTCTATTCACACCAATGAAAATTGTTCCTCATCACTCATAACTAAACTCTGTGCATTAGAGGGAAGCTGTCATTGTTGCTGCTTATAATTATAACCAATGCATGATTTCCATAACACTAGAAGGTTACTAAAATCCTTGAGAAAGAAAACATTTTAGATGGTTCTTGTCCTTGATTATTCAGAATTTGAGGGCTGGTTGTGGCTGCCAGTCACTGGAATACCCATTCTAAAATTCTAAAATAGCTACATTTCAAAGATTCTACAATACTTATTGATGATACTCTGCCGCTCCCTCTGCAGATTGGTTTGTCCATTTATTGACAAATGTTCTTACCATTCTTTAATCGGCTATTGCTGACTTACCATTAAATAAGTCTTTGAAAAATTAAAATATTAAGTTTCAGACAGAATGGATCACCTGTTGTAACAAGTGCAAAAACAAATGTCAGAAAAGCTCAGCAGCTGCTTCTGTGGTGAGAAAAACTTGTTCACGTTTCGGGTTGATGACCGAGGTGTTACCTCGCCCGACATTTGCAGTGGTGTTCCAGTTTAGTTCTTGTTCCAAGACCAAAGGAGGGATCTTAATGGGGCCTGAACGATATGAGCCATGGTGAGAAATGAGGCTGGGTCACACCAGAGATCCAGAGAGCCCTGTCTTGACATGGGAGCAATGAGCTCCATCTTTTAATTAAGTTGTGGCTATCAAGGTGAGATTCCCATCGGGGAGTGGTGGGTTGCTTATAAAGTGGGACTGTATTGGTTGTTGACAATCTCATTAGCTGCAGATCTCACCTTGTTAACATGCAGCTTCTTATTCTACCTGCAAATCAGACACAGAATTCTGAATATGGAAGTCAAAGTGAGTACCTGGTGACTTCAGATTGGCACCCTCTCCAAAGGAGCTCCATGTTGGACACTAAGTACTTATTTCTCAGTGCACACACCTTGGGCACTGACCACATGCACCCAGGCCCACAGACCTTGGCATCCAATATATGTCAACCTCTAAGAACTGTCATGACACATGTCCAACTCACTTACAGTACAGTTCTGCTCCACCTCAGAGAGAAACAGGAAGTAACATTGTAATGCTGCAGCAAAACCACTTTGTGATCTCAAGAACATGCACTGAGCTCTTGGACTGTATCAGAGTGCATCTCTGGATTGCTTGCTTGCTCTCTTAACACTCACTCACCCTGACCCTACTTGGATATTCACAGTTTCCCTGCCTTGCCTTACCTTTTCGCGGTATGCCACCACAGTCAGAGCTATCAGGATCAGAGTGGTGTTGTGTTGCCTTGCTGCTTAGCACAGGCACAAGGTCAGGAACCAGATCATGGCTGGCAGAAGTCCTCAGTCAAATCAAGGGAGACAGCCTTCAGTCATAGCACAGTTCGTCAAGAGCTGCATCCAATACCAGCCCTGGGGCTTGGACACTGTCAGTCGGCTGCTTGGAATGGTTACACACAGGATTCTCTTCATAAGCAATGAGAAGCCAAAAGACAGGTAGCTTTCCTCCTCTATTGTGAGAGAGAGATAGATATTATGGGAGTTGAAAGTGGGTGAAAGGGCTCTTACGTTTGGTACAGCTGAGGGGGTGTCCCGAGAGAGCAGTGCAGAAGGCATATAGAGTTAGTGGTGTTGGGGTGAGAACAAGTGGTGGAAGGTCAGAGAGTGGTAGAGCATGAACCTTGGTGGGATGTGGGTACAGTTGCAGAGATAGTGTGCATGTGAGGTTTCAGAGAGAATATGGTCGGTGTCTAACTTGTCTGGGTGCACAATAGCATTTCAAAGATGACAATAGCGCCAGGATGCTGGTGATTTCTTAACAGTGTTGTGGTAGGTAGAGCAAATGGTAGAATAGGGCTAGATGGAATCAAAGGCATCATAGGGATGAGGTGGGTAACCAATGAGACAAATTTGTTTAGATCCTGCGAGGTATCTCATTAGGTCTCGGGGCAAGAAACCCTGCAGAAAACAGATGCTTTAACCAAAAAGCCATAAGATGCAGCACTAAATGGATCTATTGGAATTTGTATAAAACTCTCCCAATTGGCCAAGGGTGTAGAATGTAACCTCCACACAATTGCATCAGTAGCTGCAAAATTAACAAACAGCATCGTTTTCAGAAAACTGGATGTGAACAGTAGACCCTGATGAAGAGTTAATGTTGTTATCGACCCTCATTAGGCCATTTGGATATTGGTGCTTTAACCACTTCCCCTTTGGGATCATACTGGCACCAGTGATATCCCAAAGGACAATGGCAAACATGTTGGAAGAAATTAGAGGTTTTATTTGTCCATATGGACGATGCCTTGTTCTATAATTTGACAAGCACTCAACATGACCAGTGCTCTAAGCCTTAGAAAATCCAGACTTAAAGAAGTGTGAGTTCTCAAAATTCTCAATCAAGCTTTTAAAAGTTGGAATATTGGTAGTCTCACAGATAATGAAAGCCGTAAGAAGAACTACCCACAGCCAGGAATGTGATAGAGAGACAGAGGTTGATAGGAATTGTCAACCAATTGGCACATTTCTATTCACCAAGTCAGAATCAAGAACCATTTAAGGAAAGACCCGGACATGGTACTCAGAATATTGACTGAAGTGTTTTCTGAAGGTAAAAGGGATGTTAACATCTTCCAAGATATTAGCTCACTATAATCCTAAGCTAGTAATACTTGTAACAATGGATGCATCAGCAATAGGAATTGGGAGAGTGTTATTCTAGATTCAGAAAACTGGCATCATAAAACCAGTCTAGTAAGTTTCACGGACGCTAAAAAAATTGAACTGAGATATGCAGTCTCAGAAAAAAGAAGCTCTTAGAATCATATTGACATGCAAGAGTCTTAGGTCTATATTACTGGATTACAGTTCAAGGTTGAAACAATCACAACCCACTTGTATCCTTGTTAATTACAAAGGGAATCACTGAGATGCTGCATAGGACCCAATGATTCAGACTAATGGAAAATTATACGGTTACTGAATTCAAGGCAATTATAAACTACTACAGATGTATCACTGCAAACACATGGCTATCCATAACAGGAAGCCATGAGCAGGGACTTATGACCCAAACACGATTCTCTTGCTCCTTGGATGCTGCCTGGCTGGCCGTGCTTTTCCAGCGCCACACTCATGACATGAGATTTGTCAAGTCTATTGAAGATTA